>NC_134569.1:113299066-113899066 GCF_050947875.1 Dermacentor variabilis | reverse complement strand
CTTTCCTCCTCGCATCTTTCATCCACGCTTCGCTCCGCATTAGCTCTTTCATCCTTCGCCGTGCTCATTCGCTCGGTTACGCCGACGTCGAACGCTCGCTGCAGGAACGGGCTCCACAGATGCATTTTAAAGATAGCAATCTGGCCAAGACATAATCGGTCCTTCGTTATGCAGGTAATTTCGTTGTAGAGGCGTTCGTAGTAGAAGCGTTCGACTGTACAACCAATCGGCGCAGCGCACGCAGAACCCTAAACTGCATTGCACTGCATATCTTTTTTTTTTCTTTTGCTCTCTTACTGTCATTGGAATAGGCAACTTACGCTCTGAGAAATTCGAAATACCATGAACGGGAACGCCACAAGGCTCCGTCATTTTGCCGATGCTATTCAATCTGGCGATGAGCTCACTACCTAACGGACTGAAATAAATAGAAAGGATTGGTCACGCAGTACATGCTGATGACCTGACTGTCTGGACTACGCGTGAGCGTCGACAGACAAATAGCAAGATGCTCTGCAAGAAGCCGTTGAGAAAACGGTAAAGTACCTACCTAGAAACATGTGGACTGACGTGCGCACTAGAGAAGTCGGAGCTCTTGGTGCTAAGAAAGCGCACAAGAGGCCGACAACTGCAGCATATAACAAACCCAGAAGTAAGGGTAGGAAGCATCATGATTCCGCAGGCTACGGCGCTTCTCATCCTCGGATTCCTGATTCGAAAGCACGGGGCCGGGGTAGCAGAGTTGGAAAAAGTTCACAGAACAGTGCAACAAGTAACCCACTTGATCAAAAACGAGAAGAAAGGGGGTTAACTGAGGGGTCCGATTATTTTTAGTCAAATCATGAGAAGCCAACAAACACTGACACCAAGGACAACATAGGGGAAATTGCTTGTGCTTAATAAATGTAATGAAGAAACGATAAATTAATGGAAATTAAAGTGAATGAAAAAACAACTTGCCGCAGGTGGGAACCGAACCCACAACCTTCGCAAAGTTATCGTTTCTGCATTACATTTATTAAGCACAAGTAATTTCCCCTATGTTGTCCTTGGTGTCAGTGTTTGTTGGCTTGTCATGATACCACTTGATCAAAAGGGTGACAAGCGAAAGTCACGGAGTCAAGGAAAAAGACTGCCCGAGAGTGCTACAAGCGCTGGTCACAAGCATCGCCACGTACGGGACCCCTTACATTGACATGAAGAGCATACAATATAAAATCAACGTGCTTATCAGAAAAGCCTCCAAAACTGCCATGGGCCTATCGCCCTCCGTGGACGGACGGACGGATAGACGGACAGACGGACGGACGGACGGACGGACGGACGGACGGACGGACGGACGGACGGACGGACGGACGGACGGACGGACAGACGGACAGACGGACAGACGGATGGATGGACGGATGGATGGACGGATGGATGGACGGTTGGATGGACGGATGGATGGTTGGATGGATGGATGGATGGATGGATGGATGGATGGATGGATGGATGGATGGATGGATGGATGGATGGATGGATGGATGGATGGATGGATGGATGGATGGATGGATGGATGACTTTCTTCAGGTCCGTCGGTGCGCGAGATTTGTGCGCAGCGGGCCGCTTCATGTCCACAGCGAAATTACTCAAAGTGGGAGTACACAACACATGGAGGAGCTCGGGGAAGCTTACAACGTCAACCAGCTGGAGAGATTAACGCTGACAAAGAGAGGAACAACCCTGCTGCAAGATCTGGGCTACCAAGTCGAGGATAAGAGGCACCTATCTCAGCGTATCCCACACGAGATCCAAGACAAGCTACACGCAAGCACCATGCCCAGAAACATGCATGCCGAGTGCGACAAGGAACTGAGACAGGCGAGAATACAACCGTTCAAGAAAAAACTCGAACGCGCCAGCAACAAAGAAAACGTGAGATACACGGACGCAGCCGCGTACAGAGCGAACGACCCATTTGCAATCAGCGTGGCTGGTTGGTTGCTATCAGCGGGAGAAGGGCGAAGAACATACAGCCACGTCCACACGCGCCAAGGACGCGAGCACAGCAGAGGAGATGGGCATAGCCCTGGCCATCGCAATAGGCAGGAAGACCTACACTCCAACGTCCAGTCACGACGATGAGGAAGCAGATCAGTTTTATGAAGATGTTGAATTAGCGATAAGAAAAGTGCAAACGCGATATACAGTAGTAATGGGGGACTTCAATGCAAAAGTGGGGAAAAAGCAGGTGGGTGAACATGCAATTGGAAACTACGGTGTCGATTCTAGAAACGCTAGAGGTGAGATTGACAAGGAAATTTATTTACCCGTAGGCACACTTACAGCTGTGGTAGGAACGAAAGGTACAATGTGAGGTACATCACATGTAATACATCATACTTGATGTAAACACAAAAGATTAACAAATGAAATAATAAATGGTGTCTTCTTGACACTGGCTTTGTCACCCACAACAACAACAAGAACAACAAAACTCATTACCACATCCACGCAAAAGCATTGTTGTCGGCCTCGAATTTATGAAAGGTACTCGGGGCACATACAGACACAGTCTGAACTCGGGCAACCGAATTGAGCATTATTCTGGCTGTAGAAAGACTTTGCCTCGGGAGACGGTTATGTACCGCGTAGACCAGCGGCGAAGAAACTCGACTTCACCGAGTTTGAACAACTGTTCTTCAAGATGACCCCATATTAACACCCGTAGTTTCCGCATTCTGGGGTACATTGCTCTATTTGTCTGTCGAGATCGTTCTGCGATGTTACGGAAGCACCACAAAATGTAGCTAGCGCTGTAGTAGACGAGACTCGCAAACCGATCTCGGCGCTGTGGTGGCCGCACGATGGATATTCCGAACATTCTTGCAACTAGCTTCCAGAAGGTGCGTGCTACAACGCAGTCCTTTACTACATGCGCGTTGGTCTCTGTTTGTGCGCAATATATGCATTTATCATTCGCTACCATATGCCAGCGTTCAAGCCTGTCTTTTGTAGGTAGAATGCCCCACTGATATTGCCAATGAAAGTCCTTCACTTGAGAGGGCAAATCAGGTGAAAGCACAGCTGTCCATGTTTGTGTAGTAGCTGTCCGTGGAGGTACAGCTGTCTCACACAACATTTCACAAAGCCTGGAAACTGGTGTCGCACGCCACTTTGTAATTCTTAGTTGTACAAGCTGGCTTTGCAAGCGCGCAGCCGCCGCATACTGCGGTGCTGGCGTTACTGCCGTCGGAAGCAAGTTGCCTGTACTCTGCGGCATAAGCGTTCGACGGTAATGGCCCAGCCAATAAAGGAGCAGTGGCCTACCAGGGTACTCATCATCATCAAGTAGATCACATGTACACTTAGTGCACAACAGCCTACCGAATGTAACTATGCACGGCAAGCTCCATCCTCCGCTGGATTTTGGCAGACGCAAAAATTGCTGCGCTACGTATTGCGACTTGTTTAGCCAGAACCATGAGAAAATAAGTGAGTTTACTACTCGAACTGTTGGTGACGGCGGGAGAGCTACCCTTGCAGCAAACCATAGTTTACTGCACAATACGTTCTTGATGAAGAAAGCCCTTTCTGCCAGCGGCAGTGGCGACGCAGTCACTGCTTCTGACTGTTCTTTAATGGAGCTGACAATTTCTCGCCACGTGTGAGGTGAAACACCACTTGTACAAAATTTGATACCTAGTATTTGCATATGCTCGGTCTGTTTAATGTCCCCTGGTAGCGTTATTTCGCCACGACCTAAATTTAATGCTTCACATTTTCTCATATTTATTTGCCCCCTGACATTGAAGCATATTGATTATAAATACGAAGTACCTCTACAAGACTGTCCCCATCCCGTAAAAACAAAGTGATGTCATCCGCATACGCCGATACTTTTATGCACCCGGATCCCGGCATAGGAAGACCTCTTATGAGCGGGCTCTCGCTAAACCGCCTCAACAACGGGTCAATCGCAAGCACAAACAATATGGGTGACAAAGGACAACCCTGCCGCACTCCCCTTGTCACATCAAATCTAGGTGTTAAAATGCCGTTCAGCAGTAGCTCAGCTGTTGTTCGCGAATACAACATCCGCAGGATGTCTACAAACTCTTCAGGGAAGTTATAGCATCGCAAAACCGCAAATAAGTACTGGCGTTCTGAGCGGTCAAACGCTTTGGCTTGGTCCAAGCTTACTAATACTCCTGAAGCTTCAAGCGCTGTTGTGTATTGTATGATATCACGTGTTAAGTTGAGAGACGAAAATATACTCCGACCCGGCACGGAACAGGTTTGATGTACACTGACTATTTTCGGCAATAATATCTTCATGCGATTTACAAGAAGGGTTGTCAATATTTTATAGTCTGTGTTGAGCAGCGTTATAGGCCTCCAGGATGAGGGTTCTGCAAGGTTGGAGTCTGGCTTTGGCAAGAGCATTACGCGTCCCCGATTAAACGATTTAGGAATACCTTCCCGTGCAAGAATGCCGTTAAGGAGCGACACTAAGGCAGTGCCAACTTCCTCCCAGCAAGATCGGTAAAATTCGACTGGTAAGCCATCTGGACCGGGTGTTGATCCGCTGTTCATAGATCGTATGACATCAAAAACTTCTTGCAGATTTGTTGAAGACAATAAATTCTGGCCTTCTGTATCTTCTACTTGAGGTAGGTCAGCGCAGAAGTCTAAAATTTCTTCACTCAATAGCTCTGCATTATAAATCTTTTCCGATGAAAATGCGTCTGAGAACCAGTTCCAAAAAATTCTTTCGATATCTCGCCTCGCACCACTCTCTGTGCCATCTTCTATAATAACTCTTTCAATGAAAGAGCTGCCATTCTGCCTCCTGCTGGACGCACGAGCCAGCCGCAGTACCTCAGGGTCGGAAATTGGCCTGTTGGTCATCCACGCCTTTGCAGAGGTGCGAGAGTACCAGCTCATAAGTCTATGGTAGCGTTCACGCTGAAGATCTAGGTATTCGCGGATTAACTGTGTTTGGGAGGTACCGTCTCGTACTATTCTTATCCTTCTCAGGCACTCACAAAGCTGCTCGGTCTCTTTTCTTTTTCTTTTCCTGCTAGCTGCTATGCATACTGACCTCCACCTTTCCTTTAAAGTATCCCACGCTTCGATATTGCATTCATAATCGCAAACTGCTGTAGCCACTGACGCTTTTAGTTCGGTTAGAGTCGCCTGGTCACGCAAAGAAGCAATGTCTAGTCTCCACATGTCAGTGCGTTCACCTGGCCTTCCCTCGAGGTTCAATATGACAGCGAAAGGGCGATGATCTGAAATGTGCCCGGCGTCCGCGGGGAGATCGAGGATGCTGCACTGGACAATTTGCGTTGTTAATTCAGGGGGGAAATACATTCGATCTAGACGACATTGTGATTGCCTTTGCTGCCATGTGGCGCCAAAGCTTCCGCCATGCATATGGACCCAGGCACCCGATAAATTGTAGTCTTTCACTATACGAGATAATTCAGCTGCGTGCGCATTGGAAGCGTATTGTCGTGGCCCTCGTGTGTCGCGCATGGGGTCGAGCACACAGTTAAAATCGCCAACGATAAAGAACGGATGGTTGTCTAACAAAAAAGGGGAGAGTCTCGCGAAGAAGTCATTGCGGTCTGACCATACGGCGGGTCCATAGACATTCAATGCCCGAACTTTCCTCTCACCCCAGAAAAAATCAAAAGCTATTACACGACCTTCCAAGTCAAAAAGGCGGTGACTTCCACGTAGAAGCACCCTACGAAAAACCACCACTCCTACACCGCGACATCTCCCGGGGCTATATGAAAAATAAGCTTTAACAGAAAATTCATCGCAAAATCTTTTAACTTCCTGCTTGTTTCTCAAGTTACACTCCTGAAGAAACAGGAGGTCGACTTTTTTCTCGCGAGCGAAATGGATTACTTCCCTTTGCTTATCTATGCTACGAAATCCTTGTGCGTTAAGTGTCATTATGTGCAAATACATGGTGAGTTGGTTGCGTACAGAAATAGACTAAGACAAATGGCTTACCACAAGCTAGTTGCGAACTGAATCGGCGTCGTACATCAGTGCAACAGCCAAAACACGGCAAAGTCAGCAATGGCTTAGGAGTATCACAGCGGCTAAAGCGAAACGGGCACTGTTCACGTTCTTCACACAAGTTAGCCGGAAGCAAGCTGATTACTAAAATACCGAGGTTGCAGACGCTCGCACAGGGACGGAAACGCGATGTCTGCGCCAAACACCGTTCCGTCAACGCTGCGTGAGCTTCGTAGCGGGGAGGAAAGGAAAAGCAGCCCTTACGGGCAGCAGATGCAGTGTAAGGCGCCATTGTTAGTACGTCTCCGAATCGGAGACAACGTCCATGGTAGTGGTGTCTCGTGGCATTTTCTTGCATTTCTTGGAGGGTGTCACCATTGGTTCTGATGACGTAGAGCTCTCTGAAGAGAGCACTCTCTTGGCTTCTTCAGACACTATTTGCGAGCGCGTGCGTCTCTCATTCACCGCTGTACTAGTACCACTCGCAAGCGCAGTCGTTGTCTTGCCAACCGGTGTGATCCTCGACGGACCGGCCGCGACTTCGGGGAGGCCGCGATGGCGTCCAGCCGCGTTCCCGCTAGCGTTCGGTGTTGGACCACATGCAAGGAGCCGTTCCCGCTGTGATAGCGTAGACTGGGCGTCTAACGTAGGCTCTTCATCGTCTTCCGTGGCAGACGACGCCATTGTGGCAGGTGGCGTCTCGTTGCTATCTTCGTCAGTAGAGGGAGAAGACGCAGCGTCGCTGGCATCGGGGGACGCTGGCGTCGGCGCCTCTGGGGCACGTTCTTTTCCTGGTTGATCTGTGGCTTGCGTCTGTGCTGCCTCTTCAGAAGTATTCTCGCCCTGTCCTGGCTGGGCGGGCGTCACTGGTGTCACTGCAGCAGCATACGAACGTGGCAACACACAGTCAACAGTGGCGTGCTCGCCATTACAACGTCTGCATGGCGCGTTGCACGTTGCAGTCGCATGGCCGAAAATGGCACATCGGGCGCATCGAGCTGATGTGCAGGTGGCCCCAAAATGACCTTCTGCTCCGCACTTGGAGCACACTCCCTTCATACCTTTGTATTCCAGCATTACCCGAAAGCCAGTCACCATGATGAAATTCGGTGGAGGTTTTACCATCTCGAGCTTGACCAGTCGGCTGCCATTGCTGATGTCCTTCCTGTCCTTGAAAACGACGTCGGAAATGCCTCGGCACTTCCCATATGGTGCAAGTGCAGCAATCAGTGCGTCGTCACTGACACAGGGTGGGAGACGGTAGACCGTCACATAAACCACTGGAGTGCCCATGCGTTCCAGCGGTACGACCTTGTTGGCGAGCAGCAGGGAACCTTTTGCCGCCATCTTTTGCCGCCATAAGCTGAGAATAATGAACACTTTTTTTCAGGAAACGTAGCAACAGAAATGGACCTGGAAAAGCCCTAATGGTGAAACAAGAAATGAAATTGATTTCGTACTTTCTGCCAATCCCAGCACAGTGCAGGATGTAGAAGTAATAGGTAGGGTAAAGTGTAGTGATCATAGGTTAGTCAGGGCCAGAAGTCACCTCAATTTGAACAGAGGCAGAGTAAAATTATTCAAGAAAAAACAGGTCAACTTAGACGCAGTAAGGGTGAAAACAGACAAATTTAGGCTCGTACTTGCAAACAAATATGCAACCTTAGAACAGATTGATGATGATGATGATGATGATGATGATGATGACGACGACGACGACGACGACGACGACGACGACGACGACGACGACGACGACGACGATGATGATGATGATGATGATGATGATGATGATGATGATGATGATGATGATGATGATGATGATGATGATGATGTAGAAGTAATGAATGAAACCGTAACTAGGCTGGCTTCTGAAGCAGCAATTGAAGTGGGAAGCAAGCCTAGGCACCGACGCAACCAGTAGGCAAGCTCTCCCAAGTAACAAGGGACCTAATAAAGAAACGACAAAGAATGAAAGTGTCCAACTCAATAGATAAGAAAGATTTCGCGGAACTGTCAAAACTGATCAACAAGGCGAAAACAAGTGTTATCCAAAACTATAACGTGAGAAAGACTGAAGAAGCCGTAAAAAATGGACGCTGCCTGAAATCAGCACATTCCACAAGAGTGCCATCCTGGCACTCGACGTGAAGGGAGCCTTCGACAACGTCTCACACGAAGCAGTGCTAAACAGCCTACAACATACCAACTGCGGACGGCGGACATACAACTACGTCCGGGACTTCCTGACGGGTAGAACGGTGACCATAGGCCTGGGGAATCTCAGGACCGAGAAGTTCCAAATACCGCAGAAAGGAACCCCCCAGGGGCCGGTGATCTCCCCGTTGCTGTTCAATATAGCGATGAGGGGATTGCCGAACCTCTTGGAGAACATCAGGGGTATCCGTCACGCAATGTATGCAGACGACCTGACCATGTGGACGTGCACGGGATCGGCGGGCGAACAACAAGACGCCCTGCAGGAAGCCATCGACAGGACCGAGCATTATCTGCACCGCTGCGGTCTTTCATGCGCGCCGGAAAAGTCGGAGCTCCTGATCCTCAAAAAGAGGACAAGAGGGCGGCCTCCGCAGGAGACACCTGACCCAACGTTGACACTAAATGGAGTCAACATACCCAAGGTGGACACACTCTGTATTCTGGGCCTCACTCTCCCGAAGGACGGTGCCGGTCTCGCCGCCATTAAAAAACTGCAAGCGACAGTTACCCAAGTCGCGCACTTGGTGCGAAGAGTGACAAACAAAAAGCACGGCCTGAAAGAGTAGGACACAATCAGATTAATACAAGCCCTGGTAATCAGCAGAGTCAGTTACGGCACCCCGTACCTGGGTCTCAAGAACAGCGAGAGAGACAAATTGAACACCCTAATACGAAAGACCTACAAGCTTGCACTGGGGCTTCCACCGACGACTTCGACGGAGAAGCTACTCAGCCTGGGCATCCACAACACTTGGGACGAACTAGTAGAGGCCCACAAGACGAGCCAGATAGAGCGACTCAAGCTCACCAGCACGGGTAGGGACACGCTAATAAGACTGGGCTACCCAGTCGAATATGAGTCCAGAAAACAGCGGGTTCCTCTACCCCTGAGGGAGAAGATCACGGTGGCCAGCATCCCGAGAAACATGCACCCTGAATACCACAGAGAAAGGAGGCGAGCGAGAGTGAAAGCTCTGCGTAAGGCCTACGAAGGACCAAAACAAGGAGAAGTCCGATACACCGACGCGGCGAAGTACAAGAACAGAGCGGCCCACGCTATCAGCGTGATCAACGGCCAAGGACAAGAGGTAGCAGCGGCCTCGGTAAGCACTCCAGACATCGACTGCGCGGAAGAAACGGCGATAGCCCTGGCGGCCACTACGGGCCAGCGAGAGGAAGATCTAATCACGATCATCACCGACTCACAAACAGCATGTAGAAATTACCAAAAGGGCTGCATTTCCAAACAAGCCCTGAGCATCCTCGAAAAGCGAGACAATTTTCCAGAGGTGTACATTGTCTGGGCCCCGGGACACGAGTCCCTGGCGGGTAATGTAGCGGCTAATGCCGCTGCCCGAGATCACATTCTCCGGGCTATCCCACCAGGTTCACGAGCACCGGTAGACCAACAAGATAGCGTCCCGAAAAGATACGCCGATATCTTGAGCCACTACAGACTGGGTAGAAGGATCTATCCACCCCCGCATCCCCAGCTGACAAGAGAAGAGGCGGTGATCTTCCGAAAACTACAGACCTGCACATTCCCGCACGGCACCCTGCTACACGCAATGTACCCTACGACCTATACTCACAAATGCGCCTTCTGCTCTACGCTTAATACCCTCTACCACATGGTATGGGAATGTCAACAAAATCCATCGACACCGCCCATCACCGGACCAACCGTCGAGCAGTGGGAGGCCCAACTGATAAGCTCGAGCCCTGAAGACCAGCATCGCCTGGTGAGCAGGGCCAAGCTATCAGCTCAAGCCCACGGCATCCTGGACTAGGGACGCCGCCCACCTCGGACGATTTTACCGTCGGCTCATTTCAACTAATAAAGTTTATTCCTCCTCCTCCTCCAGCCTGAAATCAGTGAGAAATAAGCTTGGCACAGTACAAACCAAGATGTATGCACTGAAAGATAAGCAGGGTAATATCATCAGCAGTCTCGAAGATATAGTGAAAGAAGCGGAAGAATTCCATACTGACCTGTACAATACCCAGAGGAGTCAGGATACCCCTATTAGAAACAGCAATTAACAGGATACAGAAACTCCTCCTATAACTAGTGATAACGTCAGAAGGGCCTTGCAAAACATGAAACGAGGAAAAGCGGCAGGAGAAGATGGAATAACAGTCGATTTGGTCAAAGAATGAGGAGACATAATACTAGGAAAACTGACGGCTCTATATACGAAGTGTCTAAGGACTACGAGGGTCCCAGAAAACTGGAAGAATGCAAATATTATAGTAATCCAGAACAAGGGAGACGTTAAAGAATTGAAACATTATAAGCCCATTAGCTTACTCCCCATATTATATTAAATATTTACCAAAATAATCTACAGTAGAATAAGGGCAACACTGTACTTTAGTCAACCAAGGGAACAGGCTGGCTTTAGGAAGGGATACACTCCAATGGATCACATGCATGTCATTAATCAGGTTATCGAGAATTCCGCAGAGTACAATAAGCCTCTCTATATTGCTTTCATGGATTACGAAAAGGCATTTGATTCAGTAGAGATACCAGCAGTCATAGAGGCATTACGTAATCAATGAGTACAGAATGTTTACGTAAATACCTTGAAAAATATCTACAGAGGTCCTATAGCTACCTTAATTCTACACAATAAAAGCAGGAAGATGCCTATAAAGAAAGGGGCCAGAAGGGAGACACAATCTCTCCAATGCTATTCACTGAGAGTTTGGAAGAAGTATTCAAGCTATTAAACTGGGAAGGCTTAGGAGTAAAGATTGACGGCGAATATCTCAGCAACCTTCGGTTTGCCAATGACATTGTTCTATTCAGAAACAATGCAGACCAGTTACAAAAATGACTGAGGACCTTAACAAAGAGAGTGTAAGAGTGGGGTTGAAGATTAATATGCAGAAGACAAAGATAAGGATGAACAGCCAAGCAAAGGAACAAGAGTTCGGGATTGCCAGTCAGCCTCCAGAGTCTGTGAAGGAGTACGTTTATCTAGGTCAATTAATCACAGGGAACCCTGTTCACAAGAAGTAAATTCGTAGAAGAATAAAAATGGGTTGGATTGCATACGGCAGACATTGTCAGCTCCTGACTGGAAGCTTACCATTATCATTGAAAATAATAATAATAATAATATTTGGGGTTTTACGTGCCAAAACCACTTTCTGATTATGAGGCACGCCGTAGTGGAGGACTCCGGAAATTTTGACCACCTGGGGTTCTTTAACGTGCACCTAAATCTAAGCACACGGGTGTTTTCGCATTTCGCCCCCATCGAAATGCGGCCGCCGTGGCCGGGATTCGATCCCGCGACCTCGTGCTCAGCAGCCCAACACCATAGCCACTGAGCAACCACGGCGGGTTATCATTGAAAAGGAAGGTGTACAATCAGTGCATTTTACCAGTGCTGACATATGGGGCAGAGACTGGGAGATTTACAATGAAGCTTGAGAACAAGTTAAAGGGACACTAAAGTGAAAAATGATTTCTTCTGCGTCAGTAAATTACCGTTCTGCAACACCAAAAAGCACAACTCTTACAACGATAAGACGTTTGGTAAGCCAGAAAAAGCGCAAGAACGAAATACGGGTGGCGACGCCTATTTAAGTTCCCGCACCTGGGGGCTGTGACGTCTAGCATTTTGACGGCATCTTCTAGGGCCTACTAATTATACATTGCGGTACGGATTGGCTACATTGTGTTCTAAAGGAACCAAATATTACACATGGCAAGTTACGGGAACCTTTATTCAGCCAACGCAGCCCAAATGCGAAAACATACTTTGGAATTCCTGACGTCACGCTGACGTACCCGCTCTGGGGTTTCGGCGCGAAATTCAAATACTGATACTTGAACCTTCATCTTCTCATCTATTTCTCGTCTAAACTATTTTTTAAATGACTGCCTGCAGGGTTCTCAAACAATGTTTCATTAGTCTAAACTGATTTATTGCTTCGCTTTTGGGTCCCTTTAAGAACTGGGCAATGGGCGATGGAACGAAGATTGCTAAGCGTAACGTTAAGAGACAGAAAGAGTGCGGTTTGGATCAGAGAGCAAACGGGTATAGACGATATTCTAATTGGCATCAAGAGAAGAAAATGAAACTGGGCAGGTCATGGTAATGCGCCGGTTAGATAATCGTTGGACAATTAGGGTTACAGAATGGGTATCAAGAGAAGGGAAATGCAGTCGAGGGCGTCAGAAGACTAGGTGGAGAGATGAAATTAGGAAATTCGCGGGCGCTATAGTAGCAATCGGTTGGCGCAAGACAGGGGTAATGGAGATCGCAGGGAGAGGCCTTCGTCCTGCAGTGGACATAAAACAGGCTAATGATGATGATGATGATGATTACGAAATTGAAATACGTTGGAAAACGCGACCTACGCATTTGCACGTCTCAACTTCTGAACGTCTAAATAACATATACACATAATCACACTATTATTATTATTATTATTATTATTATTATTATTATTATTATTATTATTATTATTATTATTATTATTATTATTATTATTATTATTATTATTATTATTATTATTAAAGTCGGGTTTTGTTGACTGAGTGCACACCAGAGCTCCATGAGTGCGGAGGAGAGTGCAGGGTAGAGAAAACAGGCGCTATACTAGTTCGCGTGCGCCAGCTATAGTCTATGGCGCCCTGTCTAGGCCACGGGCTACACCGAAGCGGGCTAGTGTAACAAGGGACTCTGCGTTAGGCATAATGTCCTGTCGCAATGTTTCGAGATCCATGTATTTTAAAATATCGTTGTTGTTTCGTAGGTTTTCGAATGCCTAGCACATACAATACGAAGTGTTGCAGATTTGCGATGCATACGGATTTACACAATGTGCATTTACTAAGGTTAGTGACGTTAAGGCCTTTTCTTTGATATGCAAGGGTTACGTATTATGCTTGGGGGAGTGGCTGTGTTGTACCAAACTTTATTGATAAATATTTCCTGGGATCTACTTATACTATATTGTACATAATATATACTCATATACTTATACTATATTATCTACTTACACTCCATCTCACAAGTCGTTCGCAGCACTGTGGTAGCTGCAGGACTCCATAGCCAACAGGAATACCAAATGCCCCTCGAGATGTGTTCATCCGCGCCGCGTCGTCTGCTCATTGGCTGCTGAATTCGCTGCAACACGACGTGCGTACGCAAAGGCCCTCACATGTCACTTATCGCTATAGTAACGTACCATTTATATAGTGGCCTATAGTAGGGGAGGGGGGCTAAAGCGCCGCGCGAATACATGGGGGAGCGTGATGCTTTTCCGGGGAACTTCCTCGCCACGGTGCTGCTGTGCCGGAGGAACCGTTAGAGTTACTGTAATGCCCCCTATTGGAGCACGCTTCCCAAAGGGAGCATATGCAGTAACTCTAGGACCCATGGGCTTTCTACGCTGTGTAATCTGCAGCAAAAGCGGTAGTCGTCTGCTACGTGCATGTTATTTTGGTCGCTGTTAGCCGTCATTGCGATAATTTAAGTCCTATAAAATACTACGTCACTGCAAGGTAATACTGCAGCGACTCATCGCACTATAGGACGCGTTTGTGTACTGTGAATACGGGCATTTTGCATATTTCCTTCTATTCTGGCAGGTTGGTCACTGCAACGGCCAGCACTTATGCAGCTGTTTCAGGCACATATTCAGCGCCTACTTCATCGTGAGCAGAGATATTTCAATTTATTTAAAGGTGGCATGACGGACGTAAACATGCTGCAAAATAGAATAAGCGTGAGATGGCGCGCATAACCAGGAGTACAAGCAATTATAAACGGCCTTCTCATGCTAACATTTTGCGCCCTTCATTTAATTTATTTCATGCGTTTTATTTGTTTTAGAAGACTGTCTCCCACGCTCTTCTGCTTCCTTCTTAACATGAAAGCAAATTTAGCAATTTATTCTGTATGCTTGCCGGTTTGTGCGTAGCAAATACAAATACTGATGAATTATAACGTATCTGCAATTACATAATGAAAAGAGAAAACTGACAACAAAGATAACATTTCACGTTTTACTGTGATTGAAGGCAACAGCAGTACTGATATTTAAATAGCAATGTTTTTAGTGCATCAAGAGCGCTAATCATCAAGTGCCCCGGGTTTTTGTCTACCTTTTCACCAAGAGTGTTAATTCTCACGACAACTATGTCAATATAGGACAAACACATATAACATCGCCATGCGCAATAGATGCTTGCTAGTTTACGTAATAACCATACGGTAAGCGATAAGTTGCTCGACAACTATCGCATCGGGGGGCCATTTGCATATGATAGCTTGAGAGAAGTTACATGTTGATGATTTATGAGATGATTCACGGATTGTATAACAAGTTTATTGTAACAGTTAAACATTTAAATCACAAATGAGTAAACGCCTGGGCCGGTAATAGATACTTATTTGAATCTAGAAAAAAAATGTAATTTTCTGTATAAATGGAAAATTTTTGAAAAGGAGGAGAGGCCGAGCAAATGCAGACGAAGTAAATGTAAGATTCAATACTTCTGGTGAGTCGAACGGATGGCTCCGCGTCAAATCACAACCGGACCCCGCTCATTTCTCTCTTCTCATTAGCCTTTCATACGCAAAGGCCCTACGCTTCTTTAAATCATACGGCGTAATCGTAGTATAATGTCGTCCCCGTGTTACATCATCACCTCCAGTCTCCTCTCCTTTCTTGTTTTTTTATATTGAGCTATCGCACGACGTAATGACGTCCCCACACTGCACCCCCGCTGCCGATGTTCCTTTGCTTTCTCTCTTCTCTTCGCTCATTCCATCGTCACGCTCCTCCGCCGCATTGCTAGGCATTGTATCGTCCCCTCCAACCTTGGTCTCCTTTCCCTACCTCACGAACTGAACTTACTTAAAGGGACACTAAAGGTTAATATTAAGTCAACGTGGACTGTTGAAATACTATCCCAGGAACCTCGAAACGCTTGTTTCGTGCGAAGAAGAGACCTATTTTAAGAGAAAGTGCGTTCTGAAGCGTCCGCGTACCTCTAGCGCAGTTCAAATCACCCGCCCTCCGATCGAGGAGTATTGACGTCATGGTCTCATAGTGACGTTGCGCCGTCGGTGAGTAAAACGGCGAGCCCGCAGGCGGCGCTACGGCTTTTCTGCACAAAACGCAAACGCGCGGCCAGAAACAGAGCCAAGACAAAGCCGACAGCAGCGCGAAAGCGGAACTATGGTGGCTAGCGGAAGGGAAAGCGCGCGACGATAAGCTGGTTCTATATTTTATGACGCCAACTTCGACGCTCCTTGCAATGGATGACCCTGACAACGACACATTAGCTCACGATGCCGGGCTCGAGTTCAGCGATTTAAGCACTGGTGAACGTGACGTGCTGTTGAGGGCTCGCGCTGCCGGCGTCATTGCGTATACTACTACGACGACGGCCTGCTTTGAAAGGCACTTCATGCGACTTCAGTAAGTCGGCGTTGAACTCGTAATCCTCTGGACGAAAGTGTAGCGAGCACACTACGTGATTTTTCGGCTCTTTGCCAGCGCACTGTGGCAGAGGTACGGCTCTTAACCACTTCGAACGGAGAGGTTCACTCGTTGGCACACAGGGATAAGTAACGTTGGATTCGCCGCTGCAACTGCCCTTGGCCAAGTTCCGCGGACCGTTCGCGCATCCCAGGACATCACATGGACGTGGCATTCTCGCTGCTTGTTCCGAATGCAAGTTTCACGAGCCAGCAGGACCACCGCAGCACGACGCGATAACGAAACAACTGAAACTCCAAAGCGCGCGCGGAGCAAGGTCGAGGGCGCAGAGTCGAGCGAAAACGAAACCTTTCGATCACCCATACTACTCAAGGGTAACGTAAAAATCTTATTTTTTTTCTTAGAATCGAATAGAAGTAGACAAGTAGCATTTTCTTCAGTCTTATAATCTAATGCAATGGTCTTTTTAATACGAGTAGTTGAGTACTAGTGATATAAATTATTATGAGGAGTCCTTTCGTCATCGGGCTAGTACCGGAATGTTACTGGGGGGTCTCAAATCGTGTCGTTCATTTACCTCAATTTCTCGGTTACTAAAGCTCTGTTGGCGATTATATTGACGCCTTAGACGTTCTAGAGCATTGCTTTATAACTTTAGCTTGACTTTCTGGTAACCTTTAGTGTCCCTTTAAGCTCGCTGCGCCGGTAGCTCTTCAATTTATTTATTTATTTATTTATTTATTTATTTATTTATTTATTGTTGATGTCGCGCTCGTGCTTGCTTAAACCGCATGTAATCTGCAACAGTTTTCTAAAGTGATTGAAACAACACCTTTGCGTTTGTACATTCCTTACCAGATTTCTGATTAGGCAGTTATTTTATGTACCAAAAATGCTGGCACGTATATATTTAGGTTAACATTATCTGGATATCTGTAAAGCCTCTTTCTGTGGGACGTATTTTGTGCAAGAGCTCGTGGAATAAAGTTTGTTTATCTGGCATTGTTTTTCTTTCGAATGTCTGCATTTAATACAAGCTTCGTCTAAGCACGACGAATCTCGTTGCTGCACGCTATCGCTGAAGCGAAATGAACTAACATTATTATGGCGCTACGGCCATCTCTACTCTCTCTCGTTTCCTTTATGTCTTCTGTCTGTGCTCTTTGCATAATAAAGTAATAGTCGAGGCGAACAAATTGTCGAATGAAGACGTGTGGATATGGCTGTAAACCACTGGCAGCCATGACAACCAGCGAAGCTCTAACTGCACCTATATACTGCAGTTGACTGCGCGAGCAATTTAGATTTTTTTTTTCATTACTCTTAATTATTGCATGCCTCACTTTTTTGCCCAATTACCCATACGAATAACTTCGTTTTCGTTCTCTCCTTGTGCGTGCGACTTCATGTTGCGCGTTTCTACGCACATACAGCTCTCACATTACCGTTGCTGAACTCTATAGCACCGGAACTATAGCCGCGCTAATGCCGTTCGACGCATGATTTCTTTTTTTCTTTATCTGGCTGCCCCAGCAAGGCAACGGTTAAAGGTGTTCCAGAAAGAACAGCGCTTCAAGACGCGGGACACAAGGACACAAGGACACAACCACACGCACACACACTGCGCTGCTGTTTCTCCCTCGTGTCCCGTCTCGAAGCGCTGTCCTTTCTGGGATAACGGACCTACTAGCCCGCAAGTCAATCCTTGCAAGGTTAAAGATGGGTAAGTTCCATGCTTTACCACATCATTCAACTTAAGTAGCCTCCAAGTGTCTTAAGTAGGAGTGGGGTGCAAAGAACTACAGCACGTAGCAGACCTCCCTCACTTTCTGCGCGCTTCCCGAGCGCAGAAAGCCCACGGGCTCTAACTATTAAGTGTTTCAATGTTTAAAAAGTAGCGCCATCCTTTGAACTTTGCCGCCGCCGCCGCCGCCGCCGCGAGGGCTGTCCTCCTTTCTTCCTTTCCTGCGCCCTCCGGCGCCCGTCTCCCCTTTCGCGGTTGAGGTGTCCTCTGCTGAGAGACAGTTACTGCGCTGCACTTTACCCCAACCTTTCCTTCCCATATTCAAGAATCTCCTTCTCTCTCTATCTCCCCTTTCCGTTTTGACTACCGCCGCCCCGTGACAACGCGCGCTTTCCAATCTTAATTTTTCATCCGAGAAGTGCGCGCTTTCAGACGCTTCTCCGGCGCCATTTTTGATGCAATGAATGAATACGCGCCTTAGTGCACGTAGTGTATTGTTTATATGGTGACGATAGCTTCCGTCGTGAACGTGTCATTAAGAACAGCGCTCTTCCTTGGCACTGTTTCTACTCCTCGTCATGAGTTGCTGCGCCCATGGTTGCCGTAATCGCTTCAATGAGGGAAAAAAAGCTTTTTACGCTGCCGTCCGGCAATCATGATGTGGAACAAAGAAAGATATGGATGGGGCACTGGATCGGAGGCGCAAACTTCGACGGGCCGCAGTCCGCAAGCCTTGTGAGGTAAGTAGGACGTTTCTTAATAACACTGTGTATCCGAGCTATTTATTCCCAGCCTATCACACGGCGCTATGTTACTGCAGATGTCGTGCGCTCGTTCGTTGTGCACCATGTCAGCGTAGTTTTCTTCTTAGAGCAATAGTGCGCACTTTTTTAATGTTTAAGCATTCTTTGGCGAATACCACAGGAACATTTGTCCATCACGCGAAAAGTGATGTCTTGTCTCTGCACAAGAATGTCTAATTTGCTGACACTTAATTGTTATAATAGCGTAAATTTAGACGATTAGTAGCTTTATAAGCGATATGGAACAATTGAAACTGAAGAATGAAAATGATCAGAGAGAATGCCCATGGATACAAAGGGCTCCATAGAAATTGCATGGGAAGCTAAGGGTAGGGGCGGGCCAACTTGAATTTTGGGGATTACCAACAGAAATTTGGGAGTGGGCCAACAGAAATTTGGGGGAATGCTTCCGCATACTTATAAAACTCGGTGGAGTTTCTGCATGCTTCTTGACATAAGAAAAACGGAGTGATACCCAAAAGCTATATGCGTTTTTAAGTGTGTGTGTTTAGCCGTGGAAAAAAAATACAGCATCAGTTAAACTGTTAGAATGCTCATGAAACAAATCAGACTTCCACGCGATAATACTTTAGGAAAAAAACAGTATTTCACCTTTGAAAATTCTGTGGGAAACGCTACTCATTCGATCAAAATTTACGATATTCTTTCTGATTCTTTCGTTAATGTTTGTCCATAACGAGTCGTTTTCGGGGCGTGTGATGTTTAATTCATGTAGGACTTCATCTTCTATTTATTATTTAGGTTAATTTTTCGGATAATCAATTTGTGCCTTTCATTATGCGCGATTTTGGCAAAAACAAGCTGGAGGCGGACGCTGTACCCAGCCACTCTAATGTTATCAGCCAGAGAGCGCAGTCAATGCCAACGTAATAAATTTTAATCTTTATTGTAAGGCTCTAGGCTCTAGCCACATCATTCCTGAATTCCACATCATCAGTATGAATTGCTGGTGTGGCTTCAGTCACCGCTTCCGTTCGCCTTAACGACGTAGCTATATAACTGAGCAGTTACAGTCGGTGGTACTCAAAACAGATTTGTAGCTTCCATTTCTTATGAATACCTTGAGGCAGTCGTGCTTCATAGTTACTTGCGACAATTCACATACCGTACTCAGCGAAAACCCGTACAGAGACGCGAACGTGTGCTCCCACGCTATGCCTGTTTGACTCCAAAGCATACATATTTTTACACGTTTTTGCCCTAAAATTTCCTTAGTAACACTTATTCTTCTTGCCAGGGTTGAAATAAGGCTCTTGGGTGTAATTTCAGCGCGACAGGAAATAAACAGGAAATAAAACAAAATTGGCAGTGGCTTAGCTCTGCTATGCCAGGATATACGTAGCGAAAGCTAAGGCATAGCATAGTTAGCCTTGGTTAATCTTGATTGTAAGTCCAGGTTAGTCTGGTTGTCTAGCTATGTGCGGCGTTTAGCCAGTCGTTCGGCGCGCTGTCCGTCTGTTTCCTGGGCGATTCGTTTCCTCTTCATCTCGTTCCGATGTCGATTCCAGGCCTCCTCCCGCTTATCAGAATTGTCGCCATCCATACTGCCACCACTGCCGCCTCAACTGTGGTTGCGGCGCACGCGAGCTCTTCTTTTCAATCCGCCGACATGTTCTGAGGCATGCGACGCAGCTGGCGAAGCGAGCGGAGGCGAGCGCAACGACGAGGAACGCGGTGTGATGTCATACCGAACGGCGGCGGCGGAGAGGCGCAGCGCTGCGCAGCGGAGAAACACCTGGGGCTCGGTGCTTACCGAGTATAGTACATACTGTATATACTTTAGTATATATATATATATATATATATATATATATATATATATATATATATATATATATGCCCGCGGCGAGGTGTGCTCTGTGAGGTCATGTGCCTCCTCGGAGCACCGCCACGGTGAAATCGCAAGTCCGCGGCCAGTAAAGCTTTCGCTTTAAAAGCGCCGAACTAAAGTTGTCATACCGTTCGCATTAACACGTGGTGTCGTCTGCTATCTGCATCGGAAAAGGGGGCGCCACAATCGAGAGGCAAGAGCAGGCTAAGAGAAACGAGTGCAAAGCGGGGAAGGGCAACAGAAATGGCGGAAATGGCGCTACTTTAATCATCAAGGAACAATAGCGGACACCCCCATAAAGGCCAGCGGCCGAATTGACTGTAGCGCACCAAGCGGATGGGATTGACTTCTTCCGGTTTCGGGCGCGCGCGTTTTGAACGCTAGCTTTCACGCGCTACGCGGGCTGCACTATTTTTTGTTTTGCTTCTGCTGCTTAATCGCATGAGGTCTTTGGACGGAATCGATTATTTAATTAAAATGATTGCGAACGATCTCTACAAGCCTCCATCGAATCTGTGCCACATGCAATTTCATAAAGCAAACGCAAAACGCCTTGTAAATGTGGAAATGTTTATTTCGCTCTATATAAATGCTCATTCCGGGCTTGTTGTGCGTTCATCCAATGTTGTGGCACCAGGTAAGCAGCAGTAGTTCCCGTACGAAAATCCACCGGACGGTATCAGCAGAAAAAGGTAAATTACAAGCATGTGCCATTGTGGTATTTAGACCTTATACGAATACTGCGTGTAGAGGGGAAACGTGCGAAAGTGGTGAATGGGAGACATTACAAACAAAAGCTATTCGCTTTTACATACATCGCGCCGAATATACCAGACCCATTCCAAGCCGTGCTATGAATTATGAAGAAAGCATCTGATCTCCAAACATTCCTCCGTTTGCGGGCATTATTTCCTGCACTTTAATAGCCCAAATGCACGGGCGACTACGCGTTTCCAAAACTACTTGGCCTCAGCCGACGCGATAGTACGCTACATACACAGAGGTGGCCACAACACAGACCAGACCATGCTAGACGCTCGCAGAATTCCTTCTGCTTGCACGGAAGAGAAATGCGTGGGTGCAAAGCCTGTTCTCAGTCGTTCAGAAGACAGACTTTTCGAGTTCTTCGTTTTTGAGCTCTTCGGCGTTATCTTTGGCCCCCGCGTTCTGCCGGCGCAAGCAACACACTCCAGTGTTATCACTCTTAGCAATCGCTCGTCGCGTCTTCGATAAGCGTGAGTACCGAAAGAAGGTATATGTTGTGGGACCATATAAAATGATGAAAACGAGAGCAAGGTGAAAGGGGGAGCCAACGTTTTGACAAGCGGACTTGTCTTTTTCAAGGGACGAGTGCACCTGTCGAAACGTTGGCTCCCGTTCTCACCGTGTTCTCGTTTTGATAATCGTCTTGAATTTCCATCTGCCGCCTATCCTCTGTTTTCACTGAGGCCATGGAAAGCGTCACAAAATTGTCTCACTAAGATTCAGTACACGCCAAGCTGTCCCCACGGCCGGCCTGCTTTTTTGCTAACTGCGTCACAACCCCAGGCGCGGCGAGCTTGCCTCAAAAGTATCCCAAAGGATAACGAAATTAACTACAATAATTTTGTTGGTCAGAGAATGCGTCACGAATTTGTCCCACTTCACGCGAAACTAATTGCCGCACATGGCCGAGCTGTTTTTCGCTAACTGCGTCACAACGCCGGGCGCGGCCACTGAGCTTGAAAAGTATTCCAAAAAGTAACGAAATTAGTTACAATAATGTTGTGGGTCAGAGAAAGCGCCAAAGCTGTCCCGGTAGGATTCAGTACACGCGAAACTGCGTCACACGGCGGAGCTGCTTTTCGCCAACTACGTCACAAAGCCGAGTGCGGTGAGCGTGCTCAAAAACTATCCAAATAACTTATAATAATCTTGGGCCTCACAGAAACCGTCGACAACATCTCCCAGTAGGAGTCGACAAATCAACTTAACTGCGCAAGGACGGCCGAGCTGTTTCTCGCTAACTGCGTCACAAGTCTTGGTTCCGTGCCGTAAAAGCCAAAACTGCCTGAAATGCCTTACAGAATGTCAAACAAAATTTCTCACCTTGCCGTAGTCCAAGAAAACATCGGGGGCACAACAAACACGCTACATCCAAAAGAGACGCGTCGCCAACAGGCGAACTTCGCATGCGCAATCATCGGTGGCCTGTCTGGCGCATGACGCATGCATATCTGTCGCGCCTGGCGTGCCGTTAGCTTGTTGCTAGGTGACGCAAGAAAAATAAATAGCAAAGTATAAGTTCATTTATACGCAAAAATTTTGAGTTTTAACGGGAAAGATTACCAAAATAAAACATCTGTAAGTTCATTTCACATTCTTTTTTTTTTTTTTTTTGACGCTCGCGTCAACGAATGCATGGGATTAACACTAGGCGTGACGTGTTTCCTGTTGCCAATTTTCGCCGGTGTCCCCTCTTGTTGGATTTCTTTTTCTATGATTGAGGGGCTTTAGTCCTGACGGGTTCTGATTTAACGGGTCCGGCACAGCAGCGGCGCGATGCGGCAGTTCCCCGCAAGAACCAATTGCGCGGAAGCTGGCGCTTTGGACACTCTCCCAGTATTTCTAGGTCACTCTAGTATCATATACTAGGTAAAAACAGGAATCCAATCCTGCCATTAATCAGGCAGTTGCGTACGCCCGGAACTATATTCCGCTGCGCAAGGATATTGCCCGTTTCCGCCTCGTACCTTCGGCGGCGCTGCAAGCTACTTTTCTAGCACTTGTGCATTTGAGTTTATCTTGGTTGGAGATATATATACTTGATATAGTGGCTGCAGTACTCTGGTCATCTCAAGTCGAGAGTTCACTGAGATGGAGTAGTTGTCGACTCAGTAATTGTTGTGAAAAGCCTCAAATACTCGACAACGTCACAAACAAGTACAGCTTATTTCATACAACCCGTTCAAAACGCATGGCAAGCGCAGCACGGCTTCAGATTTAGATAGGCTACACAAAACGTCACCAAAAGGGAGGATGGCAGTCACGTGGTAAGACAAACAGCAAAAGAGCTCGCCAGTACAATGTCGGCCATACAGTTAGCGTGTCGCCGACAGATGCCAAATCGGCCTTTTCGCTTCTTTTGAAACGCAGAGGGACGCTTATTATTACTCCCGTCTCCACCCATCTTCTCTTATTATTATTGTGCGCGCGCGCGCGCGCGTGTGTGTGTGTGTGCGTGCGTGCGTGCGTGCGTGCGTGCGTGCGTGCGTGCGTGCGCGTGCGTGCGTGCGCGCGCGCGCGCGCGCCTGCGCGCAACAGAGGTCTCTTGTGCCGCAAGACCACTACAAGACGTTTCGATGACGTGCTGAATTGTCTTCTTCACGCACGAAGCTGCGCTGCATTTGGCGCGCATTTTGAACTGGTCATATTAACATGGTAACGTAATAAAATATTTGTGACACTCTCGGAGGAGTTGAGGCACCGTAGCGTAATGACTGCGCATACGCCTATCCAATAAACCATTAAAAATGAGGCTACACTTTTCTGTCAGTACTCCTTCAATAACAGGTGGAATATATTCTGGTAGTTCCTGTCGATGGTAGCTAGCTTGCATGCACACTCATTTCTTCACCCCGGGCCCGGGGTCCTGCAAGTCCGCATGTACAGGCGTAACTTTGGTGTCGTTCTTTTGCCGCTTTGGCTTAGCGGTAGCACTATGTGTGCATACGTCTTCAATACTTTGCAAGGCTTCAAAGAAGCCGATTTAAAAAAAAATGACGAGGATTTTAGGCGCCAATACCACGTTATGATTATAGGCACACCGTGAGCACGCCGTAGCGGAGAATTCCGGATCAATTTGACCATCTGGGGCACTTTGACGCGCACCCAATGCACGGTACAAGGGTGTTTTTGCCCTTTGCCCTTATCGCAATGCGGCTTCCGTGGCCGTGATTTGACTCCACGCCTTTTAGGCTTAGCAGCGCTACGCCAAAGTCCCGACGCCACCACGGCATGTGGAGTCGGTTACGGGCCCCCCGTTGTTGTAAAGCGATGTCCAGACTGCGAGGAGTATGGCCTGAGTGGTCGTTGCATTATTCAACCTACATGCACAACCTAATTAGCCTCTCCGCTCGATGGCCTGCACCAAGCCAGCGCCAGTCGTTCTTTTTCGAGTGCAGCGTCAGTCAAGATTGCGTTTGCGGTATCTGGAAAGTGCTTGTGTGAGACATTCTCCCTTGCCTCATCGTTTCCACTCACGATTGGCTTTGTTGCCTTGAAGGGATCTAGCTTATAGGGAAGGCAAGATGGTTGTCGTTGTTATCTGGGTCATTAGCTTTACTTACCTGACCTATGCTCCAGAGAATGCTGTAGTCTATGCTATTGTAAAGCACTGCTTCGGTATTTTGGATTATGTCTTCTAATGGTGGCACGAATGCGAGTTCATGCAGCTTGCATGTATTGGTGAACTTCGAACGGGAGCTCCGTAATCATCTTAGTGCTTGGTGTAAAAAATAAAGATAATTACATTAGGCCTCTTTTTATACATTTATATCATACATTAACAACACTGTCTATGGAAACAAAATGAATGCAATTTATTCCTCGATCTCACAGAACCGTATAGTGAAATGAAAAACTTCGGTTTTTACGGGAAGCCGGTACATGGAGCCTATTTTGCGACCTTTCAATTTGCTTTATAACAATGATCTTCCCCCTGATATTATTCACGCGCGTGATTTGCTACTTTCTAAATGCACAGCAGAGTATATTCAGTCCGTCTTATGTACCGCCGCTTTCAATTCTAGCGACAAAATTTTCAAAACCCCGAAACGTCCAATGTTTGTCATACTTGTTCTGAGTACAGAATAAAGCGATGAATAGTGATGTATAAGCTGCTTGCTCAGCTCGCGGATCGAGACCTCTGTTTTAAAGCAGCGCGCAATCAAAACTAGAGGTAATCTAATCTTATCGACGGGCGTTGATGACAGCCGTAGTTTGCCAAAACAATGTCCTCCGAGACTATGCGATTGCTTTCGGCGTCTGTAATCATCAAAAGCAAAGCCTTCGAGATTCGTTCTTTGCTACTAGGTGAAAGCCGTTGCTGAAGCACAAACTCCAATGACTTTAATGGGACTTAGTTTGGACACCAGCTATTACAAGTTAGAAAGCTTTTGGTATTTGCTGAATCGGCATTGCTTCTTCGCACACTACCAAGCTAAGTCATAGGTCCCAGGCTACCGGCCATTCCTACATTTGTTTTTAATTGTTTCCGTTCTACATGTCATTCATTTGCATCTTGTAGGGGAGTGGAGCTTGAAATTTTTCAGAGGACCACAGTACATTTGTTAAACCATTTTATGAACACACTTTGTTAGCAAAAGCTTCTCCGCGAACTTGTAGGTAGCTTTAGCCACGATCTCCTCTAAGCATAGGCGTTCTGTGGTTTTAGGTTAGCAACAATGTAGTCAATCCACTTTTAAGAAGATGGCGCCGACACCGCCGAAAAAGCAACCGGTGTCAATATTTCCGGAGCCTTCAGTAGAGGTAACAGTTATTACAGTGCTGAGCAATTAAAAATGTCTCGAAAGACAGTGCCTCTAAGTATATTACTTTGGTTACGATTGCACTGCGTGCGCAACAAAAACAGCATGTCCAGCGGTATGCTCACTGTCGGAAGGCATGAGCTCTGGCGACTGTTTACACGCAAAAATCTATAAGCTAGAAATCTGTGGTGTATGTTACGTTAATGTAAAGCGCTCTGCCAATTTGGCTGCACTTTCTTCGCCACTTCTTAACAGCGCGCTGTGTCGCAGTAGTCCTTGTCACGCGAGTTCATTGCGGCACTGGCAATATTTGCACTGCGCGTGCAAATATTGGACATGTGAAACATGTGCTGTGTCGTCTGCTTTTGGCGGCTGCGAACGTATAAAGCCACATCTTTTTTTTTTTGTCGTTATAATATGTCTGGTGGTAATACTCAATGGTGGCAACGAAACGGCTCACTCATCACAAAATCCAGCACACGAGAAAGCCGCCCTACCAATAGAAATTTAGCACTTTACAAGTAACTGCGAACGTCTAGATGACCGCTCCGCTTCCGAACATTGCCAGTTAAACTGTTCTGATCAAAAAGCAGAAAGCTCTTTCTGATCCACGCTGTTGTTTCTAGTACACGACGGGCAATCCCTTCAGTATCGCGATGGTTGATTATTGTTGCGGGCGCAATTAACTGGGATTTTTAGTACACTGTACCCGCGTCACTGATCGGGAAGCGCAGCTCGGTGCCGTCTGCACTGCCTGTACAGAATTTCAAAGTAACAAGTGCAAGAGTGCCGTAAACTCAGAATCGGGCCTCTATTCACAAGAAAGTTGCTCAGTAAGCTGTTTGTCTTCCCTTCATTCATGTAACGAAAAGAGCATCGTCGTAGCGATGGCCACTCGCAAATGGCACTTATGGGGAAAAAGAAATAAACTGCCGATATAGGTAATGGTTCCTGTGTAGTGTTAAATTGATTAGAGGGCTGCAGCAGGCCTGTGCTGGCGCAATGAAACAGTATATGAGAGTGCTACACTCCCTGAACAATCACCTTATGCCCTTTCGATTCATTGTGCAATATGCAATGGCTCACGCCAGTTGACTGCTTCTGGAGAATCGACCCCTGCCGCTTGCAAAAACCCTCGACAACTTCTCACAAGTGCAGGCGTACACAAAACCTTTGCAACATGAAACAAACAGTTGCATGTAAACACAATAATGAAGGCGCTTCCTTAACTAGTTCGAATGAACTAGGGCATTAAAGGAACTAATTCCATTCAAGCAATGTGAATGAATCAAATGATGTTTTAAAAGGCCAATGAGCTCATGCGTTCGAAGCAATGTCTTGACTCATGCTTAGGTGCAACTCTTTGTGGTAGTGACAACTACTTTTGTGCCTGCAAATAAAGCATATATGCAAGACTCCTGACTTGTTGACCAATGGAGACACACACACACTCACGCACGCTGAAAAAGAAAATGGCAGTCATTATTCATGATGTGGACCTATTTCTGTGCAATTATGCTGCATGGTGGCAGGTAACTGAACTTGAGAGAGAGAGAGAGAGAGAGAGGCTAGACGAAAAGGCAGGGATGTTAACCAAGCTTTGGCCCATTTGGCTACCCTACTAAAATTGAGTAGCTAGTTGAAGTATGCAGGCAGAAAGAAACCTGTTGCCAGTAAAATTTTTGGAATTCATTCTTGGTAGAACTCGCTTGCAGTGGTTCGTCATGTGCATTTTCTATGTTAGGTCACCAGATTGCATGATTCACGTCTATATGCAATTCAAGGAATACCAGCTGCTTTGGTCCGGCAGTCATGGTGCTCCACTGCTGGGCACAAGGTCGTTGGTTCGATCCCCAATTTTTGCAGCTGAATTCCAGTGGGGCTGGAATGCAATACTGCACGTATATTTGAATTTAGGTACCCTGAAGAAAGAACTCGCCGCTTCAAAGTTCATCCAGAACCATCCGCTACACTGTCTCCCAGGGTCCCAATGCTGCTTTGGAATGTTAAACTCCACCAATCATCCAATCGAAATATTTGCCATCGATATGCTCTGGTGATATAAGGGTGATAATATAACTGATTATATAACTGGTGATATGTAAGGACATAATCTTCCCTGCAATATTAATCCTTTCTTTGTCTTTGTTACCTCATCACTACCTATTCCCTGTAGCTGAGGGATCATCACTGTACTCATTTGAAAGATCGGGAATAGTTTTCATGAAGTGTGACCACTTTGCACATTCTCTGGTATATGTTGTATTTTACAGCCCATTCAAGCTACAGCTATCGTAGTGATTCACCCAGGGTCTATGTTCTTGAGGATAGGACGAGCTTCCGACTCCTACCCTCATACGATACCGCATGTGATTGCAAGACCATGCCTGTCGGAAACCTCGGCACCTCATGTTGACCCAATCCTTGTTCCTGAAGTTGACATGGTAAATATCTTGCATGCGTTTTGCTGATTGGTCCTATACAGGTTCTCAAAACTGACCAGAACCCCTCAAGTAATGGATCATTTGCCAAATTCATGAAGATGGCTTCACTCTTATGCTCCACTTTTACCAAAAATTCTAGTCTACAAACTAAATGTCTAACCAAAGTGCAGAATGCTTTGGGTAAAATGTAACAGCAGCTTTTGTGTATATGGGATTTGCTTCGTAATTCAAATTTCTCTGCTTTGCTGTGGCTTCATTATCATGATATAACACGTTTTGGATCAAATTGGGACTCGTCATAAAATTTTTATTGTTGCACACAAGAACGAGTGCTTTTTTTCACTTGCTGATTCTTGCAAGTTTTCATTACTTAATAAATTCAGGATATTGTCGTTATTTCAAATCACTGGCAGAGTAGGAAGTTCTAAAAAAAGGTGACAGCACACTAATACATAACTACCGCCCTATTTGTATTTTAACTTTTTTCGGCAAAGTTCTGGGGAAAATTATCGAATTGCCTCTAACCGAATATCTAACTAAATTTAATATTCTCTCTCCATGCTAATTTGGCTTTTGTAATGGATACTCCACAGATTTGGCACTCATACATCTAACTGACCAATTAAACAAAAAATTGACGAAGGTCTATTCGGACGTTCAGTTTTAACCGATCTAACAAAGGCATTTGACTGCTTGAACCATAGTATCCTTTTTGCTAAGCTTGAGGCTATTGAGGTGGCTTGAGGTGTTCGTGATCCTGCGCTCTCACTACTAAAAAGTTACTTATCAAACAGAGTTCAGGTTCTGTCTAATGTCTATTCCAGACAACAAACCACTAAAATTGGCATTCCTCAAGGATCCATCTTAGAACCACTACTGTTTTTGATTTATATTAATGATCCACCCTGCTGTTTGTCGTCTACTAAGTGCATTCTGTACGCTGATAATACTACCATATTTGCCTCTGATAAAAACATGTCACTTCTTATTAACAAGCTAAATGCTGATCTAGAAAATGTTTTAAGTTGGTGTAATGCTAACATATTATCTATTAATGCCACCAAGACTAAATTTGTTGTATTTTCCTCACATCAACAACATTCGGCACCCTTCCCTTCTTTAACTTTTGGCTCACACACTATCTGTCCCAGTCCATGCTCATCTTTCTTTGGGATTTCGCTTGACTGCAACTTGAAATATAAAGATCACAATTCTCACTTAAAAATAGAATAGCATACAGTTTTGCATTCCAATTAAAACTCGTCCCTACTTTACACGTAATAAATTAATGTCGCTATACCACTCATTCATTCACTCTCATATTAACTACGGCATAATATGCTGGAGTAACACTTATAGCACTCACTTGGCATCCCTCCAGGTAATCCAGGACCAATCCATAGGAATTATTACAAGCAGTTCGTGCTTTGCAAATGGAAAATCACTACTACATGAAAACAACATCCTAACTATTTCAGAACTCACCAGATATAATCTAGGGATTTTATTCTACAAATATATGACTAAGGAACTACCATCGATCTGCTCATCACCTTATGACCTGATAGCTCGTAGTCACACCAGATTTGCACTCAATAATAATTTCCGTCTACCTAAAGTGCGTAGTAGCTAGTGTAAACAGACTGTGGAATTTTCCTCGGTATCATTTTGGAATACTCTACCACTTATAATCAAAAATGAAACAAAAATTTATGCCAATTTAAAAAGAACTAAAAGCATTCATAATAAGTACTTACTGATATTGTCCGTCCTTTTTTCTAATTCTGATTTTTATATTTTCATGCTCTTAGCAAGTGTTCTTATTACTCATATGCTATGAACATGTTTTGATATTACTCTTAGCTCTCATCTGTACTACTGTTGCTTTAAACATTGTATACCATCATAAGTGTCTTTAACAGGAGGTCCCAATACAGTCTTCGACTATGGGACCTCCTTATGAATACTATGCACATGTAATTTTCTGTATTTTTACCTATAAATAAATGTCTAAATTATCAAATTATAGTGTCACTTTCCTGCCTGCCAATGGATTGTTCATCATTGTCTTATAACATAATTATTACCTGCATGTTCATTGACCTCCTCCTTCTCTATACTCTTCTTTCTGTTTACTTATTTATTGTTCTCCCTTTTCTCTCTTTCCTTCTTTACAATAGTCTGCAACTATTGCTAGCTAATGTAGAAACTGCAAGGTGATATTTTAGGCCAGTATTATTAAATCAATGTTTAACATTTTCACTCAGGAGCCAGAAGTGGTGGCCACTATTGAAGAAGGGTGCGAAGTTGTCGGGAACCTTTTGGCATCGTGTTTGACTTCAGAAGGAAGGATACGCTACACCTTCCCCACTGACAAGGCAAGCGCTTTTTTTCTAGATTGTAAACACCGTCACACGCAGGCCATGGTAAAACAACCATTACATGCAGTTTTATTAACTTGTGATGGTTTAGCTTAACTTATTCCAAGTCATCATTGCTTCCTATTCATTGTTCGCTGTAAATGTTAGACAAGGTAAATATACCTGGTAGTGAAGCTTCCATAGGAGCTCATACGTTCAAAACATGGCGGTCCATTGGCGGTTCATGGGGCTTAGCGCCATCTGTATGTGGTGGGAATACTTCCGGCGGAAGAAAAAATAATGTGATGCCATGTCCGTTAAAAACAGAAGTGACGTCATTTTGTTTTCGAAGGCGCGAAATTTGTTTTGTAGACCTGCTTTTGGAGCTATATATTCAAATGCCCCGTCATTCGTCTTGATGGGCGTTTCGAGCTTTCAGCACGGAAAGTGATGCAGGAAAAGCCAGCCGTATGGTTGTCGAAATCGCACCCCTGCACAGAACGTACTTTCTTTGGAGGCCGACGAAAGCTTTAAGTGTAGAGTGCTGATCCTATCATCGGGCGCCTAGGCCATCGGCCGGCGCAGTCGCACGAAAACAACTAAACAATTATCTGGTGGTCGTAACTTGCTACTTTTGACTGAACAGGTTAAGAAACTATGAAGCTACCCGCGTCACCAAATTCAGACAAACTTCAACAAGCAAGAAAGCACAAACTTTGGGGGGGGCGTATTTCAACAGGTGAACTTTACGAGTGCGCCTTTCGGCCCAATTCAAGACGTGTATTGCATTGCGAGTGGTAGTGGCATTAACGCCACCCCCAAAGGATAGGCGCTGAAAATAAATGCATTTATTAATGATAATAAAATGGAATAAACTTGTATTTTCTTATCTCGTCACGAATACGTAAAATTGACCAAGAATTTTATTTTCGTTGAATGAATCTGTGTCTCGCTTGAATTTAAAAAACGGTTTTTTCTTTCCCAATGTTTGTTCCCTCCAAACATAGTCGCACTTCAATCGCTGCTCCCATAACCCCCATTGCTGATGTCGGTGACAATCTGTACTGAACCGCTTTTCACCCGAAGCTTCGCGACCTATTTGGATCGACCTTGTGTTAGATGCTTCGAGCTTTAATTGCAGCCTGGTGTTTGCTCTAAGGTTGATTTCATAAAATGACCTCACTTTAAAGGACATCGCCTCACGAATCTCCTGCTGCAAAAATGTTTCGAATCCTTCAAGTGTAAGCAGTGTTAGAGGCAGTTATTGAACCGATGCATGGCTCTCCTTTCGTCTCCACCAGCACACAGGAAGCTACACAAGGGGCATGGCAATGGAATGAGACCCCGGCAAAAAGCTCTTTCTTTCTTATTTTTTTAGAACGCAGCTCTTAGGCGCTCATTCCTGCGGCAAGTGTTGGCATCCCTCATAACCGAGCAAACAAGCACAGTGAAGGATGACGGCGTGAACACAGTGAAAGACAGCAACGGCAAAGAGAGCGAGATGATGAAATGGGGAGAAGGAGGCAGACAGTGGAACCATGAGGCACAAAGTGGAGGAGTAGGGTATGGCGAAATCATGAAAAGAAAAGCGTAGTGCAATGCAAAATGGACTCTGCGGAGACAGTGGTTATGAGATGACATCAGAGTAGCGTGTGTCTTCTGTATGGAAACAAAGCGCTGCATGAGTGGAGGTCTGTCTGCGGCAGCTGCTGGGAATGGGGCCACGCATCAGCCACGCGCTGCCTCTCGCGATCTCCCGATTAGCGAGGCAGTCACGCCACACTTTGCTTCATTTGCAACGTGCCGCACGAGGCAGATTATCCGCACAGGCCAATATGTCGCCAAGTAAAAACACGTACAGAGCTGCACTCAAGTTTCACATTAGGGAGTATGGTAATCATCGGTGAATTTTTTTCTTCCCAGATTCATCACTTCAATCAGCATGTGAAGCCAACAATCATTGAAGAAAGGTGTGACCTGAATTGGACTAACACTGATCGAGCACAGGAATTTTATGTTGGAGAGGAGGTAAGTACTATTTTGTTTGGTGAGATATAAATATCTTATCACATCCATCTGAAGTTGTGAACTTATTCTTGCGCGTCTTGCGTTCAAGTGACAGGGTATAGTCGGCAATGTAGTTTGACATTACAAGCGTTATTGTGGTACTTCAGAACAGCCACTATGCATAGTACTAGTAGATTTTTCTGTTGCAGCAATCCGACACGTTCAATTCATTGTAACAGGGCCAAAAATTGAACAAGTTGCTTATTGCTCGTTTTCTGTGGAAGCCACATAAACAGATACACTTCACTTAGAAGAAAGATCCAGCATCACAGTTCAGTTGCAACCGAGAAAATTCCACGAACCACGGAAGTTACGTGCAAGAAAAGTAAAAGATTGTGAAATAATCGGGGTGTAAAATTCAATGCATGGAACTAATCGTATTTTATCTAGAGCGGGGACTTTCCTTTGCAAGTGAAGCCACTGTCATTTTGTTCTCCAGATGTGTTTTCATGGTCAGGATTGTCTGCCATCACTTCATAAATTGGCTCTGCATTCCAATATTGTCATGGTCTTGTGTGGAAAGGAAGCAAGTTCACGGCTATGGGCTTTAGAGAGGATGGGAAGTTATGACTACATTTTTCATGCCATCTCTTCGACAAGTCCTTTGTTGATACAAAGGTCAGTTTGCTGAAATGAGTGCTTCCTGTGTACCACGATCATGTAGCATCATCATCATCATTGCTATTCACATCATCACATTTCACAGTTGCCACCACAAATCTTCGGCAGGTTGGCTCGCGAGTTACGAGCAAACGGAATATGCTTGCGTTCTAAGCCAAACTTGACGCTACAGCCATTGGTCTGCTCGCTGTTTCACCTTCCTGTATAATGTAGGGACGATGGCTCACCACATTGGCTGCTGTCATGTTGTCTTACAATTATGTTATATTTGCGGCCTTTCATTTTTTTTTCTTTGCATATCTTCAGCTGAAGGACCACTGCACCAGAACCTCTGCACCACCTTTTGTGGCAGTGGCTGTTTACCTGTTTGGCTCTTGCAACTTGTTTTCATGGCTTATTGCTATAACTCCCTGCGATGATAGCACTTTGCCTTAATAAACTTGTTTGTACATATATTGCTCTCAATGTCAAACGTAGAATCCAGCTTTGCATGAATTGGGGTAATATGCAACAAAAACGAGAAAATTTGCTTGCCACATAGGAAGTACACTAACTCACAATGACTTTCTTGCAATGCTTTAACACATCAACAGTATGCTAACTTGGTCTAGTTGGTACATACTTTTGCAAAGGAACAGCTCTTAAGAATAGGACAAGGGAGATGACAGACACAAGCACCGTGTGTGTTGCCTCCCTTGTACTGTTCTTTCTTAAGCGGTGTTCCTTCGCAGAAACATACTGCACTGTGAGTTGTACAAAAGTTTGATGTGAAAAGCCCTACCCAGCCAGCTGTTCAGCCTCATGCCCCAAACATTCCAGGGGTTAAGCTCGGACCTGACACCAAAAGACTGTTCTATCTCACGGTCAAGCTTCGCTGAAAATACGACCAGTCCACCAGTGACATGGCAATGTTTGTGTACCACTACGAGTATTTGCTGCTTCTGACACTGTGCAAAAGACAGCGAGCCTTAATTTACATAATTATGCCGTGGTGATAGCCGTCTTGTTGCTTGACACTTTAAAGTCAATCTCAGAATTTTTTTTTCATTATTTACACAACTGCATTGACTCTATGTATTCATTTTCCCTGGTGTTCTACATTTTAGGTGCTGTACCTAAACCCTGAGCAGCAGTTCCACATACACTGGCCAATCAGGAGGGGCCGATTAAATGTGCACTCAGGCGTTGGAGGTTCCCTGGTGTCGGTGTTGGCCCATCTGGAAGCCATCTGGGGCACAGCCATTCAGCAATATCTTGAGATTCCGCTGAAAGACCTCAAGGTGAGACCAGCATGTAGCTTTGTACTATACGTATACAGTCAAATATCGATAATCCAAACTCGAAGGGGCTTAAAGATTTGTTCAAATTAAAAGGAAGCTAATTGAATGGAGGACCTACCAGCACTGACGCACGTGCACTGAGCTCTAACACATGAGTGTTTAGTTCCACAAGATTTATTCACACGTATTTACAAATTACAGCCAGTTATTAGGCGGATCGGTGCTCATACTGTGATAGGTGATGGCGGGTGCACGCGTGTATAATTAAAAGGAACACACCAAGTCCCATGAAAATAGCCCCTTCAAACTTTTGGTATGCTTCAGCGCATAAGACTGCTGTATTGGGACGAAGTTTTGGGATTTTCGGAAACCGACATCATGCAATGCGCCGTGCATTTCGCACTCCGAAGCCATTGGCGAGGATCACAAAGGCGGAGTCGGCACCATTGCTAACAGCAGCGAATTGTTTCAATAAAAAACACGACGCCGAACATCAAGAAGCTTGGTAGTGAACGTCGAAGTAGCTAGTCGTTGCCGCAGTATGGCTACGGCTGCCAGCGGATCTGCTTGCAAGAGCGCCGGCTCGAGGCAGCGTGATAATAAAAATGGCGGTGGTGGTGGCTTTGATTAATGCCGTTTGGGACCTGCGGTCATTGCAAAAAGTCCGGAAAATTGGACGGTGAAGGATTTTTGCGTCTGAAATTTCAATCGTTCTTATACATTGACTCTATGGGGTACGTGGTCGTGATGCAACACTAACCGAAGTCACTAACCCGTCACTAGCAGAAATAATCGGTGATGCGCCCCTGCACATGCCTGCGCACAAATTTCCACACATTTCTTTTTCTTCGCACGCGACATTGAATCTCTCCTAAGCTCTTCCTCTGTGGCGGGGTCATAGGAATGCTCATCGGAGGTGCCGCCACGTGATTTGGTGTGCTGCTGACAGCATTGTCGGAGTGCAGTATGTTCGAATTAACCGTCGCAAATACTTGTGTGCTCGAATTACCAGGTGTCTTCACCCGTTGGAATACACATAACCTTGAAGGGACCACGGCGTCAGTTCGAATAAACCGAATGTTCGAATTAAGCAGTAAATTAATGAGATTCGACTGTACTTGTACAGCCAATTAGAATGTGAGCTAGAACCTGTTTGAATATTTTTAAAGATTATGCGTATCTAATGCACATGTTGGAATCCATGTAAAGTAAAGCTTTTGTGAAGCAGTTCATTAAATGCTATAATACTGTTTGTCTTCTGCACCGTGTTTTGCAGTATAGCCTGTCTGTCCGGCAAGATGTCTAGATGTGGAGACGCGCACCAAGCAACCCACATGACCCATGCGACCACGCGTTGCACTTTCTCTCTGAGATCAGCCCACGTTTCATTGTGCCATCTCCGGACAGGAGGTGCAGATTATAGTATAACGTTGTTGATACGAGCCCGTTCTGTACGATTTTTCGGCACCAATGTTCATGATTGAGAACTCAAAAACTGACCCAATACAGTTCCACTTATATTTTACCAGTTCATACGTTCCCGGAAAACACGGTCTTTTGGCACCAACGTTCAGTAGATCGCCAAACTGCGATCCTATGATACATGTTCCTGGCACTAGATCCCAAGTGAACAAGAAAAGAAGTGAAGCATGCACGGTCGAGAACAATAGCCGCTAAATTGCTTGCAGTTCCTTGCCTTGCTTCTTCTGAAGGTTACATGGTCTACTGAATGAGCAAAACTTTGAATGTCTGAATGCTATGGTAGTGAAGTTTATTTCCACATTTAATGTCTTCTTGGACAAAATTCAGCCATTGTTTCTAGTCAGGTAGTTACATGTCTACCAAGAAAGGCTCAGCCATCATATCAAATCACGGCAGTAATTGGCAGTAGAATGCCATACAGATGTGCTGTCTGTATTTAAAGAGACACTAAAGGCAAATATTAAGTCAAGCTAAAGTGATAGCTTAGTGCTTGAGAATCTCTAAGGTGTCGATATTATCCCGAACATAGCCTTAATAATCGAGAAATTGAGGTAAATGCAGGACATGATTAGAGACTCCTCCGGGACATTCAAGTACTTGCCTGATGACGAAAGCAGTCCTTAGTTAAATTCTGTCACTAGTACTGAACCACTCGTTGCAAAATACATCCTTGTCTGTATTATAAGTCGAAATAAAGTGCTACTTGTCCAGTTCTATTTCATCTTTAGAAAAAAGAAGAACTCATTTAAGTTACCCTGGACAACGACGTGGGCGGTTGAAACGTTTCATTTTCGCTCGACCCCGCGCTGCCCACGCTTTTGAGTTTCAGTAACTTCATTATCGCGTAGTGCTGTGCTGGTTTTGCTGGCTCGTGAAAGGCTGTGGCGGCCGCATTTCGATGGGGGCAAAATGCGAAAACACCTGTGTACTTAGATTTAGGCGCACGTTAAAGAACCCCAGGTGGTCGAAATTTCCGGAGTCCTCCACTACGGCATGCCTCATAATCAGAAAGTGGTTTTGTTATGTTAAACCCCATAATCTAGTTTTTTTGCTTGCGAAATTTGCACAAACTGCAAGAAGTAGAGGACTCAACTTCCATGTGAGGTTGCGGGATGCCCAAATGGTCTAAGACTTTTGACCAAAAATTTTACTCCTTTACTCACCGATGGCAGCAAAGGACTGTGATGGCGTATGCAACGTCACCACTCCCCCTGTTGGGTGGCGGGAGATCTGAATTTCGAAAAAGGTATTCGGGACCCTTCAGATGCAATTTTGTGGTAAACTGAATCTTTTCTTGGTACGAAACAAGCCTTGCAAGGTTTCTGAAATGTTATTTAAACAGTCCACGTTGACTTAGTTACCTTTAGTGTCCTTTAACCTACACTGTATGTCCTTGTTTGGTGCCATTCCTTCCTTGCAATTTTCCAAACCAGCCACTACTGACTACTGCATCATTGGTTCACCATACCACAGTTCGGTTCCTTTTTTCATGCTGCTTCTGTGTTGCTTCATGCATATTTAAAACAAGGCTTCTTTTTTTTATTTATTCTTTTTTAATCAATTTTTTAACCCTCCCAAACTTTACAGACCGTGGCTGCTACTGCTGTCTTGCCAAATAGCTAACTCACAAGGCAGCACTTTTATAATGTATTAAGTTATTATATAGCCATCTGTTCTACCCATACAGATGTTCCAGTGGCAGGCTCTGTTTCCTGTCAAATTATGCAGTGAAGCAACAAGCAGTACTTACATATCCTTACTGCAACATATATACCTTCAAGCAGATAATTTCTTTGATAAAGCAAAGCTTTTTCTGACTTCTTACCTTTGGTTTGGTGCTTCTGCTCGATCAGTCTTTGGTCAAGTAAAGTGAGCCAATCCTGGAGATAGTGTAATCGTAACTCGCGTGTTGGAGTTCTCCAGGTCTTGTCGATTTGCCAAGCAGGTGCGCAATCGGTATGCTGCCATACATGTTGCAGAAAATTATTTATGTTATAGCATTTAGTTGACCGCTTCACGAATGCTTTGCTTCACATGAATTCCAACATGGGCATTGGATATACATAATTTTTTTAGTTTTCTCTTTCTCTGTGTCTGTACTTAGGTGCATGCATGTGTGGACCACAAAGGGTCTTGCACTGCTAGTAGTGTGATTTAAAAAAAAAAAAAGCTGACATCTTTGAGTCTTTGCCTCTGATTAAGTCTTCCTGTATTGTTTAAGCACTACAGGGCGGTACTGGTCATACCGGACGTGCACGCCAGAGACCACGTTCGAGAACTGATGCAGCTCCTGCTCTGCAAGATGGGCTTTGGTGGCTGCTTTGTTGCCTTGGTGAGCCACAGAAATTTTGTGCCTGCTCTTTTACGTGCAAAGAAAAAGTTATTCGGCTACGCTGCTGTGATGTTTGCAATGCTTCAATGTATTTGGTATTTGGTTCTTCTTTCCGAACCATTTCACTGATTTTGGGCTCCTGTAACCTTTACTAATTGCTGTTGCCCCTCGCACCTGCACATAGTATTTGGTGTCCTTTCATGTGCGATAGGTACCACATGTATATTTGTCAGAGCTCTGTCATTCTTTATTTTATTTAGTTATTTATTTATTTTTAGAGCAAAGCTTTGTTTGCCTCTCTCTCTCATTTTGTGAGTGCTGGCTTCACCCGCTGTGGTTGCTTAGTGACTATGGTGTTGGGCAGCTGAGCATGGGGAGATCGCGGGATCAAATCTCGGCCACCTCGGCCACATTTCGATGGGGGCGAAATGCGAATGCACCCGTGTACTTATATGGTCCCCAGGTGATCGAAATTTTCGGAGTCCCCCACTACGGCATCCCTCATAATCAGAAAGTGGTTTTGGCACGTAAAACCCCATAATTTTTTGGGGGGTGCTGGCTGCTGCTGCCTTGCCGATTAGTACAACCTGGGTCACTGCGTATGTGCCCAAATATGCAACTTGACCCACTGGGTATGTGCAGGAGGGCATGTAAAACTCGGTATGTGTCCAAATAGACAAGTTGGGTCACTGAGTATGGTCAACTGGGCATGTGGCACTGGGTATGTGGATATTCTTTGCCAGTCCCTCAGAATGGGTAGGTGCCCAAAGAGTAAAGCACAACAAACGACAAGAAGTGAAAAAGTCGGCAGCAGAAAATTGAAGTCAGTTACAGAGAAGTGAAGAAGGAAAAGGGAAGACTTTTCAGTGAACATCAAAGAAAGCTTTGCTTATAACCAATTCCCACACATACGTGAGTACCATCAATTTCTAAATTAAATAAACCAATTTTTGTTTGCCTGAATTGTTTCAGTGTCGCATAATTGTAACAAAAAAAGAGAATCTGTACTAGCATAAAGCTAATCTGCCATTGAAGGTAGGGATTTTTGTGCTTTAGGCTAGGGAGGTTGTGAGCAGGTGGCTGGCAATGCAGGCCACATTTTTTGACGCACCTGCTTTTTTTTTCAGGGGTGCCCAATTATTGTTCTTATTCCAAGCATTGTGTGACCTGCAGTGCAAACATAAAGCAGCAACTGAAATTTCATCTGTCATGCGATGTTGTATATATAATGTTATTTAAATGCGTAAGCGTTTCTATGTCTACCCAATGAAAAAAACCTGTCTGCCTGTCCGTCACGTGAGATGATCGCTTTCAAGATAATGCCCGCAGCAGCGAGCGAATTCACCTTCGTGCTGCCTCTTGCTTCAACGTGAACTAAGTAGCGAGAACACAGTGCTCACGAAGCTATCAGCACTCAGTGCACTCAGCCCCTATCGCAGATCGCTTTCAAGATAGGGTCCGTGTGACCGCAGCAGAGGCAGCTGCCGCCGGAGTACTGTTGATCACTGAGAGTTCGCATCAAGAGGGCACAGCGTCATCGACCACATTTACCTACATCTATGTACGAGGTCCCATACATGACACAGTTCAATTGCATCTCATACTACAGCGTACATCGGCCAGTGCTCATCTACCAAAAAGCAGTGGCATCATCTGAACGCATTATCATATAACATGAGTGAACGTTGCTGCTGCTCGCCTCTTCATCGTCTCATGCTGGTCTCAGTTAACATTTCGGTGTTGCAGCCGCACTTATTCATTTAACTATTCTTTCGCACCTTTCGCACTGTCTCTCGCAATTATACCAAACACAATAGCATATGACGACGAAAGAGCAAGTGATTAGTAGCAAATGCTTACGCATCGTTTAGATAACTCCCACAGGTGTTTCTGCATGTAATCCTTTTATATATGATACATGTTTGTCGCATTACGAGTAAGACAACACTCAGCATTTTCATAGTTGTTTTGAGTGTTGTTCAACCAGAAAGTATAAACAATGTGGTCTTGATGTGCTCCACACCATATCCTAACTTCCTGTTGCAAACTCACTGTTTGCGTGTTGTAGGGAATGTCCAGAAAGGTTATGACATTAGCTTTACACTTTGTTCTCTTAGGGCACTGGAAGTGTGCTATTTGTTGCTTTGCTGCATTACTGCACTATCTACCATCGGCCATTGATCCAGTGGCACTTCCATCAGTTATCACACATGCATAGTTGACTGCAGAGTGGCAGTTATCATGCTTCTCGGAATTATCCGAAACACAACCGATCAGCAGGAATGATAGTGTTTGTGCACACAATGCTCATGCCACCAGCAGAAGACATAATGCTTCCCTGTTTTCCCTGCAAAACCAGTCTCGAGGAATATGACGGTGTATCCACTTGACTAGGTTATCTTTGCGGCCAAACACGCTATGCGTCATTCATGTCTGTGGAGACCTTTTAATCTTCCATGCGCAGGCCATGCATGTGCCGTCGATACCATAAAAGCACATCAGCAGCAACGAAAACACATCTCGAGAGTTTATACAAGTGCTATGACATATTGTGCCTGGCGATCCCTCGGAACAAAGGATGCTTCACTGGCAGCCATGCAGCTGTCACAAGTGCTGATCATGCCTCACTGTTCACTCAATGCAACAACATCGCCCTTCGCCTACTGGGAAGGCCAGTCCCCAGATGCTGACAAATTGACCGTCACAAAGAGGCCATTAATTGATGACAAGGTCATTGTCAAGGACTCCCGGGGAAAGTATGTCAACGGCAGGTTCACCATTTGCCATGTGGTTGCCTTGTTTTGTGCAACGTTGGAGACAAAAGAGCCGGCAGAACGGTGGGATGTTGGAGACAAGTTGGAGGTTGGAGACAAGTAGAGATTCAGCAAAAAAAGTTGGAGTACTGCAGAAAGGTGGGACGTTGGGGCCGGGATAGAATGTGAATTATTTGGCATTTGTGATTGGCCAGTGAATTCCCTCGACGAGTGAAAGAGGGAAATAAGTGGCATAAGAAGTGCACCTGGACTGCTGTGGAGGGAGACTCGGGCATGCAAAGACTCTACCATGTAATGTGCTCCGATAGTTGGAGCTGTGTTTGTAAAACTTTAATTATGTGCTTTTGAATATAAACCTTTTTCTGTACTCTTAACTGTTGCTCGGAACCCTTCTTTCTCTCGGCACCTAGCACGGCACCACCCATAGAACCTTTACGGCTGCACAGACCCCCCTACTTCACAATAGGCAATAAGAACTTTCACATTCCTGATATTCCAACTGCCGGCAACACAGGCGCCAGGATGCATGGGACCCATACATGTCACCATATGATAAATTTTTTTTTGTTAACATTCTTACTGTTGCTTGGAAATGAATTTGGTTGCACATCAGATGAAGATGAAGCAAAAAGAAAAAAAGAAAAAAGAAACGTCAGAAAACGTAATCTGGATATTAGTATCATACTGTTATAAAACATTGAGCAGGAATGGCTTACCCAACTTGTTTTGCAGTTGCTAGTGGAATGAAGATTAATTTCCTAATCTTTCTTGTTTTTCTGACTGCCCCAAAATTTTCAGCCTTGGTTGTTTACTGATTAAGCTGGTTGCTTACTGATTGATTGTTAAGAAAATCCTGCAAACTTCTGAAACATCTGAATGATTGTCACTTGCTTTAGTTTAGCTAAGGTCAAAAGGCATTATGTTCTGTCTGGATAATTGACATTATCTAAGGTCTTACTTGCTCAGTTGCGCTTTCTCTGTGCAAGTAATGATTTCTTCAGCTGATATTGCGTCTTATCTAGCAAGTGTGAACTTTTTTCTTGTGACTGCAGGAGTCTGTCTGTGCAACATTTGGTGCGGGCCTGTGCTATGCTTGCGTTGTCGATGTGGGTGACCAAAAGACCAGTGTTTCCTGTGTTGAAGATGGTATATCTTCGCGAACAAGCAGGTGGGTTGAACGTGTTTTTAAGAATTCGTGCCCCCAGGTTAGTTGGGCATGACGATAGCATGAGACAGCATTCATCTGCCTATTGTTTGTGTGTGTTATGTTTAAAACCCACGTGCCCAATGCAATCAGTACGCCTGTCCAATGCAAGAAGCCTGTGGATGGTTGGGGATGGACACTGCAGCTTGTGCACAAGATGCTGCTGGATGGATTTGTGGATCCTGCACCCTGTCTACTCAAAGATGTGCACAGATGGTGCCTCATAATGTCTGCATAGTAATTTTCACTTCCATGTCCATTTTCTAGGGAAAGTCTTCCTTTCTGCTAGGGAATGTGTACAGAGCAGCACTTTAACAAAAATAATTCTGATGGCAAATAGTACTTGTTTCAATTTATGACCTCTTGTTTTAAGTCTGATGTTCTCTTGCTTACCATCTCGCTGATGTAAAGCTGAATCTGCATACAGGGCATTTCATCAATCACTGTCTCCCGTCATCAAGAGCAAAAGGTGATTCAAGGCACGAAGATAGCATAGTATAGGGACTGAGAATCATCGCAGTGGCAGATGGGTACATGTCTGGTAATTTCCAAAAGGGTTATTAAGTCAATTATTTTTACTTAAATAGTTCGGTGTATGGATCACAGTTGCAGGATTAAAGTGGGTCAGGGGTCAAACGATAGCCACTAAGTAGAAATCGTGAGACTATCGTCACTTGCAAGATAAGGGATGTCGTTGACATTAGTATTCTACTCAACATTCTTGCAAGCCTTTCCTACTAACACTGATGCGAAACTGTGTAGCACACCAACATACCCTTCGCAGATTTTAAAGGTGAATCTCTTTAGAAGAAAGCTTAGGCTCAGGCCCTACTTCAACGCTACCTATTTAAGTAAACATGAAACGCTGAAATGTGTTTCTGAGGTAACCCTTTGGTTAATTCCAATGAAATTCGAGGCATTTGAGAGAAACAGTTTCATTTTATTGACTGTTGGAAGCAGAATTCTGATTTATGGTGTGATTTTTTTTTTACAAGAGTTGCCGAGAATTGGTAATGTTAAAACAGATAGAAGCACCCAGCTACAAATCCGCAACTCAGCACCAAGAACAGATATTGTTTTCTGTAGATTGTGTCCATCAGAACATCCAAAGCAGGCAAAGCTGATGTATTTAATTCATATCTTACATGAATTTGTTATAATGTATACAAAGGCTTTGCAAAAGTGCTACTCACATATTTTTGATGCACTTGAGAGCCATGTATAATACATAAAATTTGTCTGCTTTAAATGTACTATCAGATGCAATTTACAGAATTGTGATATCGCTTTTCATTGCTGAGTTACAAAGTTGCAAACTTGATAGTTTCGTTTCCTGAAAACTTGTGATTTTCAGAAATTTGTATCATAAAATTGATGGCCTAAATCAAAAATCCACTGCCAACACTGACTAGTTTTATACTTTTTCTTTTAAATGCAATGAACAATATCAAATTTGGTGCAGGGGTTGCCGAGAAAAACGATTTCTCCTTTCCCGTGTATTCAGATAGGAGCCCCCGAGCTAAAGCTTCCTCTTAAGCAGAGTGTGAAGGGTCTAGAAACATTAGTTACATGTATCCAAAGTTTACCTACTTTGCTATGACAAAGACATACAAGGTACCTTTTTTCAAGAGCTCAGAGTCTTTCCTAGGGCAAGAACGTTAGTAGAAATAAAGGAAGCCTAGAAAACAGGTTAAAGCTTTTGAATGTTGAGGTCATCGCCACTATGTTCACAAAGTTTGCAGCTGCAAAACGTTATGGTGCTGACTAGGTTGTCAAAAATAAGATGATGTTTGTTAGGCCGTTTCAGCTGATACCGTACTCTCTGTTGATCACTTTTAGGGGTGCTTTCACATTTGTATGATGTGGCATCTGGCGCAACAGCTCATCGGAAAAATGGATGTTCTTCCAGCTGGCTTTGCCACTCCGCATCCACTAAAAAAGACAGCATCTTCGAAAGGTGGCCAACCGAGGACATCGTTCCTCTTTGTCAGCAGGTCTTTCTTGTGCAGAATCCTTGCAATGCTGCTCTTTTGAGTAGTGTAATTTATTGGAAGGTCGGCAGTAGCCACTTGGAAAAATCTTTGCAATCCAGAATGTTTCTTATTGTGATCAACTCATTTATTCGAATTTTGCTGTTGAAATAATATAATATTGTAATAAAATAATATTCGTAAAGTCTGAATACTATCAAATCTTATATATTTAATATTTGTATGCGATTCGAAGAATAGATATTTGAATATGTTTGAATATCTGGCTGGATACAAATATTTGAATCAAATCGAATATATTGCTGGCTGTGCAAGAGAAAACACGGTTCTTAGCATTTGTTTTTATGTACTCTAAGAATATTGGGGCAATATTGCGCCGAATTTTGTGATAATTTCGTGCTGCTAGTGAAATTTTACTCGTAAAGCACATTCAGCCGCTAAATGTACGAACTGTGCGAGAAAGCCAGCCTCTCGGTAGCAAGGGGCACAGGTTTACGAAGAGAGAGGGTGCATTTTTTTTTAGCAGCGCCACCCCCAATTCTGAGCCTGTTGCTTGACAGCAAGTGCGACAAGTGACGACTGGCATAGGGTCAAACGCCTCTGAGTTTATGGGCATTTGATGCAGTATAATAAGGCACAGGCTGGCAAGGACAGCTAGTGGGAATTACTAAATTCTCCAAGTTAACATGATCCAAATACACAATATTTTAGTATAAAAGCTTACTAGTGTAGCTTTTTAACGTTTACAATGTAATTTGCAATGTTACAACGTAACAAATTAACTACACTTTCTAATAAATGCATGTGCATATCATTATTTTATATTTGATTTGATATTCGTAGCTAAGTATTTGATTTGTATTTGAAAATATCGATATTCTCACACCCCTACATTAAACTCTTATCATCTAGACACACCTGACACCAATAACCACACCCTTTGACCTCATAATTTGCATATACAGAGATGCTTAACAATTAATTTTATAATGTAGCAATAATGACCAGAATTACTTGTTGCATTCATTTGACCAACAAATGAAACAAATGGCATTTGTTTCTTTGTATGTCTCAATGTTTCCTCCTATCCACCCGACTGGCCTGCACATGATTTAGAGTATCTTACAAGAAGTAAAGGCGGTATGCACACCGATGTGCCGCCACTACAAATAAATGTTAAAGATGCTGACAACCACACAGAACATGGCATGAGATTTTGATAAAAATTAAGACACCATGATTTTGTAGTGATAGAATTGAGCATGTTTTTTGCTTGCCAACAGCAGCAAGCACAACGTGTGAAAAGCAAAAATAATGGAAGGGCAGGTAAGCACGATCTGCATTGCAGTTGCGGCATTTTTATCTTCACTTAGCATACATGATTTGTTTGATGTTGCGAGGAATCTAGCTCCTATCGTGAAATAGAGCACATTATGTTTGGCAACTTTCTAAAGTGAATGTGATTTGTTGAGCAACAGTTACGTTTATGCGATTTCCACTTACTACGATCTTACCTACTTTCTACCATTCCTGCTTATGTCTGGCTCCTTTTCCTTTTTGCTTATTTTCCTTCTAAAATTAAAGGCTGACAATGGAGTATGGGGGAGCTGACATAACGCACCTGTTCCACTACCTGCTGCGCAAGTCGGGGTTTCCCTATAAGGAGTGCGACCCTTCGAAAGTCTTGGATGCCTTGCTGCTACAGGAACTGAAGGAGAACATGTGCCATGTTAATCTGGTGAGTGTACATGCAATCATGTGACGCATGTGTTCATGAGTTTCGTGAGTGGGTATTGCCAGCCTCTTACAAGTCCACTGCTTGGCAGAGGACCATTCTCAAAATCGGTTGCAACCCATCCTGTGTCACCTGAATCCACAATGCCTGAAAGTTTTCTGAGCTGCTTCTAGACCTCTGCGGCCTTCCCTCAGAATCTATTCTGTTGAAGTTCAACCACGTGCTCGCACTCCTCAAGCAATGGTGACAAGCGACAGCAGCGAGCGTCAAGTTTGGCCGTTGCGGAGGGCGGTATGCCACCATTCCTTGTGGCATTGCTGCTTTCTTGCCGCCATGGAGAAAAGAAAAACACTGGGAAATAGCATGATGTCGGGCAGCTAGCTTCAGCAAGCCAACCTCTGCTGATATTGCCCCTCCTTTCCTTTCGGGCCCACTTGCACATTGGCTCTTGGGAAGTAGGCCCTCCTTGGCTGCCAGACCTTTCAAGGCATTGCATGCTAGCGCCCATAGACTCTCACGCATCCGGCACTAGCACAGTGGACACTGGTCATGCAAAACCTCAAGAAAGTGAAAGTATCTTTGAAAACAGTCACCCAAGAATACTTCCACAGGTAAACTTAATGTGTCAGTGCCACCATTTAACTGTGCAGAGCTTATTCAATAGGGAAAAAGAAGTCCTCGAGAAGATATAATATGCCCACTCTCAGTTCCCTAATTTTAGAACAAGTGCACTAGGCATAAAGTTTATTTAGCGCATTGAAGAGTGTGGATTAAGTATGCTATTTTCCAAATGGTATGAGCTAATTGCTGTAAGCAAATGTTCACAGTGGAAGCCAAAAATGCCGTTGAACCTTAAAAAAAACAATGCAGGTGCTTTTATGATTAAACCCATGGACAATCCAAAGCAAAACCCATAATACTCCTGGGGGTTGAATATCACAGCACCAGACAGCTCTCTAGTAACCTATGCACGAAGCACCATTATACAGTTAACCTCCGTTAATTCGCCCCTTGACAGGATTTAAGAAATTGGTCAAATTATTCAGCAGGTCAGATTAAACAAGTGGTATAAAATACGTTAAAACACACGGCTGGTTCAGTTGACGTTCTTTGCACAGTTCTAACACATTCCTGAATAGGATGTGCATTCATTCTTTTTATGGATTCGAAGTAGAAAATGAATGCAGAGCTGACATTGGAGCTCCAAAATAAAGCAGAAATCAAACGCGTACCTAATCTTTTAGCAAGGGAACCGTAGCATGCTTCTCATCCTGGCAATAAAAAAGAAGAAAGAAAGCAGCAAAATTCACCTTTACAAAATGGAAATTTGTTTATTTCATGACCATCGTCATCACTCTCACACAGCACTTTATCATTGTGCATTTGATATTCTGCATTTATCAAACACCTCTGCAACAGTTGCAAATGGGATGGTGGCCCACTCCCAAACTAACCACTTCACTAGTTCGTTCTGCAATGCATGCTGTTCTTCTGAATGACTAGAACATATGAAGCGGGTTGCTGCCGCTATCTTAACATGTACAATAACTTATTATTTGTATGTGCTTTTGTAATCAGATTGAAGGCGATTTGTTGTCATCGTCATGCTATGCAAGAACCTGTTCTGTTGCCATCCATAGTCCTCATTTTGTAATGGCAATGATGATGACGCTGGTGAAGCTTGCTCTGATTGTAGGCAGTTCCGAACACTGCAATCACTGTTTAATTTTTGTTTTCATATTGAATTGCACCAGCGCAGGAAATTTTTGGGCAAGCTTTCTTTGAAAAAGAGGTGCACATTAGATCAGGTAAATACTGTAACAATTCATTGTGAACTGCTACTCTTGCTTTAAAATCTTCCTAGGGCAGGCTGAAAATAGGCATCTTTTATGGGATATGATGTGTGTTCGAACAATTTACTGTATCTTGAGCGCTGCTCAGACAGACGCTGTTTTTACTGAAGTCACCAGTGGGGTCACCACTGGGGTCAGGCACGTGTGTGCTTCACCACTCAAGTTCGAATTATCTGATGAAGGCCAATTTCAGGATCAATATAGTGAAAGTTTGGGCCCATAGGAATGTGTGGGCACCAGCTGAGACCTTCATTCAGGATTGAATTAACCTAAGTCGAATGAATGAAAATCTGCTGTATGTGCTTATAACAAATGGATATAACAAAGGTATTTTCATGTCATATATGACTTCATTGTAATGAAGTTCGGCTGTATAATCGTATGGGCCCAGTGAAGTATGGGCCCTTGCCTAAAAAATCCTAGGCACATTCTACAGTTACATTTGGTGTTGAATAGAGAGCACAGGTAAGAGCACAATGCAGATTTAGTGTATATAATGTCTGTAGCTTGGCATCTATGTGGCCTGCTTTGTGCAAATTCTTGCAAGACAGTGACTGACCGTTGGTCCTTGCATTTCTGATAAGCATTCGACACAGTCTCTGATGTCCTCCTGCTGCATAAGTTATTTCTTTTTTGTCTGCATCACACCATCAGTAACTGGATTTGTGGCTGTTTGAAAAACAGGCTGTCATTTAGATGTAATGTCTTGGAGAACACTAGTTGAGAACAGAACTTTGTTATGACTGTTGTCTAGGAAACATGTCAGTGTTCGTTCTGTGATGCAACAATAAATTATGTATTCCTTTCTTGTAGGACATATGCGGAGCACAGGAGCGGTCTTTCCAAGTGAAGCAACCAGGCAAGGCACTCTTAGAGTACAAAATCAAGGTTTGTGCATATATTAATAATATTTGGGGAAGTTAGAAGAGCCACATACCCTCTGATTTCATGCAAAAAATTGAAGGAAAAGAAATCAGCAGGTCCAATGCTTATGTAGAAATCGGTGTTAAAGGTCCACTGCAGTAAACTTTTGGGCCGCATAAGAAACCTAGCTTAAGATCATGTAGATAGAGAGAAGCCTCCGTGCAAAATCTGACATTTGAAATACGAGCAGAAACGTCAGAAAAGCTAGCGAAAACACCCATTGTTGATACTGAAACTGAAAAAAACATCACCATTACCGCTTGCCAGAAATGTCACGTGGGCCTCTTCGATTATCTGTCCTTGACAGTCCCAGACTGCCCAACGGGGTGCAAGCCAACGAGTGCTGCCTATGTGGCATATTGGACAGTTTGGGACTGTCAGGGATGGATAATCGAAGAGGCCCACAACATAATGCACAGCTCCTCGGCATGACCTCTGGGATTGCAACGATGCACGTATGCAATCTCGGAGGCCATGCTGCTGCATAACGTAGTTGCTGGGGACACTGCAGGCTGCCGCGGTGAGCCCTCTTTCCATGGAAATGCTCAGACTACGGCATGCCCTGATTGGTCTCTGTGGCTCTCCAGGCGTGGTGACACGAGCCAGCCCGAGCGCCCAGCACCTGCAGCTGCCCACCGCGTGCTGAAACATCTCAAACGTGGCGTGCTTGGACTTGCGTCATAGAGACACAAGCAGGTGCATGCATCATCTGCTTAGCTGCTCTTTAAAGGCTTCTTACAAAAAAACTGTGTGCACAGTTAAATCTCGGCGTAAATAAGTTGCTAAAATCGGCAATTTGTTTTGTTATATCAAAATTTCGTTAAATGGCAATGCCACCTTTTATGCAAATGAGTGTAGTCACCAATACATTTTTCTTACATGGAAGGGGCTGCAAAGTTTTTCCAATTATCGAACAATCGGAAAAAGCAAATTTGAATGAGAAAAAATTTCTTTTTGCTCAATTTGAGAGTCAGCTACGAAAGATGCGGTTTTATGCTGTGTCAACAATACCTTCACCCTGGCAGTATGAAGCAAAGCCAGCCACACTTTCACGTCCATTCCGCCCTCATGACTGACAGTGTCGAAAAGCCCGAGCAGCGGGTTAGCCAATGCTTCGTCTACCCCTCGTTTTAGCACGCCTCCGAAAATCGAGATTGTGCAACCTCCGTTGCTAAACATGTGGGAAGACAGCACAAATGATGCCACACCCTCTTGGCATGCCCACTGCACACACGCCGCACATGGCAGATTGCCCCCCCCCCCTCCAACCTTCTCCCTCCCCTCCTCTCGTGCACGCTTGACTGTGTTGCCGCAACCTTTTCCCTTGCTCACGCGGAAAGACAACACTCACCAAGCCACCATCCTTCTCTCCTCACCCTCACACGCTTTCACTCGCACCCAAGGCATAAAGCACGCTGGCCGTGATGAGACCTTATCGCAATTGGACTTTATACGGAACATGACGCTGCTGCACTTCGGCAGTCGCTCTTGGTCACATGGCATGCAATTTGAGAGGTAGGCTCTCAAACAGCGGCTTGTAATTCAACCATTTAATGATCTGCATCTGCAGAAGTTTCTATTTATTGTCTTGGTATTCCATCGTGGCGGCAGTGAAATTTTGTTTCATTTAAATTGTGTGTAAACGCACTTCGTTAGTATTTGGCCAACAAGTTATAAAAAGTTAAGTACCTTGTTATATGAGAAGTTCATTATATTGAAGTTTGTTATATCGAGGTTTAACTGTATACAATTATACCAACTCTGCAGCTTTGCCGAAATTGGTTCAGTGGTATGTATGTACCGTATTTACTACTTTCCAAAAAAATTTAATGTTGATTTAGGGAGATTTAGGGAGATGGGAGATTCCATTACACAAGAAAAATGGAAGTTGACGAACTTCTTTTTTAAGATTAGAAATTTTGCATTGCTATGTAGACACATAAAAAAATCATGATCACAACTTTATAGTAAAAACATGTATGCAATGATAATAAAATATGTCATCAAATCAAATTCATTTTTATTCACAAAATGCCACTAGCCACTCACTGGTCTCACTAGTGTTCATTGTCATCGGCCCACAGCACATCGTTTTTAGTGCCTCCCAGGCAGTTTGTGACGCCTGTTTTCTTAAAACTGCGTTTTCTAAAGCTTGCCTTACCCGCCGTGGTTGCTCAGTGGCTATGGTGTTGGGCTGCTGAGCACGAGGTCGCGGGGTCGAATCCTGGCCACGGCGGCCGCATTTCGATGGGGGCGAAATGCAAAAACACCCATGTACTTAGATTTAGGTGCACGTTAAAGAACCCAAGGTGGTCCAAATTTCCGGAGCCCCCCACTACAGTATGCCTCATAATCAGAAAGTGGTTTTGGCACATAAAACCCCATAATTTAATTTCAATTTTAAAGCTTGCCTTGCTTCGGTCCTCGAAATGTGGGGCAATCCTTCTTAGTAGCTTTAAGCTTGTCCACTCGTTTTCTCTAGTAGTTCACATGCAGTGGGTCAAAGCCAAAATGCTGTCCAGCTGCACGGTTTCCATGCTTTAAGGCGTGCTCTACAACCTTCACTTTGAAACTGGCTGTGGAACTGGCGTAATGGCCGATCGCACGATGCGAAGCACCCCGGAAATAAAAGAAAAGGTGCTGCTGTGCTGCACCTCTACGTATCAACGAAAACAAAGTCGTGGTGAAATGGCGAATAGCAGGGTGATATGATGGGATAGCATAACGAAGACGGTCATATTCTGCTCAACGCTCATTTTGGGCCTCGGCCTCTTCCACATTCAATGCAAGCTTTGGTCCCATTTTGATTATTCTTTTTCAACACTTGGCTACCCCTGTTGCAAACTTCACTTCTATGTAGCTGAACGCTCCTCACTCATTGCCCACTCTGGTCCAATTTTACTTAGAGGCTTCCTTTATCCATTTGTTTCATTCTGGCTTAAGAATACAGCAGCAAGGAAGCAACAGATGTGCATTTTGGAAAAAGATGGAGTTAACACGGTTGTGCAGTGAAGATCTTAATGCTGGGAAGCTGACCAAGGGTTGTGGAAACAATAGGGCAGAGCGAAAGAAACTTGTCAGGAGCAGTGGCCCCTTAAGAAATAGAATGTCTGCGTTTGTCGGTGACGTGAGAAGAAAACTAGGGCATTTCTGAAATCTCAGCTGCAGGTTTCTATTTAATACATATAGTACACTCCTTATTCTTGCTTCCCATTGAAGTCAGATTTATGAAATTTAATTGTCTGTGAATAGTTGAGCGCTTGTGTTTTCTTGTCGTTGATCGATTGGTGATTTGCTGTTCCTGCCCAGGTCAAATTACCATAATTCTGCCGAGGTTGCTATAGTACACTCGAGCATCGTTAAATGAAATAATAGATATAATGAGGTAAATGAAATTCCCCTTGAAATCCCTATAGAGATCCATGCATTCAAAGCATTGTTTTAATGAAATGAAACTGTCCTGTAAATGGACATAATGAACTAGCTTCATCTCTGAAATAAACAAATACCCAACTCTTGTGTGCCGGGTGCACCACTTTCTAAGGGGCTCTGCACTCGTTTGCCACGGCAGTTCAAAATTCCCACGTCCCCGCTTCGAATGCGCCATCGAGCAACTCTGGTCTTTCTCACCGCTGCGCGTAGCTCCACAGACCTCTCTCTCTTCCTCTCTCCACAGAGCTCTCTCTCTGGCTGCGCAAGCTGAGCCACGCTGTGCTGCTACGCGCGGCAGTGCAAAAGATTAGTGCATTAACTTCTACTGCACGGCGCACCGTGCAGGCAGGTGCAGCTGGATGCGGCCTCCGATATCACCTTGGTGCAATCTCGGGAGTCATGTGCAAGCCTGTGCGGTTCACGCCATGCTGCGTAGCTACATGTGGCGGTGTGAAAGATTAGTGTATTCACTTCTCTCTTCCTCTATGACGCGCCGTGCAGGCAGCCGCAGCTGGGTCTGGTCTCAGAGATCTCCACAGCGCAATCTCGGGGGTCATGCCCAGGCCGTGCATTCACTTCTCCCTCTCCCTGTGGCACGCCGCGCGGGCTGGCAGCTGGGCGTGGCCTCCGAGTTCACATTGGCATCGGTGCAATCGCAGAGGCCACGATCCGGCTGAGCTAAGCCAGCACGGCAAAATTCGCTTGCCTCCTTGATCACATAGCGGAGCGTTGTATTGTGTGTCACGTGCTTTTCGACCACGACAAGCCAAGTGGAAAGTGGACGTGAAAGATCCTCACAGTGGAACAGAAGGCAGTAATAGGGTGCAAGCCGTTTCTCTTAGACTCTTACGGACTGGCACATATCTGTGTCTGGCCTTTCTACACGAAGTTTACCTCTAAGTATGTATTGCGACGGCGACAGCCTGTCCTTTGGGCAGACCTCCACTCTAGCACACATGCTCTGGGAGTGCGGGTCAAGATACCCCAAGTTCAGCAAAGAGTAGTGGGACTCGCTTCTGCGTAGCCTCGCCCTAGACAAGCAAATCCTGGCTGCCTGGCATGCCTGCGACTGGGCAGGTGGGGCCTGCTAGTCCCGACATGGGAGTAGCCAGGTGCACAACGAGTTTGCTTCCTCACCGGGCCTCCGATAAAGGTCTTTCACTCACTCACTCACTCACTCACTCACTCACTCACTCACTCACTCACTCACTCACTCACTCACTCACTCACTCACTCACTCACTCACTCACTCACTCACTCACTCACTCACTCACTCACTCACTCACTCACTCACTCACTCACTCACTCACTCACTCACTCACTCACTCACTCACTCACTCACTCACTCACTCACTCACTCACTCACTCACTCACTCACTCACTCACTCACTCACTCACTCACTCACTCACTCACTCACTCACTCACTCACTCACTCACTCACTCACTCACTCACTCACTCACTCACTCACTCACTCACTCACTCACTCACTCACTCACTCACTCACTCACTCACTCACTCACTCACTCACTCACTCACTCACTCACTCACTCACTCACTCACTCACTCACTCACTCACTCACTCACTCACTCACTCACTCACTCACTCACTCACTCACTCACTCACTCACTCACTCACTCACTCACTCACTCACTCACTCACTCACTCACTCACTCACTCACTCACTCACTCACTCACTCACTCACTCACTCACTCACTCACTCACTCACTCACTCACTCACTCACTCACTCACTCACTCACTCACTCACTCACTCACTCACTCACTCACTCACTCACTCACTCACTCACTCACTCACTCACTCACTCACTCACTCACTCACTCACTCACTCACTCACTCACTCACTCACTCACTCACTCACTCACTCACTCACTCACTCACTCACTCACTCACTCACTCACTCACTCACTCACTCACTCACTCACTCACTCACTCACTCACTCACTCACTCACTCACTCACTCACTCACTCACTCACTCACTCACTCACTCACTCACTCACTCACTCACTCACTCACTCACTCACTCACTCACTCACTCACTCACTCACTCACTCACTCACTCACTCACTCACTCACTCACTCACTCACTCACTCACTCACTCACTCACTCACTCACTCACTCACTCACTCACTCACTCACTCACTCACTCACTCACTCACTCACTCACTCACTCACTCACTCACTCACTCACTCACTCACTCACTCACTCACTCACTCACTCACTCACTCACTCACTCACTCACTCACTCACTCACTCACTCACTCACTCACTCACTCACTCACTCACTCACTCACTCACTCACTCACTCACTCACTCACTCACTCACTCACTCACTCACTCACTCACTCACTCACTCACTCACTCACTCACTCACTCACTCACTCACTCACTCACTCACTCACTCACTCACTCACTCACTCACTCACTCACTCACTCACTCACTCACTCACTCACTCACTCACTCACTCACTCACTCACTCACTCACTCACTCACTCACTCACTCACTCACTCACTCACTCACTCACTCACTCACTCACTCACTCACTCACTCACTCACTCACTCACTCACTCACTCACTCACTCACTCACTCACTCACTCACTCACTCACTCACTCACTCACTCACTCACTCACTCACTCACTCACTCACTCACTCACTCACTCACTCACTCACTCACTCACTCACTCACTCACTCACTCACTCACTCACTCACTCACTCACTCACTCACTCACTCACTCACTCACTCACTCACTCACTCACTCACTCACTCACTCACTCACTCACTCACTCACTCACTCACTCACTCACTCACTCACTCACTCACTCACTCACTCACTCACTCACTCACTCACTCACTCACTCACTCACTCACTCACTCACTCACTCACTCTTTAAAGGCTGTCGCGTCAACTGCCAAGTCGCGTATTTACACACACCGAAGATTATTGGTTTTTTTATTCAAATTTTGTTGTATGCACACCTGTGTAGCGGTTCCGCAGGCCGCAAATCCATCTTCTAATTTCCATGTTTATATCTTTGCACCCATAGGGCATTATTGCAGTAAGTGGAAATAATGGATATAACAAAGTAGTGGATATAACGAAGCAATGCAGACTCCCCCTTCAACTTTGTTGCAACGAAGTACGAGTGTATATAAGTGTAAATTGGCGAGCGCTTGTTTAATTTCGCTTTGCGCGTTACAGGTTGGCGACGAGTGTCTGGTGGCCCCACTGGCCCTGTTTCGGCCAGACATGCTGGGTGTCACAGGCCCCAAGCAGTCCAGGGGCCACCCCAGAAATCCAGGGGATCCTCATGACCCGCTGGATGAGCACTTCCTCCTCCAGACACAGGTGAGGCCTCCAACATATGTCACAAGTAGGGGTGCGCGAATAGTAGATTCCGAATTGAATATCGAATCGAATCAAGAAAAGGAAGGCTAAACGCCACAAGATTTTGTACAAAATCTAATGCCTAAAAATTTTGGGCAAGAAAACTTGGTGTTGCACGTGCTCAGGAGTCTCCTTGAATTGCGTAACAAGAATGTCGCAAGCCATCAGTAACTTAGCTCTGTACACAGAAATCAAGATATGCCTAGTACATACAGTACAGCTCACTCTTATTAAAGGGAACTGCAAATTAGCATGCCAGCACTAATTACTGCTCAGTTCTAGTATAAGGTATGGAAAATATTTTTTTCTGTTATCAGCAGACTGCCTGCTGAATAGAATCAAATGCTTTTTTCCCTCTGAAACTAAAGAATTAGCGACATTATGTCGTACTGAATACCAGTGAAGTCCTAAGCTTAATTCAGGGCTTTATGGCAATCCTTTATTGCATAGAAAGTTTTGCTTTCCAGCTTTTCTCCAAGTTACAGAGGGGCTTTCCCATCTTTGTGGCAGGTGAGTTATCATCAGGTCAATCTGCGCGACAGACAAAAGTGTGGACCGCACGTCACATGACTTGATCACCGCTCCGTGCCTAGCCATCGTTAGCGTTGTATCAGCGCTGGCTGTGGTCGATGCCAAAGGTCATCTGTCACCTGTCAGATTCTAAAATTGGAAGGTTCAGGGCATGTTTCATTGTTCAGGGCAAACACAGTCATTGGCAGCAAAGGAGCAGCTCCTAATTGTACAGTAAGAATTATGCACGATTAGGATCGAATCGGCTGAAGCAGCACAGATGTAGTTGTGGATCTCTGGGAGAGGCCTTCATAATGTAGTGGACCTAAATGCTGCTGGTGATAATTACACTCTATTGCTTACTGAATACTGGGAGTTTTCACAGAATTTCACACTTACTGCAAATCAGGGAAAATATGGAGCGTTCACCTTAGTTTGCTTTCAATAGGTGGAAATTGTAACATTTATAATAGGGCTAACGTCATGCTAGACAAAGATATTTTCATTTTTGCAGTTGAGCTTCAAGTGCAATGCATTGAGAGCTCTAGCTTGCTTCTGTGCATTGTTATATATATACACTCGTACCTCATTACAAGGAACTTGAAGGGGAAGCCGAAATTACTTTATTATGTCCATTACTTCGTTATGCCGATTACTGCAGTACTGTATGCCCATTGGTGTGCACAATTTTAAACATGCAAAGAAGACTACGGCTCTGTGGCCCACCTATGTGGCTGCATGTGTCCTATATATGTTTACAAAACACGGCACTTTTTAGCACCTGACGCCATCATTGTGACTCACCTATCACTGTGACTGGCACTTGTTACCTTATTCCTCTGACATGGGCCGGGCAATCAAGAGTAGCACGTCTGAATGCACTCTTAAGCTTGCGTAATTGTGCATTGCCCTCTTGTGAATGTCGTACAAAGAACTCGTGCAAACACATGCATGCAATGGGAGAGAGAGAGAGAGAGAGAAATTTATTTACAGAAAGGCAGAGAGGTCGGCCTGAGCTATAACTTGCTCTGGCCTGCTACTCTACTCTGGGGAAAAGGGACGGGGAGGGAAAGGGCTGATGAATGAAGATGGTATAAGGAAGAGATGCGTATATACAAATTCACAGAGTTGTGGTATCTCTAAAGGCGTGCGTCCAGCCCAGTGGCTTGGAGAAAAGATACAGCGGCTCTTGTTACCAGGGCTGCGCTGGTTGCATTAGGCCAAGGACCTAAAAGAAACTCGTCCGATAGCGGTCTCTCATGGATGTTTGCTATGGAAGAGACAAGTTGCTGTCGTTCTTGCGCGTACGCGGGACACACGCAAAATATATGTTCAAGTGTTTCTGGCACCTCACAGCAATCACAGTTTGGGCTAGTATCACTGGCACCTATCATATTTCTATAACGGTTGGTGAATGCGACACCAAGGCGAATCCGGTGCACCATGCTCGTGTGGTTTCTATTGAACTTGTGAGGCATACGAAATCTCATTTCTTGGTCCCATTTGTGTAATCGCTTGTGTCGTCGATCTGGTTGGGCCCAGTGTTCCAACGTAGAGTTGCGGTTTACGCGACGAAGTAGGGCGTTTGTGTCTGTTCGTGAGAACGGAATGCGTACTTCAAAAGCATTATCTAAAGCTGTTTTTGCTTCAGCGTCTGCCTGTTCGTTCCCTATCACGCCACAGTGTGATGGTATCCACTGAAAGGTGACATTGTGGCCATTTCTTGTTGCGTGGTCGAGATACTCTGTAATTTCTATAGCTATAGAATAATACGGGCCCCGTCTGAGGACACAGTCAATCGTTTGCAGAGCTGGCTTGCAATCGCAGAATATCGTCCATGCGCGAGGACGCTCCTCGGAGAGAAATCGAAGTGCTTCCCGGATAGCAACAAGTTCTGCGGCAGTTGATGTTGAGCTATGGTCTAGTTTAAACCGGCGAGCGATGATCATATGTGGAATGACGAAGGCCGCAGTGGAGGCATATGGTGTGACAGAGCCATCGGTATACACATGTACAGTATCTCCGTACTCTGTAGAAATGTGCAACAGGGTGAGTTGCCTGAGGCCAATAGATGGAACGAAAGACTTTTTAGTAATTCCAGGGATCTGCAATGTAACGACAGGTTTAGGCAGAACCCACGGGGGTGTTCTCGGAATACAGTCGGGAGAGAATCTTGTCGGCAAAACACTCTGATGCCGCGTTATAGTCGTTGAAAAGCTGGAATCTGGGTGTGTGGTAGGGAGCGATGACAGAGGATGGTGCCTGTGTCGGGTCAACACGCGGAGGTACATTCGAAGAGGCTCGCAGAGCAAGTACACCCGAATAGGACAAGCACGAGCTTCCGCTATTGTTCCATTGGTTGACGTGCATCGTGGGAGGCCCAAACATGTGCGCAATGCTTGAGCTTGAATGCTCTCCAGCGCGCGCACACAACTAAGTCCCATGCTTGAGAGCGCCGGCATGCTGTACCGTATATACCCTACGAATAGTGCTCGGTACAATTGGAGTAATGACGACTCCGAGGGGCCCCATCTTGTTGCTGCCACGACGCGAAGGACGTGAACAAAACTCTTCAGCTTTGACTTCAGTGCGGCGACGTGTCTTGACCAAGATAATCCCCGGTCTATGACTAAGCCAAGGAATCTGTGGTGTGTAACCGTAGGTATCGCTACGCCGTCAACAATGATCGGATACATGCTCATTCGTTTTCGCGTGAACGTAATCACAGAACATTTTTCAGTTGAGAGTCGGAGGCCTTGACGCCGAAGATACTTAGCTGCGATTGTCACTGCGCGTTGAAGCCTAGCACGCATTTGGGGACGGGTGGCTCCAGATGCCCATATGCATATGTCGTCGGCATATGTGCTAATCTTTACCGTGCTAGGAAGTTCGGATGCAAGGCCAATCAATGCAACATTGAAAAGAGTTGGGCTGAGAACTCCCCCTTGTGGAACACCTCGATGTATATGGTACTGTCCGGTGTCGCCATCACTTGTCGACATATACACCGTGCGGCCACTGAGGTAGCTAACAACCCATGTATATAGTCGGCCACCGATGTCTAAATCTTCCAGTGCATCAAGGATTGCATAATGGAGTACATTGTCGTATGCACCCTTAATATCCAGAAAGACAGCTCCAACTAACCGACGTCGACTTCTTTCCTGTTCAACAGTGGAGACCAAGTCGATAACTCCGTCAATCGAAGAACGGCCTCTTCTAAATCCGTGCATAAAATCAGGAAAGCAATTACTTCTCTCTAGATACCATTCCAGTCTTGACAAAACCATTCTTTCCATTACTTTGCCGACGCAACTGGCTAAGGCGATCGGTCTGTAGGAGGAAAGCTCGTTGGGGCACTTTCCCGGTTTAAGCAGCGCTACAACGCGACTGCATTTCCAACCATCTGGAACATTTCCTTTCTCCCACGTCGCATTATAAAAAGATAGGAGAAGACGTCGTGATTCGGTGCCAAGATGGCAGAGTGCAGCGTACGTGATTCCGTCTGGTCCTGGTGCCGAGGAGCGTCGAGAAACTGAAAGCGCAGCGTCAAGCTCTTGCATCGTAAACGGTACTTCGAGCCGCTCATCAGGTGACGGGGGTGCGATGGTGACAAGGGATGAAGTCACTGCATTAGATGCGTCCACAATCAGTTTACAGTAGTCCTCTGCTACCTCCAATTCGGTCCGGCGTTGATGTAGAGCCACCGCATGGAATGGGTGTCTTTGTTGTGGAGTTGCCTGGAGACTTCGTATGACCCGCCATATCTTAGATAGAGGCTGTCTTGGATCTAGGGATCCACAGAAAGCCCTCCAACGCTGTCTGTCAAGCTTCTCCAGATGTCGAAGAACATGTCGTTGAGCTCGGCGACTGCTCGAAAGATCGGACGGTGACTTTGTTCTTCTGTATCGCCGTTCCGCGCGGCGACGGATCGCACGAAGGGCCTCATATTGTATGTCGACCGATGACCTGTGCCTCGGTATGCTGACTTCTCTAGTTTTGTCCCGCAGGGTAGAGGCAATGATGTCCTCTATTTCGGATGGAGATGTCATACTCTGACAGGTGGTGTCGACAGAGGTCTTAAATGCAATCCAGTCTGTTTGACGAATGCAACGTGAGGCTGAACGGCGAAACCAGCTAAAGTGAACGTAAGTGGGGAGGTGGTCGCTACCATGAGTCTCTAGATCCGTCGACCAGGATGCTGAAGACAGAAGGCTCCTTGATACAAACGTTAGGTCAAGACAACTGCTGTAGGACGTGCCACGAATAAATGTAGGAGACCCGTCATTGAGCACATTTAGTCCCCGACTACACATAAAGTCAGCCAAGTATTTGCCACGAGAATTCATCGAAGTGCTACCCCACAGGGGATGGTGCGCGTTAAAGTCACCAATCACAATATGAGGGCCTTGCGATGCTTGCAGCAGAGACATCAGGTGCGAGCAATCGATCCTCGCTCTTGGGTGGATATATCCTCCAATCACTGTAACCGTGCGACATCTGTATTTTATGGTGAGGCATACGTAATCATTAGTAGTATGCGATGGGACGTCATGTCTGAAATACACCAGGTCGTGACGTATACAAACTAATACTTTGCTCGAGGGTTGGTCGTTACGAGACCACATCTGGACATAACCAGAAATACGGAAAGAAGAATCCATATTAGGTTCACAGATAACAATAACTGGAAATTGGTATTTAAATACCCGCTGTCGGAAATCCGACAAACGACCACGCAGACCGCGAGCATTCCATTGCATAACAAACGATTGACGCATCCGTTCTTCAAACATTATCGCCATACTTGCTTAGTGAAGAACCACTAGCAGTGGTTCCAAGACTTCAAGTAGCTGCACGGCAGCCTTGGCAGCCGGGGTATTTAGGCCGGAAAGAATCCTGCGCATGGAGCCCATCAAATTTTTCACCATACTCGTGACGTCAATGTCATCCATCTTTTCATTTTCTTCAGTATGTGTAGGAGCGGTGCATAAGGGATTTCCCACAGGCCTTGATGGTAACGAGGGCCACTGAGTCTCCGATGTGGCTAGTGCCGATGATGGGTCGCCTTGTACTTTCGCGGCATACAAAGGCTTTGAGGCACGTGCTTCTTCATTCCTGAGACGAAGAGGGGGTGGATGTTGCACTTGAGCTGTCGTCCCTCCAACGCGAGGAGGGCTGCGATCCCGTTGATGTCGGTTTCGTGAACGACGTCTGCGGTGGCGGATAGCCCTTGCCGCTTCCCTGTGCGTGGAACGATCTCTACCCATCTTCTTCAGAATACCCATTTCCTTCCTGATCTTTGGGCACTCTTTTGACGTTGCGTCATGAGCACCAGAACAATTTGGACATTTCGCAGCAACGTTGCAATTGCTGTCTCCGTGAGGTCCACCACATCGTTTGCATGTTATTGCACCCTTGCAAACTGCACTGACATGCCCAAGTTTCATGCACCTGTGACACTGTAAAAGCCTCGGCACGTAAGGACGTACCGGATGCCTCACATATCCAACCTTGACGTGTGTTGGCAAAGTTTCCGATTGGAACACTAATTTCACACATCGGGAACGTCCAAAACGGTGAAAGCTGAGCACAGGAGCTGACGATGATAGTAGTTTGGCCAGGTCAGTGTCTGTAATGTCAATGTCCACATCGTAGATGACGCCTGTCGTCGCTTCCTTGCCGTATGTGGGGAATGCGCGAACAGGGATGCTTCCCAACTGAGTGATGTTTTTCAGTGTCTCCAGTATGGTCGGTGTATTGACTTCCACCGAGAGGATGTTCTTTCGAGCGTTTATACGTATTTCTTCTACTTGACCATGGGCAGTTCGTTCAAAATATTCCGACAGGCTCTGCCTGTTCAGTGAGTTGAGGTTGTCTGTTGTCGTTGTTGGTACATATGCAATGGTGTATGATTGCTTGCCACTTGCCTTTTTCGTCGCCTGGCGACTGGTCGGTGATGTTCGTCGTATCTTTCTCTTCAGACGTCGGCTTGACACCACGGTAAAATCGCTGTCCGAGCCCATCTCATCAGTAGAGGAGCCATCAGATGACTCAATCGGGACCATGCTGGGGTCGAAGCGGTCACTCACGTCACCGGCATAATGAACTGGCCGTTCAGGACGAAACTGCTGGGCGGGGTTTGGGTCCCCCATTGCAGAGGACGACGTCCCCCAGTTTTCTTGTCACTGATTGCAGAGATCACAGAAAATAAAATAGAAAATGCAGAGAGCTCGAAGCTGAAGCTGCTCGCTACGATCACTGCGAACTGCCTGGAGAGAAGCGCCTATGTGAAGCATGCTGCACCTTCGGCCAACTCATAAACTGCTCAGACAGAAACACAAATGTGCACTTATGCAGGGAACTGGGAGAACATGTCATCGCTCTGTGGTGGCAGACTCAACTAGGTCGCATCACACCCAGGTTAAATTTTATATCACGGATGTGAAATTGCACTGCATAGCTCCGACAAGACACACACGAACAAGCACGATTACACACACAGAATGATGCACAATCTAACAACCGTCCCTAGTTCCTGAATGGGAATAAAGTAGTTGTAAGCTTGAGCATCATCTTGTGTGTGTGATCGCATTTTTCTTTTATGTGTGCCCTCTTACAACCATGCAGTGCAACTTAGCACCTATGATCAAGAACCAAACAGCCTGCATGTGGCTGTTAAGAAGAAGACTCAATTTTCATTTTTCTTAACTTTTAGACACGTATGTGACAACACATGCAGCACTATGGCTTTCCAGCTCTCAAAAGCTCTGATAACAGCTGTCATTCCTGTCATTCATGTAAGAACTGTCATACAATGTAGGACATTCCTGCTGAACCCAAATTGATCGGTCTCCTGGTTGAAAGTGATTAAGATGCATACCCGTGACAAATTGTTCAGTCAGGCATCCAATCATTCACGGCCTGATAAACTTAATTATAACTCACAGCAAGGAATTAGTATTCAAGGTAATCCTTTTGCACAGTACGTTGATGCTTTAGAGAATCTACCCTGCCCCGGAAATAGCAGTCATTATAGATCATCAGGGAGTAGGAAAATATGGTTTCAGTGGGCACCCTGCTGTACCATACGTTTTGCTCAGGACTCCAAGGTAGCTTTGTGGATAAGTTAAACCTCGATACATGTATAACAAAATATATAACATTTTATAATTTCATGTCCACAGAACACTGTGTATTTAGAATCTTGATTTAATGTAGTGTGTTTATAGACAATTTCAATATAAAAAAGTTTTCGCTGCCACTGCGAAGGAATACCGAGACAATAAATTTAAATGGGCACAGATAGTCAAATGGTTGAACTACAAGCGGCTGCTTGCGATTGCACCTCTCACATAGAGCACCACGTGACCAAGAGCAACCGCTGAAACAGAGCAGGTGTCATGTGCTGTATAATATCCAAGTGCGATAAGATCTTATCCTGCCCTGCACGCACTTGGTGCATTGGGTGCGAGTGAAAGCCAACGAGGGTAAGCCGAAGAGGATGGCGGCTTGATGATAGCCGTCTTCCCACGCAGAGAACGGGAAAGGAAAGGAGAGGAACGAGCTCGTGTTAACGTTAATGTGACCAAACACGCACAAGGGTGCGAGGCAGGGAGGGGGAGGGTAGTTAGGGCAAGTTGGCGCACGTCTCCTTTTCTCACCGCAGTTGTGGCTGTGCATGGATGTCGGTGCAGCTGAGCGCATAGACAACCCACGCCCTAGAGGTAGTCTTCCGTGTGTGCGAAGAGTGGGCTTGCTGAGATGGCTTGGCATCGTGCGCTGTCTTCCTGCACATTTAGTGCTGGAGGTTGCATTATCTCGAGTTTCAGAGAAGCGTTGAAGTGAGAGTCGGACGATGTAAGAAAAACCCATCGGCAACTGTACTTATTTGCATAAAGTTCGAATTTTGAATAAGTTTCGATATAATAATTCTACTTGCTAATTTTACTGACTTCACTTGAGGTTTAAGTGTATCTAATTACGTTCCATTAAAATTCAACATCTAATGTGCACAAGTACAGTCACCGATGGACTTTTCTTACACAGAAGGGACTGCAATATGTTCCAAATTATTGTGCCATAAAAAAAAATCAGATTTGAATTAGAAAAAGGCTAATTTTCTTGAATTTGAGAGTTGGCGACGAACGATATGGTTTTATGCCATGTCAACAATAGCTTCACATCGGCGGTATGAAGCGAAGCCAGCCATGTTTTCGTGCCCACTCCACCCCTGTGGCTGATAGTGTCGCCTGCAGTGGCACAATGGCGTCATGGAAAAGTGCCAGGAGTGGGCAGCGAATGCTTCATCAACGCATCTCTGAAACTTGCGATTGCACAACCTCCAGCACTAAACACATGAAAAGACAGCACATGATGCCATGCCATTTAAGCTCGCACAGAATTCGCACACGCAGAAGATTACCTTACAACAGGACGTGCGGACTGCGTATGGGCTCAGCCACGCTTACAGCCATGCACAGCCATGGCCTCGCTAGTAAAGGTGACGCTTGTCAAAGCACCCCTACTCCCTCCCCCCTCTCCCGCCTTGCTCTCTCGCATTACCATGAGCTTGCATCCGTTCCCCCATTTCCCCTTGCTCATGCGGGAAGACGGCATTCGTCAAGACACCATCCTTCTTGGCTGCTCACACTCCCACGCTTCCACTTGCATCTAGAGCACATGGTGCATGGGGCATGTAGGATCTTATTGGACTTGGACTTTATATGGAACAGGATGCTGCTCTGTTTCAGCAGACTCTCCATAGCATGGCACGCGACTGGAGAGGTGCGTTCGCAAGCAGCTACATCTAATTCGGCCATTTGATCATCTGCATCTGTGGAAGTTTCCATTTATTGACCCAGTATTCGTTTTCGAAGGCAGTGAAATTTAGTTATGTTGAAATCGTGTATAAACACACTTTGTTATATTGAAGTTCAAAATACAGGTTGTTCTATGGAAAAGAGTTAATAAATAGTTAAATACTTCGTTATTTCAAGGTTTAACTGTACTTATATTTCGGTGTATTAAAACCTGTTTGGCATTTTTTTTAGGGGATGACCTATTCGGCCATCTTTCCCGAGTCATTCCTTACACAATCAGTATGTCGCTGTCATTAAAGGCTGTAAAGCACACTGTGCTGTTATGCAAGCCACCCCAACTCATTGCACTTCCATTGCAGTTTCTGTGCTATTCCGTGATGTTATGCGTTAATGCAGTGTTGCTTTACAGTTACTCACGTGCAACTGTGTCTTCCTATTTGTAATCACTGATTACTGGTTATTGTGCCAGTATTTTGGATATTGTGCCAATAATCACTGGTTATTGGCACAATAATTTTGTGTACACTACCTTCACATAAAATCGTTGTTGTGGTATGTTCGCTGTTCACACTTCTGTCAAATTGTTTGGCCATGCCCCAGCACTTCTCTTGGACACATTGATCTCTTCCCTACGCTTTAACTATCCCTTTAGTTTACCTACATTGCGCTGCCTCTGCTGGTGTAGTATACGCCAATCAGAGTATGACTATGACTGATTGGATTGTTTTCATATGTCAGTGTGCTTTTTGTGTCCTGCTTGCTCAATTTTGTTACTTTTCTTTTTCTCCGTGGTCACTGTCCCAGAGGCGAGCGGCACGTGACGTCGCAGAAGGATCGCAAGCCTCGGACGCTGCTTCTCAGCTAGACGACAGCCAACTTGGTCAGGGGGCTCTGGACGAAGACGAAGTGGTTCCACCTGAAGCAGTCACCCTTGCAGCCGCGCCCCGAGACAGCGAGAGAGAGCTGCCTTGTGACCAGCTGTTGGGCATAGACCAGGCCATTGTGCAGTGTGTTGATCGCTGTGGTGAGTTGGTGTGTACATTAGGTTGTTTGCACAATTTTGTGCTATTTTCTAAAGGTAGGGTTCGCACACAAAATGTTCTTGCGTAGCTGCTCCCAGTGAAATGTCTTGATGCATGATCAGCCTCTTAGCTAAAACACATACAGTAGAGTTCCATTAATTAGACCCTGGTGGGAGCAATTAATGTGATCGAATTATTCAGCGGGTCGGATTAAACGAAGATGCTTAAGAAAAAAGACAAATCACATTGCTGATTCATTTGGCAGTGTTTGGCCCATTCTAACTTGCCCTATAATCAAATGTGCACCCGCTTTCTTTGTGTGCAAAGTAGAAAACTAAAATACAAATTACATTAAAGCTCCTAAACAAAGTAGAAATCTATGTGCACCTGATTTGTTTGCGAGATAAATCTGCAAGGGTCTAATATGTGTTGCAAATTGGTGGCCAGTTTTCTAAAGTCAGCTTCGCCACATGGTTATGATTGAAGTCAACTTTGCCCCGATACAACTCTGTTATGCGGTAAAGCGTATGAACGTCGCATTTTGTATCAGATTGCACCACCCAGTCAATTTTCGGCCTAATGGTCCTGATAAAGAAAGACGTGTATTAAAATTAGTGTAAATACTAGTATAATTAGAAATTGTGATCTACCGTGATGGGTTAAAAATTTTCTTAGGGCCAGCCGAAAAAAGGCGTTTACCAATGGGAGATGACGTAGGTTCAACGCACTCATCGTCCTCTAAGCTTTCCCAAGACATGCTGCCACTAAAGGGATCACCATCACCCAAAGGGACCAGGCACATGTGTGCTGACTGGTCATGTTTCAATTATCCCGCGTAGGTCAATTTAATATTGAAGTAACGAATGTTTACACCTATAGAAATGTATCGGTGCCGGCTAGGACCATCGGTCGGAATCGAATTAATGGAAGTCAACTGGACTTTGAAATATCAGATGTTGAAGGGGACATAGATTCTAAAATGCTTTTCCTTTCTTTTTTAGGATTGGAATAAAATGAGACCTGATTTTTTTTCTTTAGATTACTACAAAATGCATGCTATTGTTTGTGGCCACGGTAAAAAAAGATTGGCTGCGCACAAAAACATTTCAAAGCATTACTAAACAGCCCGAGTAATAATATAGTCAAGCCTGCTTATAACGAACTCTATAGTTCCATAAAAAGTTCTCGTTATATCAGTAGCTCATTGTGTATGGGCTCATTATTAAAAACCGTAAAAAATTAAGCGCACAGATGCTGGCATCTTCAGTTGTAATTCGGGTGCACTTTGGTCTCAAAACCAGATTTTCAGTGTCATTTTTGTTCCCAGTGCGTTCCCGCACCTAGCCACAAATTTCCATTAGAAACATCCGTCTAAATAACGGAACAGCTTCATGTGTGTTCTTGCAAAGCAGTGCCCGGTTCCGATCACCTGTCATTTCAAAACAGCAAGTGCAGCCGGCATTTAGTATTCGAGAGCTTGTACTACCAGCGGAACATGACTGTATTCTGCACAAGCGAGCGAACCTTTCCGGTTGGCCGGAAGCGTAAACTTTGGGAACTACTGTTCTGTGAAGGTCTCGGACATCATGGAGTTGGCATTATGACTTCGTATCAGCCACGCAAGATCCATAAAATTACGTTATCTGTATAGCTTTAGGTAAAAAAAATTTGATGTTCGAAAGGTAGAACAGCACTGCGAACCGTTATCAGTAATTGTCGACGTGTAAACGAAGCCCCGCTGAACCATGATCTAACGTCGTAGTCACCGCCAATCCTTTGCAGCATTTCATGGCAGCAGCGTGTGGTGCAGCATTTTCTCTGACTCCGGCCGCGTCAATAACGACAGGAACGCTTTAACGGCCATTTTTTTCCATGGTGAAAGGACTTATACGGTTGTTACGAATTGTTGAAATAGGCGTAATGCAGGTGGTGCTGCATGGACATTCGCACAAAAATAGAGTGCCGCCGTCGTGACATATGATACCGAACCGGTGCACACGCCAGTACACGCCCCACGCCATGCTGTTTTTACTGTATGCTGCCTCCTCTGTGAAGGTGTACCTTGAAACCGAGTGACCTTCTTCACGGCTTCCAAAATCCAAGTGTAGCGGTTGCTTACTTGCTCGTCTTTATCATTGTCGCTGTTAGACTGGAGCAGGGCACACGGCAGTGCATGCCTGGTTTGGCCGCGCATTCGTGCTTTGGTGCTTCGTGTGTGCCCTCTTCTTACTTTGACCGGTTTCGAAGTGTTCGTTGTAACAATACGGCAATTTAAAAAATGTTCGTTATATCTGGAAGCAGCTTCAATAGGTGGGGTTGGGAGATCGTAAATGCATCAGAGTGTTGTCGTTACAACCGAACAGACCCTTATATGTGTGAACGTTGTAAGAGTGTTCGACTATATGTTCGTTTTTGAAAGAAGGTAATGGTTTGGTGTATTAGTGATTACATTACAATAGGAAAATTAGTGATACTATGTCAAGTCACTGAGCTTCAGTATTCCACATGTGGCATTAAATGAATTCTAAACATCTATTAGTCACCTGGCTTTTCTTGGCAGAGAAAGTCAGACAAAAAGATAATGCTATGAAGGTGACGCTGCTGCAGTAACTGTTACATCAGCAGTTTGAACACTTGCTCAGGCCAGCAAGAACTCACCAGAATATATTGAAAGGCTGCTTCACAAGGTGTCACCAGCTGCACCTTGCTACCATGATAGTAACATCATAAGTCGCATGCACAGGGAGGCTAGTAGGAATCATATTTCCGATAGCCATGGTTCGGAAGGGTGCACACTGGTCTTCAAAATTTATTTCCTAAAACCTACCCAACTTTCTATAGCACTTTCCGATGCATGTGACTTTAGTGGCCACCTGAATGTGCTGTCACAAAGTTCGCCGATATCTGTAACTTCATGTAAAAGATCACCGCAGTTACTCTTTAAGTGGTTGCAAGCCACCAGCAATATATTATAGTCGAAACCCCTGCTAATGAAATTCCGCAACAACAAAATTATTGTGACAGTGAAACATTTTTGTATCCCCAGCAAATTGCCATAGGATTCAACGCATTTCATATCTCTCAATGACGAAATGTCGCTGGACTGCAATCCCGCATCAACAAAGTGTGCCTGAATGTTGCCCCGCATATTACCTACATGCACAGGGCTAGCAGACTCTAAAAAGGGCTCAAATGCCTTTACTTTGCACTTAAATGATGTAAAATACTACCACATTATGCTTGTATGGGTGCCAGCACTTTTGTTTACAAAAACAACCAAGCGCCGGAAGCGATTGCATGCGCCAGAAACACATCATGGCCCCCATTTTATTTGTTGATCACCCGTTTCAAGTGACACGGCCGCATGTATCTAGTACTAACATCTGATGATGTTTTTTGCTTACCTAGCGCACTGCGTAATCTGCAGCTCAGCATGAGGAAATTGCAGCAAAAACAAATAAATCCATGCCTCACCGACGTGGACTTGCTTATGACGCTTGAGATGGCTGCCGCAACATGGGCTGCCCTACATCTGGCCACGATTGGCTGATTGTGCGAAATAGGTATACGTCTATTGCTTCAAGAATGCTGCTTTCGGTACCGCCTAACAGGCATCGTGTGAGGATTTGGTGTCGCCGGACTTAAATTTGTGCAAAGGAGCCATATTATTGGTTGATTGCTTTTAGGAATACAAAATACGGTCACTTTCGCACTCGGCACAGGACATGTCAGCGTCTATGGGCGACAGCATGCATTGGAGAAACGCTGTTGCATGCATGGAACGATCTTGCTCTGCATCTGATGCCAAGTTATGCAAAATCTCGCGAGAGTGATCGTATCTCTGAAAGTGATCAACCGAGAATACCATTTTGTGGCAGTTTGAAAAAGATATTTCGAAAAGGATAATTCATGTTTGCATGGCAAATTGTGCAGTTTGGATGCACAGTCATTTTAGTGAGCACTCAGGAGGAGGCGAGGCATAGTATTGTTCTTGGTAGTAACATTGTTGTAGCGGCTGAGAGCTATCTTGGGCTGGCAGTCTGCGGGTCCCGAGTCTGGTCATGACAAGGCATTGCCTGTTTATCAAATTTTCACAAAGCACTTGGGGATTCCTGCACTTGACACTGGCGGACCCTAATTAACATGAAAACGACTCGGGGAGTGAGGTCATGCCAACTATCACTAATAAATGTTATTGAATTAGTATTATGATGCATGAGAAGACATGGCATTGTATATATATTGGTAATGAATTACTGTGTAAGGACCGAAACACAACTGAAATTTTGATTTCTGACCTTTCTTAGTACTAGCAACTTTAGAGCTTTGCCAAATAAGCACGCAGCTACTAAGCATCGCTTCAAAAAGGTGAAATGCAACTGTGAAAAACAAATAAGTAAAACATGTGCCTTTTGCAGACGGGGAGGAGCTGAAACGGAAAATGTTCAGCTGTGTGCTTGTGGTTGGAGGTGGCTGCATGTTCCCCGGCATCCACACATGGCTCCAGAATCGCCTCTCTGTCCAGATTCCCATCATGTACCGACCAGAGCAGATGGAGATAATCACCAGGCCAAGAGTAAGGAGGCCGTTCTCTCTGTCTGTGCTGCATTTGATACGAAGTTTATGATCGCACATGAGGTCGGCAGTGTCACCATGACATCATGTGAGATATGAAAAGGGAAGTTTTACCTTAGTTTGTTTGACCAGTATGCACGCGTAATGTGGAATATATGGGTTTGACTCCCACCTCTGGCAAGTTGTCTTTTCGTTTCCTTTAATTTCTCTTTTCCTTATTGTTTTTGCATTTAAATTAGACGGAACATTTAATTTCCCCTGTGCCATTCCTGCTGTGGTGGCATGGAGCATGGAGCCTCCAATCCGAAGGTCATAAGTTCGAATCCTCCTAAGGCTCGGAGTGGCACCTGACACCGGCAAAACAAAATAAGAAAGCAAAAGGAAAAGCTAGTGGGGTTATACTAGTCCAGGTGCAACCAAGTTAGGAAGGCCCACTAAGCTTCAACAAAGACGCTCCCTCACCGGAACGGGAATTGACCTCCCTGGTGCAGTATTCGGCCACAACCTCCCTCATGACCTCTACAATATAACTATGGCCCTCACTCCCCTGTGGCTGCAGAGCACCTGACCAAGGCAGCGGGCGGTCGGACCTGCAACGCGGCAGCGGGTGCTAAGAATCTCAGGATCAGGACAGGCCGATACTGGAAACTAAACCAGGCAACATTTATTGTGGCGCATTATCATTACAGGGCACTTAATCTGTAGTGCTGATGGCTGTGGATGACATCGACTTGAATAACATGCGAACCCTATCAAGTAAGGCCAGCCTCACAGGTCTCTGAGTAATTTTTAGACATTGCATAGGATATCATTGGCCTTAGTGAGGTTAGAAGAACTGGTGAGGCTTATACAGTGCTGACTAATGGCCCCGTCCTCTGTTACAGAGGACTTCCACATACGAAGCAGTATGGAGTAGGATTCCTAATCCATGGGGACATAGCGGGCAAGACTGACAAATTCTACAGCATTAATGAGAGCGTAGCAGTAGTAGTAATAAAGCTTGACCAGAAGTATAGAATAAAGGTAGTACTAGCCTATGCTCCAACCTTTAGTCACAATGATGAAGAAATACAGTAAAAGCTCGTTAATTCGAATTCCATGGGGATGCTACAAAAATCCGAATTATACAAAATTTGAAATAGCGAAAGTCAGAAAAAAATTCCTTGGTTAAGACATGTATACAGTCCACAGACGCTGTGTCATGTTGGCGTGTACAACAATGTCTATACTTCAAAACACTGGCACAGACAGCGTAACCGGACACGGCCAACACGGTCTGACTTGCCCGACGTAGAGATGGCTCTTGCCCCATCCGCGCATTCGTCGTGCTGACTGGCACGGAGAAAAAGAAATGTCGCATTTTCGCTCGAAAAGTGAAGCATCGATTGCAATATCAAATTAGTAGATAACTATACGAAGTAAGGATATTGGCTTTATCAGCTTTATAAACTTGTAAACATTTGCTTACTAAGTAAATTAACAAGTACAAGGTCACACGCGCACAGGTAAACATGAACATATCTTGCTCGATGACTGCAGCAACTAGTAGCTGAAAAACACTGGAGTGAGGAATCGCAACAGTAGCAGGGAGCAAATTGACCTTTGTAAAGCTCTCGTTTAACACGAACGAAATGTAGCACATCGCATACGAAGCTACCGGCACTACGTGCGCACTGCAAACATCGCAGATCAGTTTGAAGATGAGGCTCATGCGGGCGCGCACTTTGGCCACGTTGCAGATCGCTTTCAAGTAATGGCGCCCGCATGGCTGCGCCATAAGCAGCAGCCGCCAGAGAAAAACGTCCCCTCCTCCTTCCGCCTCACCGTCATGCCTCGCACGCACAACAGGAGAAGGTGCGAGATTGAGTCGCATTCGCTGACTCACCCTGGCACGTTTTCTCTCGCACATACAGCATATGGTGCACTGCGATGATTGTATCGCCCTTGAACTTTATACGGAACCTCCTGGGCGAGAAGCAACCTGCAACAGAGGCATAGGCCATGCATGGCCAGGCACAAATGTCTCTCTCACTAGTCAAGCCTAAACAAAGGACCGCAGATGGAAAAAGCAATGCTGCGCGGCAATGTCAGCGTCGCTAACATGCTCCCGTGCACTAGCACTCTCCCCATCCACGATGGCGCAGAGTTCAAATTATCAGCAGCGGTGCGGATTTCAGTGTGAATTAGCAAGATGTGTTACATATTGCTTTCAATACATTGCTAGAAGGACCGTGGTGGCTACTTCGAATCATCCGAAATTTCGAATTAATGAGTGGTGAATTAACGGACTTTTGCTGTAGAATAGTTTTCTGAAGATGTTGAACTAGCGATGAGAAAGGCGCAAACTCAGTATAGTGTAGTCATGGGCGACTTCAATGCAAAACTGGCGAAAAAGCAGGCTGGGGAACGGCAACTATGGCATCGATTCTAGGAACTCTCAGTGAGAGATGTCGGTAGATTTGATGAAATGGACTCCGAATAATAAGTACCTTCTTCAGGAAGCACAGTAACAGGAAGTGGACCTGGGAAAGCCCTAACAGAGAAACAAGAAATGAAATACATTTCATACTCTCTGCCGATACCAGCATAGTGCAGGACATAGAACTGATAGGTAGGGTGAAGTGCAGTCACCATAGGTTAGTGAGGCCTAGGATTTCTATCAGTTTGAGAGAGAAAGTGTAAAATTAGCGAACAAGAAACAGGCCAACCTAGACTCAGTAAGGGCAAAAGCAGACGCATTCAGGCTGGTGCTCGCAAACAAATATGCAGCTTTAGAACAGGAAGAGGAAGATAACATAGATGTAATGAATGAAACTATAACTAGGCTGATTTCTGAAGCAGCAACCGAAATTGGACTTGAGGCATCAAGGCAACCAGGAGGTAAGCTCTCCCAAGTAACAAAGGACCTAATAAAGATATGACAAAGCGTCAAAGTGTCCAACTCAAGAGATCAGATAGAATTCGCTGAACTGTCAAAACTGATCAACGAGAAGAAAGTAAGGGATATTCGAAATTTTAACCTGGGAAAGATTGAGGAAGCAGTAAAAGATTTGGAGGACACTTAAGCTTCGGCTTTAAGAGTGGAAAGCAATCACATTCAAAGAATTTTTGACTGCTTCTCACGTTTTCCAGCAACTGCAGCTTATGTAACCACAATGTTTACCTGGGAATGCCGAAGGCGAACTTTCTGGTAGAAAAGCAGCCCCTTGCATGGGCCGTGGATGTGCAGAGGCAAGTGCCATCTGGATCATGTTGCAAAGAACTGGGTGCACCACTCTAGGAATTTTAGAAACGCCGGAAAAGAGTTCGCGTTCTGGTTTCCATGTAACAGAATTACATTTTCTCATATATTTAAATTACAATCTAATGCTATCATGTCTGTAGGTCATACTTTACAATTTTTCTGACGCATTTTACTTTGAGAAATTCAATTAGCTCAGGAACATCTTTGTGCTTCACAGAGGGACTGGATGGTTCGTAAAGATTTACGCTCAAGACGGTAGACGCTGGACACCGGCGCTGGATTTTCTGCTCAACGGGGCCTTTAATACTCTCTTGTTAACAATGGCCACCGCATGAAATCAGTGAGAAGAAAACTTGCCCTAGGACAAGGCAAGATGTATGCACTGACAAATAAGCAGGGCAATGTTACCTTCACTCAAAGTAGCGATGAATAGGATGCAGAGGTTTTCTTCTGTAACTAGCAATGAAATTAGAACGGCCTTGCAAGACATGCCCCTTGGAAAAGCAGCAGGAGAAGATTGAATAACAGTCGATTTCATCAAAGATGGAGGAGATATGTTTGAAAAGCTTGCCGCCCTTTAATAAGCAATACCTCGCGACTTCAAGTGCACTAGAGGCTTGGTAGAATGCCAACATTATACTAATCCATAAGAAGGGAGACATTAAAGGATTGAAGAATTTGATGCCTATTGTGTATTGTATAAAATATTCACCAAGATAATTTCCACTAAAATCAGGGCAACACTTTAATCAACCAAGAGAACAGCGTGGCTTCAGGTAAGGATATTCTGCAATGGATCACATCTATGTCATCAATAATGTAATTGAGAAATCTGAGAAGTACAATAAACCTCTCTAAATGGCTTTCCTAGATTATGAAAAGGCATTTCGTTCAGTTGAAATACCAGCAGTCATAGATTCATTACGTAATCAAGGAGTATAGGAGGCATACATGAACATCTTTGGAAATATCTACAAAGATTCCACATCTACATTGGTTCTTCACAAGAAAAATAGAAAGTTACCTATCGAGAAAGGGGTCAGGCTAGGAGACACAATCTCGCCAGTGCTATTCACTGCATACTTAAAAGTATTCAAGCTACAGTCTATGCTCCTTACAACGGACCTGTGTACAACAGACTTTCGGACATAACGGACCATATTTCAGCCTTAGTTTGTTATACCTATTTTATTAATGCAACGAAGTTCGCTTCTAACGCACCGCGCTACCACAGGCTATTGGCTACAGCAGACAAAATTAGCGTAAATTTTTTTTCAAGATCAGGCTTATAAACCATACTTTTGCAGTGTTGGCATGGGCTGACAACTGACTTGCGAGGGTCAGCCGACGATCGCAGCTCAATACCTCACGCGCGAGGGAGGAAGGCGGTGCGGAAACACACCATCTTCTTTCATCCATGAGCCATGTGGGGGGGAGGCGAGAGAGAGGGTGGTTCTACTCTGGCGGCTGCTGCTTACGGTGCGGCCGCGCGGGCGCCATATCTTCAAAGCGATCTGCGATGTGGACAAAGTGCACATCCGCACGGGCAGCGTATCTTGAAAACGATGTGTGATGGGAACAAAGTGCGCCCAGTGCTGGTTGCTTTGTATGCGCTATGATTTCAACGTTTAGTTCGCGTTGAAGCGAGAGACAGCCCGATGGTCAATTCGTTCACTGCTGCTTCCGTGCTTATCTTGCTTAATTTGATATTGCTATAGATTCTTCGCCTTTCAGACGAAACTGCGCTTTTTTGTTGTTAGTTTTTTTCTTTGGACGTTCGTCACTCACTTTTTGCAATAAAGTTGTTAGATATTGCGAGGAAAGCTTCGGAAGTGAGGCGTTTCAGATATTACGGACTTCGGTTAAAACGGACCCTTTTTGTCGGATTATCAGGGTCCATTGTAGCAAGAGTCAACTGTGTTAGACTGGGAAGGCTTAGGAGTGAGAATCAACAGCAAATATCTTAGCAGCCTTCGGTTTCCAGATGACATTGCACTGTTCAGCAACACTGGAGACGAATTACAACAAATAATTGGGGACCTTAACCAAGAAAGTGTAAAAGTGGGGCTAAAGATGAATATGCAGAAGACCTGGAAAGCTTGGCAATAGCCTGGCAAGGGAACATGAATTCAGGATCGTCAGTCAGCCTCTAGAGTCTGTACAGGAGTATGTTTATCTAGGTCTATTTTGATCGTGAGAAGGAAATTTACAGAAAAATAAAAATGGGTTGGAGTGCACATGGCAGGCATTACCAAATCCTGACTGGGAGCTTACCATTGTCGTTGATAAGAAAAGTGTACAGTCATTGCATTCTACCTGTGCTACATATGGAGCTGAAACTTGGAGTTTAATAAAAAAGTTCATGAACAAGGTAAGGATTGCACAAAGAGCAATGGAAAGAAAAATGTTGGGCTAAATGTTAAGAGACTAGAAGAGAGCGGTGGGGGTGATCAGCGAGCAAATGGGGATAGCTGATATTCTAGTTGACATTAAGAGAAAAAAAGAGTTGGGTAGGCCATGTAATGCGTAGGCTGAATAACCGGTACACCATTAGAGTTATGGAATGGGTGCCAAGAGAAGGGAAGCGCAGCCGAGGACGGCAGAAAACTAGGGGGAAGTGATGGAATTAAGAAATGTGCAAGTGCAAGTTGAAATCAGCTAGCACAAGACAGGGGTAATTGGAGATCACAGGGAGAGGCCTTCTTCCTGCGGTGGGCATAAACATAGGCAGATAACGATGATGGTAACTCAGAAAATGTGGAGTGTAGTGTGCTTCTGGCACAGGATGAAGTTTTGCCCAGAAATTCCACTTCTACACACCCACTTGAATGTGGTGGGTGTATGTGTGCAGAAGGAAATTAACACGTTTGAGAATAAATAGGCACCAGCATGCATGCTGCCCTTTGTAGACCTTCAGCTGTCATTTCCTTATTAGTTAGGGGTCACATTTAGCAGTCAAAAGTTTTTTTTTTCTTGCCTCATCCGAGTCGCAGCAACCTGAAAGCCTCCTCAATGCATGAACAGCCATTGGTTGTGAATGCAGTGGTGCGGAGAAGGAGCTGGCCATGTCTCCCACTGAATTTACGCTCTCTCCGTGTGAATGGGATGGCCAGAGTAAAACCTTCCAACACGTGCAATCTCGGAGCCCATGTTATGTGCTTTCTGGTTAAACACTGCACAACAAATGTCGCTACAGGTGTGATTGAAAGAAAGTTATATTAGAAAGAAAGAAAGTGGAGCTACAGGTGTGGTTGCTGCTGCGCACCTCACTGGTAACCCGGTATTCTGCAAGTGGTTATACATTTACAGACAAGCTGAAGCTTTCTAATGAGACATGACCTTACTCTTACAGCCTGCAGGACCTTACAAGTAAAGCCAGTGTGTTAATGAATTGCAACTTGCACGGTGATCTTCCCTACTGGTCTCCAAACTCTAATATTTGGTATTATGTGTTTTGCATCAAGATGGTTTCAATATGTGCAAATTTTCAGTACAATGCATGAAGTGGCTGCACTTTGTTCTCTTGAAAGGTTACATAACTTGCTGGGTGCTTACTGCATCAGTGGGTCTCTGCACTATCCAGATGGCGAGCAGGCAAAGGATGTGGAGGAACAATTGGGGCCTCCACAGCGACCTAACTGGTGGCTTATTTGTGCATTCCAGGACACGGACCCTAGGATCACAACATGGAAAGGTGCATCCATCATGAGTTGTCTAGACTCGGCTCAGGAGCTTTGGATTCGCCAGGCTGAGTGGCAGCGATATGGTGTTCGCCTGCTTCGTGAGCGGGCACCCTTCAACTGGTAGTGCCACTACCCTCGCTGCCCATTGGTGTCATGACAAGCGTGCCATCTTCACAAATGCTTGTGCCACTCTTTGAAGCCCTCGGCACCAGCATTGTTCAAGGTTGCTCGGCGCAGCGGGATAATTACGGAAAGAAGCTGAAATGTGTTTACCCACCTCACCATTCACAACTGAACAGCAGGCTGAAGCATTGCTTCGGTCACCACAGTATGCAGAGACTTGAATGCTAGGAGACACAAATGCATCTGTATGCTCTTGTCTGGCCACCCTTGTAATTCTTCAAAAATGCTGGACTGCATTCTTCTCCTGCTTCTTGCGCATGAATATGTGTCATGACTGCAGAGTGTGATGCAAGTTTGTTGTTTTATTTATTATGTGTTATGCATTAGTCTGGTTCACTGAATCATCTTCTTTCATTTGCCATCAGTGCAACTACAGTTAAACCTTGATATAACGAAATTCTCGATATAACGAAGTCAAACTTTTCATAACCTCTTGTCCATAGAACACAATGTAATTAAACCTCACTATAACAAAGTATCTTTGTATGCGATTTTAATATAACGAAATTTCACTGCCTTGAACTATGAGCGGCTGCTTGCAAGCGCACCTCTCAAATCGCGCGCAGCGCAAGAGCGACTGCTGAAGTGGAGCCGCATCATGTTCCGTGTAAAGTCCAAGTGCGATAAGATCCTATCACGCCCGCGCACTGTGTGCTTTAGGTGCGAGTGAAAGTGCGTGAGGCTGAGACAAGAAAGATGGTGCACTCACGAGTGACGCCTTCCCGCGCGAGCAAAGGAAAAGAGGCGGAGGGGAGCGAGCTCGTGGTAACGCGTTCAAGCGCTCTCGAGGGGGTGGAGGGCCGTGGTTGCGCATGGCTGTGAGCGTGGCTGAGCGCATGCGCAGCCGTGCGCTCTGCGTTAGAGGTAACCTGCCACGTGCGCAAACAGTGGGCGTGCCAAGAGAGCGTGGCACCTTGTAAGCTGTCTTCCCGCGTGTTTAGCTTTGGAGGTTGCGTAATCTCGAGTTTCGGTGACCCGTTGGAGCGAGAGACAGACGAAGCATTTGCTCTCCGCTCCCTGCGCTTTTCCTGATAGCGTCGTCCCACCGATGGCGACGCTATCAGCCGCAGGGACAGAGTGCACGGGAAAGCGTGGCTGGCTTTGCTTAAGTCGTACCGTTGATATGAAGATATCGTCGACATACGTTGCGTGAAGCTGTCTCATTCGGCGCCGATCCACAAATTTATTAGAATGAATTGTTTTCCCATTGAAGTTTAATTTGTTTTGATTGCCCGATAATTAGGAAAATTCTGCGGCCCCTTTACGGGAAGAAAACTCGATCGGCGACTGTACCTGTTTGCATAACAGGTCGCATTTCAATATAACAAAGTTTTGATATAATGAATAAAATCGCCGATTTTACCGACTGCATTACACCGAGGTTTAACTGTATTTCCACTTCTGTTTTCCTGGTCATAACTGTACAGAAAAAAAAGCATTAAAAAAATCTTTCTGCCTCAATGTCTCTGTTGCTTTAAGCGCCCAAACGCAGAACTGCGAGTGCAAGCAGTTTTGATGATTGTGCTGTTAATTGTAAATTTAAACATTGCATTTGTGTGTAAGCTATGAGGGTAACCTATATGTTACAACTTGCTGTAAATCATTAACAGCGTAGATGAATCTGCTGGCTGTTTTGTGAATGTGTAAAGAAAACTTAGAAAGAGAATGCTACTGAGAAGACTAAAAGGAAAGGGAGAAAGAAAATGAAGGTCTGAAAAAAAATGCAAATGCATGGATGAGAGGAAGGTAGCAGAATGCAGCTTTGTTCCTATAACGTTTTGAGCTTGTGGATTGTGAATTGTTCTGCTGCACCAAGCAATGCCATGTTGTAGAGGGTGAAAAATATGTTTGCAAACATGCATGTCCGGATGTGTCTGCATTCATCGTGGTATCTCCTTTTCACTAATGTTGCCATGTTTGGAGCACCTGTCCATTTCAGTAAAATGTTCGACGTTCTTATTTTGGACTCTGCAGTGACATTCCCAATATACTACTTATGTCAGACGGTATGTAAGCACTGTGGTAATCCATTATTTTTAGTAACAAGGTCTCAGAACAAACTCCTGGTTCTCAGAAACACGATCTTCTGACCATTGCAAATATACTTTTGGGAAAGCTTTCCTTTCAACTGCTGACAACATGCTCCGAAAGTTCCCAGGCACGGTAACACAATATATATATATTGTCGTGTTTGGTATCTGCACATTGCCGTCTAAAAGTTTTTGTTGGGGTTGCAGCAGCAATTAAATTGACGCAGCACAATGTTACTTCTTTCTTTTTTTTTAGGATCTGGCTTGACAGACACTGCAAGTACGTATAGTTCAATAACAGTGTTGAAACGCTTGTTACAAGCATGGTCGTCTGCTTCATGGAGCGCACTGCAAAGAGAAGAAAGATCGGAGGAGCGCACTTGCCATGTAGCATGCGCCCCATAGGGCTGGCCAAACAATGAAATCTTCCTTACCTCAGTAAGGAAGCCTTCATTGCAGTGAGACCACCTTATCTCACTCTGAAAGCTTCCTTGCTGAGGGGCCCTCAGTGAAGGCTTCCTTGGTGCTTCCTCAGCGTAAGGTAGCCCCGAAGCTACCTTCATGCGTCCTTACACCGTTTCTCGCCCTGAGCGACCGCTTCACCTCACTGCATAGCCACGTCATGTTCACTTGCGCATGCGCGCTCTTGCCGGCCTGCGGAGAAGTGCGAGCACGGTACGTCTTGCCAGGCATGTTCGTTTCAGCCGCGCATTCAACAGGAGTGGCGTCAGTGGTGGTGTTTTTTTAAAAAGCGTTGCACGACGCCAGCGTGCCAGTGTTGCTGGAGCACATAAAGTTTTGCGCTATGATGTGCTATTTTTTTACGTTCAGTAAACAAAACTAGAAGAAAGCGTCCGCGCGTCTCCATATTTGCACTTCAGTTTAACATGTGCAACGATAGAACATATTTTTATTGAATAATAGTGTTCGTGTAAAGCTTTTAAGAAATCCTCTTGAACCCAGGCATGAGGCAACCGTTCCTTACGTGAGGACAGGCGAAGGGAGCTTTCAGAGTACGCTTGCTTCCGCCATCGGTCCTTCGCTGTAAGGAGTCCTCACGTAAGGTTGGGAAGCGCTCGAAGGAAAGGTTTGGGTCATAGAGTTTGTTACAATAATTACTATAATACTCTATGACGTGCACGAGGTAGAAAATAAAGCTAAGACCACCGCTGCGAAGGCCTTGCCCTTCCCCTGCGACAAAGTCTACTCTTGCTTCTGAGAAAGCCCTGCTCTTTAAGTCTGGTGCCGAAACCTGCGAGCAGGGGCTTCGACGGATCATGGAGCAACGTTCAAAGAATGTGAGAGGAGCGCGCATGCCATGGCGCATGCTCACACGGGACATGGTGGAGATACATATTGCTCAATCCCCGAAAGCCTTGTCCACCCCTACGACGAAGCCTGCTCTTTCTGTTGAGAAGGCTTGGCCTTTACACACATTATTTCACGCCATTCTAAAATAATCAAAGCCATAAAATTCACAGAACGTGCATCATCTTTTTTGTTTCTTTTTTTATATGCATTTTTATGGAAGTATGTTCAGGGAAACTCCCTGCTCCCAACTACGTTGAAGAATATTGGCGTATTTCCAAAGGCACCGTTCACGCCGCACCGATTGCCTTCTCGACCCGGTGAGTTATCACAGACGAAGCAGCACGCGGTGCTCTTTCTTCGTTTGAGGAGAACTGGGCTTCCAGGGGCTAGCGTTTCACTGGGAATTCCCTCGCCCGTCCGGTCCGCTCTGGTTTCACGGCGCACACTTGTCGAAATCCGAGACAGTTAGCTCAGGTTCTCGAAGATAGCGAGTCGACCAGTTCCCGGGTGGGCGCGCAGATTGGATGTGACGTCAGAGCCATGCTTTCGACTATGCTTCGGTACGTACGTCGCACTTGCACTGTACTGACGGTAATTCTGTGATAGCTGGGCCCACGCGCTAAACGTTACCGGTCACCATTCTAGGTACCTTATGTTTCATCCATTTTAGCACAAAAGTAGTCAAAAGCTTGAAACTCTGCTGTCTGCCTGCCATTTCCATAACGCCGACGAAGCGGTTGGCAGGCAAGCTTGTCGATCTTCACCCTTCTCAAAGGGCAATGAAAAGCAAAACGTTGCCCGCTACTGGGGCTCAAAACCTTTGTTACCCGCACGTCAGTGAGCAGTTGGGAGATGAAACTTTCAGTTGCTGGTCAGTCATGTGTCGTGCTGCGCCTCCTGTCCTGCCAGCAAATTTAAGCTGTACACTACAGTAGGTTAGTGTCACTGAGTGTAAACACAAAGGCGACATATTATTTCGTCATGTTTGTGTAACATTTTTTATAGTTGCAGTGCAATGCAGATCTCAGTTTTTTGTTGCTCAGAGGACCAACATCGACACGCGACACCTTTCGATAGGCACAAGATACGACCTTTTATGGATGCAAAACACAAGGAAGATAGTACTCGGATAGTATTCATGCTCCCATCAGCAAGTAAAAAATGCAATGGCTCATACCTCCTTAAGGCAGAGGCTACAACACTCAGCAAAGTGAAGCGAACAGTGCTTAAATTCTTTCTAATCATGCATACAACATACAGAACAGCATGTCAAAAAATTTTGAGGACATTTATAACCTTCGCCTTTAAGAGTGGAACTCGGTAGCAGTCAAACACCCCTGGCTGCTTTTCCTGCTTCCCGGCAACTGCAGCTTATGTAACCGTAATGTTTGCCGGGAAACGCTGGCGGTGAATGTGAGCACGAAGGCAAGCTTTCTGGTAGAAACGCGGCTTGCGTAGGCCGATATCCTGTTATTGTTTCGCACTTTTAATGTATTTCAATCTGAGAAGATTCAACATAAAAGGTATGCGCTGTCGGTGTTTTTTCTTCCCCATGACATTTGTTCGTAGGCTTTCATTCTCAAAATTCCGAGGAATAACTTTGTAAAGAATGAAACACAAGGTATGAGCAACTTTCATGGTAGAAGAGTGTTTGGGAAGGCGTGGTTCGGAATTAGGTGCGTACTTTTTTGCAAAATGTCGCAATTTCGATTGAAAAGCGAAGCATTGATTGCGATAGCAAGTGAGATAGCTATACGAAGTAAGGATAGTGGTTTTATAGGCTGCATAAACATTTAAACATTAACTTACGAACTAAATTATGAAGCATGCTGTCACGCATGCACAAGCAAACATGAACACCTCTCACTCGATGACTGCGCACACTCACTGTCAAAATGCTCTAATGAGAAAAGCGCGACAGCAGTAGCGAGCAAATTGACCTTTGTTCTGCCTCTCGCTTCTGCACACACGAAGCGATGAGCCCTCAATGCACCTTTACTGTGTTCATCGCAGATCACTTCGACGATAGGTTCCGGGCAGCCGCCACCGGAGTAGAAACCCCTCTCCCACTTCCCTCCCCTCACCTCGGTAATTTGCGCGCGACAGAATACGGCGCGCTTCCTCTCCGCTTTCTTCCCTTGCACGCGCGGGAGACGCCATCATTAAAGCGCCTGTAACTTCGTAAAGTAGCGACATGCTTTGAAGAATGCCGCTTTTACCTCGCACGCTCTGGCCGAGGCCGACGCCCCGCCGCTATTGGCCTAACAGCATCACGTGGGCCCTCGCGCCGGCTTCGTTTTCTTAGAGTCGTGCTTCAGCGCCATTTTCGCTTGAGAAGCGTCTACGGAGTGGGGAGGAGTGCATGTTGGCACCGTTGCTACGCTCGAGAGATGTAGGCGGCGTAGCGTCGAGGAGGGAGCGTGAAAGAGAGGAGAAACGAGGAGGAGTGAAGGCGGAGGAGGAGAGTGTCAATCATTACTTTAAGAAGTTTAAGGGGCTTTAGCCATCATCGGCTCACCCTCGAACGCTTTCATTCGCACATATAGCATACGGTGAGCGACAATGATGTTAGTATCCTTGGACTTTATAGAGAACATCACGGCGACGGTAAAAAATGCGTTTGGAGTGTCCATATAATTGCTATTGCAATAAAAGGGACAGCTGTCATAGTCGTAAGTTAAAGTTCAGAAAGCAACCATGAATCTCGAATAAAAGAGCGAGATTTATTGGTTATAGAAACTTTGGAGGACGCTTAAGCTTCGCCATTAAAGGGGCCCTGAAACACTTTTTATCGAAGTGGAGAAAGACATCTGAAGTGAAGATAGGCTAATTCAGAACCACTTTGGCGCATAAAAGTACTTCAATGCGTTCAGCAGAAGCGGAGTTATCGGCAATCAAACACGGCCTCAGCTGTGCTCCCCTTCCTCCTCCAATGCCTTGCACAGCGAAGGCTACGGCGGAGACGTCACCGTGGCGCGCAGTTCAAATTTCCGATTTGGTGCCTATGCCGCGCTAAACGTAAGCCAAACGCGGCTGTCCTCAGAGAGCCGCAGTGCGCTTAGCCACAGGACTCGTGGCGGCACCTAGCGGCGGCCGCGGTGTAGCCGAGCGCAGCGACCAATAGCAGCCGCGTATTGGTGTGTGCTTTATGACGAAATAAAGCACAAAGAAGAGAGCGAGGAGCATGGAGTTTTTGAAACGAGAGCGTTTGAGAAAAAGGTGACTTCGCGCTCCGCTTGCGAGCTCAACGGACAGCGTACGACAGCAGAGCTTGGCTGAGATGTTCACAACAGCGTATGCTACCCGCGGGCTATGTTATTTCACCAAGCCTGAGGGGTGGTTCAGAGTCCCTTTAAGAATGGAACGCGTTAGATTTCAAAGATCCCTGGCGTACTGCTTGTCACGCTTCCCGGCGGCCGCAACTTTCTTGCGGTTGCGCGAACGCGAGCGCGATGGTTGTGTTGCAAGGAACTGAGCGGGCCGCGGCGCTCGGTAAAGAGGTTTGTGTTTGAGTTTCTGCGTAACCGAATTGTGTTTTCTTGTATATTCAAATTAAACTTCGACGCTATCATGTCTCTAAGTTGTGTTTAGGTCGTGATTTACTATTTTTCTAACGTATTTTACTTTGAGGAGTTCGATTAATCAGCACCGCATTTTCGCCACGCGGTGGGCTTGCGTAGTTGTGGTTCGGAATGATTTTTCGCCAAGGGACATCCGATGCTGACATCGGATTTGTTGCGACACGGGGCCCTCGCCATAACTTTAGCACGCCTCCATGCACACCCTCGTCCACTTTTATTTTAACTGCCATGTGCTAAGAAAGGTTGGGGTATTTTTCCAGTGTTTCCAAAATTTATGGGAGAACTATTTTCTCATGCTTTTTCTTCATGCCTTCAAGATTTCCGAAAATGCGAGCGGTAGCCATCTCCTATTACATCTCTCTATGCAAGAGGGTCTGCAGAGACCCGTAGTGTGTTTGAACGAAGCGGAGTGGACACACCGTCAACGCTCCGCCCAATCGAATCGCTCTACCAGCGTTCTGTCTTCTGCAGTTGGTATGGGCGTTGTGCGCTCACACACTATCGCATACAACCGTTCCTACTAATGGTATCTTCGACTGGTCGCTTCCATCCCCCGAAGCAGAGTCGGACAGATCCGGCATTCCCCGAACTCGGAGATGAAGGACAAGCGCGCTAACCGAACGTATGACTCGCTCTCGGAGGAGGAAATGGCGGATGAGAAACCACGTGACTACTGCCAACGTCCGATGTTTCGCCTATCCAAAGCTCCCGGCGCTGCCGGTAGAGAACGGGCGGACGCGTCGGTGGGACAAGCGTTCGTTGATCCACCAGCATACAATGGCCTGGGTTGCGTACGCCACGGTGGACCATCGCCGACAGCGGCGACTCTTTGTTGTTATGACGTTGCGAGAAACGGGGAAACGCTCTCAATCTCGACAACTGCTCCGACGATAGCATGGAGGAAGGAAAAAGATAGGAGGGAGCATTATGTCACGCAACCAGCCTTGGCAAGCGAACGCTCCGTGAAGCCAGAGTGGTGGCCCGACACGTCACCTTTTGCGTCGACATCACTGAGCAAATTGGAGATTTGCCGAGACGTTTGGTTACCGGTAGTTTTTATTCGGCGCGCGCTCGGCCGGCTGCTGCTCAGACGGAGGCCTCCGTGGCTGCTCAGCTGTTCTGCCTGCATCTCTGGTCACATTTTTTCCCCGAATGCTTGTTCCGGTTCGGTCGCAAGGAATGTGTTCCGCATTTTGGGCGAGTTGTGAGAGGTTCACAATCCAATGTCAGCTCATTTAGGCTACAGGTATACTTCGGCCGAAGTAAACAGAACGCTGTTTAAAGTACTCTGCCGAAGGGGTTACTGAAGTCAGCAGGTTTTCTTCAGCTTTAAAATAAGCACGCAGAGCCTTTGAGCGAGGTGAACATACAGCAACATATTTATTCTCTAGGCGTAGGCTATCCATATACCATTAGAAATAATTGTTAGCTGGCTACCTTTCTTTTGAAAAAAATATAATAAAGTTTGTTCTGCGTACGCATATATTTAAATATATTGTGTTTGTGCATGGTGTTCCCAGTGGAATTAAAAATAAATGTTGAAGTAAAAAAATACGGATGATGTAGGCGGCGCTGGTGCTTATAATGCGCTTGTCCTCTTAATTGTCAGGATTTACGGAAATAAAGTGAAATTATGAATTGAAATCTGTGCAGTGTGCAACGACAATGATGCAGCAAGCTTTTATCCACAATAAAATTCTAAGTAAAAAGGTAGAGGTGACTCAAGAGAAACCTCAAATGATGTGGGTAATAGAACTCTGGTAATGACATTTCAGAGGGGGGGGGGGAGAATGCGACAGCGAAGCGTATAGGGGGTGGCAGAAATTTAGGTGAGCGGATGAGATTAAGAAGTTTGCAGGGACAACATGGCCACAATTAGCACATGCCCGGGGTAGTTGGAGAAGTATGGGAGAGGCCTTTCCCTGCAGTGGGCGTAGCCAGGCTGCTGCTGCTGCTACTGCTGCTGCTGCTGATGATGATGTGCCGCTTGACGAGTGTGTGACGCACATGCATGTTTTATTGTGTTGTTCTCAATCTCTCATCCTCCTCCCCACCGTTTTCTTTCTTCTTCTTTTTCTTTTGTTATTACCTCTCCATCTTAATTTAATCTATTTCCTGTTCACTGACTATTCTTTTTCTATGTACTTTTTGTCTTCTAGAGCAACAATGACTTTCCCTTAGAGAGACGCTGTGCGACGTTCCTGGTGGCAGTTGCCAGCTAGCTCTTTCTTCTCTCTCCGATTGTTTCTATGTGGGCAAACTTAATAAATAAATAATAAATCACGTTGAAGCCAAATGACACACAATTTATGCGATGGCACAAGAACGTGAACGGTCACTTCACGTACCTGGAAATAAAATAAAATTGCACGCGTCACACATGTCTTGGTATAGCAAGTATTTCAAACATTTCAATCAACGTTTTATTCAAGCTTCTCTTAAAGTTGAGTCTAACCGGTGCGTTATATCTTATGCAATTTCTCTCTATTTGTTTTTTAGACGAGTTCAGAAACGAAGCGAGGCATGAACCCAGTACTCATCTACTGCAATTAAAGTGTTTGGTATGAGGCAAAGAATGCTTCGCTATAACAGATTATTCTTGCTATACTATACGACGACTCGTTCGTGCACGCTTCTGTGCCAGTTGCGTCGGCCTGCGCTGCGCCCAAGGATGTTCATTGGCTGCGCCTGCTTTGCTTTAGTTTTTTTTTTCATTTGAACGTTGAAGTGTCGCGTGCGACGATAGTGCAGAGCATGCGTCACCCTTTAGCGTGCAAAAGACGCTCCACGCGGGGGCATCACTTGACGTCGGGCACCATGATATCTGAGACCCGCGTCGCCGCTGACGGCAGCTTTCCGCGCGCATTTGCTTGCGCTTCTGCGAAGTGACACGTAGGCCGGGTTCATGCATAATCTTTCTGCGTACGTTCTCGCAGGGGAATATACAGGGTGGTATGTTCTGTAAGGATCTGCGATACGTTATTTGCGGCACGCAGTTGAATAAGCGAGGAATAATGATGCGCTACATGAAAGAGTGTTTTGAGCCGTACGCTCAAATTTACCTGCTGTGGCAAAGGCTCACCTTAGCAGGATGATCACAGTTGTTACTGACCACTATCTATCTATCTATCTATCTATCTATCTATCTATCTATCTATCTATCTATCTATCTATCTATCTATCTATCTATCTATCTATCTATCTATCTATCTATCTATCTATCTATCTATCTATCTATCTATCTATCTATCTATCTATCTATGCAGAGCCAGTGGTCGAAGTTGTCTGCCAGGTTAGGCCACTAGGTACGTGCTTGTCATCGTGATGCTATCGTGCCCTTTCCATCGTTGTGATTTCAGATTCACCATCTGACTGTCGTCATGCCGTCGTCTTCACGCCTTCTACACCGACCCAGTGGACCAAGTTGTCCAACAGCTTGAGCCACTAAGCATCCGCTCGTGTTCGGGATGCCATCGTGGTCATTGCACCATCGTCATTCTAGCTTTGTCATCCGACTCTCGCCAGGTCATCGGCGCCACGCCATCGTCTTCATACAGTGGCCATCCACTCGTCGTTGTACCGTCATCGTGATACCATCGCGGTTGTTCCATTGTCACTGCAGGTTCGTCATTTGACTCTCGTCCTGGCGGCGTCGTCACACCGTCGTCGTCATACACTCATCCTCATCCCATTGTCCTCACACCGTAGTCACTCCACCGTTCGTCATTGTTCTGTCGTCGCACAGTCGTCGTCATGTATTCGCTGGCTTACCGTCGTCATCATTCTAACATCTTCATTCGACTCTCGTCATGCCGTCATCCTCACGACATCGTCGTCACACAGTCGTCGTCATCCTGTTGTCGTCATGCCATCGTCGCCATACCACCTTCACAGTTTCATCGACGGCATTCCTTCTTGTTCATTTTAACGTAACCATGTTGCAGTCAATCAACCCTAATTATCCTGTCATTGTCATACCATCCTGGTCATTGCGCCGTCGTCAGGCAGTTACTGTCATGCATCCGTTGTCATATCATCGTCGTCATGCCATCGTTATCGTGCCATCGTCATCATACACGCGCACCGTCAGCGAGCTGGGCGTGTCCTCGTCTTTTTGCAGCGAGGCTGTATGCCTCTGCCGTCCAAGGAAATTTTCGTGTAGTTGGCGTGGTAAGCAAGAAATTCCCCATACGTGGGCCAATCCCGGAGATGGTGCAATGCCGGGCCTACCCTCGGCGGAGGTGAAGCAGGCGTTAAGCACTCCCCATACTTGGGTCGATCCCGAAGATAGCGTATCGGCCGACCTGCGGCGGAGGTGAAGCAGGCGTTAAGCACTCCCCACACGCGGGCCGATCCCGAAGATAGTCATATGCCGGGCCGACCCGCGGCGAAGGTGAAGCAGGCGTTCCCCATACGTGGGCCAATCTCGAAGATGGTGCAATGCCGGGCCGACCCGCGGCGGAGGTGGAGCAGGCGTTAGGCACTCTCCATACACGGACCGATCCCGAAGATAGTGCAATGCCGGACCGATCCGCGGCGGAGGTGCAGTTCGCCATTAAGGGGCCCACATACACAGCTTCGCTGGTCATCCTTCTTCACAGAGTGGAAGGGCACTGAGTTTTGTGACCAGTACATTGTGGCACGCAGTGGTGCGCTACACACTCGTCGTCCTCCCATTGTGCTCAGGCCTTCATCGTCACGCTTTCGCCGTTATGCTATCATCATCATCTCATCGTACTCTTGCGGTCGTCGTCATAGCGACTTTGTAGTTCTATCGACGTCATTCTTTTGTCATTTCGTCGTCGTCTCTGCATTGTACTCATACAGTCGTTGCCATGCCGTCGTGCTCATAGGCGACCTTGGAAGTCGAGAGCCATAGCAAAGTGGGCCCATACTGGAGACAGTGTAGGTCGCATGCAGCCGTAGAAACTGAAGTCTCAGTATGACCACTACAGGTTTCACCTAAACGTAACTTCAGCAATACAGTGTGGCTCTACATTGCTTGAATGTTAATCGCATTACCGCCGACAGTCATCGTGAGATGGGTTCTGGCATAATTTTGTAATACTGCTGTTTTCAAATGTGGTTGTGCGCATTGTTGACAAGTGGGCCGCTTACCAAAACACACGGGGATGCCCGCACAGCATGCTCCGCCCCACTCCCCTTCCTCGAACCCTTTCCTGCAAAAGTTAGGCATTTCTAGAGAGCGAAAAAAAAATGTAAGCGAAAAGCGCAAAAGGCGGTCTGAGACCTATACACTATTTATTCACTTACTAATAACATAAATCACCACTTAGCCCAGTCAGGTTCTCTGAGCTATCTTTAGTGCATACTGGTCACTTGCGAAATTGAGAAGAAACATTGCCTGAATACACGATCAAGGTGACAAGATGAATACGTTGACTTCGTTATTGTGCAGTTTATATACCGTATTCGTTTGTGTAAGGCGCACACATTTTTTCCTTCAATATATTTACAGGGTGCGGTCCTTACGCAAGTCAAGCTACTCACGAAAATGAGAGTGGCACTTGTTGAAACTTAATTTTCTAAGTTTCCCGGTTCCAAAATTGGGGTGTGACCCTTATACGAGAGCATGACTTACACAAGTAAATACGATACTTCAAGTCGCCATGTTTGTGCTTGGAATCTGTACACTCGGTGGTCTCATAAAAAAATATCCAACTCTCTTGAGTAGATGTGGTACTTCCATATGCTCTGTTTCTGATTAGCTAAACAAATGTTCCGATGATTAGATTCCTGCTCAGTCGGAGAAACCGGAAACGAAAATTCGTGTGCAGCAACTCGAAGCACATTTGAGTGCTCAGGCGGGCTAATCAAAAACCGCTGTTTCATTGGCATTGGGATATTGCTCGTCTACATATCGGATATATTGCGAAACGCGCTCAATCGCCATCCGCAAACGTATATGGGACGCTCCTGACACCTGCGCGCAGCCGCCTTGCGGAGCTATCTAAATAATATGCAAGCTCTGTGCGTACACCCGGTACTTCTCCTTCGTTAGCCCGACGGTGCACTTGCATCCAATCAGTACATTCCTTCCAAACTGATTGCTGAGTGGCTTAATCATGCGGCAAGCTACGGGGGACGAAAGTGCGTGGCTGTCTGCAAACGAACACTCGTGTGAAGCTTCGCCAGCAGATCCACGTGGGTTTCATGCTATCGCGCGGCACGTTACCCCAGGGTGCTTTAGACGCTGTTGCCAATATCTAAACAAACCTGTCACAGTGTGACAACTACCCCCTTTAAAGCGAATCTTCGTTTCAGTCACCCAAATCGCGTGTGCTGGCTGCAGGCCGCTGTCTTGGGCCATTGGCCGGCACCGGACCTAGGGCAAAGCGGCACGAGGTATAGTGCAAAACAAGGCGGTCAGCCTCCGGTAGGGGATATGTACGCAAAGCACGGACTTGAGCTGCAACACAAACACGCCTTTCTCGTCATGTCGTCATCGCCATTACGTCGACGCCATTTCAGCGCCTTCATTTCGTTGTATTTATTTCTGCGTTGTCGTGCCGTGATCATCGTTCTGCCATCTTCACTCCGTCGTCACTGCGTTGCCGTTTTGTCGTCGTCATGGCATCGTGGTAGTTCCATCGTCGCCATTTTGTCCAGTGTGGTCATTACGCTGTGGCCATGTGATACAGTTGAAGCTTGCTATAACGAAGTCGATCCCGCACGAAAACAGCTTAGTCGTGTCCCATATTCGTCAAAAACTTGCACAACGATATCAACGTGTATAATTACTTGACTGTGCCGGTATTTTCTCGGATCTTGTATTTTCGGTTTCGTTGTAACTGCAGAATATTCATATGCATAGAACATGACCAACGAAACTTTGGTTTCGCTTCGTTGTATACGAACATTCGTTATATTCGCATTTGTTATACAGTGTTTCAGCTGTGGCAGAAACCAGGGAGAGATGGCAGTGACGACTTCGCCACGCAGAAATTATAAGTTCGTTTATTTTTTTTTTTCAATTAAACATGTACCCTTAAAAATTATCGTCCAGAGGTTCTCAGATTGATACCAAGATACATAACCCTGACGACAAGCTAATATACTGTACTGCGAAAAGGGAGAGGTTGAAGTGACGACAGCGGTGAATTTACGCCTCAGTGAGGATCCGCCGACATTTACATCTGTGACTGGGACTCCGCTATCGCTATAGCAACAACCACAGATGCCTTCACGGGTTCCTCGAATTGAAAGTGCACTTCCAAAGGCTGAAAAAGCGTTGTTAAATATAGTACTACTGGCAGCCAAACGCTAGTCCAGTGAATACAATTGATAATTTTAAAAAAAGCAGTAAATTTTACTGTCGCTGTAAAGGGTCTTTTTTGCACTTTTGAGAAGCTGGCTTCAGTTTCCATAGCACGTAGCTTTTGTCCAGCTCTCGCCTTTTCATTTTGTTTTTATGCAGCCCATGTGATAAAAACACCAGACACTCACTTACTGATGCAGATCCTTGACTCGACTTTCCATTCACGAGATAACCGCACATGCTCGTCTTACCGAGTCTGTTCTGGCAGTATCAGGGGCACCCCTTTGCGATAGAGCAGTGAACCATGCAATAGGCGTGAAAAGGTTACGGGGCCTAGGTTCTCTGATTTTCTGAGCAGCTTTTGCATCAAGCAGAAAAAAAAATGGATGAAGCCCTATCTCGTTCGCCTATACTCGTAGTAGTGCATAGTGGAAATCCGAATACTATGTTGAGTGCTCAGGCTGCGTAAATATTTGGCTTTTCCTCAGCCCTCGCGCACCTTAAACATTTGACGCCGTTAGCAGCGCAATTGCGTGTACTTGTATGCACCAGTCGGTGTACGCCCCAGTCAGTGTGTCTGGCCAGATGATTGGTTGGGACGAAATTAACTTGCCACCCATGCTGTACACATTATCATGAAAGGCGTCACAAAGTGAAGTGGCCACTCTTGTAAAATGTTTGGCAGTAGATGTAGTCGATCCCGAATCGTGTTATTCACCCCAGGGCACTATAGTTTCAAGCATTTTGTGGCTTGGAACCGTCAGCCGTAGACCACTATTCAAGGACGCCGTAATGAAACACACCGAAGTGAGCGTGGCCAGCAACATCTCTTCGACTTTGGCGAGCGAACACGAAGCCAAAACACGTGGCATCCATTTGGACACTCGAGCTGCAATATTCTCGGTCGCTGTTCACGAGAAACAGCTCGCCCTTTCGGAAAAGAGATCCCGACGCGTCGCGGCACGATCATCCATGGTGTGCGTTTGCGCACGGATATAAAACACGCCGAAGTTGCCAAGCCACGTTGCCACGTGGTAACGAATCTTCGTTCCTGAGTCTCCAGGCGTTCTATCTTCTAGGTCACGAACTTGATATGGCGTGCCCGCCCCTTGATGGTGCACCATGCTGGGCAGCAAGACACTCGGAGAAGTGTTCGGTTGCATCTGTTTGCAGTCTTGACTTGTGTTTGATGCTGCTCCGTTACCACGACGTCCAGACCAGATAGCGATAGCAGACGCAGATAGCGGCCCTCGCCCTCCTGAGAGCTTGGCAGGGCGAAGCTTTTAAGTCAGTCGTGGAAGAGACTCGGAAGAAGACACGACCCTAAGGTGAGCGCTTCCTGTTCAGAGACTAAATTTTGCAAAATTTTATACGAATTCGCAAAGCGAGGCATGTATGGTTTTCGCGAGACACTTTCAAGACCTACGTGATCTCAGTATAACTATGTAGGCCCGCAGCGTTCGGTTGTACGTTTGAATCGTGTGATAATATGTGAAAACACAAACGGCCGACGCTGTTATGTTTTTCTCCACCTATATTAAGTAGGTGAAACGACGAGCGAGATTACCTTTGCAGCGCACGTGCACACAATCCGTTGTTTGCATCTTTCGTGCCATTCCGAGCGACTTTGCTTCCTGTCAGTCCACAGCCACAGCGCTTTCGCTGATCAACCAAATTAATTCGTTCATGCAGTTCCTGTTTTTCATTTGCCCTAATCTATTGGCACTTGATTAAAGGCATAAATAATTCCCCAAATATTATGTGCTGGTCGCGCAACACACGTAACAGCGACAAGTTATTTCATGGAAAGAGGAAGAAGTCATTGGATTTACAGCCGAATATTATTGACTGATTTTCGCTACCACCCCAAAAGACTGCCAATGTGTCGCCAGCGCGGCGCATTACCAAGAAGCCCCCTCCCCCCCTGCCCCCCCCCCCCTTGCGCAGGGAATAATGTTAGCCAGAAGAAAGAAATCCCTGTGCACCATTGTGAATCGCGTTGTAGAAAGTTGTGTTATGGATAGTAAAGGCACGAAATAAAGTGAACAGTTTTCTAATTAAGGCTCACTAAAGAGCACCTAGAAGTTGAAGTTGGCGTTCACTTTGTGGGGGTCTCACTGCCATAATAATTACCATGAGTATAGTTATAGAAGAATACTACAATGCTAGCTAATTGGTCTCATTATTAACTTCGTATTCGGCGAATAATTATTCCATGTTCGCGAACCGAACACCTAACTCTGGATCACCGTTTTACCAGGGCATTGTTCCGCCATGTGAGCTAACCAAGAGTCTTGCTGACGGCAGTGCGTGGTCGAAATGATCGACTGGCACCACACAAATGCCCTTGCAAAATACCACACGATGTATATATAGTAACTGAATTCTTAAAGAAATTTGGGGTTTTACGTGCCAAAACTATAATGTGACTGAAGAACGCTGTAGGTAGGACACCGGAAAAATTCTGATCCCCTGAGGTTCTTCAACGTGCACTTTGTATTTTGTTATTGATATATCTGTTAGCCCAATAAAGGGTCATTACATCTAAATCCGAGTACACTCACGTTTTTGTATTTCGCTCCCACCGAAATGCGGCCGCTGTGATGGGGATCGAATCTACAACCTCGAGTTCAACAGCGCGACGCCATTGTCTCGGACCTACTTCGTCGGGAGTAGTAAATGTATTTTTGTAGTAGTAATACTTTGGTAAAAAATAAACGTGGAACCGCGCAGGCGAGCACTGGGGACAAGATTACAGGTAATATTTTAACAGATAGAAAGAAGGCACAGTTTCGATTGAATATAAAGCGCGTATAGGCTGCGGGTTAGCTCAGATCACGAAGGAAAACGTGGAGGGGCGCACGCCATGTATACTAATGCGTAACAGAATGGTGCGCAGAGTAGCGCAACGTAGTCGAGGGTAGCGGATAATCAGACTGAATGATGTTATCACTAACTTTGATGGCAAAACTAGATTCGCCCGCTACACCGAATTCGTGCATGACGCCTCCGCACACAAGGACACTGCATGCGGTCTGCTAGCGCAGTGTTTCGCAAACTTCTCTTGCACGTGAACCAAACCTGCCGTGGCACCCCTCCAACCCTCCCCCCCCCGCCCCCACTTTTACGAACCTTCCGAAAATGCACTTTTTTCAGTGATTCAAACACATTTGAATTTTAATTTAATTAAGAGACATTAACCACAGCAGAAAGAGCTAGTTAAAAAAAATACTTGTTAATTTTGTTTCTAACAATGATTGGCTTAAGCACGTATTTTAACGAGATGGATATATTTGCTTTCTTGATACAACCATATATCTACTGAACCCCTATTCTAGAGTTTCGGTGAGACAAAACTGGCTACGGTCGGGAGGCCGTGTGAAGCTTTCTTTGAGGCGACCAAAGGCCGCTTGTCTTGGCGTTTCACTGTCAGTCTTGTGGCCAAAGATAATACTACATTCTGCACAATAAACATCATTTCAGGAATGATATATATATATATATATATATATATATATATATAAAGCCGAAGGCTCTAACGTGAACGTGATTTTTTTCTGCAAACTTATATGGCGGAGGAAAGGCTTCAGCCGCGATTGAGAGGAAAGCACTTAGGTTAGCTATACAGTTGGTTGCTCTATAAAGCCAGAATATATTTTGTCTGTGCGCAGTTGGCATTGGTTACGCGATCTCAGTTCCTTGCGGAAAAGCCTATATACATTGAGCAGACTGTGCTCGCGGACAACTTTCTGTGGCTATGAAGGGAAAGTTACGGGCACGTGGCTGCTTCACATGCGTTACCACGCCAAGTAGTCGGGCAGCGTTGACAATGCTTTTGGTTGCTCGGAACAAACACCGAATCGACGCAGCTTCCACGTGCGACAGTTTCACGTTTGCCTCGACGCGGAAGGTAAAAGCCGCAAAATAAGTAAATTTCTTTTACATTGAGTGGTGTGTTCTGTCTTATTTAACTGTTGCTAATAAGGTGTTTATGTTTTCTCATCCTCAGCCTAAACGAACACGGAATAAAATGCGGGAGTTTTTTTTTTGAAGCGCTCTCACTTGTGCGTGTTTTGCCTTCGTAGCTTTGCCTTTATAGCCACAGAGAGTTTATAGCCTTTTCCCTTTCATAGCCACAGAGAGTTAACAGCAACTGTGTTAACGAGCGCCTGCGCCAGCACAATGATACTTTAAAGGGAACGCCTAGCTCCCATCTTTCGGCACACTGTGAAGCATGCGGTATCAAGCCTTTCTTCGATAGAACTAAGATCGTCGTCAAGCACAAAGAAAGAAGCTCGTGAACTCGCAGTAGCCTTCCACATACAAAAGAAGCGCGATGCTTGCGTATCGGAGTCGTCTATCTCTTCGTTAGATTGTAAGGCGCACATGCTTGGTGGTTTATTTCATGTGACCTGACGACATGCGCACGCTGATTGCGTCTTCCTGTTTGTGTTTTTCTTAATAAACTTCAGTTGTTGGACAGCGACCGTCCTGTGTCCTTCCTTTTTGCGTTGCCGTCATTTTCCGTGCTGATTCAAAGAGCGTATCCACAATGGGAAGTAAACTTTTCATTTCGTTTGATTTAAGGTATCTCAGTTGATTAACTTGGTGTTTCTTGCACAACATAAAAGAACATGCAACCACAGATTAGCACAGATAATTTCAGAGAGTTCATGGCGCAAGCGAGCGATTTACTTGAGCGAAATTTTATCGTTTTTTTTTAGGGATAGTAGCGGCAACATGCAGCAGTACTGCCTCGTCATCCTTGCTGTGATCGCCTGTGGTGAGTGGAAGACGTTCATCGTACGATCACTGCTTGTAGCCATGGTGCAAAAATTGTTTATTTAGTTATTTGTTGCCGAATGTGTAACGGGCAAAAGTGTCCTTAAACACGTACGTGCCTTGCTTTAAAGGTGTAGTGTAACAGGCGCTTTGCATATAATATAATAATAATATTTGGGGTTTTACGTGCCAAAACCACTTTCTGATTATGAGGCACGCCGTAGTGGAGGACTCCGGAAATTTTGACCACCTGGGGTTCTTTAACGTGCACCTAAATCTAAGCACACGGGTGTTTTCGCATTTCGCCCCCATTGAAATGCGGCCGCCGTGGCCGGGATTCGATCCCGCGACCTCGTGCTCAGCAGCCCAACACCATAGCCACTGAGCAACCACGGCGGGTAGCTTTGCATATCGAGAGCATGCAAGCGACCTTCATCACAACCACAATGTGCGCCTTTTGAGATATTGTAAACATGCTCGCATATATTGCTTTCTATAGTTGTGGTTACAAGCAGCGGGCTGCACGTGATTCACCTATATTTAAATTACGAAGATCGCTTCAGTGAACCGTAGAAGACGAAAATGCCTGTCTTTTTTTCTCTTAACTGCATTTGTCTTCAATCATAAAGAAAACGGAGGGTATTTTTGCATTTAAAATGAAGTTCCGGGGCCTGCGTCGCGCTTTGAGCTTTCTTGCAGAAGGGCTGCCACAAATTGCCTCTGCTCCACTTGTTGGCCACCACATTTTGCTTTTGTTTATTTATTTCTAGCGTCAGCTAGCACGGTGCAAGACGCCAATGCCTATATGGATTTAGTTCTTGAGCAGCATATGCCACGCTTGGTCCTGGGAAACCACGACCTCTTTCCCGGGGCTCGGATTCCAGACTTCCACTTCAAGGTTGGTGAAACTGCTGCGCGATGCAGCGTTCAAAAGGCTTAGCGAAGTGCACTGCGATAATCAAATCGTTCCTTGGATGCGCGTCACTCATTTCGCCGCACTCACTGCCGCTGGTTTAGCCAATGCGCGCGTACTCGAGGCGATATCTCCGAAAGTTGTCGATCGAGCACCTGACTCATGATCGCTGACCGGCGCCGAGTACTCCGCGATGCGTGAGTTTCGCACGTTCATGACTTCCCTGTCAGAACTTACATTTTATATAATAATGATATACAATAATCTTTATTTATTTCAGACAACACGGTCTCGGGATACAGGGGCAAAAGGCAGATGTGCTCTGCCGGACGGGAAGCCAGCACCCGAATACACGCACTCAGAGCATGTAACAACAGAAACATGATGCGCTATCGTTACATACAGAACATAGTTTTATGCAAACAGCCGAACAAGGTACAAGCTTTTACAATCATAACGAAAAATCGGCAGAAATAAGGAACCCTAGGATTATAAAAAAAAATTCTGTATACACAATCTATTGATCATTAGGACAGGAAAGAAGGTAAGCTTTAACATTCCTTTTTAAAGAGTTGAGGGACACGCATTTATGACTAATTTCTGTGGCCTGTGTATGTCTGTTGAGAAGACTGGGAATTAAGTATGAAAGCATTTGGGTTTTGTAGTTGGTCCTCACAAGTGGAGTTCTGTAATTGTAGTGCATTGATTTGTAAGGCACATTATTACTAGAGTGCAATTCAAGATATTTAGAAGGATCGAGCTTGATTTCGTTATAGACGCAAGAAAGGAATTTCAACTCGTATAAGTGATTCACTTTTAGAACAGTGTGTTCGAAAAAGTTCAAACCTGTGTGGTCGTTGTACGAGAGTTTTCGACATATCGTATCACTTTTTTCTGTAATGTTATCACCCTCATAAGATTACCTTTAGATTACATAAGATTAGGATTAGTTTTAGATTACTTGCTCTAAGCCAATCCCCATGCTTACTTATGTTTTTTCTAGCATAAAGTAGCCAGCGTCACGTTCTCATGCGAGAGAGAGAGAGAGAGAGAGAGAGAGAGAGAGAGAGAGAGAGAGAGAGAGAGAGATCAAAATTTAATTTGCGCCACGTCCGCGGTGTACATATTGGTAGATTCGTCCAGATCAAGCATCTTTCTTACGTAGCTAATGTGCTCCGGTCACACACGAGCTTGTGTGACACGAGTTGAGACGCACGGCTAAGAAAAGCAAGGCAATTAGGTTAACCTGAAGCAGTATAGTCTGCACAAATTACTCAGCGAAAGGGCCCAGCGTACTGTCTGCATGGTAAGCGTTTCCAGCGATAGCTACTTGGGTGTCAATCTGAGGTTTTCGTGACGTAGCAGCCTGCCCTACATTCACCGGAATCGCACATTATTTCGCAATGAGCGCACTTAAACGTGCCAGTTTTGGTCAGGTCGCACGAGCACTCGTGTTTAAGATCTGCCTTATTAAAACATGTCATGTTGTAAAAGTTACGAGGTGAAGTGATACGTCGGCAGAGCGCTGGAGAAAAAAAAGGTACATAGGGAATGCTTAAGTACAAGTACTCCGCTCAGGTCTTACTACGAATACGGTGCTGCCTGAGTTGTCTCTGTCGCAGTAAACAGAAAAAACTGTGCTCTACGACGCTACGTGCTTACATCCCGCAGATACTGAAGACGGCGATCACCAACCGGGATCTGAAGGCTAACATAAGCGATGGCTGGATCCATGGATTCGACACTGGCGTCCACCGTTTGGGCAACTGCGAGCAGCCTATTCTGCTTAGCGGAAACACTACCGTCAACTGCGTACTCAACATGACGGGCATCGGGGCAACTTTGACTGCGACGGTTTGTATAATACTACTGCCAGTATTCCCCTAGTTAAGATCCAGTAGCAGCGCTTTACAATCTAATGATATCTTGCTACCTGGATGAACATTAGCAAGTGAGGCAATAATGTGCTCGTGAGGTGGCCAGGAATACGTTTCCACAAAATATGCTTGAATCACGTGCCCTCACATTGTACATAATGCTGCGTAGTAGGAGTCAAGGATATCACTATACCAATTCTCTAGCTATAGAACGACCGTTTCCCCTCTTTAGTATACGTGTATCGGCCTGTTAGATGAATCACGACGGAAAACTGGAGCATGCAATTAGGAATCAACACATTCAAGCATTAATTAGTATCACTTGCTTTAACAAAGTTGATTCAAACCAAATCAAACCCGTTGCTTTGATTGAATGCCGGTGTAAAGGTGAATCAGTGGAAAGGTTTCTCGTGCTGTAGAAGATAAGTTTGTCGGGGTCCATGAAAAACGAACGCATGAAAGCTAGGGCTCAGACTAATTTTAGGGTGTAGGGGAGGGGATTAGTTTTTCTCGTTATAGAATTCATTATATCGCGAATCCGCTTCACAAGCTTCACGAATTATGCAAACCAGAGCTGTTTCTTGTGAAAACTTGTGGAGAGTGTGTGTATGTATATATATATATATATATATATATATATATATATATATATATATATATATATATATATATATATATATATATATATATATTGCCATCAGGTGTGTCAAATAGAATTAAACGTTAAAGAAATCATGAACTTTATGTATTTGGACAGAGAACGACTCCAAAACTTTGAGCACGGGAGCAACATAATCTTTGATGTGTTATACACTGCGCACACATTAGTCTCATGATCGAAGACTGTACTTTTACAATACAACACCATACTACAACACCACAAATTGAACAGACGACAATACCCACCTCCACACAAGACCCTCTCACGTGAAAACGCCGTAACATGGAGACAACTACAAACCAATACATACCCACATTTAAGCAGACTACACGCAATCCACCCTACACTATATTCATACAAATGTCCACTTTGTAATGATTACGCCTCCCTATATCACACCACATGGGCGTGCCCCAACGTGAAGGCGGCCCCGCAAATACCCAACCCCCCACCCGAGCAGTGGGAGGCCGTGCTGACTAGTTCGGACCCTCGTAATCAGCAGCAACTGGTGCGGCGGGCCCGGGAGACAGCAAGAGCCGCAGGAGCCCTGGACTAAGGGCGCCTCCCGCACAAGCAGAAAGACACCTGCTTGTCCTTTAATTTTTTTAAATAAATGGTTCTCCTCCTCCTCCTCCTCTGCCCCTGCCAATTGTGGCCTACCACGCACCTCAGAAACGGGACTCAATGTACAACATTATTTGAGATAGATCCAGTTGTGAGGTTCAACACACCGATCAAGGTCAGCCATGCTGCGGAAACAGTCGTACGCCGATTGCGACTTCGCAATGCCTACACGAAGGGCTTCTTATACGGGATATATATAGCTAGTAGTCTAATTTGTTTCTATGGAGAAACCAATGAAAATATAGAACGCATCTACCAGTGTGGCAAATATGCAGCCTGCCGCCAAGAAAACGGCAGATCCGCGATAAGACTACTGTGGTTCAAGAAACTCTTGGTGGTGTAGCCAGCACAAACATCCCAGATGCGCACAGTGCGTATGATGCTAGAATTTCTTGAAAGAAACAAGAATCTCGGAAAATTAGATTCTAAAATGCTTAGATGAGCTCGGTCTCCCTCTTACATTCTTTAACACTGACTCCTTCATGCGCCTTGATGTTTGCTGAAGAGAAATAAAATTACTTGTTGGATATTATGAGTTTGTAATCGAAAAATTGAGCTAGTACATGCGCACATTTTGCCTATTTAGAAAAAATATAGGGACACTTTCGCTCCGTATTTGCTCGATATTTATAATCTCTGGAGATGGGCTATCAGTTATTGCGCCGGCTGTGCGAGAGCAGTTACCTTCTCGACCTCCTTCGTTTTTTGTTTGCGACAAACTCCGAAAAACTCAGTTTCGCGCTTCCCATTCTGCAGGATAAGCTACAAGCACACTGTTGTTCCGAAGTAAGCCCTCCCAGCATGTGTACCTTTTGGCCGGGTTTTCCCTATTGAAAAAAGGCTCAAAAGTCTAAAATCAAATAATTTTATATGAACATATGAAGACACCACTTAAAGACCCGTGTGTTCACATGTATGATATGGAGGGATGCTCTCACATGCCCTCACATACTCTCATATGATGTATTTAGGGCCTTTCGCTCTCCTTTGATTTCGGTTGGTAAATATGGGCGGAATTATTTTTAAGCATAAAAACAAGGAAACATTTTTTTATTTATATTGTCTGGCACCAAAAGTGCGGGATTTTCCTGATAACGTTCACAAATGATTAACTCAGGCAATATTTTTCTTTTGGACATAAAGTTTTTATTTTGAGAAGCGAAATCATTTGCAGGAACAAATAATCAGAGTGTGTTGCTCGCAAGTCATGTGACGATCTATACAATTCCTCATAGGTAGCCACTATTTGCACTTTTTAAAGAAACCACATAGGCAAAAACGAACATAAAAAAACGCACCTGGCGGGCTCTTGCCTACTTTGTTCTCTGCACTTTAGTGCACACGGGCAGGCTTTGCAAGAGGTGTGATGCTTTTTCTTATCGAACGAGCCCTGGTTCACGTAAATTATCATTTGCATTTCGAGTTTATCGGTCTGCGTCTTAGCCTTTCCCGGTCTTGGACGTACCTTAGTTGGAAACACGGCCTCTTAAGGTCACAGCCATACCATTCGCCATGCAGAGTAACGTTAGCGCTGCGTTCGCTAAGTTGGTGTAGAGTACGGTGGCGTCCTGTCAGTGGGCCACCAGGGGAACGCTCTCCTCAGGGCTTTGCTCTAGCAGCTATTGTTTAAGCTTATTTTTTAGAGAATGCACATCAGTATTGACGTAGCCCAGCACATTTTATAGGGGTGGGTGAATATTCGAAAGTTTTGAATAACGAATGAAATTCGGTTTCCTAATCGAATAGTCACTAATCGTAAATGCGAAAATGTTTTTCGAATACCTTTCAAATATTTGAAAACGACAACTGAACCCAAATAAACAAAGAATTGAGCAGAATAAAGGTAAAATTTTCACCCCCGCAGGCATAGTGCAGACATAAAACATGGAACATGAATACTGGATCAGGCTACATCACTTAGGTAGCCATATTTTAAAGTATATACAGCGATCATTCGCACTCTGTGAAGTGTCCTACGCATGCGAAGAAACTATGTTTGCTTCTAATAATACATTTGTGCTTTTAATAACCAAAACTTAATAACGTAATTTGTAATGACAAAAACTTGCTAGTTTTAAGAATATCGGTACGTGAACATCGTTCTATATAAGTTTTGATAACAGTTGTTCATTTTTCAAAAAACTATTCCAAAAGTATTCGACTCGATTCGATTTGCTTCTGGCACTATTTGATTCGTATTCGATTCGGTCTCTAAAATTACTATTAACACACTCCTAACATTTTCTTTCCTTCTTCTTTGCGGGCGCGCCAGGAATACAGCTGCGGCTTGAGTGAAATTCCCTTGTTCGTTTTCAATGCATAATTGTCGCATGGAGGCAAGACACAACATTCGGGCACCCGCACTTTTAACGCGAAAGCCTCAGATCTGTTTCAAGTCGCGTTGTGAGGTACAGAAAATCGAAACGCTCGTGACACTGCTCACGCGTTCGTCGTCGTCTTCTTCCCTATCGCTGCCACGTCGATGCCACTAATCATGCCAAAAAAGGCACAGTTAATATAAAATTAAGTATGGCACTAGAATTTACGGCGTTTGCTGGGCGTCGAACCCACGGCCTTTCGCGTTAATTAGGGTGAAGTTGATTAAGGCACAGTTAATTAATGTAGCTTTTATTAAGGAACTCGAACCCTCGACTTTTAGTGCGAGAAAACAAGTAATAAGAAGTAACAACGAGTTTGGATGAGAATGTCAAGTAATTTAATGGATGTCTCTTGAGCGCCCAGGCTTTCCCCTTCACACTCTTTGGCGTATGCTAAAGTGACTGTCATTTTTTTTCTTCCCCTTCAGAAAGGGAAGAACTTCGTGGATAAATGAGGTTTAACACAATTTTCATAAAAATTTGTTTGGAGTGCAAAAATAAATTATCGGGTTTTGCTTAATGTTGGACCGCAGATATATAGTGTTTATACAAGTGCTTATATAGGACCCCAATATGATGTAGGATTATTGGATATGGGAACTAAGAGTGTTTTCGACAGTGTTATGACCTTTCATCAAAGTTATTCCATCCATCCATCCATCCATCCATCCATCCATCCATCCATCCATCCATCCATCCATGACTGTAAAGGTCCGTGGCTCATCGACTGTGAGGTTATTTCCTTGAGCACGAGGTCGCGTGCTTCATTGATGGAATGTTTTCGTTTCAGAGAAAGCAGAATAACAGAAACGCCTAGTTTGTGTATCCACAATACTTAACGGGACATGGCGATAGCAAAAAAAAAAAAAGAAAAGCTGAATTTCTGCAAAAGTCTGGGTAGATATCCTTGAATTCAAAGTTTTAGTGTGTAGTAGCCGTTGCGACCTTAACAGCTATCCAATAAATTAGAACTATGGCACCTTAATCGAGTACAAATGAACGTTTCTCGTGGAATCCGTGTTTCCCAGACCTTTGTGGTCATAATTTAAATGTAGTTTTCTACTGTAGGGTCCGAGACATGATGAATCAAAGTTTAGTTTTGCCGTTTCAATTGCTTATTTTATGCGCTTTTTTGTTATTCGCTTCGCTTTTCCAGACCAAGGGAGACAGTTTGGTGGGCACAATAAAGACCATCTGGGTCAACGTGACGCTTAAGAAGGAGACCGTGCTGAAGGTGGCCGTTACCGCGCAGCATCCAAAGCCGGCGTCCCTGATGACTTTCTTCATGGAGCGCCTCAAACTGAAGACCAAGTATGACGACCACCTGAGTCTCAACGACGATCGTGAAGATCAGTTCGAAGAGCTTATCGAGGAGAAGGTCAGAGATGTACTCATCTCTGCCATCTACAACCCATACAAGGCCATGTTCGAAACAGCCGTCCAAATGGCCACGCCAGCATTCCCACGCGCGTGAATGAGTGGAGTGTCGCGGTTTCATCGTGCTACGCGAAATCCGCCACGCCATAGCTATGTACGTTTTCAATATCCTCGCGGAATCTTTGTGAATAATATGGAGTAATAAAATAGAACCTACATTTTACACTAGTGTTGCTGATGGATTCCGGTACGGTTTCCAAATAGTCTGAATTGTACTGATCGGGCTTTATCCTGTACAAACCTATCATTGCTGATGGATTCCGGTACAGTTTCCAAATAGTCTGAATTGTACTGATTGGGCTTTATCCTGCACAAACCTGTCATTGTCTTGCGTTGTCATGCATTGGCTAATGCATGGTCCCACGGAGGCAATGTATTGCCTCCGTGGGACCAATGAGGGAGGCACGCTAGACGGGATTCACCAGTGTGTAGCATTTCACCGCGTGTGCCACGCGCGTAATTAGGTGTTTCATTTCAAGTTGTCAAGCGCTAAGTTATGACATCGCAAAGATTTCTTGACTGTAGCGTTGATTGTACATTCGTGGATTTTAGATAAAAATCTTAAGCTTAATTTGATTGAATTTCACACGTTTTTTTTTTGCAAGTGTAATGCCTAGTTTTCGCTTTTAAATAAAATTGAAATGCGATCAAAAAGCTACTGTGGTTTCTGCAACTGGGTGTCACAAAGACTGCATTGTCTCGATGCAGGAGCGCTAGCTCTGACAGCCCGATAACGAATCTGCAGACGCGTTACGACGCTGTACGATTGCCATTTGTTCAAGCAACTAGTTCGTAAAGCTTTGTGAAAGCTCACTTGGTCATTTTAGTCTACCTCTGCCAGATAGCGCGAAGCTTGAGCGATTACGTGAGGAGAGAAAGAACGTGCAACACCCTTTTGATTGTATGCGCTTGGAGTATTTCATCTGACGTCATGGCGCGGAGCTCAAAGGCCTTTTGTTATCTTGGTGACCGGGGCTTAGTGCATGACAGGAACGGAAATAGCAGAGAGGCCAGGGCGCGCGTAAACGAGCCGCATCGCGACATCGTGCTGCAGAGAAGCCTGTCGCGCGAAGTCTTCTTACATAGTCACAAATAATGTTTCCTGTCTGCGACCCGTCACTGAAAGCGAGCATTGGTCCGGAGGAGATTAAATTTTCTTTCGTGGTAGCTGTTATAGCATGAGAAGCCGGAAGCCACTTACGCTCGTTAGCGCATGGAATACTTTGTGCTGCAATAAGAACCATATTGTGGCAAAGGAAATGAACGCCCCTTGTTTTTGCGACTGCTTATCTCGGCCGCTCCAGCACCCATGAATACGTCTGTGGCAAGGCGCCCGTGCACTTCGATAGGCCTATATGAATGTTGAGTGCGGTCGTTGCTTGACAACATATCGCCACACGAATGACATTAACTTAATTCTTTGACGGAAAATTTTCGGATTGCACGTAGTTAATATGTGTAGAAATATGGTTATATTTGTAAGTGAACCCTGCACTGTCTGCGCGCGTGCTGTCGCAAATGAAGAAGAAAAAGAATATATACGGAAGAAGCTAGAAAATGCGTGTTATTTTTTTTGTCCAAATCCACAAAACGGCCGGCGACTGTCCTAACAAAATTGCAATAATAAAAACCTGTGACGCTTCAGGAAGCTCGCACACTTTCCTGTCGGTCTCAAAACAAATTGTGTATTGGTGGTGAGAGTGGTAGTAAGTGTGCAAAGGGATCTTGCGTGGCAGAATTTTACTAGCATTTATTCTGCCTGGACGTAACTATCGATCATATCACTAAGCCGTGCTTCCACTGGTTTATAAAGGCGCACGCTACCCAGAAAACGAGGCACAAAGCTAGCCTGGCCAGCCTCCGACGGTCAACGCGCCCTTGCGTGCTACAGTATATATGAAGTGAGCCAGGTCTGGAAGACGGTAACCTCTTTGGTTTTTACTGTCGAACAACGTGCATCGTTCAACATGACTGGTTGAGCAATCGCTGAAAAAAAGAACAAAAAAAATACCCCGCCACTTTCCTTCTAACATTGCGTAGTTCGTAAACAGTTGTGAATTTAGAACCACGCCAATGTACTGGCGGACCCAGTAGACAGGCGGCAAATGTAAGTATGTCCTCTACTATAGAAAGTCTCCTGTCGGGCGTGGTTAATGCACAGGAGCTTGATACGCCAGCAATGTGTCTGCAGTACCACTACCGCGTTTAGGTTGTATGGTGGGGCACAATAATCCATGAGTAACACGTTGATTCATCGAAATTTGATCTGATAGCCATCGGCTAGCAGGTATTAACAAGTAGCAAAGCCTTTCTGGCAAATTTCTCAGCGGGAGAGCTATGCTTCAGGTGCTCCTTCATTGTAAACGATGTGCAGAAGGGCGAGAACACAAAGCCAGTAACACAAGGACTCCCTGGTCCTTCCTTGCTTAGTGCCCCTGTCTCTTTGCGTGCTGTCTATTCAAATTATTTCTGATTTTCCCAACTTGCAGTCGATCTTCTGGGGGCTCCATTGCGGAACGGCTGTCAGTGCGAACATGTTGAGGTCGTAAAATGATACAATACACTTCAGTGTCGCAGATATGTCCACGGTCTCTGCTTTAGTCGTAGGCATCGTAGGGCTCAAACGTGCACCTGCGGCCCACAACATTCCGCGTTGGAACAAACACAGCGAACAAACGCTTAGTGCAGGTGAGGCAGTAGCTCTCTCTCGGGACTATTATCGTGCCAGAGGTGCCACATAAGTTTGAGGGTTCGCGTGGGGTACATTACGGCAGAGATTAAAAAACAATTTTTGGACGTAAGCCTTTCAATACCTTGGGCACCGTCAGTTCCGTCCTCGCCACGTCGGTGTGTTCGAATGCATGCCAACACCGAACGGGGTCGACGCGCCGAGGAATATCACAAGTCAGCCCACTTCTTTAAGACCCAAAAGCAATGCCAGCGCAAACTAGTCCCACTGGTACAAACGACGACCCACTTGAAGCCTTTATCCCGGACTCCCTCTCGTTGTCCTCTTGGTATCCAGGTGTCCTGTTCGGTGCTTTAAACTCCTCCATACAAAATTGAAGTGATTAAGTTGTGCTGGGGAAAAGATCCTCTGTTATCTACCGACTAGCACTGCACCGAACCACCACAAAAAGTATGACAGCTCAGCGAAAGAGAAGAGCTGAGCGCTTCAGTGTTAGTAAATTCGTCCATGGCTTATGGACCACGAGCTGTGCTCTAGGGACGCGCGTTGTTGGTGCATGTGCACTCCGGCTGTGTTTTTCGTTGCTTATCTAACGACTGATGTGAGAGGCCGGTTTTGTCGAACTCAGCGGAACTGCAAGAAATTGGTGTAACTTGCTTGGACGCTGCATGCAAAAAGAAATTTAAAAAATCGTACGTCATGAATACATGGACAAATTTATGAAAAAAGCAGCAAAGTTAAATCTACTGAACTACACACACGAAAGGAGCTATCGCGCAATGCTTGCAGATTTGGCGAAAATGTAGATAATCGTACTTCACAAATATTAAAAAAATGTAGGACGCGAAGTCGACGCCATCGCAGGCGAACGCCTGACTCGGCGGCTAGCCTGGCATTGCAGTACAAGCTGTATTTCGCGGGCCAGTCGAAAGCGCGATCATGCGAATACAGGTTCTTCTATGCCGCGATGAGCACCGGACTGGTTGCTACAATAAACATGTTTCACTGCCTTGCGTATTACTACGTCGTCAACTCAGTCTAGAGTACGGAGTTGAACCACCAGGGCAATGCAACGTAGGTTCGACTTAAGTGAGATGTAATTCCGAAACCGACTACGGTTATCGAATCTGATTGCCTAGTTACGCTAATGAAAACTGGTTAGGGTAGTCAAGTTTTCACACTTGTGTAATGATGTATACACAGGGCAGAGAAAGAATAAATCATCAACATTAAAGTGGTGAAGTGTAATCAAGACGACGTACGCACAAAATTACCAGAAATGAATGTGCTGACACACACACACACACACACACACACACACACACACACACACACACACACACACACACACACACACACACACACACACACACACACACACACACACACACACACACACACACACACACACACACACACACACACACACACACACACACACACGCACGCACGCACGCACGCACACACACACGCACACACACACACACACACTCCCACGCACGCACGCACGCAACCAATCGACATACGCTCGCGTTACGGACACTCGTGCACACACATCTTTCCTAGCTTGCACAACGGTAGGGTAAAGCTCACGTCATATAGCAGAGAGAAAGAAAGAAAGTGCGCGTTGGTCCCCGTTAGGTCGGCTGACGGGGGAGGATTGAAACTGGTTTCCGATTGCCCGCGAGGGTACAGGGCTTGCTTCAAGGGTCGCACACCGCTTATTATGCGAGGCGTCCTCCAGGATAAGATAAGAGACAAAGAAGAAAAAAGGATCGCGACCGCTCGGAGACGTAGCGTCAGCGGCACAGGGCGGGTTCCCGTTTCAGTCGGCCCGAACAGCTTGCCGGAGTCAGCCGGAAAAGGTAAGGCGAGCGCCGTCGCCGACGCTGCCGGCGACGTTGCCTCCGCGCTGCTTGCGCGCCTGCCAACCGCTACGCTTAGATGGTTTAGCCATGTGAAACAACGACTGCTAGTGCTTCCTACAACGTAAATGTTTCATATTTAATTTCACAATTGTTGACATAATCTGTTGCTACAAACGGGGTAGATGCGTCAAAAGATTCTCAAACGGTCTAGAGTACACCCGTGAGCAAAAGTATACGGACCACAGGGTAGCCGAAAGAAAAAAACAGAATTTCTCCGTAATTAATATCCACAAACGGAAACTGACGAGCGCACTAGAAAATTTGCAACGACAAGTTTGGATTGCAGTCTGTGATTTCAGGTTACACTCACAGGCAGAGAAGAAAATCAGCTTTACCGCGCAATCCCTGGTCCGTATGCTTTTGCTCGCGGGTGTACGTCACTGCTGTCAGAGGTGAAAGCATGAAGCGTATATGCTGTTTAAATGTTTGGTATGATGCGGCCAACGCTTTCATAGTCTAAAAGCAAGCTCGTGTATATATCTCATTTATTCTGTTAGAGAATAAATTACTGTGTATTTATGGTACCTTTCTGTACCAAGAGCCGCTTGCAAGGTAGTGGGGGCATCGTTAATTTTTTTTTTCTCCGGCGATCGCTACACACATCCACGTGCATTATGTTAAAATCCACTGAAGTGACGAGAAACGGCACAAAAAATAGCCGGAACCACTCGAAGAGACTGCGTATTTCATCCTATCTGGTACCTGCTTAGGTGGGGATATCTGTCAACCTCGACAGAAATGAGGCCGTCGTTTGCCCCTACTTGGCGATATCCCTGTAAAGAAAGAAAGAAAGAAAGAAAGAAAGAAAGAAAGAAAGAAAGAGAATGATAAGACCGTATAATTAATCCGCACAGTGGACCCGCTAGAGATATCGAAGAAAAAATACTTGGCAACGTTCGCAAGGTATGACAGATAGTAATCTTGCGGCCAAGAAATTCAGCCTGCGACCACCACATTAACATACTTATGAACCGTTTGTGAAACTACTTGCTCTGTTGGTTTTTATCACTTGAGACGAAGGAAGTACAACGTGTTAAGCTAATGATTGTTTCCGGAAATTTCGCAGTTTCAACACCATCAAGATGCACAAGTTTTACCTGATTTTTGCTGCCGTTCTGGCCTACGGTAAGTAAAACTGGCAAAGGATGTTTTTATTCGTAGGACAGCGAGTTAAATGAATATATGTATAAACGATGGTACTCTAAGCATGAGGAACTTCTTGAATGGAATTACAAACCACACTGCCGGAAGCACTAGGTATAAAAATTAACAAGCATTCTCTTCATGTATTAATGAGATGCGCATTGCTTGACATTTTCAGCAGTAACACCGGATTTGTAGGAATTTTATTATATTTCGAAGAATTGATGGAATCTTCTGTTTAGAAAAAAGAAACGAATTTGCTTACCTAACTTACGTCAAGAAAATTTATTAAGTTGCTTCTTTCGTTTGCAAGTGTTTAATGAAATAACTATATCCATAAATATGAGTGCCCAAGAGAAAATTATCATAATAGCGGAGAACTCCGGAAGTACTCAATCTTGTCAAGTAACACAAGCACCTTTTATACTTATTTGTAAGACTGCTTTCTATATGCAAATGGCAGCTATGTAATCCATGTTATTTTATTCATGTCTATATATATTTTTATAACCTTACTTTTCCGCTATGGCTGCGCATTGTGTACAGAAAAAGAAAATCCTCCCCAATTGTGTGTTATTTAAAAAAAATTCCTATTCATGCAATAAATGTATGGATCAAAAGAATTCGTGATTTGAGAGGTTGCGGAGCTGACCGCGTGAGCGACGTAAGCTGTGCGGATACGTTTTCTTCATCTGTCATTTTTCTCTTATCAGCTTCGGCGGCGACTATTATGGACTCAAACGTGTTCATGGACACGGTTCTTCAGCAGAAGATGCCTTCCCTGGTTAGGGGAAACACCAGAATATACCCATTCGCATCCATTCCCGATTTCAAGTTCAAGGTAGATTTTTTTGTTTTGGCTTTTGTCTTGCCACAAAAACCAATATTTAAGTGCTGCTCTTCTCCCCTTTCATTTTCTCTCAAAGAAGCAGGTCGTGTCAAAAAACATTTTTTCATATTTTTCATGAAATCTTAGTTAATTTTTATCGGTATGAACTTTGTTGCACTTATTGATAACACGTAACATACTTCTCGATTCGTATAATAACAGTGTTTGACAAAGGTTTCGGAGCCACCGCACCTGACAGTACTTGCATTGAGGTCGCAAATATGCAGCGCGTATGCAGAATTGTCATCGCTGCAGTCGCTTCAGGTTTCTTGGAAATGAGGAGGGGCGGCGCTGTTCAGTCCCCTGTGGTTCAGTAGCCGAGGCGTCCTAAATAATCTGTCACAAGGCTCGCATCTAAATTGTGTCATTTGCGAAGTAAATTCGAAGCTATCATGCTGCAGAGATATTGCAGGTAAATATTGCAGAGATGCACTAATCTGCTCCCCCCCCTCCCCCAGAAAACAAGAAACATGTCAGTCACTGCAGCGCTAAAAGAAGTGGCATACTGAACATGACACGCCCGCAAACGGGAACACGCAGATAAAGTCCACGGGCCTGTTCAACCGCGACCTGAAGGTCAACGCGACCGAAGGCGCCATACGACACCTGGACACTGCGCCACACCGCAAGGGCAGCTGCCAGCCCCCCGTGCTGGTCGCAGGCAAGACCACCGTCATCTGCGAACTCGACCTGAGCGGAATCAACACCACCTTCACGGCAAAGGTAAACAGACGGCTGCAGATACCTTTCCCGTCGTCGGAGGTGCCGCTAAAGCATAGCGTGCAAACATTAATGATATTCGTATGCAGCGATGCACATGTGACCAGTGCGTAGTAAGCAATTGGAAAACAAATTGCTGGACCTACCTAGCAGAACCCTGCTTGGCTCCTCCGGACCCCAATAAAGTCATTTACGGCTACTACTGCTGTTTGAAGCCGCACATTATCCAGCAGCCAAGTGTCGTGAACTGTCCAATCGCAGGATCCAACTCAATCCTTCCTGAATGCTAAGCATACTGCTTTAATATTTACACCAAAAATGAATTTTTTTTCGCTTTCATAGAATGCGCAGAATTGTTTTGTTTTACGGGTGATCAAACCTGGGCACCAGCATCAGGAGATTGCCGCAACAGATGTTATAAAAAAATCCTTGATAAAAATTATGGTGGTGACAACTAGGGTGGTGATATCTGGCACAAGCCATACCCGAACAACAAACTGTGCGTGCAAATCGGGCTGTAGATATGAGCCAGCTATGCACGGCCGCTAACTAAGGCATCTCCAATTCATATTGAAACACATAGAGAGACAATTGCGCAGTGTAATCGTATTTCGTGGTGGCCGAGCCGTTGTTCTGATGCTGTATCTCTCGCTTATTGTTTGGTGAGCCTAAAATAGGGTGATAGCTTAGAAAACTCAGGGCTTTACTCTGATAGTCATTCATAATGCTCTGGCTGCGTCAAAATTCAGCCTAAAGTTGTCTCCGCCGAGGTCAGATCCGGATGCGTAAGTGTTCCTTTCATAAAATAATTCGTACGGTCAATCACGGAACGAGTGACATGAAGGTAATAGGTGTCTTGAGCACAGATGTTCGTAAATTGGGTTCCTGTTGTAATATTCAACGGTAATTCTTTAGCGCGTACCAGTCCAGTCCTGCCAGTAGCCACCTAGTGCTTTCGTTTTACGAGTTTCACTGTACTTGCTAGATTTATCCCACGTGAATTAGTAGGATAGCAAACTCGGCACTCTCATCAGCTATGTGCTGGAACAGTGCGAAGTAGAGACCAACATTTGTATGTGCTTATTGATAATTTGATGGTCGTTTAATATGTACTAGTGTTCTACGGTACATCATGGTATTGCGCAGCTGTTTGTTACGAACGCGATGCTATCTCACACATAACGTTTATCTCATCGTTTTGTGTATTGTTCGCTTTATCAGCCACCTGAGTGCTTGTAACCTGCATTCTTTCAGTACAGTGTCATGGACCTAAGGCCCATTGAATCAAGCGTATCGACGCAAGAGTTATCTCAACTCTTAGTTTCGCAACTTGCCCGCACACCATACGTTTCTAGGAGCAAAATATATTGTGGAGGAGTAACGTTTGTTATCGTTAGTGTGGCACTCCATGCAACGAGTGTCGTGAAGCGCTGCAAGAAGCCTGCTTGCCTGTTTCTTTTTTGGAAAACGGTGTGAGCAGCTTGGAACGTTGTTATATTAACTAATACCATGCGGCACTACAGATCTTGCGCAAAACTTGCGTCTGAACACTTATAATGACTTTCCTTTCGAGAATCTGCGACGCCAAGAAATAATAAACAGATGACAGCAGCTTAGACGTCAGCCAACGTCCTCACGGAATTTCACAGAAGCTGTAGGCTACGCGGAATGTCACTGTCTTGAAGTGCCTATACGGCGCTGACCAAGCAAATAATTCTGCTCGAGCTCCACCCACAAAACCGCGCTGCACCTGTCTTCTGCGTTTCCGCTACAAAACGCAGTCCCTGAGAAACGCGATACTGTAAGAAGTTCGCATCCGCCGGGACGTCGCAGAAATGAGTGTACATAATTGGCTGGCGCATCTATAGCAGTTCTCTTTGAGGTGGCATATTTACCACTGCCAGTCTTAGGTTGTTCACCACTTTATATTATCTGTCGATAGAAATAGTCGTGGACAGCATTCTCGCGAAAACCATTTTGCGCCATTGCGTTGTAACGTCCCGAACACAAGGTATCACTTTACTCGGCGAAACGTTGTTAATTTTAATTAATTTAATTCTGGGGTTTTACGTGCCAAAACCACTTTCTGATTATGAGGCACGCCGTAGTGGAGGACTCCGGAAATTCCGACCACCTGGGGTTCTTTAACGTGCACCTAAATCTAGGTACACGGGTGTTGTCGCATTTCGCCCCCATCGAAATGCGGCCGCCGTGGCCGGGATTCGATCCCGCGACCTCGTGCTCAGCAGCCTAACACCATAGGAAACGTTGTTAATTTCACGCTTGAACTTGTTTCTTGAAAATGGGGCGAAAGAGGAACAACCAAAATCGTCCCGCTTACGTTCCAACGCCTTCCATGTTTTACCGCGAGGAGCTGATAACCTCCCTTTTGCGCTTCTCGTCGCACAGACCAAGGGTGACAACCTCGCGGGCACGATCAAGAGCATCTGGGTGCACGTGAACGCCACCAAGGTGCTGACCGACTTCGCGGCGGCAGCGCTGCCTGGCAAGGACGCCAGCGTGGAGACGTTCCGCATCAAGGAGCTCGAGCTGAAGACCAAGTACGACAAATCACTCGGCCTCGGCGACGACCGCAAGAAGGAGTTCAAGCAGGAGCTCGAGAAGAAGGTGCAGACCGCCCTGTACGAGGTCATCTACAACGAGTACAAGCGGGTGCTCGAGAGAGCCGTTGCCGACACCTACTTTCCGCGAGCGTAGAACGTGTCGGAGAGGCACGTCAACGCGCCGGAATGCGTCGCGCGCGCGCACACACACACACCAAAAATTCTACGAAACTGATAAGCACGAGAAGTTTGCTGTACGGTGGTTTAACTATGAAAATGCATTGCTTCGCTACGGCGTAGCGAGAACTATTGCGGGAGTAAATATATCTGTATCCCATCCCTAAAAGCACATTTTGTTGTCTTTGAAGCAAGAAGCTTCAGGTCAGCGAAAAACAAAAGTAAAATGCTCGTTAGCATCATCTCATTTCTGAGATCTAGAGGTTCGGTCGACAGCAAAGTTGGGGTGCTTCTTTTTTTGAACAATTTAGGGCTGTGCCCTATGTAGTTCACGTAAAGTTAACAAACACACCCCGTGACTCTGACAAGAGAAAAATAAAAAAGAATAGAGAGAAGAACGCATGTGTCTCGCTGAGTGTTTATTTCAGTTGCAGCGTTTGTTGTGGCCTGTGTGTCTTTTTCTGCTCATCAGACACAGATTTCACGCGGAAATTGGAACACCGTTCACTACACATTCTTATACTCTAGTGCCAGTGGTGCACCATTCAAGTGCGTCACACTTGTTGTATATTTCGAGCTCGATACATTTTTGAGACTGTGGTCGCTCTTCTATCACACACACCAGTGTGATTGTTCTCCGTGAATAGTTTCCTTCTTCCTCGCTGGGACTTATAGGCAACAAATTTATATGCGTTGCAGGAGAAGCGCCTTCTATTTTGTCATTGTTCTTTCTTTCTTTTTGCTATTGGTGAAACATTCCTAGATTTACGCAATACGCAAAGCCTCAAGTGGGAGCTAACAGAGTGACCCCAGTATTGACATTACATGGTGGCCAGCAAAGGTCAGAAAAAATCGCATCTGCATTCTTTCTACAACATCAAATATCTCATTCAATCAAACATTTGATGCAATGTGAGCGCTGCTTTAAAAATGAACTCATATGACTATTATTATTATACATAGTTTGCAGGGATTAGTTTTGAGAAAGGATATCACTACTTCCTTTTTTCGATCTTTCCAAAGGAGACAAAGTATATGAATTGGTGCGCAAAGAGTGAGTGGTGAGTAAAAACTTTATTGAATACAAATAAAATAAGGCACGATGGTTGGGGCCCCTATTCCAGGGCCACACTGGCACGAGCGGCTCGCTGGGCTTGGTCCAGAAGAGCGGATTCGCTCTCCCGACCTTCGTCTGCAAGCCATGCCTCCCACTGCCTATTCCTCATTGGTGGATGTCGGTGTAATATGGGGTTGTCTATGTGCGGAGGCCTCCTGGGGCACTCCCATGTGGTGTGTCTTACTGTGGGTGTGTCTGTTCACCACGGGCATTCGTCAAAGAAGTCTTCCGAATAACGGCTGATCGTTCCGAGTTCTCTTGAATAACTGATGCTACTAATAATACCCACAACTCAAGAAGAAATTAACTGCACTGACATTTATGTGTTCACCGACCGCAATGGCTAAGTGGCTGCGCTCAGCCTGAGCCAGCGATGAGGAATCCAGCCCAGGTTGCTGGAATAGAAAAGAAATGGGTATTTTACCGGGCGTTGGGTGCAGTTATAGCAGCAAACGTGTCCAAAGTTATTCAGGAGGACCCCATTAATGTGGCGCCTCTCGTTGGCAAAATTGTGAATTGAATGCTAGCGTTTTACGTGGCAAAACCACAATCTTAATATGAGTCACGCCGCGGTGGGGGTAAATTTGACCGCTCTTGGTTAATTTTAACCGCCAGGTGACCATTAAGATGTCCCCAATGCACGGGACGCAGGCACTTTTTCTTTCATTTCGTTGCCAACGAAATGCGGCCGCCGAGGCAGGGATTTGATCCCGCGACCTCGTGCTTAGGCAGCGCAACGCCATAGCCGCTAAGCCACCGCGGCGAGTTGGCAAGTTGTGGTTTTTACATTTAAAACTCCTGTTATTCTAATTTTCTTAAAATTTTTGGTCACAGCGGGGAGTTCTTGGTACCAAATCGACATCCATGTCTTTTCGCTTCTGAAAATGTGGAAAACTACTTTTTAGATAAGTAGACCTCGCAGCTTCATTTTTTTTTCCTTTTGAACGCATCGCTGAAGTTCACAATTTCTCGCAACGAACAATGAAAGCCAGAAATCTAGATAGTTACCTAGATAAACCATTAACCCCCAGTATGGAGCAATGGGAGGTACAGCGCGCCAGCTCGGACCTAGAGGTGCAAAAGGCGCTTCTGAACCAAGTCCGGCGGGCAGCCGAGGTCAGTGGAGCCCAGGACCTGGGACCCCACCCATAGGATCTCCAAGACCACTTTACTCTCTCAAGAAACGTTTTCATCATCATCACTTTCATTATTTTCCTCTTCGCTGTGGGTTCCTATTGAGTTTCGATTGCCAAAGGTTATTTGACTGTAATTATATTTATGAGAACATTTCTCTTTGTCATTATTTTCGCACCATTTATACTTTCTTCTTCCATTGAGTGTATGTTGCTACAGGAGCCCAGTCTGGCGTGCGATATTTCGCCACGTGAGCTCGCCACGACAATCCTGCTTTCACATGCTTAGCGAAAGCTGCGGGGGGCCGTCATATTTCAAAATCGCACACGGTGTAGTACATATCCGGGCACAGCCAACGCCCACGCAAGTAGTTGCTAACGTGGGCTATGCGCCAAAACTCGGCAACGACCAGCGTGAAGGAGCCCGAACAAAGCTAAGACGATCAATGAATTCCTTCAGACTGTCACGCCAAAGAGAAGGGGACCACCCGTGAAGGACGCGTCATAAATATTCAAAGCTGAAACTTGGGGTGACTCAGCCGGGCAACACGACCTTGTCGCGCGCCGCGCCTGCTTGCAAACACATGTGCAACCCCTTAGCCTATGTCGAGCTCGAAGCCGGGCGACGTCGTGGCGATCACCAACCACGCACGGACAAACTGCAAGGTTCGCGCGCCGCCGTCTTCGAGTGTGGTGCCCTGAGGTCACACCGCAAGCAACAGATGCAGTTCCGCACGCCGTCGCACGCCACGTGTGTAATTACGGCCGATCCACGTGCGGAGAGGATGATTCGCGGAAAGAAAGAAAATGCCGGCCGTGATGTGGGTCAGCAAAAACGAAAAAGTCGCGCCAAGGCAGGCAAGGTTGAACGGTTGTGCCAACTACGACCGGTCGGGTAGACACAGAGGGCGAAATGGAACAGAATAACGCGATTCCAAAACCCGCACTTGACACAGTTATATGAGCCCTCACCTCGGGCATGAGAGAAAGAAACAAAGAAAAAAAAGGAAAGGGGGGAAGAAACAAAGACGTGAAGGCGATGCTGAACACAGAGTTGTGAAGTCAGAGCGCGCGACGTCAAAGCTGCTAATGGTGCCACGTAGAACGCATCCGATTTCGCATACGTTTGATCCTTCGCGATACCAAGGTGCAAGAGTGCTGTTGGCGCGGTCGTGTTTTTCCTTTTCCTTTTCGTTTGTCTGCAAGCTGAGATTGTGAAACTGCATCGAAGGCTTGTACCTATCACTACGATGGTGGAGAGGGCGAAAGTTGCCAGGGGAAGGAAAAAAAAGAAACTCTCCGACCTCGACGTCAGCGTGCGATCGTCGCGGCTGCCTGATTTAGTCGAGCGAAACTTCTTGCTGCGAGTGGTGGGAAGGTGAGCGCCAGCTTTTTGACGCTGTACTCGTTCTCACTTTCGTGACCTTAAATGCATTTCGTTAGAGTATACAAGTTCAAGGACATAACTGAAAGTGTACGGCTTTAGCTATACTTTTGCCGAGAGAAGACAACGAATCTCACTTTGGGCATCTAGATGAGGTTGAGTGACAGTTCATACGAAATGTGACAGCTCTTACTTTGTTAGCAAGGCACAGTGCTTATCCAAGGCAAGGGACCCTCCGTGAAGGTGATGCTCGTAGATAAAGTTCACTGTTAAGTAGTCCGCTCTTGATGTGTAATGAAAGTATAGCTGCTGAACGGCGAAAAATACGGCCATGAGGCGGTTTCAGTGCTAGCGAACTGTCAGTTGACATATATAAGTTATAAAATACTGATTTTAAGAAGACCAGGGAAAACACGGGAAGGCGGCAGATGGAAATTGAAGACGATGAGCAAAACGACAACAAGGTTCCCACTTTTGCCTTCTCGTTTTGCTCATCGATTTTAAGAAGAGAAATGACACAAGAGAACAATGGAATAGAGAAAGCGTATTTATTGCGACGATAAATTCCTGAATATTCTTGCGAATTCATCAACCAATGGGCAATTTTTTCATTCTCACAGACACTTATCATAGAAGGATTGCCTACGATGAACATAACAGATGGCTTTGAAGATGTTCTGCAAACCCGATGCATTCGGGTTTCACATTGACAAGCTGGCAACATTAAGCGCATTGGGTGTGTCTTTACGGTCTAAGTAACATTTAGTTTGACTTTTTTTTCAGGGAACATAAAAGCATCATGCTGAAGTATTGTATTTTGGTGCTGGCAACTGTCGGTTATGGTGAGTTTTGGGCTACATCAGCATGCTTTCCATTACTTCAGGCAAGTTTTCATGTGAGGAGAAAACCGATAATGCTCGGGTGAATTACATTTTGCGAACAAACTACGCGAGTAAGGCAAAAGGTAAGCTTTATTGTCCTGAATTTATACAATTATATTTTAATCATGGCTTAACACCCACGGAAAAGATAAGTGATATAAAAAATTGTGCATGATAGCTTTCAGGTATGCATGCCAAAAAATTTCACATACATGGTTCCGACCATCTCAGTAACTTTTTTTGCTTACTGGTTTTCTCTCGCTGAAGAGAATGACGGTCCCTGACCAAGTGTGATGAATCATCCCGACGTTTCGGAACACGGACGGGTTCCTTGTTCACTGAGTTGGACAGGAAATTGTCGTCACTTATGTAGACAGCACGTGAAGTAACGAGCCTGCGTAAATGGCAGGTGTAGTCTCTGCTGTCCGGTTCATCGTAGCTGGCGTCAACTGAATGATTAACGATTCTCTCGCAGCAGTAAATGTTCATATGTGTCAACTTAGTAGTAAACATAAGGCCACCGCAAGTGACTAATTATTCCTTTATATGTTGTTGGACGTAAATGAAGATATAATAACAGACCATTTACAGTGTACAACAAGATAGAGAAGCTGGCGGGTAGTCTGCCGTCAAACCTCGTCGTCGACTTCTTCCTCACAATGGCCAAGGTGTTCGTTGTCGCCATATTCGCAGTACCGTGACAATATGTTCGCGTAGGAAGCTTTCTCAGTTGACACGTCAACCGCAGCTTGCACTATGACTGCTGGTATTCAACAGGAAGAACGCAAAGCGAAGCACCCGTTCAGCGCACGAGAACACTGATATGAACTCAAGAACTCAGCACAAAGCATATATGGAGCGCCTACCAGATCTGTTATGCCCCGCCACAGTCACATGCGACAACTATAAATTGTGGGGAAAAGTTGGCTGAATTTGCTCAGCAGTCACAAAGTTTTATTTCTGTTCTGCTCTGTTATACTTGAGTTTCTCTAGAGAGATTGATTTAAAAAGTACTTCGGCTACTCCATTTTTCACCTTATCTAGCAAAAATAAAGGAATAAATATTATTACCAAAATAAATAAAGAAAGAAGAAATGACAATGAAACCAATAAATGTTACGCAACAGTGGAGAGTTCCTTTGGAGTCTGTTCGCGCCGCTAACAGAGTAATAGACACGTGTTGTATTCGTTATCAATTGGTGCGAGAATCCTCCATGTACTGTATTTAAATTCAATCCAAGTCTGTAAATCTACATGTTCTGAATCATTTATTCTGCCGTGTATCCCCAAACAGCGGCGGCGGCGGGCGTCAGCGATGCGAACACCTTTGTGGACACCATTTTCCGGGAGAAGATGCCATTCCTCGTGAAGGGATCGCCGCGGCTTTTCCCCTATGCGACCATTGGGGACTTCAGGTTCAAGGTACCCGCGCCAGGGCTGTTACTCTTGGACGCTGTTTCACATTTGACATCGGTGCAACGTGCATAAAATTATGCCGTATCCCTCGCCCGGTGCGTTCTGAATCGGGAAACACATTGCATTTTGATGCAGGTAAGCCAGCCGCGAAGTTGAGAGGACGAAGAGTAACAACAGTGCGCGAGCTGCTGCAAGATAGTATTCAGAGTATTTGCTACGCGTAGTCGGTCAGAAGTTGCAGCCATGTACTTAGAAATGACGACAATGGTCACTGAGATAAAACAAAATGAAAAAGGAGGAAAGGAAGAGAGAGATCACTTCGAAAGTAGCGTCATTTCGTTGAGCTCCGAACTTCTCGGGGATTGATGTCTTTAATTCTGTACGCATATGACTTAACTTAAAATTATTTTCTTTTCAGTTTCGCGGTAGTTTTTGCATAACGGTTAGAATATATATTCATTTTGATAGAAAGAACGATTAATTGCACAAGAACCCAGGCATTACCTTCAACTTGCATCTTCGCGTGAAGCATTTCTGCCCATAGTGATGTGAAGAACTATAACGAGAAATCTTGTGTTGAATTCCCATTAGAGAAGATTCGCCCGAAATTACGCGCGAGGTTACTAGAAAGGACGGAATGTTAGTTGCTTCCCTGCGACGGTCGCTTCACTTTAGTCACTTTATTCCTTTGCGTTACACACCTTTCCGTTACACAACCACAATGGATTGCCAATTACTCCAATCTGCCAACCTGGCTGTGTCACTGCATCACGGCGTTTCACGTGAGAACACAGTGGTGGAATCTCTTCTGACACGTCTGCACATTTCGCGTTATTCGCGCGACGTACCCGGCAGGTGCACAAGACCCAGATCACCAACCGTGACCTGAAGGTGAACATGACGCGTGGCGAGATCCGTGGCCTGGACACCGCTCTGCAGCGGCTGGGAGACTGTCAGGCACCCTTCCTCCGCGACGGACAGACCGTAGTATTCTGCAACCTTGCCATGCAGGGACTCAACATTACCTTCACCTCGCTGGTAAGTCGTTTGTGTCTTCCGCAGTGTCGACTGTGACGCTGAGGGGGAGCTAGCTGCTTTCCCTGACCGCATTGGCTCTGAGAATCGTATCTACGAGAGGGTCTCGGCCTGAAGATTTCTCCTGACTTTGCCGAGCACAAGATGGCGCCTTCCCTAAAACGAAGCCGTCATTGAAATCTAATGACCTTACTTGTCGATTATTGCGATAAGGAAGGAGTGCGGTTGGGAGTGCAGTCTACATTGCATTCGCGGGGACGATGCAAGTGCTCGGCTAGAAAATTTCAGTCATGGAATCTCTGGGGATCGCTATTATAGAAAAGTTGCTGTTTTAATCAATGCACTTCCCTGCGAACAGGGTAAAGGAGGCAGAGAGAGAAAGAGACAGAAGAAAGCCGAAAGGCAGGGATGTTAACCAGAGGGGAAGATCCGGTTGGGTATACCCTACGCTGGGGAGAGAGCGAAAAGGGAAGTAAAGCGATAGGAAAGTTGACAGAGAGTAAGAAAGGGGGCAGAGATACAAAATCACAGTCGGTCACTATCACCGCAAATTATCACCGCACAACACAGTAGCACTCGTCGCACCATAAACATCAATTACGGCTACAAACGCTTGTCCAAGTGTGTTCTATTTAAAAGCTGCGATAGTTTCCTCGTAGTCCTCCACTGCAATGGCCCGTGATGTCAGCATTTTAAAATGGTTATCTGTTAAATGTCTTTTATCGCGATTGCGAGTGATCGTCTCTGTATATTGCAATGAGGACAGTCACAGAGAACGCGTTGAAGAGTGCCCTCGCTACCACAGATGCGTCATTAGCCCATCCCATTCGGAATGCAAAAGACTTCATAAGAGCCATTCCTAATCATATTTGACAAAGCAGGGTAGCCTCGCTTCGGCAGAGTCCAGCTAGGGTGCGAATGTGGATAGAAGAGTTTAGGTGGTGCCTTGAAAACTTCGGGTGTTCCACAGGGAGAACACGATATCCCGTGTGAGCATTTGTAGTTATCTAGCGGCATCTGTCCTTGATAACAGTATCGACTGCTCTTTGCTGGCTTCAAGAGCCGACCAAGCAGTGTTATTGGCGTGTTCGTTACCTATGACACCGCAGTGACTTGGAAGCCACTTAAATGTCACGTGGTGCCCTTTCGCAGCCGAGGTATTGATTAGTTCTATAATTTCAAATACCAGTTATTCGTCTGGTACGCGCCGCAGGGCTGATAGAAAATACTGCAGTGCTGCCATGGAATCACTGAATACTGACCACCTTCGAGGTTCTTGGCTGACAAGACAAAGTGCAGCGCGCAGAGCCGCAAGCTCCGCAGGCGTCGATGTCATTGGGTGACACGTCTGGAAGCTGATGATGGTGCCTCTCAATGAGGAACCACGCCTATAGGGGAACACTGGAGAGTTTCTGACCAGCAATGGATTTTTAGGTGGTCGTAAAGGAGGTAGCGTACGCAAGAGCCAAGAAGCAGGCCCACACAGCGTGGGTTTAATTCATACATAATTTTTATGTGTGTGTGTGTGTGTGTGCGTGTGAGAGAGAGAGAGAGAGAGAGAGAGAGAGAGCAAGGACAGACAAGGCAGGGAGGTCAACCAGACGAGCACCTGGTTTGCTAATCTACAATGGGGGCATTTTATGTGAAAAATTCTTGGTACATAAAGGTGTTCGTGTAGTCAGGTTACCTCAGTGGCTGTACATCACTACTTTGTGGATTGAAGGCACTCTCGAAAATTTTGTTAGCCGCGGTTTTTATGGTGGCACCATGTCCTCAGTTTTTTTTTATTTTGCACCAAGCAGTGTCTAATCACATGGTCTGCATAGCCCGCATGAACATTGCAGGCTGGGATATCCACTTACATTGTCATACTAAACGCAGGCTAAAGGAGACACCCTGGTTGCCATTTGGAAGACCATCTGGGTGAACGTAGCCGTTAAGGACACCATGGCTCAGTTCGAAGCCAGCGCTCCTATCGGTCGGGATGGCACTCTCCGCACGTTCCTCATCGAGGACATCCGGCTGGACGTGACGTACGACAGTGACCTGAGCCTTAACTCGGCCCGCAGGCAGAAGTTCAAGGAGGAAATCACGGCCAGAGTCAAGGACGAGCTAAGACACATTTTCTACAACGACTACAAGGACCTGCTTCGCCGTGCTGTGGAGTCGGTCACGTTCCCCAGGGTCTAATCGGACTTTAAGTGCAGCGCGCGAGATCGTTACAGTGCCGCAAGTGGCCTTGACTCAGTCATGCCACGAAGAAAGCAGTATCGTATTCCAGCGAAGTCATGCTCTTTTGGTCCCGTATGCGAAACGTTTGGCTTTCTTTGCGCGAGCACTTTCACTATCGTCTTTACCACTGTTTAGTTTATTCAAAGAAATTAAGCCTAATTTACGGCTTATACGAGAAAAGTGCCTGCAGCGTTTGAATTGCAAGCCCACCTTTGTGTACTGTGTGCTAGCACAGAAAGAACGACGCTGTGTTTATATGTTCCTAAAATAAAGAAAACTTACATTTAAATGTTCACGGCGTGTGGTTCTTTTGTGTCCATTTGTTTTAAATTGCGTGGTGCGGTCTGCATAAACTGCATAAAGCGATGTGTTGTGTGTCTTGGGCACTTCGTGCTCCCGGGATCGGCGTGGCACTGATTAAAAGGACCGCATTTGACGCATGCTGTTCTGTGAAAGCTATTATAACCTGTTTTCAAATAGAAGTGGCGATAGCCATGGCATTATGCTTGTTGTAGGGTTCGAGGGAGGCACGCGAAGGAGATCTAAATGTAATGTTTGAGGGCCAGCTGCCTTACATGCTGGTCAGAGGGAGAGAGAGCGAACAAAAATAAAGGCAGGGAGGCTAGTGGGATCGCAATATCAGGTTTGCAACCCTCTATCGGGGGAGGGAAATGGGAAGGAAAAAAGATAATGTAAGAGAGAGAGAGAAGAGTACAACACCACCAGGGAGATCACACTTGCGTAAAATTCACTAGAGCGGAAGCCCGGGCTTGTTGGTTCATAATCCTCTAAAACCTGGACGTAAAACGAAGGGAAACATCTGTGCGTATCTTCTGCTTGTCTCTCGTTTTATGCGCTGTTATAGATGGACATGCGCAAAATTAAGAACACCTTGAAATGTGTAGTGGTTCGCCCAGGCAGTTGTTGAAGGAAGTGCACGAGCCTCTGCGTTGACAATCGCTGAAGCCACTTTTGGATTCTCTGTGCGGGTAATGATGGCAGCTTGTGGAGCATTCCGCAACTCAGCGGATGCCAGCAGTGCAGCCAGTGTATCAAGTACATGCGTCGCACCTTGTACAGACGTAGTGTACTGGTTGTTCAGGAGTGGCCAGATGATGTCCATTAATTAACTTAGTAGAGCTATGACTTGCCAATCTGCAACTGATACCTCATCAGAAAGTGTAGCTCATGTCAGAGCAAGGAGCAGCAGGCTGCTACTCCTTGAGAATCGGTGCATACGATAGTGCAGACCATTCTCCTGAAAAGTTAGCCTTGCTGATTTCTGCCTCCGTTTGGCCCTCAACTTCTAACGCGTGCGGTACTGGAGGGTTCGAAATTGCTCGTTATGTAAACGCATGTCAGCCTAAAGGAGGGGAGGGATGGAGGGGGAATGTAGCAGTAGCAAGAATTTTTTTAAAGCTTCCCTGAGCCTACGTCATTTAAGGGTACATACACAGTTTAGTAACGAGGATTTAAGTTTAGAATGATTACAACGAAGGCGCCAAATAAAACAACGGACGAAGGAAGGAGACACGAGACAGCCACGTCGGCGCCTACGTGGTTGTCTCGTGTCTCCTTCCTTCGTCCATTGTTTTATTTGGCGCCTTCGTTGTAATCATGCATGACCAACTCGCCCACCAGCACGTGCTCAGTAAGTTTAGAAGCAGCACACCCAGCAGCAACAAACTTGGAACATTAAATAACGACAAGTAACGAATTGGTTCTACATCACTTCCCATATACTTTCTCAGTGACTTAGCTGTTGCCAACTTCACCTGCTTCAAGAACGCGTTGGTATAAACTTGTTCGAAGCAATTATCCCTCTTTCAATCTTTCGCCATCAAAAGACTCCATACGGAAGGTACTAGGACCGACGTGCGAACATTTTCGCAAACAAAATTACTATTTCGTAAGACCCGAGGCAACATTCGCAAAATCGTAAAACGGGCCGAAATTTGTAAACTACAAGAAAAATTTGGGAGAGTTGGCAGGTGTGTAAACTCCTCCTTCACAGAAGCCGTAGTCAGCCTGGATGACAGTTGGGGGCGACGTCGGCGATGCGGGACAATTTCAGTTGCTTGTTCTTGGGTCCAATTTTACCAGACCATTTCTTTATCTTTTTAAAATATAGTTGACTCATTCCTAACTTGGAACTGCAGTCATGAGAACCCTGGCACGTCGAGCTCTTATATATGATTGCATGGCAAGTGCCTTTGTGTTCTCCGCACACTATGTACTCACCACTGAGCCTGTACTCAAGGCCTTCGAAAAGCCCTTCATTGCCACAAGTGCTGGTAGGTTGGGCAGGTTCACCTGCCCAACCTACCAGCACTTTTGGCAATGAAGGGCTATTGGAACGAATTGGCCAACTGTGTCCCGGAAGGAGCCGACCTTGACATATGCGCGCATGCATGAACCCCTTAACTATAACCTTGACACCGCGCCTGTCCCTGAGGCTGCCATTTGCACAATGTCAACATCTTCGCAAGCAGGTTTTATAAGCAATGGCAGGTCTGCGCTTTGTAGAACCATGTCAGTATCATAGACAACACCGGTAGTGGTGATGTCCTCAGGTATATGACACCGGACTTTTATGTTGCCTGCTCAAAGAAAACGTTCAGTAAGATATCATATCAGACACACCCGTAATTTCGCTGCTTGCGCAAATGAAAACAGACACTGCGAGTGGACATATGCTGTGGAGAGCATTGCAAATAATTAAACTGAATTGGATATGTGAGCTCTGCGGCATGCCTGGCATGTTACACTGGGTATAGTAAAGCAGCAGTCCAATGAACGCACCTCCTGTGCTGAGCAACCTGCATACCCGCATACCCGCCCCTATGAACGCTGTCGCCTTTAATCTTGTGGCCAAGAGTAATTTTAGGTAATGCCTTAGTTTGGTAGGATTAAATAAAAGTTAGGATTATAAGACATTTTAAAATAAATAAATGAATTGTCTATCTGCAGATGTCGGAAGCAGTACGCCCCTGGCTACATCATTTCACTTATACACAAAAATTAAAGTTTTCTTAAAATAAATAAAATAACAACAAAAATGGCACATTAGAAAACGCGAACACTTACACGTGCGAGAGGTTGTAAAGGAAAACGAAAAACAACAACAACAATACATTAACAATGAATGCCAATCACTGCACATAATCGTTCCTTGTATTTTGAGCGCACGTCTGCAGTAGTGAAAAGTATTTGGCTGCAATGAAAGCTGTCCTTTCAAGGCCACTAACTGGCCATGGTTCAAATATCGTCCCAAGGGACACTGAATGATTGCTCATATCCCTAAGTTTGTAGCGTAGTTGTTATCTTCGCTGGGCAAAAAGGGGGTAGTTCAACAGAACGGTGGCAATATCCTCATCTGTCAGTTTAACGCTGACAGTGTGGAGATTGTTCGATAAATTTTAAAGAGAAAGTGCTATGTGAAGGCTACTCCAAGGTGAAAGTAGTGAAGTAAGGTCGATACACTTCGCAGTATCTTCCCATATAAGGCGAATTTCTGTCCAGAATCTACGGTACACCATATTCACCTTTTGGCCCTTTCATCGATCCCCCCCCCCCCCCCATACTGCCCATGACCTCGCTGAAAGTTCTCGCAGTGCAATTTTAACCTCGTCGACTGAAACGTGCGTCTATACTAGTTGGCTCATGATTAAGTCTTAAGAATGGCACAAAAAATACAGCGGGGAAAAAGGACAGAACAAGCAGCAATCCTGTCCTGTCCTTGTTGTCCACATAACTTTTTTGCGCCATTTTTACGCTTTCGCCTAACCTCGCGGAGCCTTACTTGTACAGAATATTGCAATGCTGTTTCCCTAGGGTCCAAGTATGTCTCACAGCCCAAACTAATGCAATGGGACCGCAACATGACGCGTTCACGGCAGGAAGCCTGTGAGACAATAAACAGCCGGAAATGTACATCACCCTATTCATGGCAGATGGGACATTGCATGCTGGACGCACACGCCTGTAGAATTTCTGAATTTGAGCAGGCCGTAATTTTTCTCAGGGCATAAAATAGGACCCGTTGACGGCAGGTTTGCGCCATGCGGCATCTGAAAGTCAACATTGTTATAAGAGGTGCCACAACGTCTTGTATGATTGTTCCGAATCACCAGACAGGTCACTTGGAGAAAGCTTAAATGTCCATAGGCGCTGCAGTTAACTAAGCACCGAGGACTGAAAGGATTAAATGTTGTATCAAGAACAATGTTCTCATTTTGCAACGAAAGTACTCCTGCTGCACGCGCTGGATTTATTATTCGTATTAGTGTACGAAAGTAGGTGTGCGTATCTTATTCGACGCCACTACAAGATTTCTCATTGCGCGCAACACCCAGGCCCCGGAGAAACGGCCGACGCAACAAAATGCACATTGGCAAGTAATGCTCACAAAGCACGTGCAGAGCCGACGTGAGTGCCGTTAACAGATTCAGTTACTCTTTCAATGTTTAGTCTGCGTTTAAGAGATATATTGTGGGCACGTAAGCACAGTAAGCATAAACTATTTTTCTTCGTTAACGACAATGGATATAAACTCGTGTTGGGAGATGACTTGAATATTGAATATTGATATGTTAGCAAGGACAAATAAGCAAAAGTATCTTTCGGCACTTCTTGATTCCCACTTTTTATCGAATGTTATTGTCACTCCTACTCGTATTAATGACTCGAGTGCAACATTAATAGACCTGTTCATAACAAACTTTCCCTCCGATTCCGTACTTGCTGGCACTATTTGAACTGCTATCAGTGATCACCTACCTATATATTTTATTGTACACCAATCCCACTGCACACCCAGACAGGCTGGTTCTGGTATATATTATAGAGCTGTAAACTTAAACTCCCTTTCGCGCTTTCGTGATGAAATTGCGCAAACGCAATGGGATGACTTATTTTCTTTCTCTTGTGCTGACTTAGCTTACGACAGCTTTATCCGAACGATCACTTCAGTTTATAATAAATATTTCCCACTTCAGGTTTTTAAAAAACCAAAGCTTGCCCGCAAACCTTGGATGACCACAGAGATCCTAAAAATCATGAAGGAAAAGGATAGGCTTTTTCATGCATTCTTAGTTAACCGAAGTCCAGATGCTTTGAGGATGTTTAAAAAATGTAGAAATTTGGTCATTAAATTACAACGGCAAGCAAAACGAAATTACTATTATAACATGTTCGAGGGCGTCACAGATATCAAACAAATGTGGGATAAATTACACTCCATTATATCTCCAGGTAGAGCAAGAAGTAGTTTAGAAGAACTTGTAGTTGATAATGAAGTTATCGAAGGCAAGGAGTTAGCCGACAAATTTAATGAATACTTTACGTCGGTAACTGAGAGCTCACACCAAGATAGTGCCTTTGATTACTTACCCGTGCCGTTCAAGGAATCAATATTTTTTTACCCAACTGATGAAAATGAAGTATTAAGAGTATTTAAAAACTTTAAGATGAATAAGAGCGAGGACATAAATGGTCTAAAAATGGAACCGATTAAATATGTTATTGATCTACTTAGCCCGTGTGTGACACATATTTATAACCTTTCCTTACAAACTGGCATTTTCCCAGAAAATATGAAGAATGCTAAGGTGACGGTAATACACAAAAGTGGAAATAAAAACATTCTCGGGAATTATAGACCTATTTCAGTCCTTCCCCTATTCTCCAAAGGACTTGAAAAAATTATTCATCTTAGACTGTCAAATTTTTTGACAAACATTCCGTCATAACTAAATCGCAATACGGATTTAGATCATGCTTTTCAACAGAAAGTGCTCTACTGTTTCAAAAAGAATTGATACTTAAAAATATTGAAGCAAAAAAATTCACACTCGGCATATTTTTAGATATGTCCAAGGCCTTTGACAAAATCATCCATGAAACATTAATAGGAAAACTAAAGTGTTATGGAGTTCGTGGTGTTCCCCTAAATCTAATTCAAAACTACTTAACAAACAGAAATCAATGTGTATCGATAAACAGAACTCTGTCTTCTATGCAACCTGTTATATATGGTGTTCCCCAAGGCAGCATATTGGGCCCGATTTTGTTTAATATATTTATTAATGATATTGTAAATGTTGACCATTCAGCCCAATACATACTCTATGCTGATGATACAAGTATTTTTTTTTCAGGAACAAATATACATGATCTCGTGAATCTAGCTAACTTGACATTAGAAAAAATATGCAGCTGGACACTTAGCAATTCTTTACAAATTAACTGCTCAAAAACTAAAGCTATTCTCTTTCGATCTAAATCTCCACTTTATGAGCTCTCTCATTCTTACAATCTCCTGTTGAATAATAATAAAATTGAATTTTCTTCTACAGTAAAATCTCTAGGTGTAATTTTTCACGAATATATGAAATGGAATCACCATACAGAACATTTACAAAACAAACTTTGCAAGGTCTTGGGCGTACTGAGAAAATGTCAGCCTGTATTGCCTGTTCCTCAAAAACTTTCGATATTTAAGGCACTCTTCTCATCACATCTGCGCTATTGTAACTTAATTTGGGGTAACGGAACACAGCAATCCATAAATAATCTCGTTATCCTACAAAAAAGGCACTACGTTCTGTTGCAAACCTACCATTTAATGCACATACTTCAGAACTATTCGTCAAATATAATGTAATTAAATTAAATGTGCTATATGAATACACTTTATTAGTTTCCTTTAGATCTGATACCGTAAGAAATCGCGGTCATATACACAGTGTAGCTAACTTGCAACTAAATCCTTCTTCGCGCCTAAACAGACACTCTGAAAAATGACATGTGCCACGGCCGCGCACAAATTATGGCTATCAAACATTAAGTTATTGCTTGCCGAAGACATTAAATAAGTTCCAGATTTCTTATGAAAACGTTCGCACACTCTCTAACACTTCTGTTTTGAGCATGCTGTGTTAAATATGTTCAGTTAAATCTCACTTTTTGTAAAGTTGTTTTCTGTGCATATCATGTTTTTCTCATTTGTTGCTGACGTTGAAATGTATTTTTCTTTTATTGCCATGATGCCTTAGTGAACCGGGGACGTGGGGCCAGTCAAGCTGTTTGTAATGCAGCTTCTTTCCCTCGTTCCAACCACTTATGTGGAACTCCATGTATGTGGTAAATAAATGAACTTGAACTTGAACTTGAACTTGAACTCAGGCAGTCGTATATCCTCCTCGTTTCACGAGACGTTCCTATCACGACAACGGTCTGCAAGCACCAAGAATGGTCCTTGCAAAGGCATCTACAAAAGCTTAGGGGTAATTTGGTGCGGGAGATTCAAGACAAAGCTATAAGAGTAGAAGTGCCCCTCAAACACACGCCAAGACGAATTTAATGCTCCATTGAAGCTTCAACATGCGACCTATTGAAGCCTGAGACTATTGTTGCCCCGGTGTAAAAACAGTCCGCAATGAGTATGAGCGAGCCTTGACATTTCTACCCAGCGCCTGCATATGCGAAATTGCATTCAGCATGGTTACTTCGACACTTGAAGGCTAAAATTGTTTTGTCTATCTGCAGCGAGCAGATGGTGCCTCTTCATGAAAAGCAAACATTCAACGCCGTTATCACGATACGAAGAAAAAATGCAACATAAATAAGTAACTGTTCATCAGTATGAACACACCAGAGCTACGACGAAAGATTGCGGGCACGAAGCAAGAAGTAACGTTCGTAGAAATAAACAGAAATCTGAGCCGAACAGAGTGCTTAGGAGCGACGGACAACAAAAGGAAACCGGGACGCCGTACATGCTATAATGACTTCCGCCACGCGCACGTGCCCACAATATATATACAGGACATACGCTCTTCAGCGACACCCAGCTCTTCTACCAAACAGGCCCGCTTTAATGAGCGCGTGGATGACAGAGATTGAGTTATCGTATCGGGTCATGCCAAGCCTTTTCATTCTTGAAGGTCATGGGCTAAGGACCAGTCGATTTCTTTGATGGCTATACTGTCCTTGAAACATGAAATGGCTGGGCACTGCGAATCAAAAACTTGCGCGTTGTTTTCTTTATACCCTCAAGGTAAATGTGAAACGTTTGATCTAAGTATTGTGCGTTTTCTATTAAATGTTTGCTAATACTGTTACAGATGTATACATTATCGGATAGAAATAACAATAGTAGTTTTGTTCCTTAGTGTACGTGCCTCGTATTTCATTGTCTGGTTGATTGTAAATCTGTTCAATACTGGTAATAGCTATTTTCTTCTTGTATTTTTGTTATTCATTTTTTGCTGCTCCTCTACTGACATGAGCTGTTCCTATTGACATGGCTCTTTCTGCTTGCTCTAATTTCCCAACATTACTATTAATATGCACATGATTAACGATAAATATCTTGTTCATTGTTATACTCGCTTCGTATTCACTTGCTTGAAAAACAGCTGCTCTGCAGTTAATTATTGCATTCGTCGTATGACATGTCCTTGTTTTTCCTGTCCCCGCATTTATAATGCTCTGTGAAGGGTCCTTTAGGGTAAAATAAATTATGGTGATGACAATGATTATGATGATCAGTACATTATAAAGAACAATAAACAAAAGAATACAAATAGAGCACACCGAACGGAACAGGTGTTTTGGGAGCAGTGTAGCATGCAGCAAAACGGTAAAAATGCATTGCACAAATAAATACGCAACAATATTGTGAAAATCTAAAAGGGGCGTCATAACGAACAACAAACACAATAAACTACTCATGGAAGAACAGAAAGGAACGTTATTCAGTGCATTTACAAATAGAAGGGGTCTCAAATGCTAAATGGTTATGCGTATAGATTATTAAATTTATTGAATGTTTGTGGAAAGAACTGCTATGAGCAAGTGATAATGTTACACGGGGATATGTTGAACTTATTGTGGCGGACTCTAAGGGGTGGAAAAAATGGCGTTGGCTGTATTCAGATGAGCAGAATAGTTGTGTTGTGATAGTATATGTACCAAGATCAGAATCAAATTTTATTATCCCAAAATTTGGGAGGCACCCAGAGAAAAAGCTGCACAACAAGAACAATGACTGAGTCTGGGACCTCTGGCTGCATGGTATATGACATGGGAGGCAGGAAATAAAAAAAAGTACCTAACAGCAAGCGAAGATAAGCATACAAGCGCAATATCGTATTGCATTGTATTTTCACGCAGAGAAGTGCTCAAAAAGGAAAATAAACATAAAAACACATGTAAAAGATAGTAGAAACTAACGTAACACCAAGGAAGTCGTTCATTTCTGTGGCACTCTAAATTCGATTGTAATTCTACAAGATGAAGCGAATGTTGCGATTCTGCCCTGTTTCGAGGAAGGAGAAAGATTAGGAATATTATTTTATAGAAAGGGTAGTGAGGTCGGCCTGAGCTCATCCGCTCTAACTTGCTACTCTGCACGGGAGAAAGGGAATAAAGGAAAGGACGGGGGATGGAGGATGATGATGACAAGAAGAGGCGTGCGATGAACGCTGGTCATCACAGCAGTATACTTGAGTCAGACTTGAGTCCAGTCCTGTGTCAAGCAGAAATAGCACTGTGGCCCGTACTGTTAGTGCACCACGTGTAGCGTGAAACCAAATACCCAGGAAAAAGTCATCCGACAACGGTTTCGCAATGATGGCTGCCAGAGAAAAGGCTAAAGTCTGCCGCTCGACCATGTACGCTGGACAAACGTAAAATATGTCTTGTTGCGGCTTGAGGGGGTGTTTGGGCAAGGTATACACTAAGCCCATCGACGAATACATCCGGTAGCAAGAATGAAGGAGAAAGAGTTTGTTCTATCTAGAAGAGGTTGCTAATTATGTGGAAGCCAAGGTAGTGGACCGTTGTTAAAGATTGCAGTCGAAAACCTCTCAGTACTTATCTTGTAAAGGTGCTGTTAGAGCGGGGAAATTCGCATAGCTTCGCATTTGGTGACATTGAGCCCTATTTGCCAAGTGTGACAACAATAATGGTTGTTATTTACGGCACCCTGAAAGCACGTGACATCAGAAGTGTTAGTAATTTCGCGATAAATAACGCAGCCATCTGCGAGAAAACGAAGCGTGACGATATGTAAATAGCTAAGTTGTTTATGTGCCTAAAGAAAAAATTCGCAGCCATTCTACTCTGTGAATGTGGGCTACCAGCGGAGCTGTAAAAAAGACAAGGCGCACCACTGAGTGGAACAGTTTGCTTATTTTGGTACTTCTCTCTTCCGAAGAAACGCACCTTCGAAAGCCGTACACCAGGCCGGGTGGCTGCTTGGACCCGTATTAATGCCAGTAGGGGTGTGGTTGTGTAATATTAACCGCACCCTCTCTACAGCCGAGCCATGCGCCCAATACACTGGGCCAAGACCGCGGTGAAGCATACTATCTACGTATCGGAGGAGATGTGGGAAGTTGCCAGCGAGTGCAAAATTCTACCGACGAGAGCTTAGTATGTGGATCCTTCTAGAGCTTAGTATGTTTGTCGGTGGTGCCTCATTTAGTTAAATGAGACACCTTGGTACAAGGGGCGGGAAGGTGAGCTCCATACTATTCGATGTTTTATTATCAGTCGCTCTCATGACCTCAAATCCATTTCGATTGTGTAAATGTTCATGGACACGACCAAAACCATTTGGTGTTCGCTATCTTTCATAAGAAAAGTGCAGTGAGAAGTGAATTCGCGTAATTCAAAGGAGCTGCAGGACAGTACATGCAACGTAGTACGGTTCACAAATTTTTGGCAAGGCAATATGTTCATGGAAAGTGTCGCACTTCCTGCAATTATGATGCAAGCTCGCCTGCATCATCATCAAACAGTAAAATGACTCATCTGTTGAAATGAATCAACACTGTTGTAGGCGTAATGAAATCAACTGTTAAATGGCAAGAAATATAACCTGTCAGTTGTTGCCAGTGACAGTGAATTCCAGTAAATGTATAAAGACATATTGTAAGCTATAATGTATTGATTACACGACAAACATGAGAAAGTTGAATTTTGACTAACTAAAACCATATTATTTATTGGGGTTACTTACATAAAACCACAATATTTGTGCGAATAAATCAGTTAACAGGCCATTTATATCTTGCCAACTAAACCATTGAAGAGGGATAGCCGATGATGAATGGGTACAGTTAGTATTTTTGAAAGTGACCGGCAAATTCGCGGCGTTCTAGTTTTTTGATGACAAACTTGCAACAGGGCTGGGGGAGAAAACATTAAGGCGTAATTTCATGTAATATTTTGAGGCATTCTTTTTCAGAAAGGATGTGTACAAGCATGATGCTGAAGTTCTGCTTTGTATTACTAGCATCTCTCAGCTACGGTGACTTTCTGGAGCATATTTGCATGCTTTCTATTTTTTATTAGACTTTTAATGTGAGCAGCATAAAACAAACAGAACACCATTTGAGGGCCTGTCGGTCACAGAACGAGCGCCAAAAAACCTTCAAGTACGCTGAGCCAGGCATACGAATGTGCTTATCTCTGGAATACATTTCAGCCTGTCTTTTTACTTATCCGTCACTGTAGTATCTTCCCGAAATTCGCGGAGCTTTTAAATTACTGTCGAAATAATTAAATTTCAGTGAAACTCGAAACAATGACAACGTTTCTTTCATGATAAAAATGCTGGACTTAGTTTACCTACTCAACATGGAGACTGCTTCGAAGACGGCAAACAAATGTATGGTTATGTAAGGATATAGGAAAAAGCGGTCAGTCTGACCAATCACTTATTATGCAGCTCCCTCTCTTTCTCTTCCGCCTGTCACAAGGCTCACTGGCTTGACCTATTGGCACTACTCGCCGCGGTGGCTGAGCAGCTAAGGTGTTGCGTTGCTAAGCACTAGGTCGCAGGATCAAGTGTCGGCCGCGGCGGCCACATTTTGATGGGGGCGACATGCAAGAACGTCCACGTCCCGCGCATTTTTGGGCACATTAAATATCCCCAGGTGGTGAAGATCAATCCGGAGTCCCTCACTATGGCGTGTCTCCTAATCAAATCCTGGTTCTGGCTCGCAAAGTCCAAGAATTCAATTCAAACTGCCGCCCCCTCTCCTATAGCCGTCGCCGAGGGAGAGGGCGACGGGAGAAAGGAGCGATGTCCTCACCAAGCAGTCAACCACTCCATATATATATATATATATATATATATATATATATATATATATATATATATATATATATATATATATATATATATATATATACTATGTCAGACATCGTTTGCAGCGCTGCCGAAGGTACGAGGCATACATAAGCAATAGACTTGCGTAGCGGATAATAGTTGCGGACGTAACTGTCTGATCAAGATTAGTGGTGAGTTGACTGTGTTTTGTTTTTGCTTGGCCTAAGATACGTTACAGCGAAGCATGACATGTTAGGACCTTTGCGCACGCACATCGTCTACCGCGAATTCAGTACCCGCTGAGCAGACGACGCGGCGGGAAGAAAGAAATCTCGACGGACATTCGGCCTTCCTATTGGCTAAGGAGTCTTGCAGCTTCCACAGTGCTGCAAATTACCTCTGATATGGAGTATAAAGACTTCAAACGTCCCAAAAATCTCGCACAAAAACACCTGCGCCTCTGGCAACCGTGGGCTTCACGATTCCACGCTCCCTTGTCACTGGTGTCTTTGTGTCAGTGGTGAAAGCCTGACCACCAATACTCAACCGCCACGAAAGCGGGCGAAGCAGCCAAATGAACCTATTCAATTTACGCCAGAGCCCAATGACTCTTGTCGATGTCTTCTTAGAGAAGCTTATTCAAAACTTACGCATGATGTTGCGCAAGTGAACGTAACGCTACGGCTACTTCCTTGTGGCCTCACGGCCTCAATTTAAGGTATCGCTTCCTTGGCCCCACTTGTCACTTCGCAAGAAGTATAGACTGCCGACTAACCCGGTCTGCAACGTTGATTGAGTAGAATGTTGTGATCTTGCACAACTGTGTTCCACGTGAGAGCACGAAGGTGACATCATTTCTGACATGTCTGAGATACAGGCCTTCCTTGTGCAACGTACCCTGCAGCATTGTGCGACGTATCTAACCCGAGTATCCCCCCCCCCCCCTCCCGACTAATACTGGCTCAACACTCATTTCACAGGCGTGAGTGATTGACGGCGGCTGTAAATAAACTCGAGTATGAGTAAACGGAATAGCCATTCAGTTTTAGTGGACGTGAATATAAACGTTGGGGAATTTCGGTGAGAGTGAGTGGATGTGAGTGAGTTTCGGTGAGTAGAAGGCGGGGCAAGTAAGAACCAAAATGAGTGCCGACGAATGCTAGTTCAAATATGTGTGAATGAGCAGAGGGCACGGCGAAAGCATTGGTGAATGATTACGAATGAGGTACACTGCCAACTTAATGTCTGGCAGGTGTTGATGAACCGCATCACTAACCGTGGCCTGGAGGTGAGCATGACACGTGGCGAGATCGATGGCCTCGATCATGCCGTACACGGGCGAGGTGGTTGCCGTACGGCTGACTTTTATAGCGGAAATAACGCCATCTTCTGCCCCCTCACAGTGCAGGGACTCAACCTCACCTGCACTTCATTGGTATGTTTCTTGGATCTCTAACACGTTCATGCCACTGCTTGTGAAATCTGAGAAACTCATTTACAAGGGTATATCAGCTCGAAGATATTCCTCTTCACTGCCGCCTGCTGGATGACACCTGCCTCGATAACAGAGCTGGCTTCGAGATTTAACAATCGTCATCAGTTCCTGCTGTGAAGGACGTCCACTCCAGAGCAGTCGAGTAGACGCTGCATGTTAAGGTTAAGCAGATTTAAAGAGGACTCTTCTTCTTTTTCGTGTTCCCGTACTTCGCGCACGAAAAGAGCAAAAAATAATAATCAAGGGATATTGGAGTGGCGTCTTTAAATCGAAATCGGTAATTTAATCAGTTCGCTTACCTATGACGGCAACGGAATCGTTTACATGAGATAGTGGATGGATGGTGAAAAAAACCAGGACACGAGCTAATACAGCTTTTCGTTCGTATAGACTACTTGTCATCGCTTGGCCGCCATTGTTAATTATATATGCCCAACATCGAGACTGGCATGTACCTGCTCTGGACAGTAGTTCTAACGTAAGATGTCTTTTTTGTGAATATGGGCCTTAGCCCGCATAGGGTCGGTTTGATTGTGAATCATTAATTACTCGATGAGCTTATTTCTCAGTCTGGCACAATCAGGCTGCCCGAGCGCCCTCAGATCCCTATCCGCGAAGTAAACACACTGATGATAGCAGCAATTTTTACTGTACCACTGATATCTTCAACTTTCGTACCTTGAGCAACACCATATGTGAACCTTACTTTGTATAGCACCATCGATTGGCCAAGCTGACCACCTTGTCGCACTAAAGGAAGGCAAACGTAGACACTCTGTTCACCATTCGGGAAACCATCTGCGTCAATGTAGCTGTAAAAAACATGGCGTCTTTCTTCGAAGCTGGCACTTATACCGGTCGGGACAGGACTTTCTTAACGCTCCACAACGGGAGATTTCAAGTCCACGTTAGGGACGAAAGCAGCGTGAGTGTTAACGAGGGCTGCAGCCAGAAATTCAAGGACGAGATCTCTGCCAGAGTGAAGAAGGAGCTAATAAGCATTCTTGACTTCGACTACAAGGATCTGCAGAGCCATGCTCAGCAGATCCAATGGCATGCTGTAGGGTCGGTCAGGTTTCCCAAGGACCCATCGGATCACGTTCCCCAAGGCTTTCAATAAGACACGCGAGGTGGTTAGAATGAAATAACCGGCCTTTGCTTAGTCATGACACGAAGGGAGCGGTCCCGCTATCGTGCGTAATCATGCGGTCTTGGTCTTTTATCTGAAACTTTCGGCTTATTTTTTTATGAGGACACTAGTTCTATCTTTTTTACTTATCTCCAGTTTAATCATAGAGGGCAAGCCAAATACATGGCTTATGCGAGAAAACCACCTGCCGCCTTACAATTCTACCGCGATGCGCTTCAACAGCCGCAACAATTGCCATCGCCATGGAACATCCCATCAGTACACATATCGTCATAGACACCCTTAGAAATCACCTTCGTCACGCTTTCCGACTCCAGCCTGAGTGCCTTGCTTCCCTCTCAGGAAGTAGACCAGATGCAACTTTTTCGATCATTGTAGCCTCGTACGGATCCTCTCATCCGTCCGATTTCACGCGTGCAGCAAGATCGCCTTCTCCTTTGAGGTATCTCCGACAGCCACAAGTGCGGCTTTCCATCCCAGGAGCTGGAAAGAAGTCCGACTTGCGAACTTGTTCCCTGAACCAAGCCGCTCTACGTGTACTGCGTGATTCATACTCCAATCGAGTTCACGTTTATACAGATGGCTCTTCGACTCTAACCAGCTCTGCTGGTGCGGTAGTCTTTCCGTCAATGTCAATCTTCGAGAAGTTCAAGATAAGCCCCGTCACAACATCGACAGGATCCGGAATTTTCGCTCTCCGTAGCGCAGTGCTATATGGGCAGCAGCAATCACCAAATAAGTGGTATATATTAAGGGATTCAAAGACATCCCTGCAATATGATATGAGCTCTGTGCCGCAGCCCACACTTTGTAGCAGAGATACGAATACGCTACCATCAAGCGGTGGACGGAGGCAACAACATTGTATTTCAGGGGCTTCCCGGGCACTGCAGCATTACTGGCAATGCAAGTGCCGACAAAGCTGCCCGTGAGAGACATGATGTATATGAAAGAACCTCGATACCATTGTCGAGAACGGATGCAGCGTGGCACCTCAGTGGTCTTGCCCATATTATTACTGTAAGGAAATGGAACACACTGGAGTCGACCAACTGGCACCTGTATGCCACGGACCCGCTTATGATATTGCAACTTTTACTTGGTTATAACCATCGGGAAGAAACGCTACTGTGCCGCTTGCAAGTAGGAGTTTCTTTTACAAACGCCTAGTCGCTCTTAACTGAAATGGCGGAAAGTCCCAATTGCAGCAGATGTTGTGTCGAAGAAACGACCTAACATGTCCTGTGTGACTTCCCTACATACGAATACGAGAAGAGTGTCCTTCGTACAGCTTTGGAGAAGTTAGACGACCATCCTTTCACAGAGTAGATCTTGGGCCCGTGGCCTCGTGCGTCTGTTATGTGAAATGCCACAAATGCGCTGGTGCGTTTCTTGAAATGCACCAGCCTGTATGACCATCTGTGACTGGCTCAGTGATGAACGCTTGTGTGCATAACAGTGAAAAGTGTGAACTTCTTACTTCATTCTCTTCTTTCAATCCCCTTTCCCCCTTCCCCAGTGCAGGGCAGCATACCGGGCTCAGCCTGGTTAACCTCCCTGCCTTTCCCTTATGATTTCTCTCTCTCTTTCTCAGTTACTCTCTCAAGGTTTATTGTTCGTTTAAGACATACATCACCATCGGTAGATCACCATTATCAGAGTAAGTCAAGCAGCCATACATCATCTCGATTTCATGAGACGTTCGCTTCACGAGGGTGGTTTGCAGGGACCCCTACTGAGTGGGTTTACAGAATATTAGCAATAATCTGTTGAGGAAAATTCAAGACGAAGCTATAAGAGTAGGTAAGCTTTAGAAATTGACGCCCAGAAAAATATAAGGCGCCACCGACTGCTTCAATGAGCTACACACTGAAGTCTGAGCCTTTTGCGGCCTGCATGCAAAAATAATCCGTAACGAATGCGAGTGTACCTTCACATCTCTATCTCGCGCCTGAGATGCGACACCTCAGTTGGGTCGTTTACTGCATGAGACACATGACGGCCAAGTTTCTTTGGACTGTCTGCAGTGAGAAGCAGTATCGCTTCTAAGAAAGGAACCATTCGGCGTCCTCTTTGCAATAGAAAAAAAAAGAAAAACAAAGCGCTTCATCAGCGCAAACACGCCAGAACTGGAACGAAAGATAGTAGGCAGGAAATAAGGCGCAACATTCATAGAAAGAAACAGGAGAACAGGAGCTTTTAGCTACGGGGTGGGTTTAACAAGGACGATAACAAAAGGAAACAGGAACTCCGTAATTGTTCTAATGACGTCCGTCCCACGCACGTGCCTACGATTTATACTAGACTCGCGTTCGCCTACGACATCCAGCATTCCTACCAATAGGCCCGTTGTAATGACCGTGTTGTTTGTAGTTCTGTTTTATTATCGGGTAATGCGAAGCGCTTTTCTTTCTGAAGGTCATGGACTTAGAGCTACTGTAGTGGCATGAGTTGATGTCTGTGGGGACTACTGCACCTCCTCTATTTTTGGAAGCCTACCTTTAGCATAAAAAATATATAGTTATACATATGCAAACACATTTACCTGCAGGTCTTGAAAGACGAAATGGCTACACGTTGATTGTAACTGTGTTACTCAATCACCCGACTGGCTGCGTAACAGGCGCAGATCAAGAGTAGAGGTCACCGTCATCGAAACAGTTAAGGAACAGGGGGCGGCGGGGTGGGTGGAGGGGGCTGAATGCACGCTCAGTTTCGACCACTAAAGCGCTACATTCCAAGTGGTGGCCATGTGTCAGAAAAAGTGCCGGTAATAAAAGAAGAGTTTAATATCTAATGGAGTGGCACAGGTTTAGGACAAACCTTTCAAAAATGCAGAAGTTCTATACGGTTACTTCTGCATCTCTGAATAAATCACCGAAAAAAGGAAGGACGGAGGCGTGTTGTAGTCACGAAATTACGGTCAGTTGCTATCTGTCTATTTGTACTCTTACAGCGACCCAGTCACCCAAGTTGTCTACCAGCTTGGGCCTTTAGTTATGTGTTCGCGAATGTGATGCCGTCGCGGTCGATGCATCTGCGTCATTCATGCTTCGTCATTCGACTTTCGCCGTGCAGCCGTAGTCGCGCATCTACGCCAACCCAGGGACACAAGTTGCCCAATAGCTTGGACCAGTAGGTACGTGCTCGCGGTCATTGCATCGTCATCAATCGAGCTTCTTCATCCTATTCCCTTCATACCGTCGCCGTGACGCGATTATTGCAGTACAGTTATCATGTCCTCATTGTCCTTCTTTGTGCTCATAGCATTGACATGCCATCGTCACTGTGTGGTCGTGATGACGTCACGGTTGTTGCATCGTCGTTATTCTAACTTCGCCATGCGACTCTTATCATGTCGTCACCGTCGCACAGCCATCGTCATACAGCTGTTACGCCGTCGTCGTCACGCTGTCGTCTTGCCATTGCCATCACTTCAGAAAAAAATGATCTTGTTGTCGTCATACCGCTGCTATCGTACCACATTCGCCGTTCCATCAACGTCATTTTTCGTCCTTCTGTCATAGTCATGCTGTAGTCCTTCAGTCGTGATTGCGCCGTCGTTGTCAGGTCGTGGTCTTCATTGGCTAATTGTCAAGAAGTCATGGTCATGCATTGGCTGTCATACCATCGTCTTCATGCCATCGTGTTCTTTCCTTCATCTTCATTCCAGCTTCGTCATCCGGTTTTCGTCATACCTTCGTCGTCCTGCCATTGTCGTTATGCCATCTGCGTCATCTCACTGTCTTCATGCCGCCGTCCTCACGCTGTGATCATACCATCGTCATTATTTCAGAACGGCGATCTCATGGCCATATACCGGCTTCCAGGATCTCCTTTTCTAGGTCAGCCAGTGCCGCGCGAGATTCATACCAGCAAATTTTTCTTAAAATCCACTAGGTGTGTTTGTTCTTTTATGCGTAGCTTTATTGAATGCATTATAGTGCTAAAAGAAGAAAGCCTGTGAAGGAAAGAGACCGTCCAGTTTGACGCGCCGGCACGACATGTCCAATCTGCCTTGAGTTCGACTTCCAGCTTCATGCAAAACTGAGAATGTAGGCCGGGTATTATGTTTTAGAGCGCCTTTGGTGACTGTTGCCACGATTCATAATATGCAATTGTCTACCTTAAAAAAGAAATTCCATTTTACATTGGCGGCCGTGCCAGCCTTTTCTTTCACATGCGTTCAAATGCGAGTTTGTTGTTGAATATAATTAAACTATTAAATCAGATTGCCTATGACGGCTCACAAACCTACCCGAGAAATGCTACATAACACCGTATCGGGGGCCTAGGGGACGCGTATTCGCCTAGTATACGGGAAGTGCAGGGTTGGAATCCCCGTACCAAGGGAAACACACCGCACTTTCTATTGAGTGGCAATGTTCCCCAGCGTGGTGGCCTGCTTGGGGAGGTTCTCATCTCGAAAGAAGGGCCTAAGGGATTTAGAGCTACCTGAGTGTCCCTCGTCCAACCACAGGCTTAATGCTGGGCAGAGCATTCGCGTTGCTTTGGGAGGCAGATGAGAGCTGTAAGCGGGTGTCTACCAGTAATATAGGTGCAAGCGCGCTCCTGGACGGGCTCTTGGTCAATGCGGGACCTCAACATGTGTGAAATATAGGAACATGTTGGGAAATCGCCGGCACGGTACCAGCAGGCATCCTTTTGAGAGTTACGTATGGCTTTTGCACAGCAAGTGCAGCTGTGGCACAGCTACACTTGCACAACTACAAGTGTAGCTGTGGAAGTGTACATTCTGGTGGCGGTCTGTGCGAACCTCTCCCAAACAACGTCATCGTGAAAAGACGGGCGCCAGACCGGGGGACTGCGCGTGCCCGTGCGACGTAGATCTAACCACGCCTCCTCCGCAGCCAAACATTGAGGTCTACGCAATGAGCCGCGGCAGCGGTAATGGGCACTATTTGATATCCATGGAGAGGGCGAAAGTTTTAAAAGAAAGGAAAAGCCGCCCGGCGAGAGCTCTGTGTCCGTTGAGCTTGGTTTTGCCGAACGAGGCGTCTTGGTACGAGTGGCTGGAAGGTGAGCTTTATTCTTTTTATCGTTTCATGCGCAGTCACATGTATAACCTAAAATTCATTCCGATAATGTACAAGTTTGTGGACATCATTGAAAGCCCATGGTTATAGCTAAATTTGCAGAGAAAATTTTAGCGAAAAGCCTGAACTTGCCTATATTGAAGTAAGTCTATCTCGAAGCCCTTCAACCAAAGTGCATTCAAACTGGCACAGCTTTTACTTTTACTGCCAAGCTATTATTGTGACGTGGGCGCGCTGCACTGCCCAGGTGGCGCTGCTTAACACCGGTCATCAACGCCCTCCTTGCCACATTTGCCGGTTTGGGGTAGTAGAAAACGCGAAGTCCTGCTGATGCCTGCAATACGCCGCGTTATGCTTTCTCATCGGAGCTGCGCTTCGCCGGTAATTCTGGAAAATTTCGCGAATAGGAGACCCCTTCCGTCGCGAAGGAAGCAAAATTAAGTGCCCGGCCGAATGCGTACACTGTCCAGGAACAGTTTTAGACACAGTTTCACTTCACTGTCGCTTTCGAGTATGTACCGCTAAGTAGCGCGATATCATGCTGCAACGGCACATTGTCATAGTATGTCTCTATTCACTTACAACTCTGAACAAATCATTAAGAAATAAATAACCTGCTATAACGTTCTCACTGTGAAAGAGCTTGACTGCTTCTTTATGCGTGTCGACGTTGGCTGCCGTTGGACTGCCGGACACAAGCGTGCTTATGCAGAAAAAGTACATTTCTATAGAATAGCAGCTTGGGCATGTAGGTTTTCCCTCCTGGTGTTAACAGCGCGAAACGTAGACACAAAAATGTTTTATGCCTGTTTTCATGGTCTTCAGAAGAAATTGGAGCCAAGTTTTACCATACCATATAATACCCACTAAGTTAGCATATTGAGGAAATGTGCAAAATATATCGGCAATGCGCAAACAATTTTCGAAGGGTTTGAGCTAATAAGGGGCTAAATGAAAATTGTTATACTCTTGTTTTCAGCCTGTTTAAGGGCGTTATATGAAACATTTGGGACGTTTATCTGTTTCCATGAGAGAACAAAAAAATAAGAGCACTGATGCCATATTTAAACAAAATAGAGGAAATTATATGGGTGACGTTTGCTGAAAGCTTGAAGTGTGCAGGTTAATTACGTGCTTTGAAAATTTGAAAATAATTACTGAATACTCAAGCTTTACGACTTTTTATGCGTTATGTGAGGTACATAGTTATTTTCCAGGTGACCTTGCTGGACTAAACATTGCAGGTTGCTTAAAATGGGCGAAAATAAGGGGCACGTTAAGGGTGATGTATTGGCAAAGTTCTAAATACGTGGATTAATGCAGGCTTTGTCAGGGGTTACGTATGCAAATGCTCCAAAACGCTATTATTGTTTTTTACGAGTGGCGCAAGAATTTGCCCACTGCCCTGGCATCACTACAAATGCACCAAGGTCAAATTTAGCGAATACGAAGGAATCCAATGGGAAATTTGTGTCCATAGTTAAATATGTGTGGATTAAATGCAACCTTTGTGAAACATTTCTTTATGGAGCGCTCTAAAAACATTATATTGAACTATTATGCGACGTTTCCCCGTGTACTGAGGCTACTTTATGTTATACCAAGTTGATATTCGGTGAAAATGGGTGCTATGTTAGGGACAATGTGTAGCAAAACTTTAACCTTCGTCATCTAAATAAAATTGCTTAAAAGAACTTCTGAACCATCTTTTCTTATTCATCATGTACGAGGTTCGCAGTAGGTTACCCCGGTGTCCCCGGTAAATTAAGCAAGGCAACTTATTCATATGCGTTTAAAATAGGGGCAACTTAGGGGTAACATGTAAGAGAAGTTCAAAGTGTGTGGACTAGTTGCGGCCTTTGCAGTAAATTACGTACGTAAGTGATCCGGAGTGCCTTTTACGAACAACGCAGAACTTATCCTGCTGCCCTGGGAGAACTATGAACGCGACCAAGATCAAATTTAGCGTAAAAGGGCTGGGGAAGGGTGACATTATGACCAGTCTTCTGGCAAAGTAAAATGAGTGCGGATGACTTACTGCTTTTATAAAATTTCCTTACCACTTGCCCGAAAACGTTACATGAGGACAAGGTTTCAAATGAGCCAGTCATATACGGCGATTGTTTTAAAGTATATGATTTAATCACAAACAACTGAAGTTCTTTTTTAGTTTATTGCGATAAGAATAGCATGGAAAATTAAGGCTCATTTCTGCTGTCGGCGTCATGGTCCGTATAAAGCCCAAGGGCGATAACATCGTTGACGCGTGCCGTATGGTATAAGTGCGAACGAAAATGTGCGAGGTTGAGGCGAGAAATAGCGGCTCAATCTGACGCGCCCAAGGGAGGAAAGTGGGTAGGAAGCGCGCAGTCTTCCGTCGCGCGCAAGGCAGCGAGGGGAGGGGAGGGAAAGGGGGCATTCTACTCCTGCCGCCGCCGGGGCCCTATCTTGAAAGCGATCTGCGATCAGTACGGAGTCGAGGTGCACCGAGGGCTTATAGCTTCGTGTGCGCTCTTGTTCTAACCACTAAGTTCGCGTTGAAGCGAGACGCGACACGAAGGTCAGTTCGTTTGCTGCGGCTGCCGCGTTTTCTCGCTCCCGCGTTGTGACAGCGAGTGTGCCCAGTCATCGAGTAAGATGAGTTCATGTTTGCTTGCGCACGCGTTACATCATGCTTGTTAATTTAGTTAGCAAGCGAATGTTTGCAAGTTTACGGCCGATGAATCTACTATCCTTACTTCGTATAGCTGCCTACTAATTTGCTATCGCAATCGATGCTTCGTCTTTCGGTCAAAACTGCATCTATTTTTGTGACTGGTCGAAAGAAAGAAGCTTCGCTGGAAATTGGGCTGGCGATTCGGCAGCGCGCCGTAAAAGTTTCTCATTTTTTAACAAGGCTCAGTTTTTATTAGAAGTGTCACACCCTACGCGAATCTTATGCTATATTGTCTACATCTTCATAAATCAGTAAAACAACATTACTTTCAAGGCACAACCCTTGTGGCGTAATAAAATAAACTGCTGAAGGGCAAAAAATATGAATGGTATGTTGCTGCCAGTGCTAGCTTATCTAGTACATAAAGACGTATTGCAAGATATAATATATTGACCACGTGACAAGAAAGACAGAGGTAAAATTTCATTAACAACAAGCATAATATTTATTGGCGTTATTTATTTAAATTCACTATGTTCATGTGACTTTATCAATCAAGAGGGCATTTCTCGTACTGAAAAATTCAATTGCAGAAGAATAGATGGCGATGAACGCAGTTTATACCTTTGAAAGCGACCTGTTAATTCACGGCGTTCTTATTTCATAACAATATCGCAACAAGGGCGGAGGACATGGCTTCGCGGCGTGATTTGGATAATATTTTGATGTCTCTCTCTATATATTTTTTCAGATAGGATACATACAGACATCATGCTGAAGTTCTGCATTTTCGTGTTGGCATCTGTCTGTTGTGGTGAGTTTCTGAAGCATTTGCATGTTCTTCATTCTTTCACACGACTTTCATTGTATGCGAAAAATCTTGCATGCTCAAATGGATCACGGTCAGTTATAGGCTAGACACCTAAGGCAAATGCATAAACTCCAATGTCCCAATTGCTTCAGCGGTATTGTATCATGTCTTACCAGCCCCACAGAAATATAACCAATGCAATAATGTTTGCCAGATGCGCAGTGTCACAAAACGCACGCCGAAAAGTACCCTCGTACGCTGTGCGAAGCACACGAATGTGTGTGTGTGTGTGTGTGTGTGTGTGTGTGTGTGTGCGTGCGTGTGCGTGTGTGCGTGTGTGTGTGTGCGTGTGTGTGTGTGTCTGTATGTGTGTGTGTGTTCACAATATGTTTCAATTGCTCTCTTTATTAACGAGTCAATGCAGCCAGCGTTATCACGGTCTGTGAAGGGAAATTTGCAAACATCTTAAATTGGCTGACAGATCTGTCCTTATTTATTTATTTATTTATTTATTTATTTATTTAATTATTTATTTATTTATAGATACTGCGCTCTTAAACACAAGATCATTACAGGTCTGTGTACATATCTGTAAAGTAACGTATTGAGACAGAAATGAAATACATTGACGCAAAGGCTTCAGCAACACTTATACATAACAAAAAATTGTTCAGCAATGTCGTCATGCGCAAGACCCTAACAAAATAATAATTTCAATACATGATTTACAAGCACCGAATATGGCTCAACACGCATACACAAAACAACAATCAATAATTATTGAATATACGCCTCAAACACTAACAATGAATTCTTTGTTACTACATCATCAGCAAGGTTGTTCCAGTCGATTATGGTTCTAGGAAAATATGAATATTTTTGCGTTAGTTCCTGCTAATAATGGTTTTACTGAGAGAGAATGTCGCATTCGTGTAGCGTAACCACTGTAATAACTAATTATTTGCGACGTGTCAATAATGTATTGCCCATTTACCAACTGAAAAAAGAATTTCGAGCCACAAATACGATTCCTATTAGGAACAGACGGTAAACCGCTTTTTCTTAGAAGGCCCGTGATGAATACGCATCCATAGAAATTATAGATAAATTTCACTGCTTTTTTTAACCTTTTCCAATTTGGGACTGCTAAATTTAGTGAAGGTGTCCGAGATTATAACAGCATATTCTGTCTGCTCGTACAATAGCTCTATAAGCAAGTAAGCGAGTTTCAAGGGCAGCATACCATAACGCCCGCCTTAAAAGGAACAGTTTACGAAGAGAATTAGCAGCGACAGTATCAATAGGGAGTTTTAGAATAGGGGCCCCAATAGTTTGGGGCCCCAAAGAGCTTTGCGGGTGTTAGCGTTGGGGCACGTAGGAGTGAAGAGCTTTAGAATAGGGTTTGACGTTTGCGGATAGTGTCTTGCGCTGACAGCGCCACTACGGCGTCAGAGAAAAACTATTAGAAATAATTAAATAAAATATACCATTTTATGATAGGAATAATAATTTTTACTAGCGTGTATTCGCGTTTAAGCACAATTTAGAGGTTATTCTCTGTAAGCATCAAACAATTAGTTGCGCTTAGTTTTGAGCAAACCAACTTTACTAGCCTTCACCAGCCAAGCTTAGCCGTGTTAGGCCTACGAGCCATAATATCCACAATCGAATTCAAAATCAGAGGCGTCTAATGAGTCAATCTTCATAACACACGCTAGTTGAGAGAAAGCGATAACCGCACTCACTTCTCCTAGCTTGCGAACTTCACGCGTTACCGCGAATCGAACCCAGTTTTGTGCTAGGTTAGAGCCGTCGCTTCGATGGGTGCCGCCATGTTTGCCGACGCAAAGCTTTTGGGGCCGCTATTTGGGCTCCCGCTAAATCGGTGAAATAGCGTTCCCAACGCAAAACCCAAACGGAGTTTGCGTCTTGCGCATGCGCAGTGGCTTGGACGCTATTTCTTTGGGGCTCAAAAACGTTTGGGGCCCCTATTCTAAAACTCTCTAGTATGTTCTCTCCGAGAAAGGTCATTAGAAATCCAGAGGCCTAGATACTTGTAGCATGGGACTGCGGAAAGTGCGTGATTAGTAATACCATACTGGTAACAGAGAGGGTTCCTTTTAAGTGTTATTCTCATATATACTGTTTTATCAAGATTTATTACCATTTGCCACATGTCACACCAACGTTTTACTTTTTGACGGTCATTATTTAGCCGAATTTGATCCTCAGTAGAATTTATTTTTTCATGAAGAACATAGCCATCAGCCTATAACTGAACGCGGACAGAAAGATCACAGACAATATCATCTATAAAATAGGAAACAAAAGCGGTTCAAAAGCAGGTCCCTAGGGGACTCCGGACTCGATCGGAATGTTGAGGGAGTGGGCATTATTAAAAGAAACAAACTGACACCGGTTTGACAAGTGGGAAGGAAGGAAGGAAAAAGTGGAGAAGGAAAGGCAGGGAGGTTAACCAGTTTAGCTTACCCGATTTGCTACCCTACACATGGGAGGCAGATGGGGGGATGAAAGATGGGGAGGAGAGAGAGAGCACATAACACTGCACACACATTGTCAGTTACAGTCCGTCACTCTTGCGCGGTACGTGACATCACTGCCACAACCGCTTGTCCAAGCCCGTCTCTTTCAAGAACCGAAGTAGTTTCTTCGTCGCCTTCAGCTGCAATATCTTCTGTCGGCGATATGTGAAAATAATTGCAACTGACAATGGTGTATTGTCAAGGTGCGCTAGAACGGAAGCCATGGGACTGTTTCTGAACATTATATTCAGGACAATCGCACAGAATGTGTTCTAGCGTCTCCTCACAAAGACAGGCATTGCAGAGAGCATTGTCGGCCATTCTAATACGAAATGAGTAAGATTTCGTGAAGGCCACACCTAGCCATAAGCGATAAAGCAGAGTGGCCTCTCTTCGGCGGAGTCCAGTTGGCATACAGAGATGCATCAAAGAGGGCAGGTCGTATTGACGATTGCTCCGGTTGGTCTGGCTGCTTGGTGTGCACCATAGAGAGAGCGTCATCTCCTGTTCAAGCACTCGAAGTCTGCTGGCTGCGTAGGACCGTGAAAGTGGTATGGCCTCTTCGTGTGTCTTCAAGAACTGCCCGAGCTGCATTATCGGCGTCTTCGTTTCCTATGACGCCGCAGTGACTTGGCAGCCACTGAACGTCACGTCACGTGGTGTCCTTTTTCATGTGATGTATGGAGTAGGCATCTAATATCAAACTCGAGCTGTTCGAATGGCCCGCGAGGCAGAGCTGATATCACAGATTATAGGGCTGCCTTTGAGTCACTGAAGATTGACCATTGTCGAGATGGTACCCGATTGACGAAACACAGTGCAGCGCGAAGAGCAGGTAGTTCCGCAGATGCCGATGTCGTTGGGTGGTCAGTCCTAAAGCTGATGATAATAGCTCTTGCTGGGACAACCACAGCACCGGACGAACGCTGGATTTTTGTGGAACCATCAGTATAGATATATACGCTGTCCGCGTACTTCTCGCACAGAAGAAGCAGAGACAGTTGTTAAAGCACATGCACTTGTCAAACCAGCCCCACAGTCCATCTCAGTGTACCAGGAAACGGGAAAATGTCTGAACTGTCGTCGCTGGTTGACAACTAAGCCTCGATCCAGGCTATTAGATTGTTATTTGTTATTATGAAACTTAATTTATGAATAAGCTTTCTGTGCGAAACCATGTCGAAAGCCTTGCCAAACTCCAAAAATATTCCATCAATTTGTTTGCCTTTGTTACTTGCTTCTGAAAAATCGTGAATAGTTTCTGCCAGCTCTGTATATGTCGAGCATCCCCTTCTGAAGCCATGTTGGACTTTCGATATTACGTTATGTCCTTCTAGAAATTCAGTTAAATGTTTATAAATAATATGCTCAAGTAGCTTGCATGCAGTAGACGTAAGTGAGATTGGCTGATGGCTTTGTATACTTTTTTTTGTCACCACGTTTATGCAGTTTATTTCTTGTGACTTTCCAGTCACCAATATCGCACATAAATATTTGGAGCACCCTTCAGCATACTGCTTTAGAAAGGCATTTGGAATGTCATGTGGACCGGACGATTTCTTCACATCACGTTTTAACAATAGATTAAACACTCCATTTTTGTATACGATAACATCAGGGGTAGGACGTATAGAATTATTTAATGGTGGTAGATGACCATTGTCACCAGTGGAAGCAATTTTGTAAAAGGTGATTAAAGGCAATGCACGCTGTATTATCATCCCCCTACACAAGTGCCATCAATTAAAGACATGTCAGTTGAGCCAGAACTTGGAGTAATCACCTCCCAAAATGTCTCAGGCGAAATTTTAATAAATAATGGGAGTTGAGTACAAAAATAGCTTCGTTTATCAAATGCGATCTGGGGTTGTGCAAGGGACAGCTGGCTTTTCCCGTTTCTTCAGGCGTTTTAGCCTACGCTGCAAATGCAAAGTTTCTCTGTTAATCCAAGGACGGCGGTTACACGACTTCTTGGTTATCATTGGAATGAAAGGCTGAAGACATTCATGAAAAATGTTTTTGAAGACAACCACAAATCGTTCATAGTGCTTGGATTGTGTTCAAAATCTTCGTAATAAAATTCCGGTACGTCAATAATAGATTCATTATCTGCCCGTTTAAAATTTGTAAGGCTCTTAATATCAGCTAGGAGGTTTAATAAATCATCTTTTAGTGCCAATAAAACTGCCTTGTGGTCTGGTATACCTGTCACAACACCGCAGGAGGCGTTTGCTGCAATTAATTTATTTTATTTGAATAATGAATGAATGCTACCCCTTATAACAAGGAGAACGAAAATACATGCAGATTTGTGCTGGATTCTTGTAGGCTCATTTACAATCTGCATAAGATCCAAATGAAATACCAGGTCCAGCATTTTACTCTCCATCAAATTGAATGATTGGTTTGAAAAATTGGACCAATCACTGTTTGGGAAAATGAAATCACCGGCCATAATTATTCTATCTTCTGCTTTTACATGACACTGAAAATATTCTTTTAAGTGGTACAAGATAGCGACAGAAGAGCTCGGAGACCTATACACAGCTCCAAGAATAAGCTTAATATTACTCGAATAAAGTTTACAAAACGTGCCACCGATTCCAGTAATGTCAGGTAGCCTCATGAATGGCAACGATGGTTTAAATAATACAGCAACTCCTCTACATCTTCTGTCGCGATCTTTCTTAAATACCTTATAGTTATTTGGAACAAATTCGTTGTCATATACATCCTCGCTTAACCATGTCTCAGTCATCACCACAACGTCAGAGTTCTGTGCAAGTAAGAGACCCTGCAAGTGAGACTCTGCAAGTGAACGACTTTGTTCACAACACTACGACAGTCAACATTTAAAACTCGCAAACATCCTGCTTTTGGTTTGTTATATCATTTAGCTATAGAAATCTGATACCGCTTGTTTGACGCTTTGTCCCAGGTGATTAATGCCCCATCCACACTGAATTTATCAGACTAACTTTACCTTGGCCCCTTTCGCCCTTTCTTGTGCAGAACTTTCCCATAGTTTCTTCCTTATTTCACGAACGCCAAGAGAGGTCCTCGGAAACTGATATTTTAGAGCCTCTGAGTTTTGGGAGAGCCCTTCAGTAATGAGATTTTTTCACGATAATCCAGAAATCTCAAGATCGCGGGACGATAACCATAATTTTTCCTTTCCATTTTTTACTTTCCCAGCCATTTACACAATTCTATTCCAGTAACAGTTGCATGAAGCTTTTCAAGAAAAACAGATTCCTTTATCTTCGTGGCCAGACTATCAGAAGTTTCAGTGCTTTGTTCTTCAATGCCATAAATAATCAAATTATTTATTGGACCCTATTTTCTAATTCACCCACTTTGTTTAAAAAGCTTGAAACATTTTGTTCCAATTCAGCCTCAGTGGTCTTAAGGACACTTACGCCTTCCTTGAATGCTCCAAGAGAGGTCACTTTAACTTCTAAACCACTCAAACGCTCATGTAAACTTGCTACATCCTCTTCAAGCTTTCCTTGTTTAGTCAAGACAGCATTGATTGAAGTAGTAATGTTATCCTTCCCCGTTAGAAGTTTACAAGAATTTGCTCTTTTGTACGTTTGTATGAACGGATGTCAATAGCTGGATTTCACCTGCACATTGAAATGAGCGAGTCAGAGGAGCAGCTTGTTTGCGTGAAATTCTGTGTAAAATTTGGAAAATCTAATACGGTGAAATATGAAATTCTAAAAATAGCTTCCCGAACTTCAGCTTCAGGGAAAATTGCAACACAAGAGTGGCGGAAACGTGCTAAAGAAGACCGTCTATTTCAAAAAGTACTTCCCCTGTGGAGGAAGTGGACAACGCAATTCGTTACAGCGTCAACGTATATTACTCCAGCTAGATTAGGGACATATGTTATCATGCTTTACTTTTTGAACTCAACTATAACTAATTTTACAGAGTATCGACACCTACAATGTCCTTAGTACAGAAATTTCTTCAGAACTAGTAAAACTGAAGTACCTTTCTATCGATTACGGTGTTGGACACCTTCCTTAAAGTGTTATCGATACAGAGCTTCGCTGGCCTCCTCCCTACTGTGCCCATTCTGTAGAGATGAGGCAATTGATCATTTTTTCTTATGATGTCATCGACTGGCAAATGCAAGGAAAATATTTTAGAACAACATTTAGACAAACAAGAAATGAATTTTTAAATACCTGAAATTCTTTCTCTCAGAGCTTATTCTTTTGGGCAATATCGCAGGGATGCTTCCTCAGGTGTTAGACTTTAAAATTGTTTCAAATAAGATATTAAGCTCTATTGCTAATTCTATGACTTATTTTTCATTGCTTTGAATCTTCCCAATCATTTCAATTGTCTTCTTGGCATTATTATTCGCGTTATTTCAATTCCATCCAAATCTTGGCCAAACACCAGTAATGAGTATGGGCATACTCCTTTAATGTATTTTTCTGGTGTGAGCCATAAGATAAGGACAAACAAACAACCATTCTCTGACAGCTCGAGAAGTAGCTGAAGAGCCTGACATCTCAAAAGCTGCATTCGATGAGGTTCTAACCGACATCTTTGGGTACGCGCCGCTTCGCAGCAAAATTTGTGCTGTGGCACTTTCCAAACGAACAAAAACATACGATACTGTAAACATCACACATAGCTCGTGGGACGGGCTATGTGTGATGAAAAATTCGGGAGAAACACGGGCGGGACAATTTTCCCACGACCAAAGAAAGCGCGACATGTTTTTCGAAAGATGAAAATCAGTAGTTCCGAAGCTGTCAGTTACTATAAGTTTTATCCGCAAGAAAAGACCGTTAATAAAGAATGCTATCCGAAAGTTTGAAACATTCATCATCATAATCATCATCAGCCTGGTTACGCCCACTGCAGGGCAAAGGTCTCTCCCATACTTCTCCAACAACCCCGGTCATGTACTAATTGTGGCCATGCCATGCCTGCAAACTTCTTAATCTCATCCGCCCACCTAACTTTCTGCCGCCCCCTGCTACGCTTCCCTTCCCTTGGGATCCAGTCCGTAACCCTTAATGACCATCGGTTATCTTCCCTCCTCATTACATGTCCTGCCCATGCCCATTTCTTTTTCTTGATTTCAACTAAGATGTCATTAACTCGCCTTTGTTCCCTCACCCAATCTGCTCTTTTCTTATCCCTTAACGTTACACCTATCATTCTCCTTTCCATAGCTCGTTGCGTCGTCCTCAATTTGAGTAGAACCCTTTTCGTAAGCCTCCAGGTTTCTGCCCCGTAGGTGAGTACTGGTAAGACACAGCTATTATATACTTTTCTCTTGAGAGATAATGGCAACCTGCTGTTCATGATCTGAGAATGCCTGCCAAAAGCACCCCAGCCCATTCTTATTCTTCTGATTATTTCCGTATCATGATCCGGATCCGCCATCACTACCTGCCCTAAGTAGATGTATTCCCTTACGACTTCCAGTGCCTCGCTGCCTATTGTAAATTGCTGTTCTCTTCCGAGACTGTTAACAATTACTTTAGTTTTCTGCAGATTAATTTTTAGACCCCCTCTTCTGCTTTGCAGCTCCAGGTCAGTGAGCATGCATTGCAATTGGTCCCCTGAGTTACTAAGCAAGGCAATATCATCAGCGAATCGCAAGTTACTAAGGTGTTCTCCATTAACTTTTATCCCCAATTCTTCCCAATCCAGGCCTCTGAATACCTCCTGTAAACACGCTGTGAATAGCATTGGAGATATCGTATCTCCCTGCCTGACGCCTTTCTTTATTGGGATTTTGTTGCTTGCTTTATGGAGGACTACGGTGGCTGTGGAGCCGCTATAGATATCTTTCAGTATTTTTACATACGGCTCGTCTACACCCTGATTCCGTAATGCCTCTATGACTGCTGAGGTTTCGACAGAATCAAACGCTTTCTCGTAATCAATGAAAGCTATATATAAGGGTTGGTTATATTCCGCACATTTCTCTATCACCTGATTGATAGTGTGAATATGATCTATTGTTGAGTAGCCTTTACGGAATCCTGCCTGGTCCTTTGCTTGACAGAAGTCTAAGGTGTTCCTGATTATATTTGCGATTACCTTAGTAAATAGTTTGTAGGCAACGGACAGTAAGCTGATCGGTCTATAATTTTTCAAGTCTTTGGCGTCCCCTTTCTTATGGATTAGGATTATGTTAGCGTTCTTCCAAGATTCCGGTACGCTCGAGGTCATGAGGCATTGCGTATACAGGGTGGCCAGTTTCTCTAGAACAATCTGTCCACCATCCTTCAACAAATCTGTTGTTACCTGATCCTCCCCAGCTGCCTTCCCCCTTTGCATATCTCCCAAATCTTTCTTTACTTCTTCCGGCTTTACCTTTGGGATTTCGAATTCCTCTGGACTAATTTCTCTTCCATTATCGTCGCGGGTGCCACTGGTACTGTATAAATCTCTATAGAAATCCTCAGCCACTCATTGAAACGCTTGAAATTGAGGAGGGAAAGCTCGAAGGCTTCTTAAGAACTGCACCCGACGCTCTATCATGATAATGCACACGCCCCCACATATCTGTTCATAGGAGAGTTTCTTTTTTTGTTTTTTGCACACGTTTCGACGATACTTCTACCCGAACTTCCATATTCACTAGTCTTGTCCAGCAAACTTTTTAAGCTTTGAACGCTATTAGCTCCCGCTGTCAGCGACCTTCAAGTTACCGTGAGCGAAAAGCCAGAGCCGTCATCCGGGCACTGAAACGAGATCCCCCCACCCTTTTTACAGGACCGCATTAAATACTCTAGTTACTTCGAAACAGCTTACAAAAAACATTGCATCCGGTTTCTTCCTAATATTTGTTCACAATATCCCTGAAGCTATAACTTCTAGTACGCTGAAGTTTTATCTGTCACTTCCAATCCCGGCGTTTCAAAAGGCAGATACGGGACACTATACAGTTGATTGTCATCTGTTGGCACTGAAACAGAGTTACCTGCGCTCTCTTCAATGCCAGCGGTCCATGAGCCCCCGCGCGTCCTGCACGACTGCAACGCCGCCAGCACGCGGCAGCGCCCAAGTCAGTAGCGTCCGGTGCACCGCGGATGGCTGTTTGACCGAGACGAGACTTGCAATGAGCAATGAAGTTCTGTCTGCGACAGGAAACTGTTGCGTCCATATGGAGCCGTGCACAGTATGGTGTGGTGCAGTGTGGTGCGGTGGGGTGTGTCGTTGCGCACATGCACTACATCCATTTTGATTTGTGGCTAATATCATCACCACCCAATCTGCTCTTCTTTTTTGTTGCCTACGCTGAAGTGTGCTTTCAGAGGACACATTGCGGTGCTGATGCTGTTATTTACTCGGTGTACGACAACGTGGACGTTCATCGCACTAAAGCTGACGTGGACGCGAGCAATGTGGAGCACCTACCAGAGCTGCAAAGTTGCGCCACGCTCACACAGGACACATATCATCTTAAATCGGGATCAACAAAAAATCCAATTTCTTCCTTGGTCAGGAAATGACATTTCAAAAAAAAAATATTTTAAATCTATATTAAGCGACGTTTCTTTCTCTTCTTTTCATCCCATTTCAGCGTCGTCGACTGGCGTCATTGAAGCCAACACTTATGTGGACACCATTTTGAGGGAAAAGATGCCACTCCTCGTGAGGGGATCGCCGCAGCTTGCGGTCATCGGAGATTTCAGTTTCAAGGTACTTGCACGAGTGCTGCTCTAGGACAGTGTTTTTCAGTACAGATGGAAGCGAGTAACTTAAGTTAAACTGCGCGTCTCGCGGATGGGTTGTGATTTAGAAAAAGAGCAAACAAAGACGGTATACGCAGAGAGGTCAACCAGACGAATGACCAGTTCGCTCCTCTGCACTGATGCTAAGAAATAGGGAGAGCAGAAAGAGGAAAAACGGGGAAAAAAGCGAACTTGTCGTGCACAGCGGGAGAATGCACTGGTTGGTTGTAAACGGTCCCTCAGGCCGGTGCACTTCAAGAACTGATTTAGCGCGTGAAGAGCATTTTGCGGCAGCAACTGATGTGACCATGGTCCGAGTATCATTCACTTAGATAACTGACTCGAACACAGCCGATTTTAAGTTGTCCGGAAAGGCAGGCGCGCGAAGTCGTGCCGAGGAGAGGTGCACAAGAGGCACTCAGTGATTTTCTCGTATCAACGTGAGTTGTACGTCGGGCTTTCGACCGTTTCAGTACAACAGGGGCAAGCATGCGCAATCACCACTTACAGCCATAAGTGGTACAGAAACGTTGCTTCCCTGAGATTTCTCTTGGTGACTGCTGCGTCATTTCCCGCCTGGGCAGCGTGGAGCACTTCCAAATGATCACTCGTGTGTTGCAGTTTCGCCTTACAAAGATGGCGAGCCTTTTTTTAATTAAAAAGCCTTTTTGTAGTGTTGTTATAGCAAGGCGTTTGGTCATTGCGCCTTATAGGCTTATATGACACACGTGTGCTGCCTAATTTCATGCATTAACTCTTTTGGGAGTTGTCTGAGTGTGCGTAAGCATTGCGCCACTTGCTCGCCTCCGCGCTGCCTGGTGCTATTACCAATGTTATGAAACTTGATCTGACTAGTATAAACGACAGCACCGCTGCGACACGGACTGCTGCGGATGGCGCGCAAAGTGAATTGATGAGGCAAGCAGACTACTGCAGGTGGTGGCATCAGGTGTGCTGATGACGTTCCGATCATTATCAGCCGTTGTGGCACTGTGGCGCCTTATCATTCCGCGTCGAACGGTTATCAACCGTGACCAACCGTAATCCTGTGGTGGCTGCGTATGACGCAGCTGCGCGGCCGCCTACCTTGAAAGCGATCTACGATGGAGACAGTGCGGCGAGTGCTGATAGCTTCGTGCACGCTCTGTTCTTGCCGCTGATTTCGCGCTGAAGCGAGAGGCCGCACGAAGGTCAATTTGTTCGCTGATCCGGGCTCTGTATTGAAGGCGATCGCCTCACGTGACTGACTGACTGACTGACTGACAGACAGACAGACAGACAGACAGACAGACGGGCGTTTTTCCTCATTCGGTAGGCATAGAAATAGTTACGTATTTAATATTCTCCCATCTTCTGCGACATCACTCGTTTCAAACTCATTCAAATACGTGTCAGAGTAGCTGTAGAGATTTTTTTTTCATTTATGACGTTGAATTTAGCGTTCTTACAATAAGGAATGAGCTCTGATTCCGCAAAGTTACAGTGAAATGTCGAGGTCATGTTGAGGTCAAATTGCAACACCCCATGGTCACTATTCTGTCTTATCCTCTAAGTATAGAGGATAGGAATTTTCGTTGCGCTGAAAGAAACTGAATCCAGAGTATTCAAACATTGACCAGCATTGTATCTGGCTGCGTAATGTAAAGGTATCTGTCTGTGTAATGTAAACCAAGTGCACTGATATAAGAACATTTTTTCAGCATTTACAATAAAATCTATTCGTCACAGGAAAAGGCACACTCCCCGAAATACCGGAGCAAAATGCCCCAACAAAATCATAGGACACGTAGGAAAAAGGCAATTAACATGACTTACAGCGCCGTGGTAAACAAACGCTGAAGCAGAATTTGACAAGCGGTATAGGCAAGCCCCCACTACAATTCTCGTGCTTTTTCAGTTCACGCACAGTCATACTAATTATAACTTGGGGACCACATCAATGCGGAGAGACGGGATGCTCTGCGATACAGCTATCAGTATGCCGCCATCACGACTTGCTTTTCTATGATGCGGTACCTGTCGGAACTAAGAAATCGTTGCTGAGAAATTTAACGCAAATTAAGTTGATCTGGCTTGTTTATTGCACTTCTAAAGTTGTCGAAGATAACAGGGACGGACAAGTAAGGAGCGGCAGTGATAGCACTTCCCCTCGCTGATTATTATGGGGTTGTGCGTTGCGACTGCAAGTTACGGACTACTTCCTTCCTCAAGTGTGACCGAGTGTTGGTAGAGGGTACACGAGCTGGATAATGTGCTTAATTATCACAGTTATTTTAGGCGCGAGTTGTATTACCGTGAACTTCCTCTCGAAGCCCGTCATCATGTCGATGATAAAGTTACTACGCGTTACTTACAAGTAGGGGCCCTATAACGTAAAACTATTCTAATATGTTTTTATTCGTATCTCCTGAGGTCAAATTGGCGTAAACGCCGACGCAAGCATCGGGCGGTCACTCGCAGGGTTGTCTGAACGAACCAATCAAGCGTTCTCCTTGTTCAAAGGAGGTCACTTTTGTTTGCTTAAAAAACGAATAACATTGCCTGCACTGAGCGGCTCGTCTTATCTAATTGGCTCACAAGAGGCGAGGAGCACGCTCAAATGGAGAGGCATTCGATGAGGCCGAGCCACTGCACTGGCTATCGATAACAGGATGAAGAGGGTGGTGCCGGCGTCTGCGATTGGTCCGCTTTCTCTTACTTAGCTTCCGGTGTGTCGTCGAAAATCGCGTTGGCATGCAACGGAAGCTTAAGAATGACACTAAAACGGATACTCAGCAAGAAAAAGTTGGCAGAACGAGGTCTTAAACGTGCCGAAAGTTCTCGAAAACGTTACACGGCCACGCAAAAAGTTTTGTTACACGCAAATAAACCCATGCTCTCCGGCAGGGGCGAGTAGCCAGTGCCGGAGCGATCGGCGGCAGCCATCTTTTATTCCTTTCGGAACGGGGCAGCCTGCGGCTATTCAGAAGAAAATTCAGTTTTGTTCGGCATATTAATGCATCTTTAACGTGTACACGTCACTTTGACGCGTAAGCTTTTGCGGTTTTGTGACGTCGCGTAAGAGGCAGGTGAAGTGGGTGTGGCCCGAAAACTTTTGACCAATATCCGAGGGCTAACGCCAAAAAGGAGTCGAATCAGAAATAACTATTTCTTTTGTTCGGTCAAATTATGCATAGTCAGTGTGTACAGGTCATATCAGATGGGGAACTATCGCGGTTTTCGTGACGTCGCGTGACAGACAGGTCAAGTGGGGGTGGTCCAAAAAAGCTTTTGACCAATCGTGGTGGGCTGATTGCAAAATTGGAATAGAAAGTTTGGAATAGCTTTACGTTATAGCGCCCTTGAAATAGAAAAGTTTGGAATAGTTTTACGTTATAGTGCTCCAGCTTATTGGGACGTGTTCTAGAACACTGGCGAGAGAGACAACGATTTGGCATGTTGAGTTAGCTGCTTCTCAGCGTGCCTAGTAGTGAGTGAAAAGCCATCAGGTACACATACGTCACTCTCCTTTAGTGTTGAGTTGCCGACCAGGGAGAGGCGGACTTCGATAACCGAAGGCACTTGCTATGGATACCGGCACACACTGGATTGAGCACCACCAACGAAGCGGCTCACCGCGTTGCTCGAGGCCTCACTCACCGAACACCATCGGAGGAAGAGCTCCCACGGGGTACTGCAAACGTCTGGGCGTGGGAGGATCGTATGACCAGGTTTCACGACATCACGACACACTACCAGTTACAAAGACGCGTATACCCATTCCCTCACGCTAGGTTAGACAGGACGCAAGCAGCACACTTCAGACAACTACAAACGGATTCTTACAGAAACCCCAGACTCATGCACGCCATGTATTCAGGCGTGTACACTAGAAACAGATACACATCGTGTGGTGAGGTTGCCACACTTAATCCCATGTTATGAGAGTGTCAGGAGTTAACAAACAAGTCGGGCAGTGCCGACCCCTCCGTCTCTTCCACCACCAGCCTCCGTTCGCACTGGAAGACCACACTGCTCAGTTCGAACCTGACAGCACAATTCTGGGCCGTTCAGAAAGCCGAGGAAGCCGCTTCGAGACAAGGTCTCGGAACCGCGTCCGCGGCGGGTCCCCAGACCCACTAAAACAGGCCGGACTCAAATCTTATTGATTTGAAAATAAAGTTTACACTCACTCGGTATTTGAATCGGCTGAACTTTACAACTACCGGTTTGCGTTTGCCCGCGCAAAACGTCCTACGCAGGCGATGAGCGTGTTCAGTTATGTTCGGGGTCGCATTGGGATCTAAGAGTGCAGCGATAATGCTCATAATCTTTACTTCTGTTTAACGCCACGTCTCACTGCTATTCATGACGCCACGGAAGGTCAGGTTATCTCAGCGCATTTTGTCCTCGAGATCATTAAACCATAACAGCTAATCGTCTCGTTGATTCATACGGCACCAAATAGTTTTGAAGGTAGATTGAATAGAACTTTCAATATTAGGCACGACAGCAATGTTCGCCCCAACCTTGGACATAGCCTCGTTCAGGGTGACCACCTGCTTTCCAAATGATTCTTCTGCCATCTTAATTTCGTTGATGGCGGCTGACAAAACAGCAATCTGTTTTTTTTCGCTGTCCATTTTACGTCATTAGTCGAATTAGCGCAGTCAGCTCACTCGACAAGCGCGAGATTGCTCTCGATGTCCCTGCCAGCAGATTAAAAGACCCACAGTATGTACAAATTTGCTAATCGCGTTGTACCGAACATGAGGGCACAGAAACAACAATAAGTAACGGTTCCCAGAACATCTGGCGTAGATTGAATACGTTCTATTATAAACTTGAAGAACGGGAAGACGTGAAAGGCGAACCACCATGTCACCGGCATCCACGTCCAATGAACCGCGTGAGGGCGATGGACCTTTTTAAACACTGCGTTACGCTCTGTGTTTTCCACAATGAGGCTGCCGTCATGCGTCGTAAGAAGACACCACCGACGAAAACGCAGCCGTCTGCGTGCAGGCTGGAGCGGTCACCATGCGCTGCAGGACCAGCCGCAGCAGAACGACTGCAGAATCTGTCGTCCAAGCTGAGCGAAAAAAAAAAAAAACGGGCTGCGGCAGACTGTAGAATGTGAACCCCCGGAGGGTGAACCACTTTGCCACCGGCGCCGCTCAGACACCCTTTCACGCTATGTCCGAAAATCTATATATAGCTGAAAAAAGAAAGACTGAGACAACTCCGCAACTTTATACCGACTGAAGACGTCGCAGTCCTGTGAAGTGCATCTGTTAGTGCATCTGAAGCCGACAAATATGATGCACAAGTTTACAGATTACGTTAAATTCTTAGGACGTTCACGAGAGTTTTGCAAACTTCCCATGTACAAGCCAACTATAGTGTAATTTTTCAGAAAGGCGCATATTACATCAATATATTGCGCCTTAGGTGTCATGCAACATTGGTGCAATCGAAATTTTTGTGATGTCAATTTTTTTTACTCATGGTTTACAGTGCTGCAACCTCGATTCATCAGTTCTTCATGACAATTTTCTGACGTTCAACCAGTTCTGTAAAATGTTGACGGCATAAATAAAAACACAAAATGTCTGACGTTTACGATACTCCTTAATGCAAAATTTGAGCGCAGCTATACACGTGTTTCTCACTTCGCGGTATATTGAGGCAAAGAATTTGAGACCAAAATCACCGCTCCGACTGGCAGTGGGCCAGTGTCGTCAGTGCCTTCGCAGAGGAAGGGCCAGTATGGGAGCGCTGGCATGATGAGCGGCAACAGAGCCAGTTGTGGAAGAAGACGACGACGAATGTTCGAGCAGCGGCAAGCGCACTCGCCCGGTTACGCTGACGCTCAACCCAGGAATGGGCGCCTATAGGAGCTGCGCTCTAAATAAATCCAAGGACACCTAAGCCCTTCGCATGAGTTGTGAAGGCGAAAGCATTAATCTCAGCTCGAGCACCGCTGGACGGTCCTTCGCGTTATGAACTCCTCGCGGGCAAGCGAGCGCGTTGAGACGCTGGGCCAACGCCTCCTAGATAGCCCAAGGCCGGTGCGCTTCGATCCAGGCCGTCATCCCCATTAGATTCTATTGCATGAGTGCCACAGAATCTAATGGGGATGCTCCAGAGTAAGCCGCGGTGATTTTGACGTCCCCGCTTTTGCCACGCCAGGCTTGACAACGGAAATTTTGGTCCAAGTAGCATGATGTCATCGAGCAGAGTTCACAGGCTAGCTGTCTACGAGGTGCTGGTTTAGATTAGTGGGCCAGACACTCGGCTTCTTAGCGTGGGGTCGTAGGTTCGTATCTCACTAAGGCGAACTGGGTTCCTCTCGAATTTATTCCTTACTTTTATACATTTGTTTCTTTAAAGAGGTCACCGAGGCGAAGTTAGAACGGAGGCAAGGGCTTGCGCGGACAAGGAACGCACGGATAACACAGGCTTCCGAAGCGCGAGGGCAAAAGTGACGTGGCGTCGCGGCAATGCCCTTTCCCCTTACGCAACACATGGCGAGCCAGCGCTGCAGCAGGTGTTCCCCTTCACCGACTCTGCTCCGTCGAGGCGGGCACGGGATGTGGCGTTGCAGCCAATGGGAATTTTGGTGTCATTTCACTGCTACAAACGCGGCTTTTCGCTTAAAGGGCCATTTGATGCTTTCGCATCAAGAAATATAGAACATCGGTAAAGCCAAACCTTTTATCTTCTTAATATGACAAGTGTTATGAATTACGGCGCATCGGATGCCAAGAAAGACGATTTCTCCGTTTCCATATTTATTTAAATAAGCGCTCGTGAGCTAAAGCTTCTTCGCATCGAGTGACGTTGGGCACTACTCCTGCAGTAGGATTTCAGCCCAGTTATTTAAAAGAAATGACCAACCCTTCCCCTACCTGGAAATGGCTGTAATCGAAGCTTGTCCTCCTTGCACCTGACCTTCGTCACGGTTAAGTAACCCACAGGTAATGGTGCCGCATTGCTTCGGCCTCCCGCTTCCTCAGATCGGGATCTGCTTTTAGTTGCTGTTGGATTCCCTGGAATCGGGCAGCTCTAACAGCAGAATCGGCGCGCCGACGGCGAGCCCTTCCACGGACGAATTCTTACCGCCGCTCGTTGAAGGCTACCTGTTCCTAGGGGGGAACGCACAACACGTGGCCGTCATATCCCTTTTCGGAGACTGCTGAACGGAAACGCAGACGGTGCAGCGCGCGTGAAACCCTTTCCTGCCCTTTCCCTCCCGGCGGAAGCTAAACGGCTATGACTGGTTGAGCGCGTGGTGTGAGCGAGCGCCTATGCAGCTGAAATTCTTGCTAATGACTCGCGCTCCGGCGCCGACGCAGCTGTCAACTCATGAATCCGCCCTTTCCCGAATCCGCTTTGCTCTGGGAGTGACTGTTTTTGTTTTACGTGACCATGATAACGCCATCGAAACTTGTGAGCCAATACAAGCTTCGCTTGAAAGAACACGCGCTTATGAAGGCACAAGAAGAAAACAGAGGCGTGCCTTTCTTATACCCTACTTGTGGGCTTGAGGTCAAACATTAATGTTACTGAAAAACTTGTGCAGGAACCATTGACGATGACTGGCAATGAAAGTGAATAGGCAAACGCGTTTAGAAAGATATTTTGGTTAATAAGGAATGATGCACTTGAAGGCATACATTTGTTCTTGTGAAGATATTTTGTGATCATTGTTGTTTCATTTCTACGGAGAACAAAGGAGTCAAACAAACATATCCGTAACGGTAGTGTAGCTGGCTATGCATGTAACCCGTTTCCATGTGTGTGTTGGAACGAGCGGCGCGAGCACCGGCGGGTTCTGAAAGAGTACTGTTACGTTTCGCCTACGACGCGCGGTTTAGCCGGCGCGGATGCAACGGACGCCGGGGCTTCGTTCAAAGCGGCAGACATTTTGGCCCGTTCGGCGCCGCCGCTACGCCTCCCCGCCAAGCGCGTCCAGGCATGTTCCGATGCCACGTGTCTTCATGTGCGTGTGTGAGTGTATGTGCATATTGGTGCCCACGCTTGTCGAAGCGCGGCAGCCGGGGAGAGGAGCTCCCAACAACTGTGAAGCGAGGGGGTCTGACAGGCGCCGACACGACGTGTGAGCCACCTTCTCCTCCCCATTGTGCCCGACAGGCGCCGACACGACGTGTGAGCCACCTTCTCCTCCCCATTGTGCCCGAACGGCGCCGGCACGACGGCTGCGCCACCTTATCCCATTGTTCCCGAGCGGCACCGTCACGTGCTCGTCTATAGAGGGGTTCCTTCTTGCCCTCAACTGCGAGAGTATAAAAGCAGCTGCCCCCGGACGCCAAAAAAAGGGCTCCGATTTCTTCTGTTGAGTAAAGTGCACTCCCGTCTCTCTACTTCGGTCAACCTGACCGCCAACTCTTTGCGATGTTAGAATAAACAAGTTGTTTTGTTGTTACCAGTCGACTCATGCTTTGCCGGGACCTTCGGATGCTTCCAGTTGTACCCCAGGCCGCCAGGCCAACGCTACCCTTGGGGCTTGCGACCCAGGTGCAACAACGGGCGTCAGCGCCGAGTTCCCAACAACTCGTGCCAGCGGCGCGATTACAACAACTGTCTGCCAGCGGTGAGATCGCGACAACGGAGGCCAGCAGCGAAGAGATGCAGTTGACTGTATGCTGAGCAGCTCAACGACCATCCGGGAGCAGTGCAACGAGCCCTGTGTGATGACTGGTTGCCTGCAGCGGAACGACTGCGCTGAACTCTTGGCTGCGAGGTTTGGTGAGTGCGGGACTTTCTTCTTCTGAGCTTTGCCAGGCTTTTGTTAGTGTTAGAAACAGAGCTGGTAATTGTGGTTGTCGTTGCTGCCGGGTTAGTTTGCGGCAAGACAATAGTAAGCAGTAGAGAAAGCAGCATTCAGAGCAGCCATGGATTTGAAGTCGTTGCGCAAACCGAAATTGCTGGAGCTTGCAAGAGAGTTGGGTCTGGATGTCTCGGACAAACTCAGAAAACCAGAACTGCTAAGGGCTATTCTTGAGTTAGAAGCTGAGGATGACGAGCTGTCGGAATGCCTTGAGACCATTGAGGAAAGGGAGACGGCAAAAAGACAGGAGCGCGAAATTAAAGAACGGAAAGAAAAAGAAGAGCGTGAACGTAAAGAACAGAAAGAGCGAGAGCAACAAGAGCGTGACCGTCAACACGCTTTGGAAATGAAGCGTCTCGAGATAGAGATGGAACGCGCTCGTAATGGAAGTCAGGCACACGGTGCAGGAGAACGCGTATTGTTCAAAATGACTGACCTGATGCGGCCGTTTAAGCTTGGAGAGGACATTGGTTTGTTCCTGGTTAACTTTGAGCGAACGTGCGAGAAGCAGGGGTTCTCTCGGGAAACGTGGCCACAGCCCTTGCTCACTTTGTTACCCGGCGAGGCGGCCGACGTAGTCGCTCGCTTGGATAGAGAGGAGGCAGAGGATTTCGACAAAGTGAAATCGAGTCTGCTAAAAAAGTACAGGCTGTCAGCGGAGGCGTTCCGTCGGAAGTTTCGGGAAAATGAGAAAGGCAAAAGTGAGTTTGCGTACAGGCTTATGTCAAACATGCAGGAGTGGCTCAAAGAAGAGAAAGCGTTTGGTGACCACGAGAAAGTTCTGCAGTGTTTCGGGCTAGAACAGTTTTATAGTCGGTTACCGGAGAACGTGCGGTACTGGGTCTTGGATAGGCCAGACGTTAGTACAGTGGCTAAAGCCGCCGAGCTAGCCGAGGAGTTTGTGACGCGTCGGGCTCGCGGAGCTAAGGACGGTCAAAAGGGTGAATTTGGCTCCAAGTTTGAGAGGCCGAAGTTCACACCCATGAGAGCAAAGGGGAACACGCGTAGTGCGGATGCGAGTGGAAGCAGTGCGACCGAACCTAAGGAGACGGCGGCAGCCGAGGCCGAACGCAGAAAGCGGTTCGAGACGAGGCAAGCGCGCTTGTGTTATACGTGCCAGAAGCCGGGTCACTTTTCGGCGCAGTGTCCGGAAACAACACCAAAAGTTGAGTTTTTGTCATTATGCAGCACTGACGAGAACATGAAGCTTCTCGAGCCTTACATGCGAGACCTCCTCGTGAACGGGAAAGAGTGCCGAGTGCTTCGCGATTCCGCAGCTACGATGGATGTAGTTCACCCCTCCTACGTAGAACCCGATATGTTTACGGGCGAGTGCGCATGGATCAAGCAAGCCGTGGAAGCTCATAGCGTGTGTCTGCCCGTAGCAAAAGTGCTTATTGAAGGACCTTTCGGAGCGCTTGAGACGGAGGCGGCAGTGTCATCTATGCTGCCCCCCCAGTACCCGTACCTATTTTCAAACAGGTCCGATCACCTCCTGCGCGAGAAGGGGCTTTTGTTTGGTGAGGCTAGCGTTCAGGCCTTAACCAGATCGAAGGTTCGGGAGCTCGCTGCAAAGGCGGTAGTTGCGGCGCCGACGTTATCAAACAATGAAAAAGGGTCAGAGGCGCAGCAAGCTGATATTCAGAGCACGCCCGAACTGAATAAAATTGAGTCTGTAACGTTAAAGGCACCAGATACTGGAGAGGAAAATCCCGATGCAGGAAAGTTAGAAGAGCTATCTGCAGATTTGCTCATCGCGCCTACGTCAGACGGACTTGATAGGTTGCTAAAAGTCAGCCGGACGGCTTTGATAGCCGAGCAAAAGAAGGATGGCAGCCTAGAAAACGTGCGCTGCAATGTCAAGGAAGGTATCGCCAGGAAAAATGCGCGTTTTGTGGAAAGAGGTGGAGTCCTGTACCGGAAGTATCTAGACCGCAGGGGAGTGGAGTTCGATCAGCTGATCGTGCCTCAATGCTATCGTCAGGATCTGTTGCGCTTGTCGCACGGGGTTTCGTGGTCCGGACACCTAGGAATTAAGAAAACTAAGGACCGTCTCTTGCAAGAGTACTATTGGCCAGTGTGTTTTCGGGACGCAGACCACTTCGTGAGGTCATGTGACACCTGTCAGCGGGTGGGCAAACCAGGGGACAAATCGAGGGCGCCGTTGAGATTGGTACCTATCATTACGGAGCCTTTTAGACGGCTCGTTATTGATACAGTGGGACCTCTGCCGGTAACAGCCACGGGGTACAGACACATTTTGACTGTGATCTGCCCAGCGACAAAGTTCCCTGAAGCAGTGCCGCTTAAAGAGCTCAGCTCAGTTGAGATAGTCAATGCACTACTGTCCATATTTGCGCGAGTTGGTTTTCCTGCGGAAATCCAATCAGATCAGGGCACAGTGTTTACTAGCGCTTTGACGACAACTTTTCTCGAAAGGTGTGGGGTAAAGCTGTTACACAGCTCAGTGTACCACCCACAGTCGAATTCCGTTGAAAAGCTCCACTCCGTCATGAAGCGCGTGTTGAGAGCATTGTGTTTTGAACATCAAACTGACTGGGAGCTGTGTCTGCCTGGGGTGATGTTTGCATTAAGGACCGCGCCGCATGCAGCTACGGGGTTTTCGCCAGCTGAGCTGGTGTACGGTCGCTCGCTGCGATCTCCGCTTCGCATGCTTCGAGAATCGTGGGAAGGCAGGGGCGACGACCCAGTCGTGGTGGAGTACGTGCTTAAGCTCCTCGAACGCTTAAGAAGGGCACAGGAGTTGTCAGGTGAAGCAATGGCAAAGGCCCAGCAGAGGGCCAAGGTTTATTATGATCGGACCGCCAGGGCCCGTCGTTTTGAGGTGGGCGATGAGGTCATGATATTGCGCACATCGCTAAACAACAAACTAGACGTGCAGTGGGAGGGCCCAGCACGAATTGTTCAGAAACTGTCGGACGTTAACTACGTGGTGAGTCTGCCAGGAAAGCGGAAAACACAGCAAGTTTACCACTGTAATCTGCTCAAACCTTATAGACAAAGGGAAGCAGTGGTGTGCATGATGGTAAACGTTCCTGAAGAGCTTCCGGTCGAGCTTCCGGGACTAGGCTCAGTGACGAACAGGAAAGACACCGATCAGGTCATTAGTGACTTAGTCAGTGGAGCATCGCTGTCGCCTGAGCAGAAAACCGAACTACACCAGCTCTTACAAGAGTTTCAAGGTCTGTTCTCTGAGAGGCCTGGTAGGACTTCTGTACTTACTCATGATATAGAACTTACCTCCCCAGAGCCAGTACGATCCAAGGCGTATCGGGTGTCACCCCGCCAGAACGATATTATGGAGGCTGAGGTAAAGAAAATGCTACAGCTCGGTGTTATTGAGGCAGGTGAGAGTGCTTATACCTCCCCTTTGATTTTAGTTGAGGTACCGGGCAAGGAACCTCGTCCTTGCGTCGACTACCGCAGGCTTAATTCCATCACTAAGGATCAAATTTATCCGATCCCTAACATCGAGGAGCGCCTTGAGAAAGTTAGTAGCGCTCAGTTTATTTCCACCCTAGATCTTGTCAGGGGTTATTGGCAGGTTCCACTTACAGAAGAGGCTAGTAGGTATGCGGCGTTCATTTCACCAATGGGAACATTCCGTCCTAAAGTGTTGAGTTTTGGTTTGAAGAACGCGCCATACTGTTTTTCAAGCCTCATGGATAAAGTGTTGCGGGGACAGCAAGAATTCGCTTTACCGTATTTAGACGACGTAGCGATATTCTCCGCATCCTGGTCTGAGCATATGGCACACTTGCGGGCAGTATTAACCCGCCTGCGCGAAGCGGGCTTGACAGTCAAGGCTCCCAAGTGCCAGTTAGCACAGGCCGAGGTTGTCTACCTCGGTCACGTGATTGGTCAGGGTCGTCGCCGCCCCTCTGAAATAAAGGTGGCCGCTGTGCGAGACTTCCCGCAACCGCGCACGAAGACCGATATTCGGTCGTTCTTAGGTGTAGCCGGCTACTATCAGAGGTACATCCCCAGGTACTCTGATATCGCGGCTCCCCTGACGGATGCTCTAAGAAAAACAGAGCCTCAAACAGTCGTCTGGGACGAGACAAAGGAAAGAGCTTTTAGCGCCCTAAAGAGTGCCCTAACAAGCCAGCCTGTGCTACGATCGCCAGACTATACAAAAGGGTTCGTTGTTCAGTGCGATGCTAGTGAGCGAGGCATGGGCGTTGTACTGTGCCAACGGGAAAATGGAGAAGTAGAACACCCCGTCCCGTATGCTAGTCGTAAGCTGACCAGTCGTGAGCAGGCGTATAGCGCCACCGAGAAAGAGTGTGCATGTCTCGTGTGGGCCGTTCAGAAATTGTCATGCTATCTAGCCGGCTCGAGGTTTATCATTGAGACGGATCACTGCCCTCTCCAATGGCTGCAGACCATCTCTCCCAAAAATGGCCGCCTCCTGCGCTGGAGCCTCGCTTTGCAACAATATTCCTTTGAGGTGCGTTACAAAAAGGGGAGTCTCAACGGTAACGCCGATGGCTTGAGTCGAAGCCCCTAACGTAGGAATCGGCCTCAAAATTGTTTGTTACTGATGTTTTTCTTCCTGAGGCAGTATTTTTAACATATTGCTTTTGTTTAGTGTTTCAAAGTGATGACATGCTTTCTAGTGCAATTTTCCAATTTGTGGACGCGTTCTGAGTGCTGCTAGACTACTGTAAGGAACTAGGCAGTGGTATAAAAGGGGAAAGAGCCTGGCAGGGCTTAGTGAGGGTTGTGCCGTGCTTGCTGACTGAGCGGTTGAGTTTCAGCGTAGTTCTAACGCTGGCCGGGAACGAGAACAAAAGTGTGAACTCTCCCGAAGTCACTTTGCAGTGTCCTGTGCGAACCTGAACGAGAGAACGAGGCCTTCTCTGTGCGCTGCGCTCAAGAAACGTCGAGGGACGCCCGACTTCGGTTATGAGCATCATCGAGCGACATCCCTCCGGACAGCGGATGCAGTCCCCTGACCATCGGGATCTCCTTCCCCCGGCGGGGCGGTCTGTTACGTTTCGCCTACGACGCGCGGTTTAGCCGGCGCGGATGCAACGGACGCCGGGGCTTCGTTCAAAGCGGCAGACATTTTGGCCCGTTCGGCGCCGCCGCTACGCCTCCCCGCCAAGCGCGTCCAGGCATGTTCCGATGCCACGTGTCTTCATGTGCGTGTGTGAGTGTATGTGCATATTGGTGCCCACGCTTGTCGAAGCGCGGCAGCCGGGGAGAGGAGCTCCCAACAACTGTGAAGCGAGGGGGTCTGACAGGCGCCGACACGACGTGTGAGCCACCTTCTCCTCCCCATTGTGCCCGACAGGCACCGACACGACGTGTGAGCCACCTTCTCCTCCCCATTGTGCCCGAACGGCGCCGGCACGACGGCTGCGCCACCTTATCCCATTGTGTCCGAGCGGCACCGTCACGTGCTCGTCTATAGAGGGGTTCCTTCTTGCCCTCAACTGCGAGAGTATAAAAGCAGCTGCCCCCGGACGCCAAAAAAAGGGCTCCGATTTCTTCTGTTGAGTAAAGTGCACTCCCGTCTCTCTACTTCGGTCAACCTGACCGCCAACTCTTTGCGATGTTAGAATAAACAAGTTGTTTTGTTGTTACCAGTCGACTCATGCTTTGCCGGGACCTTCGGATGCTTCCAGTTGTACCCCAGGCCGCCAGGCCAACGCTACCCTTGGGGCTTGCGACCCAGGTGCAACAACGGGCGTCAGCGCCGAGTTCCCAACAACTCGTGCCAGCGGCGCGATTACAACAGTACTTTACGCTGCTGGTATTTCTTGCGTCCACGCCGCGTCGCTCTAACGTATGGCTTCTTTGCCTCACTCCCCACCCCTTTCGCACCCCATAGCTCTGCAACGAATAGGAACATTCAGCTAGGCCGATATGCCACAATGACCGTGAATTGCCCAACTGCGTCTCACCTGTCAGTGTGACGGTGATATTATTTATGGCATGTGACACGTATACGTGTTTCTCGAGGAGAATAGATCGAACAGCTGGCAGAATAGATCGGGATTCACAGGTGTGAGGTACAGAGTTAATGATCGACGAAAGGGGTAAGTGGACCTCAGTATGAAGAACAGTGAGAACCAATGACATTGAGTAGGCTTGCGTTTGAACAGGAGTGAGATTCCGGTTAAAGTGAGCATGGACGCGAGAGACTGAAGAGTGTGGGCAGACATGTGTATATGAGTGAGTGCCGGGGAATAGGAGCAAATTTGAGCAGAGCGTGAGTGGGGGTGCTGGTGAGTGCTATTGTAATGAATGAATTAATTCTGGAGTTGTGGAATGAAACTGTGGGGCCAAAACCACGATTTGATTATGAAACACCCCCTAGTGGTGTACCCCGCATTAAGTTTGACTGCCAGGGGATCTTTAACGTGTCCGTAATGCACGGGACACTGGCATTTTTTTCTTTTCTTGCATTTCGTCTCCGTCAAATTTGACCGCCTCGGCCGGGATTTGATCCCGTGACCTCGTGCTTAGCAGCGCACTACCGTATATCCGCTAAGCCACTGCGGTGGGTAGTGCCGTTCTGGACTATGAACGCGCGTTGAGAGTTTCTGAGTAGAAATGGCTTCAGTAGGAACGCGAGTGAGTGCCGACAAGTGTGCGTGCACATGAGCGCGAAGGGCATGCGAAAGTAGTGGCGGGTATTATATATGAGGTATTTTGCCGGCAGGTGTCAAGGGACCGCACCATCAACCGCGACATGGAGGTGAACATGACACGTGGCACGATCGATCGCCTCGATAACGCCCTGCAGCGGCTGAGTGACTGCCAGGCGCCCGAAGATTATGAAGGACAGACCATCATCTATTGTTACCTCACCGTGCAGGGACTCAACGTAACCTTCACTGCGTTGGTACGTCGCTGCCATCTAGAGCGTCGCCGTGCCACTGCTTGCGAAATCTCGAAAACATATTTATCAGTTCGAAGTTTTTCCTTGACATTGCTGTGAGTTGGATGGCACCTGCCCCGAGAGCGGAGCTGTCCTCGAGATTTGACAATAATTGTTCTCAATTCCTGCGATGAAAGGGTATTTACTCCAGAGCATTCGAGTAGGCGCTGCAAGTGCACGGCAAAACCTATTTTAAAAGGAAGTTGAAAGGAACAATTTACTGGATCTTCGTATTTTTTTTCGTTTCTTGTGTTTCCTTATACAGAGTGTCCCATGTAACTTTAGCCAAACATTAAGAATATCCAAATGCAACGTAGCTGGAAAGAACCAAAGTAATGTTGTTTGCCGTTGCTTGGAGATACTGAGAATTCTTTTTCATTTTACCTAATTGCATCATTAGTCATAATTAATTAATTAACTTCTCAAATATAATAATTAGACAAAAAGTGCCAATGACAACATTGTAGAGCAACATGAAAAACTCCCGATACAGCTCTCTGTTGCTCAATACGTGCTACATAAACGTGTTTTACCGAGCGTGGAAGAAGCCCGCGAATAAACGCAAAGCGCCTCGACCGGCCAGTTGCGCGGCAATTTTGTGTGCATTTGCAGGCTTCTTTCGGGCACGGGCAAACACTTTTATGTAGCACGTATTGAGCAACAGAAAGCTGTATCGGGACTTTTTCATGTCGCTCTACAATTTTGTCATTGACACTTTGTCTAATTATAATATTTGAGAAATTGATTAATTAATAATGACTAATAATCTAATTAGGTAGAACGAAAACAATAATTGGAATATATCCAAGCGACGGCAAACAACATTACCTTTGTTCTGTCCAGCTACGTGGCGTTCGCATATTTTTAATGTTTGGCTAACGTTACCTGGGACACCCTGGAGTATAACCAACCCTTATATATAGCCTTCATTGATTACGAGAAACCATCTGATTCAGTCGAAACCTCAGCAGTCATAGAAGCATTACGGAATCGGAGAGAAGATGAGCCGTATGGAAAAATACTAAAAGATATCTATAGCGGCTCCACAGCCAACGTAGTCCTCCATAAAGAAAGCAACAAAATCCCAATAAAGAAAGGAGTCAGGCAGGGAGATACGATTTCTCCAATGCTATTCACGGCGTGTTTACAGGAGGTATTCAGAGACCTGGATTGGGAAGAATTGGGGATAAGACTTGATGGAGAATACCTTAGTAACTTGCGATTCGCTGATGATATTGCCTTGCTTAGTAACTCAGGAGACCAATTGCAATGCATGCTGACTCACCTGGAGAAGCAAAGCAGAAGGGTGGGTCTAAAAATTAATCTGCAGAAAACTAATGTAATGTTTAATAGTCTCGGAAGAGAACAGCAGTTTACAATAGGTAGCGAGGCACTGGAAGTGGTAAGGGAATACATCTACTTAGGGCAGGTAGTGACCACGGTTCCGGATCATGCGACTGAAATAATCAGAGTGCACGTTAAAGAACCCCAGGTGGTCAAAATTTCCGGAGTCCTCCCCTACGGCGTGCCTCATAATCAGAAAGTGGTTTTGGCACGTAAAACCCATAATTTAATTTTTTTAAATAATCAGAAGAATAAGAATGGCCTGGGGTACGTTTGGCAGGCATTCTCAGGTCATGAACAGCAGGTTGCCATTATCCCTCAAGAGAAAAGTGTATAATAGCTGTGTCTTACCAGTAGTCACCTACGGGGCAGAAACCTGGAGGCTTACGAAAAGGGTTCTACTTAAATTGAGGACAACGCAACGAGCTATGGAAAGAAGAACGATGGGTGTAACGTTTGTGGATAAGAAAAGAGCAGATTGCGTGAGGGAACAAACGCGGGTTAATGACGTCTTAGATGAAATCAAGAAAAAGAAATGGGCATAGGCAGGACATGTAATGAGGAGGGAAGATAACCAACGGCCATTAAGGGTTAGGGACTGGATTTCAAGAGAAGGGAAGCGTAGCAGGGGGAGGCAGAACGTTAGTAGGGCGGATGAGATTAAGAAGTTTGCAGGGACGACATGGCCACAATTAGTACATGACCAGGGTAGTTGGAGAAGTATGGAAGAGGCCTTTGCCCTGCAGTGGGCGTAACCAGGCTGGTGATGATGATGATGACGTGGGACACCGAGTATAGGGCAACTATAAGATATAAAGAAAATAATGGAGGAATACCGGAGAAGCGTAACTAAAACGATATTGCAAATTTAATCTATTCGCTTGCATACGACGTTCACGAACTGGGGTACATGATATAGCTGATGGATGGAAGCGGAAGACCAGGAGACGAACTGATGCAGCTTTTCGTTCGTAAGAGCCACGTGTCATCGGTCGGCCGCAATTGCTAATTATATTTTTTTTATTTACAAATACTGCAGCCCGGAAGGGCTATTGCAGGAGTGGGTGAATACAATATGTGGAAAAAACAAAACAAATCACTATGCAAAAGAAGCATATGTAACATGGCTAAGGAGAGCACTCAATAGCATCCCCCAATTCTCTATTTGGTAAACAACGGATGGAACCAGGCAGGTCATTCCAGAGTTCAATTGTCCTAGGAAAAAAACTGTATTCAAACGTGTTGGTGCGAGCAAAAATGACAGATAAGTTTAAGTCATTGCTGTTTCTCGTGATTAGGGGCATTGCACGGGTCAGATATCTGTTAGGGGAAGCATAATGTGGAGAATAAAATAGAGAGTGTATATGTCCAACAACGAGACTGGCATGTACACCTGTGAGCAAAAGTATCCGAACTATGGATTGCGCCCTAAATATAATTTTCTTCTCTGTCCGTGAATGCAACTTCAAAGTAATGTTGCAGTCCAAACTTGGCATTACAAATTTTCTAGTGCACTCGTCAGTGTCCGTTTATGCGTGTTAATTACAAATAACTTTTGTTTTTTTTTGGTGCCCCTGTGGTCCGTATATTTTTGCTCACGGGTGTACCTGATCTTGGCAACGGTTCTAGCATAAGGACGCTTTTGTGAATACGGGGCCAAGATCGCATAGGGTAGCTTTGATTCTAGAATGATTCTTGACCGAGGCGCTCATTTCGCAGTCCATCACTGACAGGCCACTTGAACGCCCTTACGTGGTCATCCCGCGAAGTGAAGGAGTGTGCTGGACTGGGCTGGTTGGTACGTCATTATGACGGGAATAAACAGCGCTTGAACGGGACTACGCGAGGACGACAGAATAGGCGCTGAACTAACAACCACTGATTTGCTGCGGGGAATGTAATATATAAAAAACACAGGCTCAGAGCAGAAGACCAACAAAAACACGAAATCTCGCAGCTATGCAGGGAAACAGAGGGTACACTGACACAGGAGTTTCCATGCGAGTGGATACAAAACACTTCGCAAATCTCACATGCTCTTTGCTCTTTGTATCTACGTAATATTATGCATTTGTCCAAGATAGGCTGGTAGCGGCATTCTTTGCAGTGTACAGCTGAATGACTCGGTACTGTCCTTTTTGAACAACCAGCTGAGAGAGCATGTGAAATCACTAAAAAGGTGTGTATCCACGTGACGTGACGTGATGCGCGTGAGTACTGGCGCACGCACGTGACATGGTGATTTCAATCCTATCCCTGCGCCGATAATCTGGTTTTGTTGGTCTTCTACGCTGAGCCTGTGTTCTGCATATATATTGAATTCCCAACAATAAACCAGTGGTCTTTAGTTTAGTGCCTAGACTGGCGTCATCAGTTCGTCCCGTCCGAGCGCTGTTTATTCCCGTCCCGCGAAGTAAGCACACTGACGCTAACCGCAATTTTTACGGTGCCACTTGTATTCTCGACTTCCTTATCTCGAGCAACATCGCACGTAAACACATGCTTTGGATGGCACTACCTACTGGCCAAGGTAATAACTTTGTCGTACTAAACGCAGGTGAAAGACGACCCCCTGGCCGCTGCTTGGACGATCGCTTGGGTGAATGTAGCTGTTAGAAACGCCACGGCTCACTTTGAAGCCAGCGCTCCTCCCGGTCGGGACGGGACTCTCCGCACCTTCCTCATCCATGACATCCGTCTCGACGTGACTTACGACAGCAACCTGAGCCTTAACGTGCACCGCAGCTGGAAGTTCAAGGAGGAGATAAATGACAGGGTCAAGAAGGAGCTGATGGACATTTTTCAGTACGATTACAAAGACCTGCTGAGCCGTGCTGTAGAGTCAGTGCCGTTTCCCAGGCTCTAACCTGACTTTGAGTGCGATGAGCCAGACGGTTACAACGACAGAAGCGGTCGGCCTTGAATGAGTCGTGCCACGAAGCGTGCAGTCCCGTGGTCCCTTGTAATTAATCATGCTGTTTGAGTCAATTATGTGAATTCTGGGGTTGTTTCTTTTTCACTTTCGAGGACTCTTGTGCTGCCGCCTTTACTATACTGATTATAGTTTTCTCATGAAAGTCAAGCCCGATCCATTGCTCGTGCGATAAAGCTACATGTAGCGTTAAAATTACAAGCCCATTTTTGTGTATGTGCTAGAATAACAAAAGTGACGCTGTGTTTGTGCATTCCCAAAATAATAAAAACTTTTCTCTATACTTTTTTGACGTACGGTTCTCACGTGTCCTATATTTCTACAGTACGATCTAGCTAAAGCAAGACATTGCGTGCCTCGGCAACTTCACGTTCTCTGGAACGGCGTGGCATGAACTGTTAAAGCGCCGACTTTGATGCATGCAGTGTTTAGAAAATATGCGCACTTGTTTTCAAAGAGAAAAGTAGGCCGTTTCATATATTGGTCAAATTATTTTGTTCTTTGAGGCTATATACCCCGCGTGTTTGCCTGAAATGAGAGCAGATGCCGCAAGTGGACATGTGTTCTGCGAAATCGGTGAAATCGAGAGCTTTACGTGGAAGCCCAGTGGCATGCCTGTCCCTGATGCCTGTCACAGGCCTGTCATGCGAGTCTGAGAAAAATGAAACAAAAGGACCTCAAGAAATGCACGCCCACGTCTGTTAACACTGCCACGACGTATCTTCGAATCAAAAACAACGTTAGAAATGTCTTCGTTTTACAAAACGTGCTATGTGGTCCAAGTATGCAGCACAGCCCAAAAGAGTGGCTTGATAACTGATCAGGATGCACTGTTGGTAGAAATACTGTGAGGCAAGAAGTGGGGCGCATATGTATAAATCGTGCTACTTACGGCTTGTGGTACATTGCATGTTGGGGAAACTGGTTTGTTGAAGTGCTGAATTTTAGCAGGAAATAATTTCGCCCAGTGCACCGAACAGGATCGCATTGAAGACATGTTTGTTCATGCAGCATGTGAAAGCGAACATTGCTATACGCTATAAATAGTTTCAGAAGACTTGTATGCGTGTTCCCTAAGACCGAACCAGAAACTCCGAAGGAGCTCTTATGGCCGTGGTTGCTGCAACTGACCAGACATTATGTACTGACAGAAAGGATGCATGAACAACAATGTTTTCATCTCACAGCAAAAAAATACTTCTGCCGCAAAGGTTGTATTTGAGTGGTGCATTTTAGATTGAAGGAGCTTTTTCGTATCTTATTCCACGCGGGGCTACAAGCTTTCTCTTTGCGCAAAAGTCAGTGCCGAGAAATCAGCGGATGAAACGAAATGCACAAAGGCAAATTGTGCTCACACGGCACACGCAGATCTAACCTAAGTCTAGGTGTCAATGACAAATTCAGATAGTTTTTTTGGAAGTTTATTCTGCGTTTATGAGATATAGCGTGGGTACCTAAAGAGTAAGCCTAAGCGCAGGCAGTCGTACAAAGTGCCAAAGCCCAATTTTTTGCTTTCAGGATTTTTCTTTGTTCAACTCCGAAGCGAGAAAAAAAATAACGGTTTGAGACGGTTCGACAGTTCTAACCAGTCCATGTTCGCTTGTATAACCGAAAAACATTTACACGAAAACAGCATAAACTTATCTTGTAGAGGAATTCAACCGTGTTCATGAGCTGCATAAAAAGAATACAAAAAAGTATGCGTGATTTTCAAGGCACCGGTGGATCTAAAAAAAGTTATATTGGAATCTGTTTGAAGCGAAATACGAAATAAGCTGCTCAATAAGGGCTTTACAGCTAAATGTGATGTCAACAGTTTCTTTTAACGTGGTACAAGCGTTGTCGCGAGGAGTAAGGCGATCTATAATGTTCGCCAACAAAACAGTGGGGAGCAAAGGTTTATAGGCACAGAGTAGTACCACACAAATATAGTTATCCAGGGAAAACACGGAGAAGGCGGGAGAGGGTATTCCAAGACGATGAGCAAAACGAGAACAAGGTGAAAGCAGGAGCCAACGTTTCGACAAGTGGACTTGTCTTCTTCAAGGCGACATATGCTTTCCTCGCCACAGTATATATAGGTCATAACTTGATGAACCAACCAGGTCATAACTTTGATGAACTTAAACTCTACATCTTACAGTAAAATTTCCGTTCTGAACGAGAAATAAAATACAGAGAATCATACCTTATCCATAAATTCAAGGCATTGCAACCAATCGGCATAAACATTTCAAAATTAGAATCTATTCGCTATGCTAAATTTCAAGCTATAGGCAACAACACTTAGTTTGGTTTCTTAGCGTATTTTTTTCTTTTTGTTTTTCGTTTTCTTTCGTTTTTTTCAGCCGGCTTGTCAGACGCCGTTGACACGCCGGCTAACACGCGTGCGCTGACACGTGATTGACAGATGGCCGTGCAGCTGGCCATATGCACCATCATTCCTTTATGCTCAATTCAACACGCTAACACACCTTCGCTCGTTGCCGCACTCACCCGTCTTACACCCTCTCCTCTTTAGAAGAACCCCACCTATATATACTGTGGCGAGGAAAGCATATGTCGCCTTGAAGAAGACAAGTCCACTTGTCGAAACGTTGGCTCCTGCTTTCACCCTGTTCTCGTTTTGCTCACCGTCGCAAATATAGTTAAGCATTTATACCTACTGTGTCAGACACATGCCCGTTTTGGAGGCATGGCCAAGACTGGGCATATACACAAAGGGCCAAGAATCGGTAATACAAATATAACACGTTTAAGCAACTTAAATAAGCCGTTACAAGAATTAAGAGACACGTGCGTTAAGAGCCACAATTGCGGTTTAAAGCTTTATGTCGGGATTTATTTTTTATTACGCAGAACAGAGATGCGCTCATTGGCACAAATTCTGCAGTAAAACACGTTGTGGGGCTAGTTGGTGCATAGCTTTCAATAGGTGAAGCGCCAATAGCGACGGCACACAAGAAGAAATACAGACAGGACAAGGCGCTTCCTGTCCTGTCGCCTTGTCCTGTCTGTATTTCTTCTTGTGTGCCGTCACTATTGGTGCTTCACCTACTGAAAGGCACTAATTCATCCATCCAAATTTCTTAATTATAAGTGAGAGCACCTCGTGGCACATACATAGCTGCTCAAGAATAGCGCAGGTGAAATGTAGGAAAAAAGTCAAAGAAATTGAATATCATGCCTTCTTCTTCCACTAAGAGATCAGTGTGCTTTGAAGATTGATAGAAGCCAACATAACATAAAGTATATTTTTGTCAGTATTTCATGTTTCAGTATGCAAAATATGGATGTTCTCTTTCATTCTTTTTGTCGACGTTTAGTTTTGGTATTCTTCAGCACGAAAACCTGTAAAGAAGCGTCATACTGACACGCAGGTCAGCACCAGGGGTCATGGCAGATGAAATCGAGTAATAAGATTACGAATAACTTTATGATATGGCTGCAGCAGCAACGATAACTTGTAGAAACGCAATGGTAGCTTAATCAAGGAGTCACTGGAAAACAATCTGCCAGAAGATCCGGATCACGTTCAGCGAAAATATGTACAAGTGGGCAAAATGTGCTGACGAAGATCCAGAACGGGCTTGGCATTGATACCTACGAGGCTGGCACCCATATAAAAAAAGTTTAGTTATATCGTATGATTAGATGCATCGAGAAATCGCTCTTGAGGGGCAGCACCGGAAAGCAAGTCGACGTCGTCCATCTTGCGTGGGCATGAGCGGTGTTTACCTAGCACATACTCAAGATTATAAGTTTTCAGCAATGGGCAAGGCCTCGAGGAGAGCTGCCGCTTCCCTCGCTTCAGGACATTCTCCTAGAGTACCCCTGAACGAAGCCTTTCTTTTCGCACAATTTTACCTTGCCCTGTCAAATTTTCCTTTCATTCTCCCATTTCTTCCGAACGATGTCCATGTTCCAATCATGGAGGTCACACCCCTTTATTATAACGGAAAACTTTTCAGCACCAATTCCAGATAGCAGGCATAACAAGCAAAGAAGCCTTCGTTTTCAAACAGACGTTGATGAAACACAGCTTAAAAGCATTAGGTCGTTTCCATCTCACCTACTTAAGCTTAAATACCAGTGTGACCGAAAGCCACTGCACAGCTTGAAAGCGCTTCTTAACGGGAAACTATTTAACGCTGATCAAATTCAAACGTCCACGAGCTTAATATTACGGCGCTTGCCTTCCGACGCGACACATTGAAAATCGTCCTCTAACGGTACCCTTTAAAAACAGCTCGAAGTTCGTTTGTGTTTACAACTGAGGCGGCATAGTTGAGCCACAGGTACTTCATATCTTGAAGGGCAGCGCAATAAGACAATGACAGAAGGCAGGAACATACAGGACAGGTCCTGTGCGTTCCTGCCTTCTGTCGTCGTCTTATTGCGCTGCCCCTTCAAGATGTTCAACCTTTACCAACTCGCCCAAATGTCGATCCTTCTAAAGTACTTCATAGTTGAGCTTCAGAGTTTAACAAATCATAACGTTCTCGTTCAGTTCCGTTTCAATCAAGACAATATGTGTATCCTCGTTTCAGTTCCATACCGGTTCGAGGCCCAGGTCACACATTCCCTTCGTTTCACGAGACACCCTTTTCACGAAAGTGATTTGCAAGGACTACTCTTGCATCGAGAGAATGGAGAAAAAGCTAAAACTGCTCTAATGCCTCTGGAATACACGCCCACGGGACCCTGGTGCACCAGTGGCGGCGATAAGAAGTTATATTGAAGCCAGAGATCACTGCTATATATATATATATATATATATATATATATATATATATATATATGTAAAAATAATCTCCAAGAGATACGCGCGAGCCTTCCCATCTTTCTACCCAGCGCCTGACATGCGAAACCACATTTAGCTGGTGTACTGTATGCGACCCATTAAACCTAAACTTGTTCGCTCTCTCTGCAGTGAGCAAATGTGTCGCTTAGTGAAAAGCAAGCTTTCAACGCACCCATTCGATAATAAAAATGAAAGAGAAAGCGATTCCTCGCTACGAACACACCATCCTTGCGACGAAAGATTGCAGACACGAAGGAGGGAAACACTGCAGGAAACGTCATGCAAGAAAAAGAAAAAAAACAAGGAAATGAGAAACAAGAGCTCTGAGCCAAAATGAGCGTTTACGAGTCGCGACAACAAAAGGAAACAGGAACTCCGCGTATGCTATAATTACTTCCGGCACGCACACGCAGCTACCGTACATGTCGGGCACACACTCCCCCGAGACATCCAGCTCAATCTATACCAATAGGTCCACCGTAATGAGAGTGTGGATGGCAGAGATTGTGTTTTTCCGTCGGATAATGACAAGCCTTTCTCTTTTTTGAAGGTCACGGCACCTTAAAACCACTCCAATGACACGACTTGGGGTCTGTGGTGGCTATAATGCTCTTGAAACAATTAAATGGCCACGCACTGCGCAGTAAAAAAGAACTTGCGATTTGAGTGTAACAGTGGCAGTCGACCACCGGTGTGAAGACTTGCTACGTGAAAGCGGTATCCACAATGTTTAATCTAAATGAGGAGGCCGGTAAACTCAGTTGCTTTGCGGTGCCTAGATTTTACAGCAGCGGCAGCAGCTAAGGTTTCGAAACTAGGCTTGCCTTGCCTGCTCATCGTGTCCAGGTCCGTCCGTTCGTACCGTCACCTCGATGAGGACCGTTAGCGTCCTCGGAGCAAATTTTCGTCGTCAGGGCGCCTCATCTCCCCGCGCTTCAACAGCGCTTACTCACGAAGGAAAAAAAAAACCTTGTCTACGACGGCCACCACGTCAATTCAAACCCATGTCAGCGCAGCAACGCTCATTTCAGCGTAGGTGGACTTCCCATTGCGCTATTGTACGATATTTTTTAAATGATTTATTACAATGAATAAAACGGTGTATGTACAATATTGTGAGCACGAGATGGTCATAACCAATGAAAGGAAAACAAGCAGTACATAGGAAGGAAACGTTATACAAACGTCATGCTAAAATCTAGAAAGCGCAGGCTAAACACCAAATAAAAAATATACAACTCCGGCTGACATTCATTTTTATTGTAAAAGCCATTCAGGTGCTTTATCACTTGAGTGAAACGCTATTTTTTAAATAAACGATATTTTTTAAATGATTTATTACAATGAATAAAACGGTGTATGTACAATATTGTGAGCACGAGATGGTCATAACCAATGAAAGGAAAACAAGCAGTACATAGGAAGGAAACGTTATACAAACGTCATGCTAAAATCTAGAAAGCGCAGGCTAAACACCAAATAAAAAATATACAACTCCGGCTGACATTCATTTTTATTGTAAAAGCCATTCAGGTGCTTTATCACTTGAGTGAAACGTGGTGCTGAAGAAACAATTCTTTCTGCATTTCGGTCTTACATACGAGTTCTTCGTAGGCTGCACGCCTATAAGTAAGAACTATGAAATAGTACGTCCTCGGCACGATACAAAAGGATAGCGGATACTGTGAAACCTTAGAAACAACTCTTTTTTGAAACCTTTATGGAGAACATCCGAAACAAAATCGCATATCTACAGACAATAAAGCAGCAGTGCTCAAAAGATTTAGGCCCATTGCATAGTTACAAAAGCGACAGTCAATGACCGAAACTAAACTATCCTTTTCTGAAGCAATGTTGTTACTTGCAAGGTTTCAGGGTGTACTTTGTAAAAAAAAAAAGAGCATTGCTGAGAGTTCATCTGGAATTTTGTGAGCCATCATGTTTTGTTTTAATGACTTATATGAATCAACAAAAAATCGGTGGGAACAGCATCTATGTCAATTTCTTGTAAAATATTTTTTTCGCGACACAGAGAATAAATATTACAAACATCTAAAAAATAAGGAACCACGTAATTAATTGCACATAAAAATGAAGCAAACCTAGCCATCCATCAATAACTAGTCCAAAAGAAGCGAAATCTCCCTAAACGGGAACTGTGCAAGATAAGCGTAGCTATATATCGCGAGCGGCGTGGTGCGGAATGTGTTGTGCGTGGCAACGATGTGTGTGGGATTTATGGTGATATACTACGCGTTATACATGCGTGAGGAGTACGATTAGACAGATGCACATATTCACACTGCCGAACATGTGCACTCCGCACCACGCCTGGCACCATATAATGATAAGCATAACCTTCGGCAGTTCCTATTCATGCATGGAGGTTCCACTTAATTTGGTTGCGCGATGGCCGGCTTGGCGTCACCAACACGTTAATGCCCTCATAAGCAGCGGAGGGGGATGGCAGCGCGTGCATGCGTGATTAGTGCCCGAGTCGCGCATTCTCTCGCTTTGGGTCCCCTTTAGACACCTTCCATCCTGGCTAGCCGGGTGTTTACCAGGGCGTCGTATACTGCTTGCTGTACCCCTTTTATAACATAGGCTTACGCATTTCCGTCCTTGGTCTGACGCCTACTTCGTACACATTGCCCGTGGGGAACGTCGAAAGGAGGACGCGCTCGTACAATATTTTGCGCCAGTGCGCCTTTTGTTATCGCGGGGAGTGGGTCGTTCGTCACTGTATTCCGGATGGCAGCTATCAACCGCTCACACAATGGGCCTAAAGTGCGAATTCTCGATTTGTATCGACTTTTCGACTGACCAGCTATATAATGCTACGCTTTAAAATATTTCCACGTCTTGTAGGTTAAAAACCGGAAACTCAGATAAATTTTGGAAGAAATTCTGTGAAACATTGAATGTGAAGCCTCGCGCAGTGAAGAACCTTAGAGGAATAGGAAATTGTGTTCGCCAGAAACACGTTGTTGGCTTCTTCTCTGCCCAATATTGAAAGGCAGTGCTGGACAAAGCTATGTGTGTAGCGATCAAGGGCTGTAACGCGCTGTCTCCAATAGGGCACACTTAATCTGTAGACATGCAGCGGAACACCTAGATACTTAGGTGGAACACAAGACCATTTGATGCCGGCACAATGCGATCGTGTAGGCCCATGATATAAACCACAGGCCTGAACACTCGCGCGATAACTGCACTGGGGAAATACTGTAAGGTATTGCACTGCACAAAAACTCTGAAAGCGGCGGCTTCTGTGGATATGCTCATTTCAGAGGTGAGAACGAACTCTACTGTAGTGGGCTAGGATTACACTATGTGACATTGCAAATAGACAATTCTTGACAAGATGGCGGTGTGTTTGCGTGCAATTCTACATTGACATGCTCATGAAAACAGCGTCAGCGGCACTAAGGAGGCGTACACGACAAGGATAAGGATCACCATCAAACATGGCTCATACCTATAAAAGGGAATATGCCGGCATTCAGGCGGTTTGGGAAGTGAACGTTTAAACTAATGACTACGTCGATTCCAACAATGACATCGCATCGGTTATGGTACCTAGTTTTTTAAGTAGTAGCTCACATGATTTATGGCGGATAAATGCCCGCTGTTACAGCAGTACGACTGATGGAGCCTTAAAAGCAAGTTAACACAGAAACTACTTCATTACCGTCAGCTTAAACAGTGACTTACACAAAAACTGAGTTTAGAAAAAGTTGTAAGGAAGTGTATTTAAAGGTAATCTAAAATGTTACAACTGAGGAAGTCGGGACACGTGAGGATATTGTGAAGGAGTTTGAAGAGAAACAGAAGGTCAGCGCGATTACGTCGGGAGCGATGTAAGGGCAATGACAATAATCGAACATTGCTGGAACAAGGTCAAATGTCAGTGTTTGCAAAGCGGTGCTGATATATGCTTAGAAGTGTTTACTGGGCCCGATCTATAATGTCACTATTGGATCTGGAAAAGCCATTCCAGACGATCGACGCACATTCAAGCTGAGGAAGACAGTTGTGCACGACTTGTGGAACGGTATAGGAGACGAACTCCCTCGATAGTCTGCAAAGAGAGCCAAGAGAGCCCATATCCCGCATAGCATCGCGCTTAGTGTGAGCATAACAGTGTGAGGTTGCCTCGGAAAGTACACTGAGATCAATGATTTGTGCCTTGCACAACGGCATAGAATCCGCAGATTAAGAAAAAGAAACGTTTACTGCTATGCATGTGAAAGTCGCAAATTTTGTCTTAGCTAGCTGCGTTCATGGAGAGGTTATGATTTTTTCACCCTTTAGAAAAGGAAAGCCGGTCTGACTGCAGGGTGCGACAGTCACCAACAGTCTGAATTTTCTTCAAAATTTTGATCTCATCGGTTCATAGAAGGAAAGAAGAGTTCCGAATAACGAAATAAACATCCGTAATAAAAATTATGAAACGGAGCGGTCCTAATACCGATCCTTGAGGGACACTGCTAGTTGCCATGTAAAAAGACGTTTGGCCATTGACGTTAACGTAATATGATCTATCACGAAGATAGCTGCGCAAGAGATTGTCAGCTGACGAGTCAACGTGACAGTGCGTAAGCTTGGTTAGGATCAGTGAGTGGCAGACTACATCAAAGGCTTTGCTCAGGTCACAGTAAACGGTGTCAACTTGTCCCCTTAGGAGTACAGGTGCGGAGATCTGTATCATGAAACTTGCGACATTTGTCATAGTGGAGCGCCCGATAAGAAATCCATGCTGATTCGAAATGAGCGAGTTCTTCTCAGTAAAAGACAATATGTTGTGAAGAGCAAGCTCAAAAATCTTAGATGTGACACCGAGAAGAGAAATCGAACGATAATTCGGGACATCGGTTTTACAGCCGGATTCAAGTAGAGGAAAAAGACGAGTAGTTTTTCACATGTGAGGGAAAGTGGAAGCATTCAGAGAGTTACTAAATATATATGTCAATACTGGGGCAAATATACTACCGTATAAGCCTTTGGAAGTGCGGAGGAGATGCCATCAGAGCCGCAGGATAGGAAAGGCTTCAAGCGCCTAAGGCATTCGCTGATGAGCTTTTCATTACGCAACACGGCACCAGATGTAGGAACCGTCGTGTGCTGCCAACTGACTCCAGCGCTGAGACCTGCAGCTTTACATAAGAACGAGAAATGGGCAGCAAGAGAATCTGCGACTGCCTGGACTATAGGCGAAAGCACTCGTCACGTTTAGTAGAGCGCTTGCGGATTTATTCCAAAATTCCACCCGCCGATCGGAGGCGTTCTTTTTCAAGAACGCAATATGCGAGAATGCAAATGCAAAAAGCTATTTCGCAATGCATAACCAGCTCGCTCAAGTCGCCACTCGGTTTTCAAACCTTCTGCAGTATGTCTGACTGTACAATAGGCGGATATTTATTTGCTCTGTAATTTTGAACACTCAGTAGAAAATTTGTAACGCGCCATCGTGTTGCCTTGACTTTCTTTCAATTGAGCCTGAAGCAGTAAGGAACATATAGGCGTTTGCAGAGAGTTTGAAAAAGCGGCCTTCTTCTCACCGCTCATTAGGCACAGGACTTCTGGATGTACGGTGAGCGCAATCTTTCTGCTTCAGGGCACATTTAAAATGAGATGAAAACCATCGGGGATATTTAGAGCGCTAAGGATTGTACTGGGAAATGTATTGGGCGCATACTGGCTCAAAAACAAGGTTCGTAAATTGTTCTTCTTGGTCATCAGCACTGGTGTCGTCTGTGAGCAGTGACCAATCGGTGGTAGACAAGGAATCATATAAATCAACTTATTCGCCACGCTTGACAGCAAAGCGAGTGGATATATTAATGCCGCTGAAGGAGTTCTGCCTCATGACTGACACAGAGGGAGTTATCGTTGTACTCCGTTTCATACATAGCAGTCAACGCTGTGGAATCTACGCAAGAAGTTCGGTCAGGAAAAGTTATCACTCAGCGCGTTCCGTTCATGCTTCGCTACGCACCAACAGCATTCGCTCGCACAAGCATGGACGTAAGGCTCCTCGCGACGGTTTGCAAATAAAAAAAACCCGAAAAGAACAACAAAAATAAGAATGATCTAAAACAATGCATTAGCAGCCGCATACCACAGTGTGTTCGTTTCTAAGTATTGAAACTTGTTTCATTCAATACTGAGCCTTTATAAAAAACAGGTGCGCACAATTGCGGTAAAAAAAACATTGAACTATATGCTAGTGCGAACGAAACCACTGCAAGAAGTCTCTCTAGCCTCCACAGCGTTGACTGCTATGTATGGAACGGAGTATAGGGACGGGTTACACTTATCGGGAAGCACAAGGGAAATGTCAGAAGGAGAGACATCTATAACTGGAGCATTCGAGAATCAAAGGTCTAAAATTAATAATAATAATAATAATAATAATAATAATAATAATAATAATAATAATAATAATAATAATAATAATAATAATAATAATAATAATAATAAAGTAGGGCCTAATCCTTTCCCTAAAAACGTTGATTTGAATGGCCTTCTGCAATTTTGTTCTTTGGCGCATGGAGTGCATAGGACGAGGAATTTTTGAGAGACTCCTTTGGATTAGCGACCGATTTCGCAGGGTTATCGACTCGGCCCCAGAACAGCGCACAACCGAGCGTTAAGGCATTTCGCGATTAAAGGGTAGACATGTTGGTCGCCCCCTTTCGCTGGAGACGCTTCTCGGCTTGCTTGCGAGGGGCGGTCGACCATGCAGATAAAGTAGTAACTTCGTGCGTCCACCGGTCCGGTGTCGGCAGCGGCTACCTATCGGCGATACGACGCAACCAGCGCTTCGCGGGAAATCCGAAATGATTGAGAGTGACGCGCGAAAGTGTGTCACCGTGGGGAAGTGAGAGCGTGAGGCAGTGCGGAGAGGGCACTGCCTCGACGGAGCAGATAGGGCGACGCGACGCCGTTTGGAGGCGCCCTTCTCTGGTTGCTCGCGTTATCCCACGTCGTCTCGCCGATAGGTGTGTCTGCTGCCCTCGCCGTACCAATGGACGCGCGCCATGGCTACTTTATCTGGTCGAACGTGACCTGCGAGTCTCCTCAACTAAACTGTATAGAACAGGTTGTCCCAGCTATCGTGCAAGAACGTGTATAATATGCAAATGCCACGTAGCTGGAAAGAACCAAGGTAATGTTGTTTGCCGTCGATTGGACATACCCATATAAGTTTTGCATGCCGTCTAACTATATAATTAGTAATAATTAATTAAGAGAAAGAGAGAGATGCAAATGAGAGAAAGGCAGGGAGGTTAACCAGACTTAAAGCCTCCGGTTTGCTAACCCTGCACTAGGGGAAGGGAAAGGGGAAGTGAAGACGGAAAAAAGAGCGTGACAAAAATAAAAGTGTGAGAAAAAATATGAAAAGGGACGAAATGGCGTCATTATAGTCTTTCTAATAGGCCACTGTCATGTAGAAAAGTCAACAAAGCCTTGACCGACTTTTGCTGCGACGACAGTTCACGTCGGCATACCAAAATTGACTGTTCTGAAAGTGGCCTGTCGTCAAGGCGTGCCAACGCGGTCACTAGTGACAGCCGGTGCGCGCTGTATTGAGGAGAGTGGCAAAGCACGTGTTGGATAGTCTCCTCGCCGCCGCAGTGACTGCAAGCCGCGCTGTCGTCCATACCGACTCGGAAGGCGAAGGATCTTGTGTAGGCGACACCAAGCCACAGTCGGCAAAGTACTGCTGTTTCGAGTCGAGAGAGTCCAGATGGGGGCCGAAGTCGAAGGGATGGGTCTAGTCGGTGTAGACGTGTATACTTTAAGCTTGGTCTGTTCCATAAAGTTTTGATGGCTTCATTTGCAAGCACACGAATTTTCGATGCAGAGTCTGTTCTTGAGAATGGGATGGAGTCTTGCAAGCCCTCCTCATGTGCAGATCGTGCTGCTGGGCACGAACTAGAACTAGAACTAGTTGTTCGTGGGGTCCTCGGCGTAAGGCAGAAACCAAACGCGCTCCATTTCTTGGGTAGTTCTTCAGAAATTACACGAAGTGCACAACGAATAGCAGCAAGCTCCGCGGCAGTCGATGTAGTCTGGTGAGATAGTCGAATCTTTATGGTGGAAGGTTTTGCAGGAAAGATCACCGATCCTGCAGATCCATTAACCGTGATTGAAGCGTCAGTATATAGATGATGATGTTTGTTGTACGTCTCGTTCAGCAAGAGCAGTGAAAGCTGCTTGAGTGCTGGCGACGAGAGTTGGGCTTTTGTTCGTATCCCTGGTACTATTAGCTGAACCTGTGCTTGAGCCAAGCACCATGGTGGAAATGGAACTTTCGCTGGAGCTGTATAACGTGATGGAAGGTATTTACGATAAGGCAGGACTGTTTCACAAAAGGAAGCACGTGGTCGACCCTCTGGCAGTGAGGCTAGATGATGGGCAGGGGCTCGAGCAAGGTGTCTTACGTGTGCTCTGAGTGCTTCCATGACTATATGGGTCTTGGCTGGGAAATCGTGTGCAATGGCAATTGTTTCAGCCGTTGATGAACACCGCGGCAATCCAAGACACACTCTAAGTGCCTGGGCCTGGACGCTTTCGAGTGTACGGATATTACTTTTGCAGGTGTTGGTCAGCACAGGCAAGCTGTATCGCAAATACCCAAGAAAGAGCGTCCTGTACAGTTGCATCATTGCATGTACTGAATTACCCCAGACATTTCCTCCAAGAAACTTAAATACATTAGAGATATCCGTCAGGCGCTCCTTTAGGTGGGCCACATGAGGACTCCAGCAGAGGTCACGATCAATGATTACGCCTAAGAATCGGTGCGTCCTGCCATAAGGTATGCTTTGACCGTCGATAGAGACATCGTATGACCTCATTGGCTTTCGGCTAAACGCGACCAATGCCCATTTTTCTGGCGAGACCTTGAGGCCTTGTTCGTTTAAGTACGTCGATGTTGACGTGGCAGCTTTTTGAAGCCTGGCGCGTACTTGCGGCCGTGTCACACCAGATGCCCAGACGCAGATGTCATCGGCATACATTGATATTTTAACTGTGTTCGGAAGTCGTTCCACGAGACCAATGAGTACAAGGTTGAAAAGCGTGGGACTCAAGACACCGCCTTGTGGAACTCCATGGTGCGTATAATATTGCGAGGTTGGGCCAGCTGCAGTGTTTAGAAATAGAGAACGCCTATGTAAATAACTGCGAGTCCAACGACATAATGGACCGCCTAGGCCCACCGATCCCAATGCTTCAAGTATGGCGTCATGAAGAACGTTGTCGTAGGCTCCCTTTATATCTAAGAACATTGCGACAGATAACCTCTTACACGTCTTTTGGTGTTGAACATAGGTTATCCGATCGATAACGTTGCCGATAGAACATCGGTGACGTCGAAAACCAGCCATGGCGTCCGGGTAGATTTCGTAATGTTCAAGGTACCACTCAAGTCTGGCGAGGATCATTCGCTCCATTACCTTCCCAATGCAACTTGCCAGCGCAATTGGTCGGTATGAAGTAATCTCTAAGGGAGACTTGCCAGGCTTAAGAAGCGGTACCAGGCGGCTGATCTTCCAATCTTGAGGAACTTTGCCCTCCTGCCAGGACTCGTTATAGATATTAAGGCGCGCACTTTGTGCCCGTTCACCAAGGTGACATAGCATGCGGTAAGATATGTCATCGGGACCAGGCGACGACGACCGATTACACAGGGCGAGCGCCGCGTCAAGCTCTTGCGTCGTGAAAGGCAGATCCATGCGTGAATTAACTTCTCGGATATTATAATTAGATGAAAAGTGTAAATGAGGAAATTGTAGAGCAACATGAGAAACTCCCGATACAGGTTTTGTTGCTCAATACGTACTACATAAAAGTGTTTTTCCGAGCGTGAAAGGAGCCGGCGAACATACTCAAAGGGCCTCGAGCGGCCTGTCACGCGGCAATTAGAATCAAAATTGTGTCTAATTACCGCAAGAGGAGCGCGATTGCCGCATGACGTGTTTCTCAGCTTTCGCACTTCACCGGCGCGCCATGCGTTTTGGAGGCCACGCGCATGCTTCGTGGCGGCGGTGCTAGATGGCGCCGAGTGTTCTTAGGGAAGTGAGAAAGAGGAGTCCCGCTGCAGTACACGCCTCGTGCACAACTCGCTTTTGACGGTGCCAATACGTTGTGTCACTATATTGATACTATATTGATGCACCATATAATACTAAACGCATTACAGTCGACATTCATCGTGAGATGGGTTCTGCTGAATGTGTATATTATCGTAATGTCTGCAGCCAATATTCCACTTGTGCATGTGTGTTTTTTTTCCAACAGATATATGCACACATATCTCTTTTGAAACACAGTTGCTGTTAGTGTGTGCTGTGTTATCTTTTCTTACCCAGCCTTGTCGTGCCGTTTTGGTACGCTCGTATTCTCGTAATATACCAACTCCATCAGCTTTCATTGCGGCATTTCTTTTTGCGCTGACAGATACGATCATCATCATCATCATCATCATCATCATCATCATCATCATCATCATCATCATCATCATCATCATCATCATCATCATCATCATCATCATCACTGCAGGACAAAGGCCTCGCCCAGCGATCTCCAATTACCCCTGCTTACCCACTTCTGACACGGACACAGCGAAAAAAACTATTTCTCAATGCATAACCAGTTCGCCCAAGTCGCCATTCAGTTTTCAAACCTTCTGCTGTATTCCAAAAGGACTTCTTGGGCAAGTTGGTGCTTAGATTTCCTAGGTGTACATTGTGGCGCAAAATACATTTCTTGAAAAGGGACAGAAGAAAGTACGACAGTGAAGCGTAGTATGTCTGACTGTACGATAGACGGATAGTTATTTGCTCTCGACTTTTGAACCTTTATTAGAAAACTTGCAAAGCGTCAGCTTGTTACCTTGACTTCTTGAATTGAGTCAGGAAATGGAAATCGTATTTCGTTGACTCAAGGAATTAACCTTTCTGTCGTATCCTTGCAATGTGTTGTTTCACGTTCTCGAACTAGCCAGTGAGGTAGTGTTACAAAACACGTTGTCCGCGCTATGCCACGCATCACGATTAAGGTTATACCACAGATCTTTGTATCCAATACTGTATCTTTGTACCAACTTCAGCCATCTTCCTCTGTCACGTTTCGCAAATTTAAGAAAAAGCAGCAAAAGGCTGAACAAATGTGAATGGAATGAGCAATCTGGCTATCGGACGGTACTGCTTTATCGGTCCAGTTCTACCGAGATTATCTTTGTTTTGCTAAAGTATGGCTGCTGGCTGCAGTGAGAACAAATAGGGGGTGTGAGATGACAGATCGGAATGCTAAAATAAAAAGAAAGTCCGACGCTTTAAGTTCGTCAGAAACGACCTAATAAACTAACGCAGCGAACAAACTTAAATACGAAAAGCGAGTAAAGATGTCAGATGAACAGGTTTTTACATGCACAGACTGCGCTTTCAGCTCACAAAGCTACCACTCTTGCACAAGCCGCGTATTACGTGTTACTTTTGCTTCTGCGCTGACACTTATTTTTCCGCTCGCTATCTTTGCTATTTTCCTTGCACTGCATGAAGTTGTCGTTGCACCGCTGTTGCACTATTCCCGCGTGAGCTGCACACTCCTTAACTGGAGTTCTCGTTACACAGCGTAATCTTTCTACAGCGAAGCTGCTTGCGCGACTGTGGAAGCGCTCCAAAGCGCTTCGGTAGTCAGTTTTGATACCGCCATGTTTATTACGCAATTGAGAACAAAAGTGTTTCGTCAGCATGCACATTTTTGACGCCGTAGATTATTTTTCAGACTCACTTTCCTAAACCTAAGGAGAAGCAGCCAACCGTGATTTGTTGCAGGAGTCACGGAGAGCGCCCCTTATACATACTTACTTCAGCGCGGTGTATTTGTCTCTTGCATGGACGAGGGACGATGCATGAATTGAAAGTAAGCGACGAGCTAAATAGTGGCTCATTTAAGTGTGGATGTGGAAAAATAAAGTTTGCGACGCTTAGATAGCAGCGTCGTGGCCTTGGTCTTCCCCACCAGGCCCTTTGGAAGAAACCCGACGCTCCAGGCGGGAAAACGCGCGATCGAGATAAAGGCTCTGAAAGCGAAAAAAGGAAAGAAAAGCGGGTGACGTCACGGAGTCGCACACGTCTGTTTCTCGGTCCGTCAGCACTATATCAGCGACAGACTGCAAGAGTCGGCAGAGGCCTTGGTTTGGTTGCGTGAGTTTGTTTCCCCCTTCATGTCTTGCATGTTTTGCGTGCTCATGTCCCGCTCGCGTTGTATCCATGGGCGAAAGTGCGCGCGTGTCGGGAATCAATTAGCGTTCGGCAAACATCCGCTGTGGCGGATAAGACAAGCGGGCCCTACGGCTGTTGAGCAGGAGACCTGAAGTTCAATTATTGACTGGGATTCGCGGCTTGACAAGTTACAGATCATGATTGAGTGTTACAACTTGATGTGCGTGCTAGAAACACTATATTTAAATATATATTATACATATGTGTACTATAACTCTAGTGTCCTTGCGCTGATGCGTCCTTTAGCATCTGTAGGTTCAAAGAAAAGTGCATGAGGCCTAGTACGCAGTGTCACGACCTTCGTCAATATTCACCACAATCCTGAAAAATGCAGGGGTGTTTTCGTTGCTTCTTTATGTGTTCGTTTCTCATGCGCTACAATATCTTCGAAGCAGGGCAAGTAGTGTCAACTATACTGGTGTTCGGCTGGCAGTGCCGCCGCGTATAATTGCCAAGTCCGACGAAACTAGAGGTACTTAACCACTAACACACCTAAGAATAACCAGACGAGAAGCGCCGACTAGCGGTCAGAAGATGGCTGGCCTTATCTCGCACGAATAACGCGGAGAATCGACACGGTGGTGACGGCTATGCAGTGGAAGAGGTTGAATAGGGTTAGAAGTCCTAGCGTTCACAAGCTTTTGCTAGTGGAGAGTAAGCTCAGCGCGGGAAGCCGCGGCTGTATCATTGTGGTGTAACGATCGAACGAGCCTTCGCCTTTGTCGGCGAGTTTTGCGGCCGAATTCTTGTTTTAGTTTAATATTAATTATTCACTTGTAGTCGATAGCCAAGAACCAACTTTCCGAAACCCGATCCGTTCTTGTTATTTGGAAAAACGAGTGGTGCATGCCAATATCTTTGCTGAACGTGGGCTATAATGATTAGCCGGGACACAGACCGATGCATCATAAGGACTTGTCACATGCCCTGGACAAACATCCCGCTCTATTTCGGCAACTAAGTAGTTATTGCGCGACTATTCGGCGATATGTAATGTAACCAAACTTGTTGCTGGCAGACATCTAGTCGTGAGCGTTTGGAGTTTCTGATAGCTGCTTTCTTGTCCGGGCGATACCCAGGCGTTACAAGTCGCCCCAACGCGTATACGCTGCAGCCACCAAAGGCGGGCAAGGTTGCTGAAGAGCTAAAGGTACTTGCGGAGACGAGCGCATTTGCTAAACAAAAAGGATTGGATGACTGCGAACTTACCGGAGTAATCCGCGACACGCTATGGTTGTTACCGTTGCCTTTCCCATGAGCAATTGCTTCAGTGCACATGGCACCTGACTACAGTACATTGGCAAAATTCCACTACGCTAAATCATTCTGTTGGCTTGCAACTTTACCGACGTGAAGGAATAGGGCATAAACTGTCAGGCAACGCACACCTTAAATATCTCGCTCAAGGCGGATAAGTGAATGATACGCTGTACTCTATTATGAGAAATCTCTCTGTAATCAGTGCATTCGAAAGTCTCGATTTCAAGGTGTGACCGAGCCCGGTGCTGCTAGCGTCGATGACAAGACGACAGCAGACGTATTCAGCGTGACATGGCCGATGGCCACACTTAAACGCAGCGCCTGCTTCTGATTGCAAGTGACGTGCCTGTGCCGCGTAATATTTGAACGTGTTTACAGTGTCCGCATTCCGAAAAACTTGTGCCGGCAGGTGCATAACTATAGTACATGCAGTGCACCTCCCTTACGTTAGCAATAGTGTTTTCCTTGACAAATTTTTTTCCCGATAGTATTAATGAAATTACGCTGTAGCGCTGTCAAAACCTTACGGCGAATGTTATCCGACATAAGCAGTTTCGTCACGTTACTCTGTCTTGCCCGCTTATCAGTGACTTTCTCCGTTCTAAAGAAACAAGATTATACCGGTTGTGTCATAAAAAAAAGAATAAAGGAACTATCGGAAAGCGGAGACGTCAAGTTGAAAGTATATCTAAAGGAGTCATGTTCAACGGATGCTGTTTTCTTCCAAGAGATGTGGCGCGTTACCAAATCTACTACCCCTTGTAACAAACAAAAAAAGGTATCGGTCGAGGTTGCCTCAGTTTCAGTCTGTTCTCTCTTAGAGTAGGATAAATTGGTTATCTTGAACGACGGTAATCTTGGAAAAGGTGATTAGGTGTTGTAAATGAAAAGAAAAAAGAAAAACAACAGGCGAACTCTTGTTAGATTTTATGATATTCTAGGTATACATAATCGTGAAAGACGGCAAAAAAAAAAATAGCAGAGAGCACAAGAATCCGCGTGATTTTTTAGGGTCGTAAAGACTCATATCTGTGCCCTGAGGTAGTAGCTCTTTGCGGGTCAAACCCTTTGCTTTTAGTGAACCACTAGAAGGTAAGGAAGGGCTCATGTGAAGTCGCTTGGCATTTCCGTTCCCTTTCCTGCCATAAATTGCCATTCTTTAATATATAAATCAGAAAACAGGGCGGGAAACCACAACTTTTACGCTCATACGTTGTGGTGCTAACCACTCTTGATCTGAAAACTATGTGTTTATTTTCCTCTCTTTTCAGTAAAGAACTACAAAACAATAAAAACAACGACAAAATAATGAAGCATTTTCTTGCGCTGCTGTGTGTCGTCGCGTACTTCGGTGAGTGTTACAGATCTTTCTTTTATCCGCGTAAAACTGTCTTGCCCGCTGCAGGCTTTTCGGGCCCATTCCTCTGTGCGATGTGCATGCTTCGGCACAAAATGGAGATTTGCTCCCTTTGACGGCTAATGAATGGTTTTATTCGAGGGAGTGGTTGTTGAAACGAGAACTCTCGTTTTATGACGACTGTTTTACGCACGTAAAAAAAAAAGAAGTTGAACCTGCGCTCACACACACAAAAAAGAAAGATCAATGGTACCATTTGTACCGAGCAAAATTTTTTTGCGGAAGAAAGCACTAGGGCGCTTTCTGTTTGTCTGGTTAAATGTGTAGAACACTGAGCGCACTGACAACCGATGTACGCACAGATGATCATGTACGAACGCGAACGCTTTCCTTATAATGATGGTTCGCAACAGTAAAGCCTACGAGTAAATACTAAGCGACGTATACTGCTGGCTTCAATGTACCCAGTAATAAAAACTGGGCGAGAAGGATATGATCATTATGAGCGAAGACCGCGACAAAGGTGAACCACTTAAATTGAAATGGGCTTGCGCATTTTCTGGCTCGGGTCCATCTTTTTATTAACGCTTTCTCTTATTTTGTTTTCGTGTTGATGTTCATAATGTGCACTTGTTATGTGCGGGTGTAGGAGTTAGTAGGTGTTTCATGAGTGCCATTAGGGATGCTATCTTTTTAAATTTTTTTGTGAGTAACAGTTAATTTGATTCAATTGTTGTGACGCTTCAGAAACTTAAGGTCCGCGCGAATCGCTCTATAGGGTTGCTGCTCACGAGAATATTTTACTGGAAATCGAGAAAGAGCTCTGCCAAGGCACCTGCGGTCCATGACCTCTCGGTGGAACTCGGGTTCTGTGTGTGACCTGAGATAGTAACAAAAACGAGAACCACTTCTGATGTAGGAGCAGGCATATCAAACACCAGGCTTCGACCAGACTTCGACTGCGTTCGTCTGTTGCATCATAGCGCAATATCGATGCAGTTCGGCCTTATTTCTAGACTTCGAACGCAGCGCCCAGCCTTCAACGCGTGTTTTTGATAAAACGCAAGGGAACATTCCAAGATTCACTATCTGTCAAAGTTAGAGAGCCGCTGAACGTTTTAACTCATATAGATTTACAGAAGAATATATTTTTCCAAACAAGCATGTAGGGACATATAATGTTTTTCTTTATTTATACCTGAGATTTTTATGTCTACGATAAAAACAAGCAACCACAATCGTTTATTGAAGCTGTAGTTTTCTTTTGCACCAAACTTCTATGTTTGTGGCCTTGCAATTTGGTGCACTGGAAATTTGCTGCAGATTAGGAATATTCATAAGAGCATACTGGCTGACCAACCGCATGGACATGTATAGGTCACGCAGAGGCTGACGACAGGAACAGATACCAAGAAACAGTGCAAGATTTCTTAGGACTGTTGGAGAGAGACACATCACCACCTAAAGGCAAGTTATTGCATACAAATGCATCCAGATTATTACGCCCACAGCCTTTGGCGGCAACGCCTTCACGCCTTTTCAACACGAAAGTCTCTTATGCCGGACTCCACCGAAAATCTGTCCCATGTGTGTACGTCACGCAATCGTCACCACTCAAATCTGCGAGATGGCGGTACTTTGCCTTTTTGTGCCTACCTAGTGATTTGAAACAACAGGCGTAGAAAGGTTCGCTTTATTTAAGAATTGCGTTCTTTAAGATGCATATTTGTTGCAATAAGGATATTCGGGTATCATTTTCTATATTCGTATACAACATGGCCGCCAGCCTGGACACATATAAGGATAGTAAGGATGTTAGTGCTTATGAGAGTCTCGCTGTCTTAGTCGGCGCCTATAGGCAACAGTGCTCCGAAGACGCCGAGCCGGCTCACGCTGTTTGCGAGCTTCTGCTCACCTTTGAACATGTGACGCCTGTGCCTATGGCACCCGATGGCCTCCGAGGTGCTAGTTACACTGCGTAGCAGCACAGGCCTGACGCACTTATTATCGCTGCTATTGTCCCGCCCTCCGAGCGAAACTGCAGTTAATAAAAGACTGTGCGCATTTATGGACTCGTTTATGTGCAATGAAGCTGTCACTGCTTCCTAGAATGCCCGTTTCACTTTCACGCTATGACGAAGAGAGAGAGAGAGAGGGCTCTTTATTGGAAAAACAGAGAATTTTGCCGGCGCGTATATAACTGCTGGCATGCTACTCTGTATAGGGATGGGGAATGGGATTAAAAGATTCCAGAAAAGAGTTCGAGAAAAAAAGGATAAAAGTAAATATGAAATGTCCGAGTGGACCTGATACTAATATTTACAGGTGACATGGCGGGGAAATTTAAGCTTTTGTATAGGAAGGATGCAATTTTTAAAGCTTTCCTATTTGACCAATTTCTGTCAGGTAATTGAACAATAAATCCAAAACCCGTCGCTGTTTTGAAGGGCCGGGCATTGGACCTAAGATGCTCGGTAACGTTAACGGTTCGTGGCAAATCATGTCCATTTGGTGCTCAAAAAATTGTCTCTCGTCGCGGTATACGCTGGGCATTCTAGTAATATGTGCTCAATTGTCTCTAAGTTGCGACAGTTATCACAGTATGGGTTAGTGGTAAGTCCTATGCTGTACAGATAATTGTTCGTGTATGCCACGTTCAGTCGAAGACGATGGTACAATGTCTCTAAGTGTCGAGGAAGTGGTCGTGGAATTTTTGGTCTCATTTCTGGGTCAATGTAACGTAGGAAGTTATCTTGGTGAAGCGGCCGATTCAAGATGCGGTCTTTTTCTTGATAGGCATATTTTTTTGCCATGTTTGAAGCATCGGCTTTTGTAAAATATGTTCTTTTGAACTTGCGGTATTGGAGTCCATTTCTGGCGGCTTCGTCCGCTCTTTCATTTCCCGAAATGCCGGCATGGCCAGGTATCCACTGGAACTTTATGCAATGCCCAGCAATCTTAGCCCTGTGGTGAAGATAAGCAATGTCAAATGCCGCTGGTTGATTATTGCAACGCTTGTGCCTGTTCCAGATACTTTGTAGGGCTCCTTTTGAGTCTGTGAAAATCACCCATGTCCTTGGCGGCTGCTGTCGAAGTACATACACAAGGGCCTCCTTAATGCCATATAGCTCCGCTGAAGTAGATGATGTCGCTCGCTCAAGACGAAACGAGAATCGTTGCCCTGTAGAGGTTACAAAAAGTCCGCATGATGAACGATGTGGAGTTGTAGAGCCATCTGTGAAAATGTGCGTTGCGGCTGCGTATTCTTTGTGCATATATTCTAAAGCTATCTGGTAAGTCGCTGCCTGAGGCATTTTCTTTTTCGCACTGATTCCAGGTATATATGGCACGATTTCCAGTGGGGACAGTGTCCATGGTGAAATGTTTCGCGGCATAATTTGTGACGCCTGAGCAGGAATCGAAATAGATATGCTTCCGACGGCCTGCCCAAAGCTAGATGTAGCACGGGTTCTGGAAATATCCTTTAAAAAGTGAGTCTTCGTATGAATGACGTGGCGGAGGTGTATCCGAAGTGTCTCCTGCGAACATAGCACTTCCAGAGGCAGGCATCCAGCTTCTGCTACAGTCCCTGACCGGGACGACCCCTTCGGAAGGCCAAGACATACACGAAGGCAGTTGTTTCGTGCTGCCTCGAGTTTTCTCTTGCTTGTGGGAGATATTTTGTGCAGGATCGGGAGGTAATATCGTAGTGTGCCGTCGACGTAGGCCTTATGGAGGAGCACCAGTGATCTACAGTTGCTGCCCCACTGTGTTCCGGCTAAAAATCGGAATACGTGCGACGCCGAGGAAATCTTCTCACTCAGTTTTTTCACTTGGGGCGACCATGTGAGGTTCCTATCGATAGTCACTCCAAGAAACCTTTGCGTCTTGACGTATGGAAGGGCACGACCACCCAACACTAGTGGGTATTTTTCCATACACCTCCGCGTGAAAGCCATGGCAACGCTTTTGTCGGGGGACAATTTCAGACCCCTTGGATTTAGGTAGGCCGATATATTTGCTAGCGCTCTCTGGAGGCGTTGTTGGGTGGTACTGCGGGAACGCGCCGCACTCCAAATGCAGATGTCGTCCGCATACAGTGTGATTTTGACGCCAGGGGGCAGGTTTCTTTTCAGATGGATGAGGACTAAAATAAATAATACCGGGCTTAACACAGCTCCTTGTGGCACTCCCTTCTCGACGGCATAAAGCGCCGTGGGGCCATCCGGGGTACTCATGAAAAGTTGGCGTCCTTGAAGATAGTCTTCAATCCATGCGTAGAGCCGTCCTCCAAGACCAAGGGTTTCCAAAGCGTCAAGTATTGCTTTATGATAGACCGAATCATATGCTGCCTTAATGTCTAAAAATAATGCAGTAGGTATGTTTCCAGAGACCAATTCCTCTTCAATTGATGAGACCAAGGCAATGACATTATCAATTGCGGATCTATTTTGCCGGAAGCCATTCATTTCCTCCGGGTAAACTTTTGCAGTTTCCAAGAACCAATTTAGTCGTTTGTAGATCATTTTTTCGAATAGCTTCCCTACGCAGCTAAGCAGAGATATGGGTCTGAAGGAGGCTTAATTTGTTGGCTGCTTCGCTGGTTTCAATATAGGAATGACTTTCGCAAGCTTCCATTCCGTAGGAACCTCCCCAGTTATCCATGAGGCGTTGTAGTATTCCAGAAGGCGTAGGCGAGATGTGTGGCCTAGATTTGCGAGCGCTGCATAACTCACGCCGTCATGGCCAGGTGATGATCGCTTGTTTACGTCGCCGATTGCTGCCGTGAGCTCTTCGATGGTGAATGGTAATTCTAAGTCAGGAAGGGTAGCTCGAGGTGGACTAGGCTGACGACTTGCAATTTGCCGCAAAGGTTGTGCCCCGTTGGAAAGGAGCCTGCAGTACTGCTCTGCCACCTCTTTCAGGGATGCGCGCTCATGTAATGAGAGGGCGATAAAAGGATACAGCTGTTGCGGCTCTTTGCGAATGCCTCTGACGACTCGCCAGATTTTGCTCAGCGGTTGTCGTATGTCCAGTGTCCCACAAAAGTCCCTCCACCTTTTTCGGTCCAGTTTGGTGAGGTAACGTCGTATATGTCTTTGTGTCCGTCGACAAGTTCTGAGGTCTTCGATATCCTTCGTACGTAGAGCCTTCCTTTCGGCACGCCTTCGAATGGCACATAACCTTTCAAATTCCTCGTCGTTTGTTGGTACATTACAATGCTTAGTGGCAGAGCGGGTACTTTGTTTGAGGCAATGAGCTATTGTCGGTATTATTTCTGTATTCGTAGTTGAGGCTGTGATTCCTTTGTCTACGGCTGCTGTGTAAGCTTCCCAGTCTACCGACTTCAGTTTCACTTTTCTGGGCGACGTCCGAAAATGGAGGGCAGAGATTAGGATCGGGTAGTGATCACTACCTCGAGTCTCGAAATCTGTACACCATCCGAACATAGGGGCCACTTGACTTGATACGAATGTGACGTCGATGCAGCTAACAGTCGTCGGATTTTTCAGGTATGTTATGCTGCCATCGTTCAAGGGCTCTATATTGTATTTTGCAAAAAGCTTCGCCAGCTTGGCACCCCGAGCACATGTATGTGAACTGCCCCAGATCTCGTTATGTGCGTTGAAATCGCCACAAATAATATGTGGAGACTGAGTGTTTGTCAACAAGTTTTCCAATCTTGTCACGTCGAAAGGTGATCCTGGTTCCAAGTAGACGCCGATCAGGGTAAACACTTTAGATGCAATCACTGTGGTTGCGCAAATATATTCGTTCTTGTCATGTGGTGCTACGTCAATCGCAGAGGCAGGTATGTCGTTGCGAAATCCAACGAGAAGTCGGCTAATTCCATTTTGTCGCCTTGAATGATGAAAATAATACCCCTTTATCCTAAAGTGCTCGTCGACGCGAGACTCGGAAATGACTAAAGAAGGGAATCGGTACACTCGCGTAAGATGCTTAAAGTCTGCTAACTTAGAGCGCAAGCCGCGAGCGTTCCACTGGAATATAGTACATGTGCGGAAGTGTTTGTTGGTGGACACCGCTTGTGAGACGATTGTTGGCGAAGCCATCGTTGCTACTGCGAAGAATCACGGCTTTGCGCCGTGAAAGAAGACGACACTAGCGGTTCCAAAGCCAGGACGGCCTCTATTTCAGGGATGCTCTTAAACGATGGGCTGGCACGCAGAATAGCCTTGATTGCGGCGAACATCATGGGAATCAGCATACTTGGTACCTCATTTGCAGTGCTACCATCTAACAACTTTTCTTGGTTCTTCCTGTTCTTCTGCTGCGACCTTGAGGACACTTGTTGCTGTCGTGGGCTTGAGGTTATATCACTTGAGGGCTTTGATGGATTCGTTGCAGTTGAAGGCCTTTGCTGGTTTTCTTTCACGACTGAGGCGTAGGACTTTTTCAAAGCCGTGTCGCTGCGCTGCACCGTGTCGTGTTGCGTTTGGTTTGTAGATGTATACATCACATCCGGATTCGGTGGTGGTTCTCGTCGTTTCCGCACTTTTCCTTGGATTTGCTCCATCGTCCGTGCAAGAGTGGCTGATTTCTTCTTAGGACACCCTCCGTATGACGCAGCATGCTCAGCTCCACAGTTTGCACACCGAGGCTGGGAACGTGACGTACACTCCTTATGCGTATGTGGACCAGCGCATATCTTGCAGCGGATGGGGCCTTTACAATATTTCGCTATATGTCCATGTCTTTGACATCTGAAACATTGAGTAGCAGACCCCATGTATTCCGTCACAGGATAACTGCAGAATCCAAGCGACACTCGGTTTGGTAAAGGGGCGTCCTTAGAGAATTCCAGGATGACCGAGCGTCTTCGGGTTTCCGTTACTACGCCATCTTCGTTAGGGACGTAGAAAACTTGCCTTTTAGCAGATATGACTCCTTGTTCGCTCAAATACTCCTTGAGGTCGTCATCTGAGTACTCAACAGGAACGTCCTGTATCCTCCCGTACGTGGCAGAGTAGGAGTATGGAACTCGAGCTTCTACAGGAATACCCGATAGATCTGTCACTGTGAGGAGACGATTGGCTGCAGGAAGTGTAGACACTGTCACCATGAGGCTGCCATCCTTGTTGAGACGGTGGCTGAGTATCTTTTCTTGGGCTGTTGTCACGACCGCAGAAGCCAGAAGATTTGGGTTTACTTTCCATAAGCTGCTGTCAGGCTGAGTTGGCTTGAATATAACAGGAACACCTGCGGCTCTTTTCTTTCTGTAAGAGACAACAGTGAAGGCTGTCTGGTCCATCTCTTCGTTGTCTCCTGTAGATTGCCTTGCGTCGATGTCATCTTCACGTAGCCTTTTCCTTGCTTGCTCATCTTCTCTGTGGTCTACAGGAGCAACGTGCTGACCTGATTGCTGATTGCTTGCGACGGATGCCATCAGAGCATCACGAAGGTTGGCCGACGGCGGAGGCTCGCCGCGCTGCTTCGGTCCGGTGCGCTTCGGGAGCCGCTTGCTGTGCTTCTCTCGCAGGACGGTGACCCCCAGGCCGGCGTTCGGTGAAAGAGAGGCACAAATAGTAAAAAGGCGCTCTACACTTGCTAAAAAAGACTTAAAATTACAGACGGGCGTTCGGAAGCGAGCCTATCGCTCGTCGTCTTCTTCGTCGTTCAATGAATCTATGACGAAGGTTCAGCAGTTTTCCGTTTACACCGAAAAGAAACCGATAAAATTCTGCCCCATTTAATTTGCCGAACTCGGTTTTAACCAATAAAATTCAGCTTCTTCAACCACCTGATACACGAGCAGCTAAGTTGAATATTCTCGACCGCTGTTTGCCCTACCAGATGGTTATTTTTTCTACGAGTCGCTGTGGGATGTTCTTGACTACGGTCGCCCCATCCTTACCTTCGTGAAAATTGGTGGCGCGAAAAGCGAGAAATGCAAGAAGCTTCAGGCTCAGATTGGGGATAGTAGAATAAAGCATGACCCCCTTATTAAGATGAAACTTGTGAGGGAACCGTCGGACTCGGTTAGGACAATCTTGAGAAAGCTAGAGTCGGAGGACACACGTGTGTGCGATGTTTGCTCCTTGCTCCCCTTTTTCCTTTCCCCAGTGTAGGGTAGCCAACCGGGCTTAGTCCTAGTTAACCTCCCTACCTTTCATTTATCATTTGCTCTCTCTTGTCCTTGCTCATGATGCAGCTAGGACAGATTTTGTAGCTGTGGGCTGAGGAGGATCGAGGCTACCATAATGAGATTGCCAATATGCTAGACCTTGTGGACAAAAAAAAAGACGGTCCGAACTCGCCACGACATTTCAGTCGTACTATAACGTTGTGACACAAAAGTAGAACGACAGTGTCGCAAGGAACGTTTCAGGCAACATGGGGTACATGCACTCACAATACTCTGGTTTAACATACGTATCATTTACCCTAACGTGAAGTTTGAAATGTCCCGTGAATTTTCGATCTACAAGAGATCGGCAAGGTCGCTGTTATTGGTGCTGACGCGACTCAAGCCCTGCAGCAAGAGCTGCGTGAATACCTGTAGTACGTTCTCCTTGAAAGCTTGGTTGTTTGTTGTCTCTTGGTAATCGCATTTCATTGATGGGCTAACATTAAGTACCGCGGAATTTCGCCACCTTAGGTTGCCTGTTTGAAGTGTAAACGCTGAGAGAGTATACTCTCTAAAATTAGGATGAAAAACTGAAGAAGGTGTTCTTACTATAAAAAAAAAAAAAGAAAACGGAAGCGCTCAACCGTAGCTATGACAATGCCTTCTGAATTAGGGATCAACCAATTTCTTTAAACGTGCCTTACACACGGCGATTGAACAGTATTAGGCAACTTGTGAGATTTATCAGCCTCTGCACTCATTTACCGCAAAAGCAGCAAGCTATCACAGCAGATGCTGCACTTGCTCCAGGAGCTACTTGCCCTTTGAAAAGCGCACAATGTCTTCGTCAGCTACAGTATTCCCTGTTGCGGCCTCTGATCTGTTGAAACTACAGAAATACTGTCCAGTAATAAACATATAAATACATGAATAAATATATATAAATCAAAATTTTACAACTGTAACACTGTAACGCCGGATGGGTCAATGGGCAGAACGGTCCGCGTTCGACTTTTATTCTTGCGAAGTTCTTTTTTGAGAAGCACGGACACCGCCACTCTGCCAGTCGGTGTGGCGCGCAAAACATCGCAAAGATAAAACAGAGCGCGAATGATGCGCGATACCTCACTGTGGAAAAGAAGCATGTTGTGCTGCCGAACCTGTAACTTCCTCAATAACTAATCTCAGTCAAACAATGGTCCAACTAAAAGTTGTATAGGGTCAAATTGAGCGTAGTCCACAGTGGTATCTTTATATTCGGAAAGTTTTTATCTTCACCACCATTGCAGTAGTTTCCGCAAAGCCTGACTTTTGCATGAGCAGGGTATCCCTATGGGATGAACCAAACTTTCTTGAAACTCTTTGTATTGTGCTTGTGTTGGCCTTGCAAGTGGAAGAAACACATTAGCCTGTTTCTCTGTGGATACGACTTACAAAAGCTTTTTGTGCCCTGTAAGAACTATTGTAAAATAAAAATAAGTATTCGCAGTTGCTCGGTGTTAAGAGCTCTTATCCCGTACTGCGCATTGTTCCTCTGGTGCGCGGCCGAATCCCGGTAGTGGTAGATGGTGCACAAAGTGTTTTTTTTTAATCTAGTGTGGGTGAAAGTAATCATTAGTAAATGGCCTAACGATGATTGTGCATCTGAAAGCCCCGTGCGGTCTCAGCAAACTGAGTTCGGAGTGTTTAACCTCTGCCGCAGTGAAAGGGCCAAGTGAAACGCATATGCCGCATGCAGTCAGATGTCACACACAAGAGGTAAAATGCGTTGCCTTGTTTTACGCGTTTAGGCGCATCTCTGTACAAGTTTACTCGAAGCACTCACTCTGCAGGTAGTTATTGTTGTATGAATACGAAAAATTCAGGCAAGTGACAGAGTATAGACTTACGTGAGTGAGCACTAATTTAGCGTTACACGCCACGTCGCCTCTAGTTCTTATTCAGACGATTATCCATCACGAATCGCAAACTTTACCATATCAAATGTTATGCGTCCAATCTTTTTTTTTTCGCCCAGGAGGTTCAAGCAGTGCCAGCCAAGCGAATGACTTCATCGACGTTGTCCTGCTGCAGAGGATGCCTGTACTCATCAGGGAAACGCCTGGCTTGTTCCCGGCAGCTCCGTTACCTCCCTACGATTTCAAGGCATGTTAATGTTATAGGTGTCTGTATATACGTGCACTCTCAGCTGCCCATCTGTACGCAATGCGCTCGTTTATAGCCGATGATGTCAACTCCACTAAACGCAAGGATGGGCCCGATAGAAATGCGACTCAGTCTTGTTGCTGAAACAGCTCCCGAAATACCTGCAATGTATTAAAATTCATGTCTGGGGAAATGAAACAGATTATTAACAGGGGAAAAGCTTTGCTCGAAATCGATTTGGCGCGACAACAGCAAAGCTGGCCAGTAGTTGCCAAAAAAGAAAAGCCGTTACTTGGGTGCTAATAAAAAGTCTCGAAATGAAACTTCAACGGTGAAGGAGACTGCGGAAGAAAGGAAAACCAAAAAGGGAACACTCATGAGGCTCGCCGGAAGTTTTAGTTACACATTATAGAAAGTGTAATGCCGATCCACAGATCGTTCTGCCACATTACTTTTTTAACGCGCCTGCTTGTATCCGAGACGGAAGCGCATGAAACGTCGCATAGAAACTGTGCATGGGGGCCAGCTGCCCTATATGCATGGAGCAGGCGCTATGATGAGCACCGCAACCAAGCGATATGCCTTCTCTTGCTTTCTCCCACGACGGAGTCAAGGGCCCAGCTGCTCCTGTTTCGTAACGATCTCCGCCCCCTAAGACCTCGACCGATATATTTTTTTCTTCTTTTTTTTACCATGCGGCGAATTTGCAGAGTATTTCTGGTGTGCTTCGCGTTTCACTGGAATCATGGCGTTTAGCAAAGTAAGGTTTTGGGCTAGTTGGTTCATAGCTGTCGAAGAAGCTAGCGGACGAAATAACACACGAAGAGAAAGTGCAACAACTCGCAACTAATTGCGTTGCGTGAAATGAAATAGCTTTATTTTACTTTGCCCTCTTTGTATCTGCGCATCGAATCATCCAATATGTGCGCACTTTTCCACTAAATAAAGTTAGTTGCGAGTTGTTTTTCGTTCTCTCCGTTTCTTTTTTACTCCGCTAACCTTTTGCACCACGAATATACTCTGTCTTCAAGTCATTCCGGCCCAGTTGCTGTTCCTCGAGTTGCTGTTCTGGCAATTCGTACGCCTCCGCCGGCATGCCTGTGGCGCCGAAGCACCGCACGTGTGACGCCATCTGGCTGTCGGAGCGACTTGCTGCTCTTGACGAGGAAGAACGCGCGGACCTTCAGCGGTTTTCTCGGCGAATATCGAGACAGAATCGTATCCGCACGATCTACGCCCTGCGCTTGTCTATTTGCAGCACCCAAGCCTAGTTAAATGCCTTTTGAGAAATAGAAGGCAGCGTGGTTTAGAGTGCAATCCAGGTGAAGTCACTTTACTTGACATAAAGAAAAGAGCGCGGCCTTGGCTAGAACGCGTGTTATAATAGGTGTTGCCGGAGGGGTTCAGGATGGGGTGTCGCGCATAGAGCTTTAGCTCGGGTGCTCCTATCTAAATACATGTAAAAGGAGAATTCGTTTTTCTCGGCAACCACTGCGCCAAATTTGACGAGGTTTGTTGCATTTAAAAGAAAAGCTTAAAATCTACTGACTGTTTGTTTTGGATATTCGATTTAGGTGGTCAACGTTTTACTAAAAATTGGCGAAAATTGAAAGTTTTCAGATAACGAAACTATCAAGCTTATAACTGTCTAACTCAGCAACCGAAAATGATATCACAATTCTGTGAATTGCATCTGATAGTACATCTAAAGCGGACAAAATTGTTATGTTACATGTAACATGTCTGTAACATAACGTAACATCTAATGTAACATAACATGTAACATAACATAACATGTAACAATCTAAAAAAATGGAGTGATATGGAAATCCAGCTTTTGCAGAACCCTTGTACACAACGTAACAAGTTAACGTAAGATATAAATTGACAAATCGAATTTCTCCGCTTTGAATGATCTAATGAATGCCGTTTACAGAACCGCGATATCTGTTCTTGATGCAGAGCTATTAATTTATAAACTTCGCGCATCTATTGTTTTCTAACTTTCATGTTTTTGAAAATCCTTTTCATAAAAGTCAAGCCCTAATTCTTAATTCCGCTTCCAAAAGTCAACAGAATCTAACTTTCTCCCTCAAGTACAACAGATTTCATTCAAATCGGTCCAGGGGTTATTTCAGAAAAACGTTTTTGCATTTTACATGTATTTGAATAGGCTGCGTCGGAGTTGGGGCCGAGCTAAAGCTTCCTCTTAAAGCTGCTACACGTCAGAGTAGAAGCCATGAACGTCCCACTGTTCCGGGTGGTCTCTCTCTTAAGGATGGACAGAATCTAACACTGGTTATGTGGGGTTCATTGACGAAGACTGGCGCATTGAGCATGACATCGGCATGTCAGCTGGCCGCACGCATTGCGCCGTAGAGATAATCAGGTTTGTAAGAACGGCAGAAAGGTTTTCAACGGAAAGAAGATAACGAAGAGGACAGCAGAAGGGGATGTGGAGTAACGAAGTTGGAGAATTTCCAGCTGCAAATAAGTTAACGTTGTGGACAGAGTATGGTTTAAGTGTTTCTGAAACTGACACTTAACTTGGTAGAGAAGGTAATCATAGGCCCGACATGAAATTGAAAGTCAGGTGACTGTCCCTCAAATCAACCCGTAACCACTTAACAACTGTTTGTAAAGTAGCACTTCTACGGAAGACGTACGCGGGCATCGGTAATAAAGCAACTGTTAATGCGCTTTCAGGTGTACAAGACGTCCATCACTAACCGCGACCTGAAAGTGAACGTGACACGAGGTGGGCTCAGGAACTTCGACACGGCTGTGATCCGCGTCGGTGACTGCATCCCCGCTCTGGTGGCAGGGAACACGAGCGTCAGCTGCACACTCAGCTTCGATGGGATCCTCGCTGAACTTGTCACCGTGGTACGACATGAATGTCGAATTTATTCTCTTTCTTTTTATGTCGAGAATGAATGCGAATATTGCAAGAAATGATCTGGTGGCGTACAGTAAAAATTTGCGCATTCGTTTTTTTTACTTTTCTTGTACTTCCAATTCAAGTAAAGCGTCGTCGTCAGTAGTTTTTCTTTTTCTTATGACTCACGTTGTGTTCCCTTGCGTATTATCACAGTTGTAAGGAACGATACGACTCCCGTTATGCCAACTTTGTATCCGTGGCAATGGTCCAAAGTCCGGTATTCTTGATAGTAATGTTGCAAAAAAGTAAAGGGAAATAGTGGTGATACATCCTGCCAAAATGATTTCTTTTTGCAACGCACTTCGCGCATATGCGTAATAAGGGAAAAATATGACTAAACAAAACAGGATGCCGATCCCGTGTATGCAAGTACTCGTAAGCATGAAACTTTCTTTCTTTTATTTTGTGCTATGAGAGCTCGGCTCATTCTTTTTTTTCACTTTCAGTATTGGCTCCAATGACTGTGCACATGATGTCATTTATAATAATTATGCGCAATTAACATTCACGTGGCGTGCTCTTTTTATGACAATACGTCCTCAATACTCACATCATTATGACGTTTGCAGAGGCGCTGGAGACATCGTTACCAGAACTCATGTCCCGGCACTAGCTATTTGTTCGCATGAACTTCCATTCCTATGGCCCCTGTCCGACGACGTAGGTAACATGTTGCTGTTTCTGCGATGTCTTTGCCCTCGAGCTTATTCGTGATTTACAGCTGTTATTTCACAACGTTAAGGGCTCTCAACACGTCGCTGTCGTCCACGAAAGCAAACTACGTGCATTCGGCTGTCGTGTTCGGGGGGGGGGGGGGGGGGGTGTCTATATTTGAAGGAATATGTATGGAAAGATTTAAGTTTGGCACTTTACTAGTGAGTATTCTGCTGAGGACGGCAGTGAAGTGGCATGATGAAATTAAGAAACCAAAGATGGTGTCAGCTGGCGCCACTCAGGTGTAACTGGAGACCTCGGGGAGAGGCCTTCGCCTCGTACGGGGCATACAAAAGGGTGGTGGCGGTAATGGTGATAATGATGGTAACCTTGATGATGATACTTCGTGGTCATAAACAAATGTGAGAACCGAAAAAGAAAAATGGGATCAAGGAATAAACTCAGCATTCTGTTCTTTTTCTTTGCTTGTTTCGTATGGGCGGCCAACACAGCCTGCAATAAAAGGAAGACGTTGAATAAAAGCAAATAGGTCCGTTTCATGAGCCCTGATACTGTTGGACAGACATGTAAAAATTGGCAGTGCGCCGTCACCTATAGTTGTCAGGTTCGTCAGTGCGTGAATTGATAATCCTAAGCACCTCTTCACGGATACTGTATATCACAAGGAATGTTCAAAATACATGCTGTGTTGCGTTTGAGCGCAAATTTAAATACGTCTGTTTTCTCTATTTCGAAAATGCAGTTGTTAACAAGGCCTCTTGCTCATGCGTCCCTTCCTTCGTGGTCGACAGTCCTGCGCTCAAATTAGTAAGGTCCTATCGCCGTTGTCACTGTCGTTCTTTCAGCCAGCCACCCTGTTGCCAGCCAAGGCATAGGTGGCACATTTCATAATAAGTCTATGATCGGCTCAATGGTAGTCTTTAAAATTGAGGCCACCGAAGGGCTGGCTATTCCATACGCAAAAACTAAACCCGAACAACTAAGACATCTCAATAAAACAAAAAGAAAGCTGATTGATAGGCATCTTAATACTCCGAATGTGTCCGTTGAAGAAATCAATAAATCGATCAGCAAGTTTATCAGTTTTTTCTTATCGCACGTTTGCAGACCAAGGGAGACAACCTGCTGGGCATAGTGAAATCCGTGGACGTCGAAGCCCTCGTCTACAACACGACCGGCCGGCTCGAGGTCACCGCGGCTCCGAACAGACCCGGCTTCGTACGCACTCTGTTCGTGGAAAGCGTCAACTTCGACGTCAGGCCCGGATCGAACCTCGATTTGAACGAAGTCCGGATGAGCAACTTCAAGTCGTACATCGCTAACTTTCTCAGGGAAGAGTTGTACATGAACATATACGGCAATTATCAGACGCTCCTTAACCACGCCGTCGCCCGCATGAACTTTGTTCTGTCCTAGTGGAGGTCCGCACACGATGAAGAAGAGAGTGACCTGGCGACGCTACACGAAGCTTTTTGAACGCTACGTAGGAGCGAGCGTACAAAATTTCCTTTGCATGGTTGGGGATGCAGAATTTTGCTGCGAAGCGAGAACACAAATACAATTAATGCAAACGAAGAAAAATTGTAGAGTGCAATGAACGCATTGTTATTGTGTGCCCATGTATCTCTGTTTAGCTTGCACGTAAAATGAAATAAACACAAATAAAGCCGGTGTAACTTCAATCGCTTTACCTTGAGAATTCCCACCTCCTATGCGATGGATGACTGTGTCAGAGGCAGGACAATGATGTTGGTGCTAATGCAAGTTTAGTGACATTCATACTTTTTTTCTTATGCTATGTGACATTATTTGTGTTTGTGACTCGTGTTTATGTCTAGAGCCTGTTGAGATTTTTTTATTGATTTCTCTTACGCAGTACATTTCAGGTCTCAGGATATGTAGCCGGCACTAAAAGAGCCTGCCTTCTCATTTTATTGCGATCAAATTAGGAAAAGAATGAGAGGAATTTCGGTGCTCGATGAGGAAAGTTGGAAACCAGTGAATGGTTGTTTTATTTTACATGATGTGTCGCCCCGTGACACTTGACACAGTATAATAAATAGTCGCAAAGCACAATATATCATTTGAGTACTGGTTGAGGATGAGGGCCTTGATTAATAAGAAGGAAATAGAGAGAGAAGAACGGAACACATGCATACAATCACTGGTGTTCACCGCACAGGATAGGGCAGCAAACTGGATTTTTCTCCTGGTCAATATCACCGCCTTTCCTTTCTTTCACTTCTTCTTCTCTCTTATGCACGGGCTCTGGTAGTAATGCTACGAGCGAATATTACCGTGGTTGTGCTGAACGCACGTAATTAGGCAGCGCATCTTGAAAAACTTGAGTATAAATTGCGACCATGCTTAAGAATTATCACCCCATCTCTTGCGAATCTGTTACAGCAAATGTTCTCCCGAGAAGCGTTGAACGCTGGTTAGAAGCCCGAGCAATCACTTAACCAAAATTTGTTCATTTCCCACAACGCAACTAACTTCACATTTCTTCCCACGGCAGCTTCATCACCCGCCCACATATCTCCTATAATTATAAGCGCGCTGAGATTTATGGTTAATCGGAGAGATAAACATTTTCAAATTGTCGCACTTTCGGCACTGACGCCGTTCACCTTTTACTTTTTTGCTTCCCGGTGGTTCTAGTCGTGATGACAGCTTCGATGTAACACGTTGTGAAGCCTTAAACGAAGCTAACCAAATACAAAGAGGGATAGAGTGATATGTGGTTTTCACAGGCATCTTTAATCGCACGTCCAGCTTATGTTGACTCACGCTAGGCGTCTTCTGATGGCACGAGTACTTTAGGGAGTACCATCGCAAAAGCGTCGATGCTGACTGCGCCAATGCTATTGAAGGCCTCGATGCAGGAAGCAGACATCGTGGTTACAGGATGGCCCATAACCAGGTATGTATCAAGAACCAGATGGCATTCAAAACCGTCAGGCGAGAAACCAGGAATTGAAGAACAAGGAAAAGGCGGCAAAGAATATTCAGCCACAAAAGAAGGTTCGCCAATCAGACAGACTTTTGTGACAGATTACAAAACGTCCTGCCATATGTAACTAAATTGTCCGCACGTAACATCTAGATTAACTTTAAGTACATAGATTGTCATAAGTCGAAAACATTACCCCATGCGCTCAGTTCCCTCTCAAGAATCTACTCAGCGATATGTGGCACTAACAAACCTAAATAAGTTGTGCAGATCCGGCGGAGTGTCGGAATCAATGTCATCCGAAGCCTTTTGCGGGTACCTGGCTATCCAGCATTGTCGGGGGCTCCGCAAATCATACCAGATGAAGCAACATGTTTGTGTAAATTGACTAGTTCTGTATGCGGGCCGCGAGCATGCATGCGTGTGAAGACAGCGGCGCAACGTCGACCGTGTCGGAGACGGTCGTACATCATAAACGGCACAATACCTACGCCGGCCGTTTCACGCGACCTTAGGACTTCCCGCTCGTTGGGTTCTACATGGGCAGTGAATAAGTGTAGGTGAGAATCACGAATTGTGACGTAATCAGTGACTACGTGTTGAACATTCGTACGTGCCTACGGCTGTCATGCGGTGCATGCTAAAACGACGATGGCACTTGTACTCCGGCGAAGAAACGTCAAAACATTATTAGCTTTGGCGATCGTGAAGTTCTACAGTCACCACGTAGCTTAAGCTGATAGGAGAAAAGTGCGGAGGAAAGTGGGCCGGTCCTGGAGATTGTACAGTTCCCACATGGTGCCTCAAAGTATGGGCTGTCATGAGGAAGGAAAACGAGAAAGTAACATGTGGCGAACGTGCAGAGGGTTTGAAAGAGCTGGCTGCCTTCGGAACGAGAAAAGTGTGCGTGCGATCGTGGCCTGTATAGTGGCCCAGGGGGAATGGTGGTTCAAGCAGTAAAATGATTTCATGTGGTTTGTTGTACAATATTCGTTTTCTTTCTTTGGTTGGCGTAGGCTTCACTGTGGCCGGCAAAAAAGAAAAAGCGATCATCCTCTTGTGGTTAGAGCACCACGCTGTTGTGCTCCACGACAGAGGTTCGATTCCAGCATCGGTCAAACATTATTTCTTTTTTTATAAAAGCGAGGCGAGACAGGAACTTACCTGCCGCAAGGTGCCAAGAATGAGGCAAAGAAGTCTTTGCGCTAAAAGGTATATGGGACATATAAATCGGTTCTTTGTAGTCCATTCGTATCCGTTATAATGCGAAGCATTCTTTGGCTCATTCTTGGCACGTTGCGGTGGGTAGGTTCCTTTCTCGCCTACGTTTAAGAAAAATGAAATAATGTGTGACCGATGTGGAGATCGAACATCTGAGGTCGATCAAAGAAACCAAGGGCTGTAGCCATTGGACAACGACCCCTTTTTTTACAGCGAAGCTCTCAGCCTCTCAGTGGTCGGCATTTTTGGTGTCTGTCCTTGAACAAAAATTATCATCAACAGCAATGGCTCACAACCCCCTGAGCAAGCAAAAAATGCAATGGCTCATACCCCTCGTAATGCAAATGCTACAAGCACTCATCAAAGTGAAGCGAACAGTGCATACATTCATTAGAATCACGCGTACAACGTACAGAACAGCGTATGTTCGAACAATTAACGAGCTCAAAACAAGCATATGTCATCATCAACAATGGCTCATCCCCACGTAAGCAAGCAAGAGAGAGAGATAGCAAAGAGAGGAAAGGCAGGGAGGTCATCCAGACGAGCGTCCGGCTTGCTACCCTACATTGGGGGAAGGGAAATGGGGAACAGAAAGGAGAGCGGGATAGAGGGAACACTGTCTGTGCACGCAGCAAAGTGCTTGGAAATCAGTCAAGTCAAAGCGAGTGCTCCGTCGATACGTTAGGCTGCCGTCAACCTTGGTGCTTCATAGCTGGTGATACACGTTGAAGTTATCAGTGAAAACCAAGGATCCGGTGGGCGTCAGCAGTACGTTGCAGTGCGTGGCAGTGTAAATTTAAGCTAAACCCCAGCGGTTCTGACTTCATTGCGAATATAATGATGCGGGTGAGCCATGATGCTTACTCAAGAGTTGCAAGTACTGAATTGAGAGCATCCAGCACTTGCATTGCACTTCGCGCTGATAGAGTGTGCAGGTTATTTAAGAGCATTCGAAGGGTATTCATCAGAGACCGGAGCATCATAACGACTTGCCGGTCTTCTTCGGGCAATTTGTCAGGAACCCGCGCTGTTCGCTCTACAGCCGTGCGCAGCTGTATTACTTGACGTGGCTCAGGCTCCGGTTGTAGCATCGGCTGCGGTATCGCCTCCGGCAGTGGCATCGGCTGTACCACCGACTGTGGCATCGCCTGCAGCATCAGCTGTGGCTTCGGTTGTGACTTCCGCTGTTGTTCTGGTCTTGGCTGTTGCTTTAGTAGTGAGGACCAAGTTGTATTGGTCTTGGCCATGACCTTGTCAGATTTAGATTGAATTACCCTAGCCCTAGGGGGCAAAGGAGGAGGTGTTGTCGGATGGGGCGTACTCTTCATAGAGGTACCAGCGTTTTTTGAAGTCCGGCGGCGTCGGGAGCGTCGCTTTCTAACGGCCGCTACAGCTTCCCGACGAGACGAATGGTATCTCGCCATCTCCTTCAAGATTGCCTTTTCCTTCTTCATTTTGGGGAAATTCTTCGAGGAAGCATCATGGGACCCAAGGCAATTGGTGCATTTGAGAACTGTGGCTGCACAAGAGTCTGCAGCGTGGGGCTCGCTGCAGCGTGAGCAAACTCTCGTGTTCTCACACACGGCACTCACGTGTCCCAGCCTCATACAATTGCGGCATTGCAGTGGCCTTGGGATGAATGTTTGCACAGTGTGTCTAAAGTGGCCCACCTTGACGTGCGAAGGGAGAGTCTCGCCCTTGAATATAATTTTCACACAGCGGGATGTGCCGAGGCAATACACTTGTGTTATGGCGACGCCATCAACGGCAAGCTTCCCTAGAATCGGCAAGTCGCGCTGGGGATGGAGACGTTCACGTCGTAGATGACACCAGTAGTTGAACCACTGTTCTGGGAGATGTACGAGCGGAGCTTAACACCACCTAGCTCTGTAACTTTAGTCAAATTTCTCAGCGCAGTCTCATGTGTGACGTCGATAGCCAACACATTTTTTCGTGTGTTGACTCTAACGTCTGCTATTTGATTTGGCGCCATCACTTCAAGTTGTAGCGATACGGACTGTCTGTTGAGTCGCCTCAGGTTGTCGGTAGCGAGTTCTGGTACAAATAGAATCGTACTGACTGCGGTATTTTGAGTTGGTCCTACCGTTGGCGTGCTCGAAGACATGGATGCCCTGGTGGTGTGTCTTCGGAATATTCGGAACAACAACAGCAATTGGTATATCTTCACAAACAACTGACTGTCTACGTCCTTCAAGTGAAAAGGTAACCGCCAATATCACGTCCCAAGATGCCCAAATTCTCGGCCCATCCGTCGATTTTAACCAGAGCCAATGCGCAGGCTTCAGTGATAACACACAGGGCGCAGATGAAAGGGCGATGGATCCCCGATCGTTAAAACGATGTAGATCCCCTTTGTCAAAAAAAGCTATGACTCTCAAAGACAAAAAAAAATTATCTGAAAAACAGCCTTGCAAGGCAAGATTTTTTAAAGGAAAGCATTTTAATTAGGACAGTTACTGAGTCCATACTTTCGCAAACAAAGGACTCCTCAAAATTCTTCATTGGAATTGCCGATCAATTCACTCTGCAGCAACAGATTTATTGTATTTATCATCGACATTATCGCCGGATATTACTGCTTTGCAAGAAACAGCTTTCAGGACATCAATCTTTTCAATTGAATAAATATCGCTCTTTCCGACTGGACCGACCATCGAAGGGCGGGGGTTTAGCTTTCTTTATCACTACCAGAATTAGCCATAAGGCAAAAATTTGATATAAACATATGACCGAAAGTGAAATTTTTGCATTAGATATTAACATACCAGGGTGTCTACCATTCTCGTTAGTAAATTTATACTTTCCTGTGGGTGTGCAGAACACTCGATGTTTGGATTCAGCAGTGACTTCAAGGTGTAAGGACAAAATTCTTGTTGGAGATTTCAACTCCCATCACACGTGCTGGGACTTTCGAACTGACCAATGTGGCAGACGCTTGCGGGATTGGACAGTAGGTAATAATCTGTCTGGCCTGAACTCTACAATTGTTACATATATTTGTAAACAGTCCCGCTCCACATTGGAGTTAAGTTTCGTAAGTTCGTGCTTCACTAGCTCATCCTGAACAGCCTTGGACTGTGCCACCAACAGTGACCACTTTCCAATAACGTTTGAAATTGCTTGCCCGATTATGCCCTCATGATCCCAGCTATGCGTATTCGTAGAATATAATAAATCTAAATCCGATCTTAAGGTACATCTGGCTTCCTATTCTGAAGAGCATGAAGACACCAAGGCTATGAAACTTTGTGCCGTAATTAAAAGAACATACAAAAAGCTTGAATTTAGTGTTACATCTGCAAAGCAAACATCTTATAACCCTTGGTGGAATACAGACTGCACGCGAGACCACTGACACCGACAGGCAGCTTGGAAGCAGCTCCAATGCAACTAGTGCCCCAAAAATTGGTCTGATTACAAATTTCACGCTGCTGTATTTAAACGTACAGTTGCTCAAGCTAAAGAAGATTATGATAGGAAACACTACAATTTCCTTTCTAAATCTAAAAACAAAAAAAATCGCTGTTTAGATATATGAGATATCGAAAAATTCTGCCATCGCCAAGTAATATTGATTATGTCACTCTGTGTCCTGATGAAATGAGAAAATCTCTTGAACTCCTTGCTAGAGGCTTGGAGAGTAGATTCACGGCATCGATGTCTTATAATTTGCAAAAATCAGCCCCAACATCAGTGTTTACTGAAGTTACATTGCCTGAATTAGCTCAAGTGATTCGAAACTTACCCTTGTCAGCCCCTGGTCCTGATGGAATTACCGCTCACACGATGCACATTTTATTCGATCTATCTCCTGGAGACTTTCTAAATGTTATAAATTATTCCTTAAACAAAGCCTGAATACCTTACGATTGGAAAGTAGCTAAAGTAATCTTTATACCTAAAAAACAAGCAGTAGACTATAACATAGAAATCATCAGACCTATTTCTCTTACTTCTAATATGGTCAAGCTCATAGAGAGGGTATTACATTGCAGAATTACTATCTGGATGACGGGTAATTTAATAGTAAGTCGAAATCAAATAGGCTTCAGAGCTAATTGCTCAATATAACGTGCCCATGCTGATTTAGAGAGCCGCATCCAAATTGCCCGGAAAAGGAGACAAAATTCTGTTTTAGTGAAATTAGATGTAGATAAAGGTTATGACAGCGTTGAACCTTCAATTTTACTGGATATTCTATGTTACGTGATAATTTTGCGTGGTACTTTCCAAAATTATATTATCGCATGGTTGGCAGAATTTTTGCGATCAAGAGAATGTTTATTTGCTTCAAGGACGGATGTTCAACGTCTAAATTCAGACACGCGGTGTTCCCCAAGGAACAGTCCTATCCCCAATATTATTTAATATATTAATGAGCTCCATCCCCCCTTGTCAGGACGTGCACGTTTACGTGTATGCAGATGACATTGCATTCTTTGCGCCTGAGACTGACATTAACGCTTTGTACCAAAAAATACAAACATACATGAGATGCTTGAGGTATGGCTTTAGATAATTTGTACGTCATTAAATGTAAGCAAAACCACCATTTTAGCGTTAGCGGTCATGGACCCGATTTCAATTTCTATAGCTTATAAGCAAGAACCCATTCCACAGGTTGAGTCTAAAATACTTGGGGATCATATATAATAGAAAACTCAACTGGAGTCCACACATAGAAAAAGTAGCGTGTAAGGCACAGCGTGCTTTAGGTATTCTGCGCAGAATGAGTAATCGACAGTTAGTAGTACGTAGGGATTCACTCTTAATGATTTATAAAATGTATATGCACCTCATATTGGAATTTGGGTGTGTCTTGTTCTCAGACTGCCCTGCTTATAAAATAAAGCATCTGGTTCTTTTGGAGCGTGAGGCCCTACGCCTTTGTCTGGGACTCCCCAGGTTTGTGGCTATTAATGTTACCTATCAAGAAGCGCGCCTTTCAACATTGCCCTGCAGATTTCGCATCTTAACAATTCAAGCATTTCTGAAATTCTACGGCTTGGCGCTTAGACGATCTGAATACGTCTTTATTAATTATCTAAATTCCTTCTTTCTTGCTCATTGGCCTCGCTTTCCCACTTCACAGATTGTATTTGTCAAGCAAGGCTCCCTCGTCGAGTATTTCTTTGACAAACGCCGCCTTTTAAAGCTGGCCGAGCCTATGCTTCCTCCTTCTGCCGTAGTAGCACTAAAAATGCACGGACTGCACGAGCAAGTCCTGAAGCAAGTGCAAATACGGTCACCTAAAACTATCGACGGGCTCCTGGAGCGCCTTCACGACATACCATCTACTTCAGAAGAAAATATAAGCGCTAGCTCAAGCACTCACTTCACATGGTCCGGCGCGGATTGGTCAAGCCGTAATCAGCGAGAACCGCGCCGCCTTGCAGGCGGCACAGAGAACTTGAGTTTGCGCGGTCCCAGAGGTCGGGTGAATAACGTCGACCGCGACCCTGTCCCGCTACTTTCGGACGCTGAAGAGGCTCCGACGACAAAAAACTGATAAACAAGGGTGATCAGTCCGACCCGACGACCACAACTGAGACTGTTTATTTAACTTGCTCTAGCCTACTTCACATTCCTGTCAAAGTGGGAAACAGACATATGATGGCTTTGGTTGACAGCGGTGTTTCTGTGTCTACAATATATGCCAAGCTGGTAGATGCGAGTCACCTGCATAGTGGAAGAGTACTACGGGTGCAAGACTACGATGGAAAAGGGACAATGCATAATCAATGGGCCTCAGTAAAAATCGAGTTACAAGGTCATGAAACAGAGAGGTAAGTACTGGTTATTGAGGGGGTGACGTACGACTTTCTGCTATCCAGACCAGATATAAAGAAACTAAAAATCAACGTATACTGGGACGATGCGGTTTTAGTGGAAGGACTATCAAGGCAAGAGACACAGCCGGATAGAAAAGATAACCTGCGAGTTGTCAAGTGCGCGGAGGATATTGCAACGACCTATCCTGAACTGGTATGCATAGGAAGCTATTCACAAGCGATGACGTCAAACAAGGTGCCTTTCGAACTAACTGACAAGTCCGTCATCCGAAAATCACCTTATAACATGTCAAGAGAGCGCAAGATATGGTTGAAGATGGAATTGCAGGAGATGCTAGACGCCAATATAATCCGGCCTTCGGTGTCACCCTTCGCCTCTCCCATAACTATTGCGCCGAAAGAAGATGGAACTTTCAGACTGTGCACAGATTACAGGGTTCTCAATCGACAGACAGAACTTATTCCATTTCCCATGCCGAAGATAGACACGATTATAGATGAGACAGGTGGTTGCCGAAGTTTTTCACGCATTGACTTGTGCAAAGGTTTCTGGCAAATCCCGCTAACCGAAGAAACAAAAATGTACACTGCTTTTATCACTCCCTTCGACCTGTACGAGTATAACCGGCTTCCTTTCGGCTGGAAAAACTCGCCAGCATGGTTCCAGAAGATTATGAACGAAGTCCTGAAGCCTTTCCTAGGTGTCTTCTGTAACGTGTACATAGACGATATTATTGTCTTCTCCAAAAGAGAGGCGGAGCATCAGGAACACCTGTCCCAGGTATTAAATGCCTTGAGCTTGGCACACCTCAAGGTTAATTTTAAGAAAAGTGCATGCTTTCAAAGAAAAGTTGTGTTTCTTGGAAGAGTATTTGATGGGACTACCAAAAGCACGAAACAAGAGTCCCTCGAGAGGATATCACAACTGGTAAAACCATATGACGTCCACTCATTGCGTGTGTTTTTGGGATTAGCAGGACATTTCAGACCTTTCATAAAAGACTTTGCCATAAAAACAAGGTGCCTCACGCGTCTAACGCAGAAAGAAGTTCCATTTGAATGGGATGAGGAATTTGAGAGAGCCTACCGTGATCTGGTGCACAGAATCTCTGCTGACCCTATTCTACGCATACCAGATTTCACTTTACCTTTTGAACTGAATACCGACGCCTCTCACTATGGGACAGGTGCAGTCTTGTACCAGAAATGTCCAGAAGCATCCGGCCGAGAAAAGCGGCACGCAGTAGGTTACTATAGCTACACCCTCAAGCCACCTGAAGTCAACTACACCACTACTGAAATAGAAGCTCTTGCAGTCCTTAAAGCAATTCAGTACTTCCGTACCTACCTAGAAGGTGCGAAGTTTACTTTGTTCACCGATCACCAGGCCCTCACTCATCTCTTGAATATGACCCAACCTAAGGGACGTATCGCCAGATGGGTGAACTCTTTGCAGCAGTTCGATTTCACCATCTCCCACAGACCTGGACCCCTTTTGACTGATGCAGATGCATTGTCTAGACTGATGATACAGGCCAACAACGAACAATCGGAAGAAATCAATGAAATTGAATTGTGGGAAGGCACTGAACAATTGATTTTTATGGAAGGTCGCTATCACGTCCCGCCAACGCTGGTTTCAAGGGTGCTTTATTTGTACCACGATAGCCCAGAATCTGGAGGACACGACGGATTTTGGCGCACCTACAACAAGCTAGTCAAGAGATTTACGTGGCCTCACATGAAAGAAGACGTCAATCGATACGTTCGTTCATGCCACATTTGTAAAATCAACAAAGTGAAATATAAGCAACCTACGGACACCATAATAATACCTTGCCACTCGAACGTGCCTTTTGAAGTTGTACACCTGGATTTCGCCGAGCTAAATAAGAAACGAGAAGGAGTCCGAAAAACGCAAGCTTTTCTTCTGGCCATAGATGAATGCACCAGGATGGTCGCGGCACGGGCAGGAAAAGAAGATGTGAATAGTGTCATCGCCCTTCTCGAACGGGATATGTTTAGGACAACCAGGACGATCGTATGTGACAACGGTCCAGCGTTCAAGAGTGAAAAACTAGCAAGATGGGCTCGAGACCACAATATATCAATCAAATTCTGTGCGCCATACCATCCCGCGGCGAATAGGCTTGCAGAGCGTGCTATACGACATGTGAAACAATACATCAGGATGTACGATAGTTTCCCTGGTGGATGGAAATGTTCTTTAGAAGCAGCTGTAAGACATCACAATCGCTCCTACACCAGTGGCTTGGGATGCAGCCGCAGTTCACTTCTTCAGGAGAAACCCCTATTGTTCAGGTGGACCATGAACTGGGGCTGCTAGAAAATCTCAAGATCGTCGAGGAGAGGAAACAGAAATCGCAGGAGGAGAGGTACCGTAAACGAATGAAAAAAAATTTTGACAAGAGACATTGCTTAGATATCCCAGACATTCAAGTCACCGACCTCATTCTAGTTAAGAAAGGAGTAAGAGAATCCAATACCAAATTTTATGGTCCTTACTCTGTGACAAAGACGGCCACTCAGAAAGGAATATTGAAGACTGTGTGGTACATTGGCGAACGTGGCTCAGTTGAATGTGCTTCGATTGGAAACGTTTTCAAGTATTACCCCAGGAGGGGTTAGCAAAATAAACTTGGAAGGGTGAAGCGGTATGAGCCTTCGAATAGAAGATGAAGCGCAGGAACCGGGGTTCAGGGGAAAAGAAGAACGAAGTTAGAATAAAATGGTAGACAAGATGGACGCCAGTTCCATAGCAGTACTTTCCGTCTATTGTGTCCTTTAACTAGGAACGCTACAATTAAGATAGATATTGATTACATTTTCCCCCCAAACTCTAAGTTTCATTCAGCCACTTTTTTAAATAACCTGTTGCAAGATTACCTTGCACACGTAAAAACAAATCACATATTAGCTACGGACGCTTCAGTGAACAGTGAAAACGTGGGCGTAGGCATTCTATCGCTTCCGCTTGGCTGGTCATTCTCCTTGAGACTGCCAGATTTCACACCCCTTTTTGAAGCCGAGCTTTTAGCAATAATTTTAGCACTTCGTAAACTCCCTTCGTACTCAATAAGTGCGGTTATTATAACAGATTCCCTTTCGGTCTGTACTTCGCTTACAGCTTCATCCAATTCGCCAACTCTAAAGACGTTTCTAACATTGGTTCCTCCACAGTTGAATTCTCTAAAACTATTATCGGTATCTGGCCACTGTGGCTTACATTGAAATGAAATGGCTGCGCGATCATCCCTGGGTGCACCTATAATGCCGGTTCTTTCAGTAGTGGCGCACATAACAACAATTAGATATAGAACATATTCAATTCATAGAGATGTCAATGAATCACTAACAACATGGACAGAATATCATCACCTAAAATTTCGGCGTAAAATCCAGTGGTGTCCATCAAGACAATCAGAAGTAGTGATCACGAGATTACGCTGCCATGTCCCTCCATTAGATCTATATTTACACAGGACTGGTCTGACGCTATCACCTCTATCCATACTGCCAAGAAACAGAATCACTAGGTCACTATTTTTTGGTATGTCGGCGATACAAATTGTTAAGAAAAAGACATCTAGAACTTCCGCTTGCTAAATTAGGGTTAATGTTATCATCAGAAATCATACTATCTCTCGGTGCGTCAACTATAGGGGTCAGCCACAAAGACGTGTTTGATGCCGTCTGCGGTTACATATAATCAACAAAACGATTAACTTTTTGATTGTTCTCTTGTAATTTGTTTGTTTTTGTATGTTTTGTTTTCTCTCTTTCTTTCCTTCGAATATGTAACATTTCAAAAGAATAGGTAATTGTTTAAGCACGCAATTCTTGGCCGATACACCAGTGTGGGCATGAGCCATAATATGAGGCCATCATCATCATCTAGCGGAGGGCCGATCGTCTGCTTCTCTCTTTACAATATACCTGTATATATACGTAGTCAGGTTATATACATGAAAAAGCTATTAACTTTAATCTAATGGAGGCAGACAGGTCCGGTGCGATACCTTGACCGAGAATGCGTCTTCGTCGTCGTTGTCCTCAGCTTCTGCAGAAGCGGCAAACCCACTACACCGGCAACTGTTATGCTCGTAGCGATATATATATATATATATATATATATATATATATATATATATATATATATATATATATATATATATATATAGCCCACATATAACGAACTTGATCGTCACGTGGCATTTGTTCGTTGTATCCAAAGTTCGTACTAAGTGGACCACCTATAATACGGGAAAAAAGAGCAAGCGAGACGAAAGTTCACTTTATTTTTGAAAAAAGTCCGTGATGCATGTCTGCTTCTTTAAAGCTGATCGCATCACTGCCGTTTCTAATTTTTCCAGCGCGGTAATATGTTCATCGCCAAGGCCTCTGCTGCACACGAGTTCCTTAAGCGACGCGATGTAACCGATCGTGGTTGAAGCGTTCACAGCAACCGGCGGTAGAGCAGCACCCTCGTCATCGTCCTCGTCGGTATCTGGGCAGTCAGGAAGGGCTCGCACTTCACGCACAATAGCTTCGTCAGTGCATGGCTCCGCAATGTCGACGGCGTCATCAGCAGAAACGAAATCGTCCCAGGCAACGTCAGGTCCGGCCAGCTGCGTGTCAACGAGGCGTTGCCACAAGTCCTCGTGCGAACGGCTTTCCGGTGGGTGATCTATGGCGTCCTCGGTGCCTGGGCCCATAAAAGCCGCCTTGCGGAAGCAATTTTCTATCCACTCCGCGGTGAGTTCCATCCACGCCGCTTTCAACATGTCCACGGCGGCAAGCAAGCTGATGCGAACTGGCATGGCAGCATCAATCGCGAACAACAAGCGTTGGATGACGCGCCGCCGGTAGCACACCTTGAACGCATGAATGATGCCCATATCCAGCGGCTGAATTTTGCAGGTTGCATTGGGAAGCAAGAAGAGCACTGTCACCGCACTCAAGGAAGGCTGCACATGGTGCGCCGCACAGTTATCCAGCACGAGCAGGACCTTCCTGTTTTTTCGTGCCATGTCGCGGTCGAACTCGACAAGCCACTCGGCAAATAAGTCACGACTCATCCAGGCTTTTGTATTGTTCCTGTAGCGTACGGGCACGTAGCTTCCAAAGCATCGCGGCTTACGTGACTTGCCAATGACAAAAGGCAGCCGCCGGTCACTGCCGTCCATATTGACACACAGAAGAACGGTTCTGCGCAACTTGCTGTTCTTCCCTCCTGCGCACTTGTCGCCTTTCAAGGCATGCGTTTTAGATGGCAACATCTGATAAAACAACGCAGTCTCGTCGGCATTGTAAACGTCCCGTGGAGCATAGCTCGTGATTGTTGGGAGGTTGTCGGAAAGCCGCGCATCGACGTCCTCGTTGTTCACAGACGCGGCCTCGCCGACGACCGCCTTGAAAACAATTCCGTGGCGAGCCTTAAACCGGTGGAGCCATCCATTGCCTGGGCTGAAATCGGGAAAGTCCAAAAGGAAGGCGAAGTCTTTAGCCTTGGAGAGCATCAGCGGTCCACTGATCGGAACGTTGCGAGACCGCGCGTCAGCGAACCACTTCAGCAGTGCGTCCTCAACGTCCGCGTAGGTCGCCTTCCGAAGTCGTCGGATCGGCATTCACGGTAGCACCAAGAATCTTTTCCTTGCCCTTAGCAATGGTTTAAATGGTCGATTTTGACAGTCCGTACTTCTTGACCAGTTCGCAGTTTTTTGCACCTTGAGCAAGTTCATTAACAATGGCCATCTTCGTTGCGATGTCGACAGCTTTCCTTTTAGCACCTGAAGAGGTCGGCGTACAGCCCTCCATCGCACCAGGCGCAAGTCAAGCCCTTGGGCTCGCGCGCTGAGGCAGCCTTCAACTCCCCGATCTGGGAAAGGCACGGATGCGGCAACGATGTCAATGCAGTGCCATCGCACAGAAAGAATCGACGGCGTAATGCCAGGGGGGGGGGGGGGGTACACTCCGTATGGCTCCCATTGGCCGTTTTCGAGCAGACGCTCTTTCGACGCTAGCGCCAAGGTCCCCTTCAGTTAAGGCCCTAACCAATGGGCGACGCATAAGCAAAATGGCGGCGCACATGATTGTTTAAGTTGTCATGGCAACAGCAACAGCAGCCGCGCGGCACCTCCTCTCACAAACGTTTTTCGCAGTCCAGCGAAACCGCACCAAACACCGCCGGCTCGGTCAACTACAGGGGCCCAACAGCTTCGCGTTCGCTCTAACCGAGTGTTGAGGCCACAACAGTTCGTTCTATCTGAGACACTGTGCCATTGCCCCAATATATATTTTGACGGTAGCACCGCCCTCGTTCGTACCAAGCGAGCGTTCGTTATATCTGCGGCTGTTATAAGTGTGCTATATATATATATATATATATATATATATATTCCCTCTCGCTCGAAGGTGCCTGTCGTATATATTTGCTTCTCTTTCTTACAGGCAAGCTCGCACCGCCGTAATAGGTGAAACTGCGAGCTTTCTATTTTAAAGACTTCATATATTGGTTTGCGTTGCGACGTTGCGCGAACATGTAAGTGGCGTAGTCGGGCCGTATGCAACTTTTACTGATAAAAAAGGACGACCTCCTTCTCAACAGGGCAAAGCGGAACCGTGGAGAGGCTGTGCGATTGCGACGTTTAAGTGCGCGCGATGCATGGCTGACGCCACACAGTGGGGGACGCACTCTTTGGCTCTCATTTGGTAACACGGGAATTCCTCGTCGTGGAGCTCAGCGGATCCCTTTGAGCGGGAGGCCCTGGTCCGACACTTCTCACTCTCGGCACAACGGAAACGTAACCTTCGATGGCACGACAACTTGGGGTGCGTCAGCATCCTTCATTTTCGCAGTGAGAACTTATATGCACGACAGATGTACGCTCTCACCTTTTGTATCGTATTCGCGGCGCGTAGCTTGGGCGGGCAGAGGGGTGACATACCCTTCCTACATACCAGGTACATATCCCTCCCCGCCCCCCACCTTTCCCCTCGAAATTTCTTTGTACCAAGGTGGCACCTGTACAACAACCTCTCTCCGATTGCGTCCCCGGTCAACTGGGTGTCTCCCCCGATAAAAAAAATCCTGTCTACACCACTGCGTTTTCGTACCGATTCTGCATCGACTTGGCTGCAGGTACTGCGGGCTGCATCCTCCCAAATATTATCCATCTGAAATTTAGCAAAAATTAATTTTGTTTAATTAAAACGTATCAATATGTCAAGGATGATCGCCTTGCGTGGCATTTCTACCTGAGAACGTAGAACATGTATCCTGGCTTCATCAAAAATAATGTTTTATTTCGTAGTTCACGAAACCAATAAATTATTCAATCAAGTAACATATAACAAAAATCTTTGTTCGACATCTTGCAGATGCTTCAGGCACGTACTAGAGGGCTCTCAAAGCTAGACTTCAATGTGTCCGTGATCCTGAGAAGAGTGGCACCAATACGAAATGGGAAGTAATGTGTCTGATTGCTGCAGATAACCTATTCGGAGCCACGTGGGCCTCTCCGCGCATGCGTCGATGGTCCCTCTTTCCTTCTTTCTCTCTTTTCTCTTCTATATATATTTCCGAGCTGGAAATAAAGCGTCGTCTTTTTGCTCTGCGAATCGGCCTGGATTTCAACCCGTAGCTGCCGGCCTTTGGCCGGTAGAACGTAACACTGATGTAATGAAAAACAAATGTCATAAGCTTACCGGGTGTTTCAGCGAACACTTTCTAATTTTTTTTTAATTTCTTGTGCCAGATAGCACAATTCTAGTCCATGAGCTGGTCTATACACGAAGAGGCGGACATTACTTGCACAGAAAATTGAAAAGCACAATAAACTAACCAACAACATTTCACTAATTAACTTTTAAACTAACTACCTTAGGGCACATAATGCAATTTACAAATTATAACCGGGGAGTTCGCAAATCAATACTGCAGCCATGACCAGCTGAGACGATCAGCGGTCCAACCAAAATAAGAAGCACTTCACATCGGTGCCGCGCACGTACACTTCGGGTAGCCCGCTGGTAAATAACATGTTAGCATTGCTCGAGGCAAAGCTAACATGTTTGCAATGTGAGTAGCTGCATTTATCTTTGGCAAGTGCTCCAAGCACATGAGAGTCCTCGAGAAACCGAAACTATAGGCATATCGCGCAGAAGGGTGCTTGGCGTCGGCTACATTGATAGCGCCTTCATGTGCGATACCGCAGCCTGTAACTTTCTACCCAAGAACTTTGCAAGAAACCCGATTAGCGAAACGGGAAGTGTACTGACGAGATAAAGAAGCTGCCAGCTGATACGAGAGAAAAGAAGCAAGAGAGGCTGACACTATAAAGTTTGGAGTTAAGACTCCCAATGCGCCAGTGTATCGGCGACCGACTACAAGCGTGGACAGACTCTGCCGTTGCGGTGAGCAAGTTTCTTTGCTTTCATATTTACGCCGATCCGCATGTTTGCATCCTCTCGGGGTGGCTCCCGGGCCGGAATGAAATAAATGTCTCTCTCTCTCTCTTTCACTCCCGCCAGGCTGTTATTTTTTGTATATCCCGTCGTGCCGCCAGTCTTCCATAAATTGAAGGAGGCCTGCCGCTAACGAGCTTTATCTGTGCCCTAATAATTGTAGAGAGCGCGTTATAGAGAAAAAAGTTGTGCAAATAACTGTTTAGCAAAAATTTAAGACATGTGAAGCACTACCAAATAGCCCTAATTAATATTTCGATAAAGTTTATTACTACTGCTCCACTGGTGCTGCCTTTGCCGTAGTGGAAGTCGATTTGATTTTTGAACATAATGCAGGGCAAGCGTCTCATTTATTTCTGCAAACATGATTTATGATCTAGGAAACGGGGTAGATTGTGTTCATCAATTCGTTACCTCGAAGGTCATGTTCAATTCAGTCACGGTAATGCGTATATATATATATATATATATATATATATATATATATATATATATATATATATATATATATATATATATATATATATATATACGTACATACACTGGGCTTCTTCAAAGTTCAGCACGCAGGACGCGAGGTAACATATGCAGGAAAAAGACGACGAACCCTTTGGAAGACGTATTTAACGTTTTCGGCTGGTGGACCAGCCTTCGTCAGAGTACAGTAACGCATATGAACAACTCATACACAGCTTTAAAAGCACCGTATCAAGAGCAGACGGTGCACTGTCTGCGCTGACTAGAACTTTCACTACTCCTAATCATGGTAATCGCCGGCACTTACCTGAGAGTCATGTTTGTATATATTGTATCCTGAACACATTCGCATTTCATTTTTCTACTCGCAAATGCGTGTCATTGATAATTATTTATTATACGCAGTTTAAGTTCTAGTCAGCGCAGGTAGTGCGCCCTCTGCTCTTAATACGGCGCATTTAAATCTGTGTATGAGTTGTTCATGCGCTACTGTACTCTGACGAAGGCTGGTGTCCACTAGCCGGAAACTTCAAGTAAATATTTAAGTAAATATTCGAGAGTTTCTGAAGCAGATAAAAAAAAAGAAATACAATGCTCCAGCGGTATAAACTCGTCCTCATTAAAGCCCCAACTAACGCAGCCTGTATCCCTGCCCCGATTGCTAATCGATGGCTCTTTGGACAGACTGAGATGCGTCAAATCGTTACGTATCAGTCAGTTCACCCAATTTGCTATTAAATTGTATGCTTAAGTGCATTCGGGGTAGCATGTGATACAGCATTGTAGAATTCATCGCAAAAGTCCAGTTTGCACAGAAGGTCTCCAACTTTTGCAGGACCAAAATCGGTGCGTTACAAAAATAATTCTAGACTTTGTAGACGTATGGAGGAATCTCGCGCACGTTCTCGGTGATAGTGGTGGTGGTGGTAAACATTATTGAAAGGGGGGGAGGGGGAAGGGGTAATAAACCCGGAACTTTTCTTAAGTAACCCAAGCCGTAGAGTGTTCCACGTAACAATACAACAAAACACATCTATGTCCGAACTATAGCTTACAGGACGAAGGGAAAAAAAGACAGAGACACTCAGACTGTCTGTAGAGGGAAGTTCTATAGTGTAAATACAGGCCGGCTAACTTGTGCTGGGAACAGAATGCGAGAGAAGGAAAGAAGAGATGGAATAATAGAGAGAGAAAATGATGCGTGACACTAACTCGATACGACGCGCCACAATGAAGTTGATCGCACAATCACCATGCCGTCATGTTCTCAAGCAGAGGAACACCGCAGTGAAAGCATTCTGTGTTGTACTTGGTCTGGAGCAGTGTCCGAATATTCTCTCACCCACGTCAGGGAGGGATCGTGCAGTTTGCCAAGCGTAGTCGAAAGCGCTCTTCTAGTGGCTCTAAAAAGAGGCGCCAATTGGGGACACCTGATCGCTTCCTCGTAGCCGCAGTTGCTGCAAGCACGGCTGTAAACCATACCAACGCGTAATAATTCAGCATTTGTGAACACAACGCCGAGAGCACAGTTGCCCAACGTTTCACTTATGCGAAATTTTGCACACACTCCAACAAAGCATACCCAGGCATGTTGAATTACGCGTGAAGATCTAAGGGCCAAGTCGCGAGTACGCTATAATCTAAAACAATCGTTTCCATTCTACCTGTAGCGTGCCTATGTGAATCTACCTGTTCAGCCTTTATAAGCAGCTTTAGAGGTAGCTTTAGCTAGGGGACAGCTTCCAAAAACACTCCAAAAACACGCCTTCAATCGGTGATATCAATTACGCGAGCACACACGAAAAAATCGAAACCATTTACAGCGGACTGTTCGACGTGAAATACGAGGGGAGTGAGGTTATATCTCGTGGCGTATCTAACAGGGGAACGAAATTCTCAATTTTAAGTCTGGCAGTCGAGGCATGAAGGCATAGTCATCACGGCATAATATGACAGTTCGTAGCCGAATAAATTGACAAAAGCCGAGTTTACGGAATTATTTATTCGCCAGCTCATTAGCTTACGACCAGACTTCGGGGTATTGCAATTGACATCTCATATTGCCGGAATGCGCAAGATCGCTTGCGAGGGCGGCGGAATTGTAAACGGTCTTTACAGGCGTTTTCAACTGCATGTTTGCGATCTGCCTCTCTGCCTGCCGGTGGCAGAGTTGAACAGAAACGCAAAGCATTTTACGTGCTCCCAGTGCCGGGGATAAGCGCTTCGCACCCTGGCAGTTTCTGCCATTTGTCTGGACTCCTTCTCCAGGGTAGAGTTCACCAAACACTAAAATCAGGTGGTCCAATCCTGATTCAAAATGTTTCCGATGTGAGTGTGCATGTTTTCTGCCCCATTTTGGATTAGATAAATATAGAACGCAGTGAAAGTTCGTGAACGAATTAGTCGACAAGCTTGACAGATCGGAGAGCTGGGAGCAATCGGGGTTTTGGCATGATTAGGATTCCCAATTGACTGCTACCAAATACAGTGAAAGCAAACTGTTATGTCAACAAAGCACTGAAAACCGAATTATGCCTCGAAAGAATACAAGTAGTATTGACTGGTTGCAGACGAAAACTACATACGAGTGCGAGAGAAGGTACATTTATTTTCATGACGGAGTCAATCTTACATAGTGGCGTGTGAATTCGTGAACTGCAAGATCTCAGCTGAAGGCTATGTACAATTTAGCCGGGACGTAGTAGATATAGTTGCATTTTGTCAGTGCCCTCATTTTCGCCCTCACCTAAAATTTGTGAGTATGAGCCATAAAAAAAAGACTCCAATTCCGATTTACTCCCCAAATAATTTCTGAAAATGAAATTTCATGCAAATGTCACGCAATTTCGCAGCTGCAATAATGAGACGTTATGCCTAATACAAATTCTTTGGCTGCGTGTCGCAGCGCCAAAAGTCGTTAAAAGAATGACATGCAGTGCATATATATCTTGGGTAGAATCCCTATTATATGTCAAAACTTGTACTCAAGAACTCTGGCCACAATTCGCAAACCAAACTGGCAAAAGTTATTACATTTAAGCTGTTGACAGCATTCGATCTCACATCAATACAGTATCCCTAACTGGCGGTCGAAAGTCACGTGTCGGGTATTGATAACGATGAAAAGATTTGAATTCTTGAAAATGACAAATCTACATAAGTAAATATTTGAAATTTTTAGTGGCAACTAGAAAACATGAGCGAAATTTCCCTAAGAAATTTAAATGACTTAGAAAGCTTGAATTTGTACTTCAGGTTGAATTCGGTCAGCTTTGGTAGCAGCCAAGGTCACGTGGCAAAACATCACTGGAGTGCCTGTGCGAGTGAATCTATTATCGAATAGCGATACTCTCGTTATTGGAGAAACAGAAAAAGCGCCACATTCTATTGACTTAGGAAACAAGTTTTTTTCCCGGTAAGTACAGCGTATTTTCCCCCATATTACCGCCCACAATACAAAATAACGACTTCATCCTTTCAAGTTTAACTTTAAGGCACCCGTTCACGAAGAAAAGTAATACGTGCTCATTGATGCATTTGTTTCTGTCTAAAACTTGCTAGATAGCTAGCAAGTTCGCTAATAAGTAGGCTTGGTATCTCTGCTTAAGCATTACTATTGACCTCCGAGTAAAAAAAAAAAAAAGAAGCGACTCCGAACCGCTGAAGTTACACGTACCGAAGTGGACCCACACTTACTACACATGTGGAGCGCGCTATTGTGGAATCGCATTCGCTTCAAACTTCAAAAATTATGTTCACTTTCTTTTTTTTATGAACAGGCTATCAAGAAGAATACTATGAAAACCTTCGTTGTGGTATTATTTATCGTCATCCATTTCGGTGAGTGCTATTCACATTGTATTGCGGAAGCAAACCGCTTTGCTCTAGCAGTGAAGTGGCATTGAGAGACACACGTTTTGCAACACTTAATTTCTTGCATGTGGTTAGTGCATATGCACAAGGATGTTTTTGACAACAGTCTGAGTGACCTCATTTACTAGGACTTGTTGAAGTAATAATCCGCTACCGGCATAGTCCGTTTTTTATTTAGTTGAAAAGAATATCATCGAAAGTTTAGGCACTCGCACGACATGCAACATGTCACTCAACTATTTTTTTTAACATAAGAGTGCACACGCTGAAGCCCTGCATGTGCAGCTGACAGGCAGAACAGTCTGTCCGTCGTACATGTTCTTCTTTTAGTCGGCGTCCTTGTAGCGCTCATTTCTTTTCTTCAAGTGAAGTCTACGCACTTTAGCAAGTACACAGGATTCAAAATGTTATATCTGCTTTCAGAACCTCATCTTACTTTTTCTACTGCGCGAAAAGATGTAAATCTACGACCACTTTATCACGTGGCATTTAGCTACATCGGTGAAAGCAATATTCATAGTGCTGGGACAAAGCTAGTGTGGCCCGCCATTTTATACAGCTCACCGAAGGGCTGCCGTAATGTTTTTAATTCCCCGCTCCAACTGAGCCTTCGACTTATCTCGTACTAACGGTAACAGTTCACAAAACTAAATCTAAGAAGTGTATCCATAATGGCCAACCTTGTTACGGGATTTAAATAAACTGATGATGGTTTCGCTAATACTTCATGGTAGAAAGCACTATCACGCCGGAATACAAATTTTGTAGGCAATCACACTTTGGCGATAAGGCCAAATATAGCAAGGAAACATTTTGTTCTGCAGATAGAACTGGTAACTAAAGATGTTTCAGAAACCTTTGGTCGTGGTTTTTTTTTGTCTGACCTATTTTGGACTGATCATTCTATAACCAAATTATAATGACTAACAAATCATGTTCGCAGGTAACGCCGAAGTCTCCGATGAAGACGACTGCACAGAAGCCCAGCAAAGAGGCACGTTACCTGTTCTTACTATCAAATTTCTCGCACGTTCATAGGTATTTAGTTGACGGCATTGGTGATGGTTATAGCTGCACTGAATTTAATTTATGTGGAGATGGGTCCAAGCGTTGCTTCATATGGGGAGCCATATATTACCGTAACCCTAACTGGTACGACAAACGCAATACCGTAAAAGAAGCGTTTCGCGACGCGTGATGCTTCACTCACTTCATTATCGACACAAGTAGCCGTATATGTGCATAAAAAATGGCGTGACGCTCAAGATCAGGTCCCCTCAACACATACACGCAAGCACACTTCCCGTGGCACGCTGGATGGTGTGGGAAAAAAAAATGTCGCTCTCTCCAACACCCACGAGCGTATGGGGAGAGAGTGACAAGTAGACGTGAACACAGCAACGGTTAGTTTTCATTTTGGATAAAAGTGTATAGCCGCTTGCACTCGAGATGGGAGAAAAACGGGCGAGCACCACTCGTGGCTGAGTTTTCAACTTCCCTCAAAACGCGGCCCGCAAATGGTGCACCAATTACAAATTAGGGCAGCAGGCTCTAACAGCAAGCGCAGTATTAGCTCATTTCAAATTCAGGGTAGGCGAATGCAGAGCATACGCGCCTGAAGAAAGTCTTTAGGGCAACGCTTGGACGCTGGTACTAACGCGCAAATCTTTTCTTATGCGCAGCTATGAATGGACGGTCCTTGTCGTCACGCCGCTTCATGTGGTGGCCGTTCGACGCTTGCAAGGACGGTTTCACACGCGTCACGTGTGAAGGAGACCTCGAGTGCCATGCTCTCCGTCTACAATCGACGGGTTTCGATGTATCATCCCGTACACTGTGGACCCACACGAGTAAGTGTACGGAGGGACGGAGGGTGCACACCAAACTGCTCGCAACCACCCCGGTGCCTCAGAGTCTGTGGCGTCCTAATGCTGGGCATAAGGTCGCGGGTTTGGTAGCTGGTGGCCGCATTCCAAGGGAGGCTGAAGGCGAAAATGCTCGTGCACCGTCCTGAACCCCAAGGGGGTCGATATTAACTCGGACCACTCCACTAGAATGTCCCTCCACTACGTAGTTTCAGGATGTGATAAGCCCCGTAATGTTTTTATATATATAGTGCATATGTGTTGCATCTGCTTGGAGGCGAAACGTGGAGAGGTCGTCATGATAAACGCCAAGTTATTTTAACGCGTAGTACCCCAATGGCTCAAATCATTCCCCTGCTATGTCCATACATACCACCTCGTACTTACATTTTTACAGCGAAGCTGTATGCGTCTACGCCCTAAAAGGCGGTTGTCGCGTTCGCGGGCAAAAACTCAAGCAATCGCAGCGGGAGGCGCATGTCGCTTTCGCTGCTGGGTTCCTTGGAGCACCACCAGATGACGCTCCCCTCCACGCACCTGCGACAGCGACGGCACCTGCCATGCAGGGCAAAGAAAAAAAAGAACCAGAAAGTTCGCCTTCGCGCATAGCGTTCGCCGCAAGCGTTTCTCTGTAGCGATTACGGTTGCATAGGCTGCAGTTGTCGGGAAGTGGAAACTGTGGCATACGAAGCAGGGAGTGACGTAATTACACTTTCATATGTAAAAGAAGAACCCGCCTACCAACTGACTTTATTTTTGTTCTGATAGCTCTATGGAAAGGGCACGTATAGTTGGGACTCCCGAAGTGCGGCGTGAACACGACGAGCGGCGACGTGAACAGCAACGTCACTATGCACAACGGCGTCGTGCTCAGGCTAGGTAGGACGCAGCGGTTCCTGCCCAAAGCAAGCCACGCAAAGTTAGGACGCCTCAACAGCAGAGAGAATACGATGAGCGACGAATAGAACACCAACGTCAATATGAGCAACGGCATCGGGCTCAGGCTCGGCAGTCCTAGCCAAGGATACGTCGCATTGGTCTATTGGATCAAATGATACCACTGCTTGGATACGAGCTCTTTTTTTTCAATTTCCTAAGACTCCGCTTTCTTCCGCCGCAATCGACAGCGTTATCGTTTCCTTTGCACCCATTGCTGCGTGAATTTGGTTGCTCTAACTGGCGACATGATATCGCACTATAAGCATTTCACTATACCTACTCTCAAGTCCTCTTCTTCCTTTTAATCTAAACTGGAAGAACAGCTAAACTCGTGTTTGATCAATAATACGTGTCACTGATTTGCCGGTTTTCGGAAGAGGGTGCCCTGACAGACATGCAGCAACTCGCCACAGTAGAATCCAGAAAGCGCCCCATTTTGAGCTAGCAATCCTTTGTGTGACGTCATCAATAGCCTCAAATTGGTTTTAAAATCCTACTGAGATCATGGACAACATGTACCGTAAAACCAACATTAAACGTCCTCTTGGTAAACATCAAGTTTTTATCAATATTTATCTTCAAAGTACCTTGGAATACCTAGCCGCCTCTGGATTGATGTATATTTTTTTCGTACGTACCAATACACAATGGTTTAGGTTGGTATCTTATAGCTACTGCCCAGTTCAACATATTCTAGAAGACCCGTTGAACAGCGCCTCATTAAAATTTAAGGCATTGCCTCCGAGATGCAGCAGGTTAGAGAAATGCGTACTATGTATGTGGCCTGGCCACTCCAGGCCATGCTATCGGAATTTCAACTCTATATTTATTTGCCTTTGTTTACATTGATGCAGCCGTACGTTTCTTTGGCCTATATATTTCTTTTCGTTTATACATTTCTTTCAGCCATATATCTTTGCTTTTTACACTCCTGGTTTGAATAAAAAACACTTTGATAACACTGGATTAGTACAGCCCCACTCACTCTCGGCATCTTTCGCCAATGTCAGACGTCACTCTAAGCCTGCGTGCTTGAAAGAAGTGTTCAAGCTATTAAACTGGAAAGGTTTAGGAGTAAGGATCGATGGCGAATACCTCAGCAACCTTCGGTTTGCCGATGATATTGTTCTATTCAGCAACACTGCAGACGAGTTATAACAAATGATGCAGAACATTAACAGGGAGAGTGTAAGAGTGGGGCTGAAGATTAATATGCAGAAGAACAAAGATAATGATAAATAACCGGGCAAGGGAACAACAGTTCAAGACCTCAAGTCAGCCTCTAGAGTCTGTGAAGGACTACGTTTACCTAGGTCAACTAATCACCGGGAACCCTGACCGTGAGACGGAAAATCATGGAAGAATAAAAATTGGTTGGATCGCATACGGCAGACATCCTGAGCTCCTGACTGGGACCTTACCGTTATCATTGAAAAGGAAGGTATACAAGCAGCGTATTTTATCGGTGCTAACATATTGGGTAGAGACTTGGAGACTGACAAAGAAGCTTGAGAACAAGTTAAGGACCGCGCAACGAGCGATGGAACGAATAATGGTAGGCATAACTTTAAGAGACAGAAAGGGAGTGGTTTGGATCAGAGAGCAAACGGGTATAGACGATATTCTAATAGACATCAAGAGAAAAAAATGACGCTGGGCAGGTCATGTAATGCGCATATTAGATAACCATTGGACCATTAGGATAACAGAATGGGTACCAAGAGAAAGGAAACGCAGCAGAGGACGGCAGAAGACTTGGTGGTGCGATGAAATTAGGGAATTTCCGGGTGCTAGTTGGAATCGCTTGACACAGCACAGGGGTGATTGGAGATCGCAGGGAGAGGCCTTCGTCCTGCACCGGAAATAAATATGATTATGATGATGATGATGACACTCCGATATTCTTAAACGTAACTGAACATAAGCGCTCCTTTACTTATCTATGCCTGTTGTTTATTTACCGCGTGTACGTCTGTGCAGTTTATCTCTGCCCCTGCAAAAGACGTGCAAGCCACCGTACACGGGCCACCCTCTGTAATATTTAATAAAGAGCCTTTTTAATAAAGAGCCTCTTTATCTGGGTAGCCTGCCATTGTTGATGCTCTCAATTCATATTACAGGAGGCACAGACAGTGTGAGCAAAGCGAACGACTTCGTTGACACTGTGCTTCTGCAAAGAATGCCGACTCTCGTAAGAAGATATCAGGGCTCCTTTTCTCTCGCTCCCTACTACTTCAAAGTAAGTAATACGATCATTAACTGCCTTCCTTCGATATTGCATTGTGCGTAGGAGCGGGCTGAAACCTATATATCGGCAACAGCTGCTTTTTAACTCTCTAAGCACACTATTACATCCATAACGGTTCCCATTTTCGCGTATTAACTGGTAACCGGTCATTTGTGCCCTACATTAGCTAAAAGAGGCCATAAAATATGTGAGGGAGCAATCATGAATCGAAATAAAATTTACAGTAACTGCTAATGTGCAAATTACCCAGAAGGCCCCGTTTTGCAGCCGTTAAAAGAAACTAATGGTTGGTGTCCATGCTAATGGTTGGTGTCCAATAATGGTTGGTGTCCATATTGCCCATGCAAATCAGAATATTACAAACAGCCGAAGAGTCCAAACTTGATCAAAGTTGTCAGCCTTTTTCTTAATGCAGAGGTGTGCTTCGACCAAGATAAGTCACGGTCGACGGTGACTCCAAGAAACTTGTAGTGGGTTACCGAAGGTACGATCTTTCCATCAATCATAACGGGGCAGCAGGCCATTGACTTTCGTGTAAATGCCATTGCTACGCTCTTTTGTCGGTGAGCGCGGCAGTCTACGACCGTTTAAATATGTAAACCTGCACGCTGTTGCTTCGTTTGTATTTGCAAGCGCGTTAAGTCCGTTGTCCATATGCAGATGTGATCTGCGTAGACAGGGACCGAGACTGCGCCTGCGAGTTCTTTGAGGTGTCCAAAGAACAACGTTAAATGAAGTTGGGCTCAGCACACCTCCTTGATGCACCTCACGATAGACGGGATGGTCCCTTATGTCACCGTCTACAGTTGTCATAAATATCGTTCTCTCTAGAAGATATCAGGCTATCCACTGATGAAGACGGCCACCAATGCCATATTCTTCAAGGGCATCTATTATTGCATCATGTAGAACACTGTGAAAAGCACCCTTTGCATCAAGAAAGAGTGCTTAAGAACCCACGGTCCAATGCTATTAGACGGCGTATCAAATGGCCTCTTTCAGCTTCATCTCGTGGGCATTCTAGTAGAAGACGCTGTACATCCTCATCCGCGTGGCCTCAAATGCATTTTATGCAGAAAGCGTTTTTAGTAAACGCGGTACCAAACGTTATACGACGGACTAGTGTTTCAATAGATATACTGATATTCAATGGGCGTTGTATATTGAATTATGTTTTGGCATTTGACTATTCCAGAGGCGCTGACGTTACTTCAGTCAGCAAATGGATTCACGATTTTAATTGAGCGCACTCCGACAAGGTTACAATTGCACTCGCCTCACACCCCGCCCCCCCCCCCCCTTCCCACTTTTCTCCACAGGTCTACAAGACTAGCTGGACAAACCGTGACTTGAAGGTGTATGTAAACTCGGGCCAGTTCAGGAACTTTGACACGTCCGTGCGCCGCGTCGGCGACTGCGTGCTCGCCATGGTGGCCGGGAACGTGAGCCTCAGCTGCGCTCTGAGCATCGGGGGCATCGCCGCCGAACTCCACACAGAGGTACGACTGTGGGTACATAATTACCGGGTCCCTCCAACGTTATTTGTTGGGCACCATAGCATGCTTCACAGTTACCTATGCGACAGCGCAAATCGGGGAGCGCTGAAACAACGGTTCCCATTGGGCGATTGGCGCAATGACTGGTTGATCCGAGAACACCTTTCGAGTGATCCGTTTCTTTAGTTGTCGCTTTAAGATGAAACTTTAACGCTGGACCTCCTATCTAAGTATACGGGAACGGAAAATCTTGCTGATCGTTCGTGGTACCGAATGTGTTGAGCTTTGATGAATGTAAACACAAGTTATGCCGACTTTAGGAAGTGAACTCCTATTTAAGCCACTGAGACCGGGAACAACCTACTTCAGCTAGAACACAGCCCTGCAAAGCAAAGGAAACACACAATAGTTTTTACTATAGACAACCCTAATATGCATGTCAACTTCTTAATTTCTTTATTTAGAAGTAAATGGTATTTATTTAGGATAAAAATGCCTGTTTGTATTTGGTCTGAAACTGTTACTACGTAAAGTGGAACTTTTGTCAACATTCAGCGTGACCAGCATGCAGGTGAAATTAGTTTTGCCTAAACCCGCATGCCAGAAGAAATTTCACGAGAAAATCTGGGTATTGTGTAAGTGTCCAACTAGTGGACTGTTAATTTGGGCTTCTTTTCAATTTAATTCAAATGACAATAAAAGAAGGCTATGCATGCAGTTTCCTTATAGTAATGACGGCCACTCTTTTTCGCATAGCCGCTGTGTACACTCGCGTGAAATAATGCACGCACAAAGTTGTGACAATCAGAAGTGAGCTTCAGCACCAAATACAAGAGAACAGCATACGCAAAACATCTTCCATGCCGCATAAGACGAGCTTCATACCCCCCGGCTTGCTCCTTTGGCAACGACGGGGAGGATGTTTGTCATCTCTATTTCTCGAGCGCCTCGGACGCGGCAGGCATAGGCCGCAACCAGAACGAGAGCTACGCTCAATTTTTTCCTCACCGACCGTTCTCATTGGCGAAATTGCTGGGCCATTGACCATCGAAAATAAAACAGCATGAAGCATTGAACGCACCAGAACATATTTTCGGAGATGCAGGCATCCTTAACCGTGCAGTACTAGAAGCCACAATAAATAGAAACTACAATGAGCCTGCAACTTCATATCATTATTTGTATTTATGCGTGCTTGTAAATACTGTGTTACGCCCACCTGTCCATTTCGCACTTGGCCTGCAGGTGAAGTGCTGAGTGGCTGCTCTGAGGTACCAGCGAGAAGACAGCCGCCCGCAAGCGTGCACACACACACACACACACACACACACACACACACACACACACACACACACACACACACACACACACACACATATATATATATATATATATATATATATATATATATACTACTCCCAACTTAGCTCTAAACAATCTTGCCAGATACCACTTACCTTTCACCTTTCATAAAGATCTTGAAATGTGGCTTAGGGGGGGAAAAAAGCAGTTACCAGCCAAGCCTCAGTTGACAAGTAAAACAATGCAGGCAAATGTCATACCGCTTTTGTTTGCCTTTCTTACAGACAAAAGGAGACGGTCTGCTTGGCATTATAAAATCCGTGCGTGTCGAAGCACTCCAGTACCAGACGACCGGCAAGGTTGAAGTCACTGCTGCCCTGAACCAACCTGCCTTCGTGCGCACTCTCATCGTGGACAACGCCGGCTTCGAAGTGACGCCCGGACACAATCTCGAGTTGAACTCGATTCGAATGAGGAACTTCAAATCTCGCATGGGCGCTTATCTCATGGAACAGATGCGCGAGAAGTTTTACTCCAACTACGAGGCAATACTGAGGCATGCTTTCTCTCGCAACAGCTTTTTCTTGTTCTGATCAAATTAGATACGCTTGTATATAGTTGGGGGGAATCTGGTGGAGCAGGTGAAAGCATGTGCTTACCCCTCCCCTGTTTTGCTTATGTAGGCTACGTAGAAACTTTCAAATAAAAGTAATCCACGTGTTTTAAAAAGCGAACAATGTTCTGTGGTGCGGGGACGCGCATCGCGCTGGCCGAGAGGAAGGCCTAAGTGGTCAGACTACGGCGCGGACTCCGGCAGAAACGAAGCAGAATATGCCAATGCCAAAAATAGACGCACGGGCGGGGCCGAACAACGGCTTTTATTCCGATTCTCAACTAGCATTCTGCAGCACCAGTCAGGCGACAGCACGGGAATGTCCTGTACATGGTATACACGATGGTTTCACAACGTATGCTAAAGTTAGCAGATAACTTTTTCGCAGCAATGTTGAACGAAGGAGGTGCCACTGGATGCCACTACATGGACAGCATGTTTTACTTCTGAATGAAGTTTGTCAGCGTGGACGCTACTAAAATGAAATGAAAGAACAAGCGCGGGACCTGTCTGCTTATAGTATACACGTGCGCCAAAGAAAAGTCGCCGCATACATGGCACCCGTTATCCCGCACAGACAGGGCTAGCAATATTTCAAAGTTCGAATATCAGCCAATTAGTGCTTGCTTTTCGACTCGTATTCGGCTCGAGACTTCACAATTCCAAGCTGTCAAATATTCGTTCCTGTTTTATAAAGCGATAACAATGCCTATTGGAGCCTGCAGGGAGAAAGCCACATGCAAGTGATGACTTCGCAGACTGACACCGCTTCAGGGGAGCCATGGTTGCCGCGCAGAAGAACTAGTTATAGCTTAATTCTCCTCAATTTCTTCAAGCCATTCAACAAGAATGACTCACCTTTAAGTTGCTTACGGATTTGTCTTTTATTTTTTATTTAAGCAAGGGAATACATGTATATTACTTCGACAATCACACAATGTTTGCTACCTTTGCGGAAATGTCTGGACCATGTTAGCATTATTTTTGCATCCTGCGTGGTTGTGTATCCTTACTTTGTCTGTTTAGCGTCTGGGGACGTGCTGTTCGCGTGCTTCATCATTCTCATTGTCATGATACATCCTATACTTACATAGTGATTTTACTTACAAGCTCCTTATTTGACTGGAAAATGGATTGTGAGTGGCGTTACATGCAGTGCAAATAACATCCGAGGTTTAACAGTGCGACGTCTTTCACGAGGACGAAATGTCAATGAACATAGACAAACACAGACAGACAAGGACGAGTGCTGACAAGGACATGAATAATTGAACCAATCTATGACGTTACGAAGTGTAAATAAGCCCTCTTCAATGATTTGACCATATATGGTCTCGCCGAAACAACATATTTCACTTTGTTTTCGAGATAAAAAGTTATCTGGCATTCGATTCGGTATTCGAAGGCCATTTTTTCTATAATGTTAGTATTTAATATCGCCGTTAGAATACTCCTACTCTATACATGAAGTACTCAGAACGACATAATCCTAATAGTATCAGGGCGGTTATGTGCGTGTTTTATTTTACAGCCATAAAGCTCGCTTTCCACGCTTACGATTTGATACTGACGATGCGTTACACATTGAACACCCAAGTTCATCTACAAAGTGCGACGTGTTTATAATAAATAAATAAATAAATAAATAAATAAATAAATAAATAAATAAATAAATTACAATTTTATTTCTTGAGTAACAGTAAGTAACATAAAAAGGTGTTAGTAAGAAACGAGCGACTAAGTCAGAAAGAAAAAAATTTGCATCAGTAAACTGGAAATACATATTCGCTGGATCATAGACCTGACTCCTTATGTACGCTGAAACATGAAGCCTCACGCATTGAACACATGAACACACAAGCAACACATATACGCAGACACATTAATACTGTCTGCAAAATCTTGTTGGGTTCCGTATAAACCATATGCAGAAAACAACTAAGAGATTTCATTGCGCGCGGTGGACAGGTGGTATTTTTCAAAGGGCAAGCAATGAACTCCCCATACATCCCCAATGGCCTCCGCATGAGAGTCAGCAATGACCTTTGGATCATCATCATCCACCTATTCTGATGTCCACTGCAGGACGAAAACCTCTCCCTGCGATCTCCAATTACCCCTGTCCCGCGCCAACTGATTCCAACTTGCGCCTGAAAATTTCTTATTTTCGTCGCCCAACCTAGTCTTCTGCAATCCTCTGCTGCGCTTCCCTTCTCTTACCTATTATGAATCTCTAATGGTCCACCGGTTATCTAGCCTACGCATTTCATGGCCTGTCCAGCTTCGTTTTCCCTCTTAATGTCAATTAGAATATCGGCTTTCCCCGTTAGCTGTCTGATACACACCGCTCTCTTCCTGTCTCTGTGACGTTGCGCCTGGCATTTTTCGTTCCGTCGCTCTTTGCGCGGTCCTTAACTTGTTCTCGATACGTCTTTGTCAACCTCCTGTTTCTGCCCCATTAGTCGGCACCGGTATAATGCAGTGATTGTACAGCTTTCTTTTCAACGGTAGTGATAAGCTCCCAGACAGGACCTCGCAAAGCCTGCCGTATGCGCTCCAGCCCGTTTTTATCTTTCTGTAAATATATTTCTCATGATCAGGGTCCCCTGTGAGTAACTGACCTAGAAAGACGTACTCCTTTACAAACTCTAGAGGCTGACTGGCGATCGTCAACTCTTGTTCTTTTGCCACGCTATGGAACATTCTCTTCGTCCTCTGCATGTTAATCTTCAACCTTACTCTTACACTTTCTCTGTTAAGTTGCACAATCACTTGTTGTGTTTGTCTCCAGTGTTGCTGAACAGAACAATGTCATCTGCAAACCGAAAGTTCCTGACATATTCTCCGCTGATTCTCACTCCTAAGCCTTTCCAGTTGAACAGCTTGAATACTTCGTCGAAGCATGCAGTTAATAGCATTGGAGAGATTGTGTCTCCTTGTCTGACCCCTATATTGATAGGTAACTTTCTACTTTTCTTGTGGAGAACCGATGTAGCTGTGGAATCCTTGTAGGTATTTTCCAAGATGATCACGTACGCCTCCTGTACTCCTTGATTACGTAAAGCCTCTATGAATGCTGGCATCTCTAGTGAATCAAATGCATTTTCATAATCTATGAAAGCCATATAGAGAGCTTGATTATACTCTGCGGATTTCTCCATTGTCTGACAGATGGCATGGATGTGATCCAATGTAGAATATCTCTTCCTGAAGCCAGCTTGTTCCCTTGGTTGACTGAAGTCAAGTGTTGTCCTTACTATGCTGGATATTATCTTGGTTACTATTTTATACAATACCGAAAGCAAGCTAATGGACATATAATTTTTCACTTCTTTATCGTCTCCCTCCTTGAGGATTTGTATAATGCTGACATTCTTCCAGTTCTCTGTTACACTTGAAATCATGAGCCATTGCGTATAAAGGGCCACAAGCTTTCCAAGAATGATATCTGCTCCATCTTTGATTAAGTCGACTGTTATTCCATATGATCCTGCTGTTTTTCATGTCATGTCTTGCAAGGCACTTATGAGTTCATTGCTAGTTACAGAAGGAACACCTTTATACTGTTCATTACTTCTCGGAATGAAGATAGCGTGGCTGTTCTGGCTACTGCACAGGTCAGAACCTCTGGGTACTGTACAAGACCTTTGGATAATAACAGATTCAACCGCGTGCACAGTCTTCGAATGTGCTGACTATTTCCTGCGGACGTTGCGCGTACTTCTAGATTGACGGATACCTACCTGTTTGTCGAGTATACCTAGTGCACGTGTGCAGATTTGAGCTAAATACATTGTGTGTGTTACATACCTGCCATCACGTCTGTGCAGTTCACTGTCACTGTGTATGTGAACTTTGCGGACTGCGGTTTTGTTATCTATAATGACGCTGTAGTATACACTGGACGCCCATCTACTGGCAGTGTTCATAGCAAAAAATCCAAGGTTCTGGTTGATGGAGTTGAGGCGCTTGTGTGCTTCGTAATGTTAACTGTCTGTGGAGTAATACTATTTTTAACCCATCATGTTCCTCCGAACGTTGCTAACACACTGCTTCTTCTTTAAGTTTAGCGATTAGAGTGGCACTATAGCACGGGCTCAATCTTCCGGCTAGACATCACTCAATTAGCCTGCTGTTGTTGCAGCTTCCCGCAGAACCACCCTACTGTCTTTGTTTAACATGTGCCATGGATCATGCGTTTAGCTGAACGACGCTTGCCTTGAAGCCCCAAAAAGAGTCACCAAAAAGGTGCTTTTAACGTCACTGTCGGTCACTGCGTTGCTTCACCGAGACACTCTTATTAGTTTTCGATCAATCCGAATAAATGTGATGCATAGCAGTGTCGTGTTTGTTTTTCGCATTGCCTGGCGCACGAGTGTTGTTCTTTTGTATATACGTGATGACTTTTGTGCCAATAAAAATTTGGATGACGCTTAAGCTTCGCCTTTATGAGTGGAACACGATAGCATTCAAATACCCCTTACTGCTTTTCGTGCTTCCCGGCAATTGAAACTTATGTAACCGTAACGTATGCCGGGGAACACCGGCGGCGAAAGCTACGCGCGAAGGGAAGCTTTCCGGTAAAAACGCGGCCTCTTGCGTGGGTTGACCACCTGTCATTGTTTCTCACTTTTAATGTCTGAGAAGAGCTAACATAAGGAATATGCGCTGTCACTGTTTTTTTTTCATTACATCTCTTTGTGGACTGCCGTTCTCAACATTCCGAGAAATAACTTCGTAAAGAATGACAGACAACGTGTGAGCAACTTTGGTTGTAGCGGTGTGGTTGGGTATGGGCGTGATTCCGAATTTGGCTCGAAATTATTTTTGCCAAAGCGACGTACGACGCTGGACGCCGACGCCGGACTTTCTGCGGCACGGGGCCCTTAACGCTTTCGCGTTAAAATTTGCATTTGCGAGTGAGCGCCCGCGTTGTATCTTTCATCGTCTACCGTCCTTTATTCGCTGTTTTATAGTTAAAGAAAACCAATGTGCCAATTCACCCAGCTCTCGTTTCTTCTGTGCTCCGTGTGTCGTTTCCCATACCATCGCGTTCATCTGGTGCAGCCTGCTAGGCATGCCGCCAGGTAAATCTCTACGATTTTCTTTGAGGAACCCATCTCTCTTTCGTCGCTCTATCTTCGACACTATTGTCACGTTACAGTGACATTGAAGAATGCGGTACACAGTTTGAAGAATACACGAAACTAACATTTTATCGGACGAACCTGCGCCCATAAGAGCAAGCGGCGTTCGAAGCCCAACGATAGCGGCTAGCATAGTCGGCGACCGTCGCAATCTGATCAGTGGGTCTAGCGCGTCGGCTTTTATAGATGACTCGTCGAAGGTTCCAGCTTACTCGCGGGTGACCGCGGGCCTTCGAGAAAGTGCTGCACAATTCGCGTAGCGCACACAATCAGATTACGCAGGGTTCTGTGACAACAGACAACGGATAGAACCATCGCTAACATTCGAGAAACGTTCGATACATGCAGGTGCGTGCTGCGCCGAACGACAAGGTTTAACATTTGTTACCCCGTGAAAAGCGGTCACCGGAGGGAGATAAACAAGTACACGTCTCGCTCTGCTATCCACGTCCTGGAGCTACATCTTGCATGTGCGTGAGACGCATGCTGAAAGACATGCTGGTACGTACGGGAGAGACAGCGACATGCGAGACTTTTGCGCGCATTGGTTGGGACAACCTTGACTCTCCGTGACCCTATAGGGGTAATATTGCGTGTGCTATATGACCAAGAAAACGCTAAGTGACAGCTGTCGCGTGATGAGAACGTCCCGAATATTTGTCACAAACACCGCCAGCAGACGCCAGTGCGCTCACGGCAGAAGCTATTCAACAGCTGAAGCGATAAGAGATATGACAAAACTCCCAATGGTGCATCGGCAACCCTTTGACGCCGACTGATGAAGAACCAGGAAAACATGCAAGAATGCTTTTAAATATCAATTATGACGTTTTACGTGCCAAAACCACGACCTGATTGTGTGGCGCGCCGTAGGGGGGGGAGGGGGGGGCGGGGATTCCGGAATAATTTTGACCACCTGGGGTTCTTCAACGTGCACCTAAACCTAAGTACACGGGTGTTTTCGCATTTCGCCCTCATCGAAATGCGGCCACCGTGGCCCGGATTTGATCCCGCGACCTCGTGCTTATAAAAGCCCAACACCATACCTACTAAGCAACCACGGCGGGTAACACGCGAGAAGTACCTACCGTGGTTGCTTAGTGGCTACGCTGTTGGGCTGCTGAACACGAGGTCGCGGGATTGAATCCCGGCCACGGCGACTGCATTTCGATGGGGGCGAAAGTACCCGTGTACTTAGATTTAGGTGCACGTTAAAGAACCCCAGGTGGTAAAAATTATTCCGGAGACCCCCACTACGGCGCGCCTCATTATGAGATCGTGGTTTTGGCACGTAAAAACCAATAATTTAGCACGCGAGAAGTGCCGAACAAAAACGGTATGACGTAGTCGACGCGCACATTAAAAATATTTTAATACTCAAATAAACTTGCCTCTTCGGAAGATTAATGACAAGTGGTTGCGTGTTCTGTAAAGAAATAATTGAAATCTATACCGACTGTATTCAACATATAGTTAGTGCGTAGTGGCGGTATAGATTGGATTCTTATTTGATGAACACATTTTTTTTTTCATAACGGACATCAGATGAATCTGGCCGAAAAGACAGAGATATATAATCTATTATTAGTTTTAATAAAGAATCGCTTAGGCTCTTTTAATCATGTAATGTCGGTGGTGTATGCGCCAGACTATTATTTACCAAACTGGAGCTTGGTAACTTCGCAATAATTTCGAAATATTTCCCATACTTACGGTATGCCGATTTCACTGGGCCACGCCATAGTCGCCACGTAGGCTCATGGTCATAGTTTAGAAGAACTTGTTGTTGGGCGAGTTGGTAGATATTAGCGAGCATTGTTTAACTGCGCGAACAAACGAACCACAAAGACAGCGAGGGACAAGGACGGGCGCAGTCCTGCGCCCGTCCTTGTCCCTCGCTGTCTTTGTGGTTCGTTTGTTCGCGCAGTTAAACAATGCTCGCTCATGGTCATGTTTTGTTGCTGTTGACTGTGGCTAGGCTTCTGGAAGGTGGAGCAGGCATTTGAGGTTGAGTCTCAGTATCGCGGCACCATATTTGAGAACGAATATATATATATGAGGGGGGAAATGATGAGGGGGGAAATATGCGCTCACCGAGAGGGCATCGTCAGCACGAGACCACCACCAGGATCCCCGTAAGGAGCCTGGTGGTGGTCTCGTGCTGACGATGCCCTCTCGGTGAGCGCATATTTCCCCCCTCATCTTTTAAGAGATTCAATACATACAAGCATTTGTCTCGCAAACCAGATTTATTTCAAGGGAATTTTCCACGTCTCAATTATTTCTCTCGTCGTATTCGAGTGCTCATTGCCGTGTTATAGTTTGTTAACGAAGCTTCCCCTCAAGTCTAAATATTGTAAGGCAGTTTGTCGTGTGCGTATCATGGCCACGCATGCTTATATCGCCTTTCCGTTTCTCTACCACGGTTGCGCTTTAAAACCACGGCGCTGCAAGTTTGCTTTCTTTTCCTTCCCTCTTCTCCGCCCTTAAACTGGCTCTCTTAACTACTACACGCAGAGGCAAGAAACAGCGCGCGCTTTAGATCCTATAGATGAGATGAATATTTACAATTATTATTAGGGTTATAATTATATTCGAGTGCTGATTGCCGTGTTATAGTTTGTTAACGAAACTACCCCTTAATTCTCAATATTGTAAGGCAGTTTGTCGTGTGCGTATCATGGCCACGCATGCTTATATCGCCTTTCCGTTTCTCTACCACGGTTGCGCTTTAAAACCACGGCGCTGCAAGTTTGCTTTCCTTTCCTTCCCTCTTCTCCGCCCTTAAACTGGCTCTCTTAACTACTACACGCAGAGACAAAGAAACAGCACGCGCATGCGATCGCATAGATGAGATGAATACATATATATAGAAAAGCATCAGTCATAGCTCTCGAAGTATAATATAATATAATATAGAATAGCTCTCGAAGATAGCTATTCCGGCGGCTAGCTTCCCACGCTATGCGTGCCGTCCTCGCACCTGTTAAAGCTTTTCCTAGACGCTAGAACTATACTATTCCTACGCAACCTTGAGTGATCGGAAAGCGCGTTTTCCACGCCTGGCCGGCGGAGAGGGGAGGCTTCGTTCCGGCCGCGAAGCCCTCCACATCCCCGTAAGGAGCCTGGTGGTGGTCTCGTGCTGACGATGCCCTCTCGGTGAGCGCGTATTTCCCCCCTCATCTTTTAAGAGATTCAATACATACAAGCATTTGTCTCGCAAACCAGATTTATTTCAAGGGAATTTTCCACGTCTCAATTATTTCTCTCGTCGTATTCGAGTGCTCATTGCCGTGTTATAGTTTGTTAACGAAGCTTCCCCTCAAGTCTAAATATTGTAAGGCAGTTTGTCGTGTGCGTATCATGGCCACGCATGCTTATATCGCCTTTCCGTTTCTCTACCACGGTTGCGCCTTAAAACCACGGCGCTGCAAGTTTGCTTTCTTTTCCTTCCCTCTTCTCCGCCCTTAAACTGGCTCTCTTAACTACTACACGCAGAGGCAAGAAACAGCGCGCGCTTTAGATCCTATAGATGAGATGAATATTTACAATTATTATTAGGGTTATAATTATATTCGAGTGCTGATTGCCGTGTTATAGTTTGTTAACGAAGCTTCCCCTTAAGTCTAAATACTTTAAGGCAGTTTTCCTAGTCTCTAAAGCCGCTCGAGTTCACGCTGCTCCTCTGGCGGCCATTTTTCCAAGAAATTATGCCTTCCAACCACTCAGAATCAGCAAAATCGACTGTCGCGGACAACACCAGCCCCTTTCCACATAAGTATGAGGCTCGGAGCAGGAGCTATAGCGCTTGAAAGTAACCGCTGGCTTGACGAACCAACCGACTGAGCTACCTTTCCGGGCAACATTGAAGGATCACGAGTTCAAATCACATGTTATGTTCCTTTTTTTTCCTTTTTTTTAAGGTATTTTCCTTCCTTTTATCACTGTACGGAAACCCTCCTAAAAAAAAAATTATATATCCTCAATTATGTGTGGCCACACATGTGCAGGTCATAAATACCAGGTTCTCTAGCCGAGTGCCATCCATGCGGTATAACCGAGCTCAGATTGGTCCACCTTGACTGATAAAATAGGGCACCACTGTAGGTTAAATGAGGCGTACAACTCCTGCGGGACCCGCCGTGGTTGCTCAGTGGTCATGGTGTTAGACTGTTGAGCACGAGGTCGCGGGATCGGACCCCGGCCACGGCGGCCGCATTTCGATGGGGGCGAAATGCGAAAACACCCGTGTACTTAGAATTAGGTGCACGTTAAAGAACCCCAGGTGGTCGAAATTTTCGGAGTTCTCCACTACGGCGTGCATAATCAGAAAGTGGTTTTTGTCACGCAAAACACCATAATTCAATTTTTAATTTAACTCCTGCGGGGACGGTAGAGTATCCGTCTCCAGTGCAAGAGGACCGTGATTAAATCCCGGTGCCGCGCAATTCTCCTCCGGGAAATACAAAAAAAACCGTGTGTTGAGAAAATTGCACAAACAGGCCTGGAGTGCGGCCTGATCCCGGTGACCAGAACCGGTAACGCACTCTCTCACCAGAGCAGGATTGGCCACCCTGGTGCAGTACTTGGCCACTACCTCCTATATGAATACAACAATCAAACCCCGGCCCTCAGTCCCCAGCAGCCACGAAGCAACTGACCACGGCGGCGGTCAGATCTGTAACGCTGCAGAGGGTGCTAAGAATACCTGGCTCCGGACAGGCCGCCATTGGAATCTGAACCTGGCAACGTTTAACGTTAGAACGCTATCTAGTGAGGCGAGTCTAGCAGTGTTATTGGAGGAATTAGAGGGTAGTAAATGGGATATAATAGGGCTCAGTGAGGTTAGGAGGACAAAAGAAGCATATACAGTGCTAAAAAGCGGGCATGTACTGTGTTACCGGGGCTTAGCGGAGAGACGAGAACTAGGAGTCGGATTCCTGATTAATAAGGAAATAGCTGGTAACATACAGGAATTCTATAGCATTAACGAGAGGGTGGCAGGTCTTGTTGTGAAACTTAATAAGAGGTACAAATTGAACGTGGTACAAGTCTATGCCCCTACATGCAGTCATGATGACCAGGAAGTCGAAAGCTTTTATGAAGACGTGGAATCGGCGATGGGTAAAGTCAAAACAAAATACACTATACTGATGGGCGACTTCAATGCCAGGGTAGGCAAGAAGCAGGCTGGAGACAAGTCAGTGGGGGAATATGGCATAGGCTCTAGGAATAGCAGAGGAGAATTATTAGTAGAGTTTGCAGAACAGAATAATATGCGGATAATGAACACCTTTTTCCGCAAGCGGGTTAGTCGAAAGTGGAGGTGGAGGAGCCCGAATGGTGAGACTAGAAATGAAATCGACTTCATACTCTGCGCGAACCCTGGCATCATACAAGATGTAGACGTACTCGGCAAGGTACGCTGCAGTGACCATAGGATGGTAAGAACTCGAATTAGCCTAGACTTGAGGAGGGAACGGAAGAAACTGGTACACAAGAAGCCAATCAATGAGTTAGCGGTAAGAGGGAAACTAGAGGAATTCCGGATCAAGCTACAGAACAGGTAATCGGCTTTAACCCAGGAAGAGGACCTTAGTGTTGAAGCAATGAACGACTATCTCATGGGAACCATTAAGGAGTGCGCAATAGAAGTCGGTGGTAACTCCGTTAGACAGGAAACAAGTAAGCTATCGCAGGAGACGAAAGATCTGATCAAGAAACGCCAATGTATGAAAGCCTCTAACCCTACAGCTAGAATAGAACTGGCAGAACTTTCTAAGTTAATCAACAAGCGTAAGACAGCGGACATCAGGAACTATAATATGGATAGAATTGAACAGGCTCTCAGGAACGGAGGAAGCCTAAAAACAGTGAAGAAGAAACTAGGAATAGGCAAGAATCAGATGTGTGCGTTAAGAGACAAAGCCGGCAATATCGTTACTAATATGGATGAGATAGTTCAAGTGGCTGAGGAGTTCTATAGAGATTTATACAGTACCAGTGGCACCCACGACGATAGTGGAAGAGAGAATAGCCTAGAGGAATTCGAAATCCCACAGGTAACGCCAGAAGAAGTAAAGAAAGCCTTAGGAGCTATGCAAAGGGGGAAGGCAGCCGGGGAGGATCAGGTAACAGCAGATTTGTTGAAGGATGGTGGTCAGATTGTTCTAGAGAAACTGGCCACCCTGTATACGCAATGCCTCATAACCTCGAGCGTACCGGAATCTTGAAAGAACGCTAACATAATCCTAATCCATAAGAAAGGGGACGCCAAAGACTTGAAAAATTATAGACCGATCAGCTTACTGTCCGTTGCCTACAAAGTATTTACTAAGGTAATCGCAAATAGAATCAGGAACACCTTAGACTTCTGTCAACCAAAGGACCAGGCAGGATTCCGTAAAGGCTACTCAACAATAGACCATATTCACACTATCAATCAAGTGATAGAGAAATGTGCAGAATATAACCAACCGTTATATATAGCTTTCATTGATTACGAGAAAGCGTTTGATTCAGTCGAAACCTCAGCAGTCATGGAGGCATTACGGAATCAGGGTGTAGATGAGCCATATGTAAAGATACTGGAAGATATCTATAGCGGCTCCACAGCCACCGTAGTCCTCCACAAAGAAAGCAACAAAATCCCTATAAAGAAAGGCGTCAGACAGGGAGATACGATATCTCCAATGCTATTCACAGCATGTTTACAGGAGGTATTCAGAGGCCTGGAGTGGGAAGAATTGGGGATAAAAGTTGATGGAGAATACCTTAGCAACTTGCGATTCGCTGATGATATTGCCTTGCTTAGTAACTCAGGAGACCAATTGCAATGCATGCTCACTGACCTGGAGAGCCAAAGCAGAAGGGTGGGTCGGAAAATTAATCTGCAGAAAACTAAAGTAATGTTTAACAGGCTCGGAAGAGAACAGCAGTTTACGATAGGTAGCGAAGCACTGGAAGGGGTAAGGGACTACATCTACTTAGGGCAGGTAGTGACCACGGATCCGGATCATGAGACTGAAATAACCAGAAGAATAAGAATGGGCTGGGGTGCGTTTGGCAGGCATTCTCAAATCATGAACAGCAGGTTGCCACTATCCCTCAAAAGGAAAGTGTATAACAGCTGTGTGTTACCAGTACTCACATATGGGGCAGAAACCTGGAGACTTACGAAAAGGGTTCTGCTGAAATTGAGGACGACGCAACGAGCTATGGAAAGAAGAATGATGGGTGTGACGTTAAGGGATAAGAAAAGAGCAGATTGGGTGAGGCAACAAACGCGGGTAAACGACATCTTAGTTGAAATCAAGAAAAAGAAATGGGCATGGGCCGGACATGTAATGAGGAGGGAAGATAACCGATGGTCACTAAGGGTTACGGACTGGATTCCAAGGGAAGGGATGCGTAGCAGGGGGCGGCAGAAAGTTAGGTGGGCGGATGACATTAAGACGTTTGCAGGGACAACATGGCCACAATTAGTACATGACCGGGGTAGTTGGAGAAGTATGGGAGAGGCCTTTGCCCTGCAGTGGGCGTAACTAGGCTGATGATGATGATGATGATAATGATGATGATGATGATGATATATATATATATATATTCGTTCTCAAATATGGGTACCCAACCACATCGGTACGGGATACGTGCCAGGCGCACGTGCGCGGCAACTTATTTCAAGGTAACTTGAAGCCTTCATATGCAGTGCTTAAAACATTTGTCGACATTCAACACTGGTTTCGACTGGTTTCAACAGCTTTTGAATAGCTGTAGACCACTTGAATGGAGCTGCCATGATATATACGCTTATTAAAATTTAAAAAAGAAGAGAGAAAAACATTTTCAAATACGGATTAAGAATTGATAGGAAGAATTGAGTTGTCCTGATCCGACTGGTAGCTACTTTGCAAAGCACTAACGTTTTATGCCGCTAGAACAGCAGTTGCGCAATAAACGGTACATTGACGTCTGGGTCGGGCAAGTGATGACAAGCATCCGCCAGGCTACACTAGCGCACTGATTCCGTAGCATCAAGCCATTACGCATACTGCCTGGAGAACCATCTAACATTACTAGTGGAACATACCTGTAAAGGGACGCTACAGGCAGGGCTGAATCGAGCGTATTAATATACAGCGCTTCCACAACGCGAGTGACGTGTTGTGGAACTTCGCAACACTCAAGTACTTTTAATGGGATGCGAGGGCCCAAATGTAAGAAAATGTTTTGAAATTTGTGACGCCGGACTGACCTAGAGGTGTTTATAGTTTTGGAGAGAAACTTAAATGAAATGAATCTTTAATCGTCACTTTTAAAGCGTTCGCTTTTCTTAGTTAGTCACTCAGTGTTGCACAATTAACGCCTTACGCAGTGGTGGGCCAACGCCGGTGATAGTGCAGTTCACAGATCCCGTGATTACGTGCCACTGGGTAAGTCGTCACGACGTTGGGAGACGTGCCATCATAACCTTTGTCATCTTCACGGCATCGTCGTCACACAGTCGTTGTCATACTGTCGTCGCCGCGCTCATCTAACGCCATGGTCGTTCATACAGTTGTCGACATCCGATTCTCGTCATACAGTTGTCACCACATCATTGTTACCCCATCGTAGTCGTATACAGACGTCGGTCACACCATCGCCGTCCTGGAGTTGTCATTATGCAGCCGTCGTCGTGCAGTCCTCGCTGCGCCATCGTCCTCGCACAGTCGTTGGCAAAAAGTCGTCGTCACGTCATCATCGTTATACACTTGTCATCGACCCATTGTCACCATGCCTTCGGCGTCATACCACGTTGGTCGGCGCCAGTGCACGATTAGAAAGCCGTAGAGCGCTCGAGCACCGCGGAGGAACAAAGTAGTTTAAACGAGAGCGCTATAAAAGATCCTTTACTCAGAAGTGTCATGAAAGAAGCAGGACCCATTTCAGACCTCCAAGTGATTCGGCGAGGTCTAGATCGGGAGTGAGAATGCCTGGCCCGCCCCACAGCCTAACGCTTAAACATTCGCGTCGCACACTCGTAGACGGCCTGTGAGTTTTCCTTTTTTCTAATGGACCACTTGTTACCGCGAAATTACCAAAAATATACTATTAAACGAGTTTAATTTGTCAGACTGAACTGATAAAGTGTTTAGTGTCTTTTGAAACTGCGCCGTGCATCAGCCTGTCTCAAGCAACACCTGATTCCCAGTGATATTCAGCAGGGAATCGGTAGGGGAGGTGCGATGAGTTGCTTCTTTGGGGAACTGGGTCGAAGATTGTCGTTGACGGCGCACTTTGTCTCACGACATGTCATGGTGCGCAAACGTGTCGACACCTTGTTTACTTGCGCCGCGTCCTTCATGCTTCAGAAACAGCGCTAGCCTCACAGGATATCCAGTTGGCGGTTTCGTCATCGCTGGCTTGTATTCCATTCACGCGACGCCGCATCTCCACTGCAGCCCCGAATAGAGAGGCGTTAGCCTGCCGCATGACACATGTGCACAGCTAATGCACGGACCACCGCTAAGAGCAAGGAGAGAAAGGAGGCGAACGTGGGCTCTTTGTGAAGCGCCATCGTTTTAAACGGCTCACGAGGACATCGCAAAAGAAAAAAACTAAATTTAGAAGGTCGGAACGAAAGCCGACTTGTTTTCGGTTTTCACGAGGACACGCTGCTGACTCACTTGAGGAGTGAGGCAGCGAGAGAAATATGAGTGTGCTTCGTGTAAGGCAGCTAAAGAAAGTTATTTACGCTGGGCACATTCTCCGTGCAACAATTCTGGTATCAGTATTTGCCGAAGCTACTTGCCGATAGACACTTCTGACGCAGTGCAGAACTATAGGTAAGTTATACTATCAGGTAGCTAGGTTATCAGATATTTTCGTGCAGGAACTAGGAATTGCTGATAAATAATGACATTTCCGGCAACCAAACAATGCTCACTGGACTGTAATCATGGCATTAAAAGAAAACTTTCGCGGCGGTTTTTAAGAGCATGCACTGTTTATTTATTGTCTCTGAAGTTCGTGAAACAGTCGCGCAATCTCAAGTGAATGATCTTATCGTGCGACGTGCCTGTAAAACACGTCTCTTGGAATACCTGCAAGAAGTATGCAAAGTGATGTTCGTATATCGAATGCAAACGCATCTGTATCTCGAGCGTGAAGAGGAGCAAGACTCTTGGTCAAGTTTAATGTCCTCTAGCTCTTGTTGCTTCCTGTAATAGACAGTAAATAAGGTGGGGTCCAATACATAAAGCTTTTCATTCGTAAGTGCTCTTTGGCATTGACCACGAATATTGGCTGAAATCTGCACTTTCGAACAGCACTAGCGTAAGAGTTGTTCGTGAATACAGGCCCTGAAGCTCAAACTGTTTGATACCTAAGGGCACAGAAAGATTGCGTATTGAATGACGGAATGCGTTTTGTGCCTTCCAGTTCTTGGTCGTGCAAAAAGAACGGAAGAAGTAAATTAACTGAACATAATGTAAGCGACGAAAGAAATGAGGACAAGATGGCTGAGAAGGGCCAGTCAAACACTGCAGGCATGCAGAGCCAAGCACAGAACGTGGGAGCAGCCGAGCCGAGGCCTTCGGTATATGCAAACGTGCGCCTCCGATTTCACGCGAACGATTGCTCCAATCGTATTGCTAATGGATCCAGAAGGGCAACCCTACACGCTCGATCGTGAGCGATGACATGCCCTCGCGCAAAGGCACGCGCACGCGACTCATCGCGTCGTTCGCTTTCGTTCTGTCGCAGCCAAGGACGCGGACGAGGGCGGTGATTTTTCTCGTTCGCTTCGGAGGCGTATTTCTCCGACGCAACCGGTTTTCTTGAGGGCGTTCGGCAACGAGCACGCTCCCCGCCGCCGCGTCGTGAACGTCGTCGACGTGGTCGGTACCGCCGCCGAGCGGCCAGAATTGTCGCTGTCGCGACACGAATGGCAGCGAACATCCGCCGCCGGCTTCCGACCGACACGTGAGCCGCAGTGCCAAGGACTCTCGGCGAGGCGTAAACACAGTGACCACGGCGGGAACTTTCTACGCGGATATCTCGAAGCGGCACTGTAAGTTCATGGTTACAAGACCGCACGACGTCGTTATCTTTTTTTCCCCCTTACCGTGTTAGCGAATGATTCTCTACCACCTCTTGCTGCGAGGCAAGAAATGCCTCGCCTGTGGCGTTTCGTGCACGCATATCACGCCTCACTTTCAAGGACAGTATTGGCGCCGTTTCTAGGAAGACATTTTTCAAGAGTCCTATACGGGCTTGTACGCCCTCTTCTGTATGCGTGTTGATAACACCTTGCGAGGAGAAAATTTGTCGCAGTCTTTCGACTCGAATAATATTATTTGACTTTGATAAGCAAGAAAGAAACAATATTTCTCGTTCTCCCATTTATCGCAATGCTTGGTTAATTTCGTCACACCTACGCGAGAATGCGGAAACGCTTTCATTGCAGTACAGAAAGGCCCTCAATTGCGGCAGAGCTTGAATCAAATCCGCAAGTTAATAGTACGCGTAAGCAGGTGGTTTCTTTTACAATAAACGTTGCGAAAGGTAAACTGTCCTTATTTAAAACATGAATTGCTTATATAGGCGAAGTTAACGAAATTTTTAACAAGCTCTGTTAGATGATCGTCAATTTCGCCCACCTCACAAAGTCTTGCGAAACACCGCACATAATAAGTGGTCGGCAGTTTAGCGAAGCAAGAATAAGGAAATGCAGCCACAAGAAATAGTGCGCTACTATAGTAGAACCATACGTTGACTAAAGCTCTTTTTGGTCGCTAGACCGCTGTTATATATACTTAACAGACTATAACTCAGTCAGTGCCCGCACATGTTATGACTCGAGAAAAAAGAAAGAAATGTTTTTTTTTCTTTTTAGCGATATTCGATCTATGTCATTGATCCGTGTTCGAACGCGACACTGCCACTTGCGAAACTATCGTTGTGTCAGAAGAAAGCGCACGTGGTATTTCCTACGACAAACAGGAAGTGCGTTGACCGTGAAGGCCATGATCGTATGGCCAACCGCAATGGCCTACTTGCTCACGCTAGCCGAGGGACCGAGAAGGCGACAGTGCGTAGAGCAGAAATTATCTTCGTCCTTTCTCAGGCGTGTTGCTTTCTCGTCCTCGATCTTTACAAGACGAAGCCTTGACTGTAGAATCAGAATGAATCATCTAGCCCAAGCCAAAGTTTTTTTTTGTTCACTTTCAAGAAACTGAGGCTTATAAAAGCGGTAACGCAACACATTAATAAAGGCAACATTACGTCAAATGAAGAATAACTTTCAAATATACAATAATGAAACCAAGAGACTAGGAAAATTAGATAGGAAAACGACAAAATTAAGGAAGATTCGGTTGGCGGGTTTTTTTGTCTTGAGAACTGTAGAGAGAAAAACGATGATGAGCCTGAATAAAGGAAAAGGAATTTCTGCTCAGCATACGCAAGGATGGCCCGTCGTAAGATATAATACGTCTACTGCCTCATTAAATAAGGCAATTTAACAGTAGTTCTCACTGAGAAAGAGGGCAACAAGAGAGAGAGCTAGAGAGCAACGGACATCTTCGAGAGATATCGATGATGTCATAGCATTCAGTTTATGCTTAAATCAACTTTCGGATAGAATCAACTATCTGTTTTGTCACGTTATCGCTAATATAACCACTCTAGCATTTGGGTGCTGCAGTAAAAAAGAGAACGAAAAAGATGAGCTACAGACAGCTCTACCCTGTATCTGTTTCTATCCTTCGGTATTGCTTTTATTTTTTTTTAGCGCAGAAAAAAGTAAAGGTGGAATGCGATAGCTGAGAAATCCACCTGAATGGGTTATGGCTACTACAAAAAAAGTTGAAGGAAACAAAACTGGATTTCAGAAGAATGCACAACAACAGCGCGTGTGAATGCTCTGTAGCGAGTTAGATTTTTAGTAGAGTGACATCGATATTCACGTTAACATGCGCGAATAGTATCACAACTACAACGCGTGTGTTTGCGTGTCTGTTGTGTCTACGTGTGCGTGTGTTTACAAAATCCGAAACGAGGAGGAGAATAGAAAGCGACGCAAAATAAAAAAAAAAGGAATGGTAGGTGACTCTAATCCTCTTAGCGGCACTCGCACCTCGGCGTTGGTGTTCTTATAGGTTAACTTTAGGGGAACGCAACGCACGAACGGAACTCGGAGGCAACAGGTTTTCATTAATTAGCCGGTTAAATATCATGCCACCTTCCTGTGTGTGACATCATTAGTAACGTCATTACTACCGCTTTCTACCTCTGGGTTTCCAGGAATTTCGCCGAAGTCGTACTCACATTGCGGGTCTCTAAAATCTGCAATTCTGTGCTTTGGTGTACGGTAATCTGTTATTTAAAATTAATTCTAATCATACCAAACACTTCAGCAACTCAACTTGTGACTAAACTTACGCGCTGATATCATATCTCTAATGAAACCCACGGATTTTGTACTGTACTATTCTTTTTCTGATTTATTTTGAATTTCGCCCCCGTTCGTCTCAGTGATTTTTAATTAATTATAATTATTCTAGACACTTCAGTAACTCAACTTGCAACTAAACGTGTGATCTGATAGCATATCTAATGAAACCCATGAATTTTATAGTCTACTATTGTTTTTCTACTTTTTTCTGATTTATTTTGAATTTTCTCCGCGGTTGTCTCAGGAGGTGAACCGTAAGTGCTGCGCAAGAAACAAGAGTGCCACTCGATGCTTGTGCCACTCAAAAGAACAAGATATGTGCGCGTTCGTATTTGCGAGCGCGTGTTTTTTTCGACTCTACTTTCCACGAGCGGAGCAGGTCGTATTTCGATATTCTCGCTAAGCAGTCATATTGAGCGGAGCGTTCTTTAAAGTATTAAAATATTGTGGTATTAATCTAAGCCCAATAAAAATTTTCGATGCCCTAAGCCGACCGTCCCTCCGCATCCTGTCCCCAAACACACCTAAAAAGTCCTCACATAATTCGTTTGTGGCAAAACGTTCTCGCTTAATCAAACACTAGCTTTCAAACACTACTAGTATGAGACTTCCCATGACATTGTTATTTTAATTAAGGTATTCCCATGTGGCGCTTCATTAGCTCTTTAATTTTGTAGTTGGATTTTGTCACAACTATCGGCCGTTCTTTAGTAAGAACAAAGTTTATTAACAAAAATGATCAAAAACAATACATTCCGATTTGTAGGGCAAGGCCCTTGACGACGCGATTAGATGGTATCATTGCTGAACGCTTCAATTCTTTTTGTATGGATGGCAGCGCTGTGATTCTCTTAACATCAGTAAAACAGATAAATAAAATCTGCGCCGTCATGCAATGTAGACGGCGCAGATTGTCATCTACATATTGCACAATGCTTGAAATCAGAAATATTTCTCTTCCTTTTTTACAACTATAACATTCAACGTTATCTTCTCCAATTAAATCCGAACAGAACCTTCAGAAAAAAGGCCTGCAAGTTTAAGCATGTACATTCATACATGTGGCGCTTTCTAACGCACTATGGCTGCACACCCGTCACACATTATTCTGACACCTCTCCTCCCTGACATCGGAACTCCTCCCGCCCTCCGCCCCCTTTTTCTTTTGTTTAAACAACTTGGAGGCAATCTTTGCACTATCAACATCCCCGCACACTGGCCCAAATGAGCAATTTTCTTGCCGTTATTCGTACTTTTCAGCACTATTGACTTCTAGGCGGCTTGCATCCTTAAACAATGGAAATTAATTATGTGTCCTTGCCGTTCCTTTCATAGAGCACACACTTTCCCAGGATGCTGCGGTTACTAGCATTCTGCCTCGCAGTGGTCGTCGCCAGCAGCCAAAGTAAGCATTCTTTATTTTAAAAAAAATTGTCGTACAATATTTTAATCTGTGTCTGAAAAAATCGGAGTGCCGCTTAACCTGCTGTGGTCTCTCGTTTGTGTGACTTTCTCGTCCACACTAACGCCAGAGCTATGATGCATCAGCAAGCGGTTCATACAGCTATACAGACGAAGTTCTCCCTATTGCTGAGCAGCAGCACATACCCCTCCAGGTTTCCAGTGCTGACATCAGTTTTCACGTGACAGTTTTCAGTATACATGTCATTTCTTGTTGAGAATATACTTCAGGCATATGGCCATGCCTTTAACAAAAATTAACGGTAACTTTAACCGTCAATCGATACTCAATCACATTTTTTTTTAATACGTGAAAGTTTAATAAGTGAAGCTGCTTATTTCACCCGCAACAGTGCGTGTATTTTCGTGGCGACATATGCAGCCCACTTATCATAACTTAAACGATGACAACACAGAAACAAAATTTCAGGGTGAAACATTCGGCAGCCATAAATGTATTAGTACTTAGTACATAAATGTATTAGTAATTCGAGTGTCAGCTGTTACGTAGTCAAAGTAACTCGGTGGTACCGTAGATAATCCAGTCCCGTATTAAAAAAGACGTCTTATGCTAGAAATTTTTGCAAGACCCCTTTGAAGACAATCCTGTTACTTAGCACACATTATCACACAGAACAATAAATAGTGCTATAATTTGTCAACCTTATTTCTTTTCATAACGCGCTCGCCTAAAAGCACTACACGAAGAAACAAGACGGTGCAGTGCTGTCAACTTGTGCTTCCGTCTTGTTTCTTAGTGTAATGCTTTTAAGTCAGTGCGTTCTTAAAGCCAATGATTAGCGAACATTGCTGGCCAGTAGGAAACAGCACTTATGAATGTACAGGTTTGTGTGTTCTACCCCTGGTCTTTTCGGCAAAGAAATTCGAGAGAACATCTACTAAGTAAAACGAAACTAACTACATCCCAAATGTACGTCACTTTTATGGCAGTTCGCTTTTACAGCCCGCGACTCCACAACGTATCTGAACGCTGATAAATTTCGCATCTGCAGGAACACACATCTCTTTCTTTCCCACAATACGCTCCTTTCAGATGATGGAAAAGTTATGTTAGATGTTGGGGTTATTGTATAGGTTGTTATGGTGTAGGTGCAGACACGTAACTATCTAATCGGTACTACAGAGCAGAGAACTGCGTAAAATTACTGGAATGCAGTTGTCTATAACACTTTGTTTTGTTTCATCTTACACACGCACACGCATGTACGCACACGCATGCACGCACACACATCGCATCGTATTGCTTCATGAATTGCTTCGTATTGAGTTTTGTTTCCAATGGTGCATTGAAGAAAATACTCCAGACCTATCCTTCTAAGAGTCACAATCTTTTATCTCCTTAAGTGACTGATGATTATATTTTTATATTCGTCAACCGTGCGGTAATTTGCTCAATTTCTGGTGCATGTTAACTCCTAAATAGATAAATAAAATAGGTATCATAGCGCCGAATCAAAACTTTACTTGTTGCATCTTTGTCCTCAAAACAACAGCGAAACTTCGATGCATGAAAGGCCACAAAATGAGCAAATCTGACACTCGGGGAAAATATATTGCCACAAAGCAGTAGTAACATAAGTAGTACACCCGCAAGGAAATAGGCGGTAACAATCCAACGTAAAGTCTGTAGGCTCTGACGTCATCAGTATCTCAACGATGACTCTGTTCAAATGTCGGCGCCTAATATCAGTAAATTTATTTATCTTCCTCCTATTTTTTAACCCCTCGTCTCGTCAATCACTCTGGCAGGATCGTCCACCACCACAGAGCGCTACGAGGATACCCTCTACAAGTTCCTTGACCTTCTAGAAGATGATGACCCTTCACGTTCGTGTTTATTTTTTCTTTATAATTCTACTTCTGAGCGTCTTATGGTTTATTTCAAACTGTAGCATTCCCTTGACTGATTGAGTATTCCGCATGCAGGTGTCCCCGGAGCGCCCGTATTCCCGGGACCAAGAAACACCTACAGACCGAGCTGTGAGTCCTATTTTGTAGATGAAGAAAACAAACAAAAGAGTTATTTTTTAAACAATATATCTGACAGGAATCCCACCTGTTTGCCAACCAATGATTTTCTTTACTTGTAGAAATAGAAATGTTGAAGATCTCGAATATAGAATGAAATCATGAAAATTGAAGTGTGATAGGTACGTGTGTGGAATCGTTTAAAAGAATGCGTCAATTTTATCACCTCCACTCACGTGCCTGACCTTTTTATGTGAGAACAGCGGGCAGGAGGCTGACAGTAAATGAAGACTTCGTAGATGGGACCTGGCTATTTCGGCATTGCGCACGTTCTGTTTTTCTTTATTTGCCACAAACGAAGAGGCCCGCATTGTGGCTCACGAGTGGCTAGAATTCTTGTGCACTGGTTTCTAAGGGATGTCTCGGTAATAAGCGTGGTTGCAATATGTGCTTTATTGATGGAACGCTTTTTACATCACCCGATTTGGTTACTTTGATCGTTGAGCAAAAGCTATTCTTTGTAGAGAAGCATGCGGCAACACAATATCTGCCAACATTTTCCAATTTTATCCAATAGGTCACTTACACCCTCGGCAATATCGAAACCATCGTTTTTCTCTCAATTCTCTGTTTTCTTTCTCTCTCAATTGCAGTACCTCGAGTGCCTCCTCCGGTTCCACCAAGACGCATATTCAGGCCAGCCAGACCGATTCCCCGTGGTAAGTTTTCCGTCATTGTTCATTAAGCGATGCATCCCTGGCAAAACAGGAAGAGAGAGGAAAGCTGGGCTATATACTTAAAACGGATTCGTGGGTTCAAATTTACAACGAAATTAAGATGTCGACGATTGTAAAGATGGGCACACGGAGGAGCGCTGTCACACAATTGTTTTGTTTTTAACTGGAAAGCAACAAAACAGTTAACCCACAAGCGTGTATGCATAACAGCAGAAAGAAGGGAAATAAAAACAAGACATTAAGCAACGTACTCACGAAGATGTTCAATCTCTTTTTGAAATAGGTCAAGAGAGGGTTGCTTTATGCACGAGTGGTTCTTGTAGATATGTGGAAAGCCTCGGTAATTTTCCCTGCACGCTGATTGTAGAATTGGCACGGCACTCGCACGTGCGGCAATGAGCGGCTAAGAAGTGTTGTGTTTTATGTTGTTTTATGTTATTCTTGTGCTCGAGGAGGCAGATGCTCAGACATCTCCCACAATCTAAGATTCGCACCATGACAGCAGGATCTTATATGCTAGACCTTCCGAAGACAGAGCTTCTTCAATATTTCCGACAACAAACTCAATCGCCTAAGAAATGCAATAAAAAACAAAACGACACAAGATATAAAGAAAAAAACACAAAAAGACGTAAACTAGGCCACGCATAGGCCTGCCATTCCAGGCTGAAAGCAGGTGCTATAGTATGCGCTCAGTCGGAGGACGCCAAAGATCAGCAGTACATTATAACCCAACCTTGCACGCAGCGTAAATTACGAGCACATCAGTACATCTAAATACATTCTTTAGCGTGCCCCTTCCACCTCTTTCAGAAAAACAAATGACGAAAAAAGACACTCAAGTTAAGAACATGGGCAATAGTCACACACCGATCACATGCACAGTCGGGAGCAAAAGGTTGCCCCCGACTGTAAATTATTTTTCATTTCTTTTTGCGTCGCTGTGCCAAATGGAATTCTCTCTATGCATTACCTAGGCCAAAGAGGCGAACGTAAGCTGTGCCAATTTGTTTCCAGACTTCTTGCTCGCGACTGTACATGTTAACACAATTCAGCCCCCAATGAGGTCACTGCAAGAAAGTCACGAAGTGCCGTGAGAACACGTACTTGTCCCTTTTCGGTTCGACAGATGTTACAACATTTAACCATGGAGCGGTGCGTCGTTCCGAGGGAGCAATGCTTAACGAGCCAGGAACCGCACGCACCAGGTCCCTCGACAGAGCTCCTAGCAGCTGAGGATTGCGCACTGCGCGTTTTAAATGTTTTATAATTCCCTACTTAGCTCCACAAAACTGCTCCAGTGACTCACAAAACTAAAGGAAATACGGGAACAGGGGGGGGGGGGGGGGGGAGGGTTAGGAGCAGGTGCTTCTGGATGGCCACTGTGTACCTTAGCGTGATTTGTTAGTATCGAATCTAGAAGTATTTCTCAAGTAAATGTGAACTAGCTAGTTGTAGACACCTCACTAGCACTGCATCAAAACTTGTTCTTTGGGGTCGCTCTTTCCTTCATCATTTTAAAAGTGAAGCAATCCTTGAGAACATCTCCCCACCCTCCCCGGACTTTCGTGACCCTGGCTGCTGGCTGGGTGCTGATGTTGCTGTTGTCTTGCCTAATAGCTCACACTTAAAGAAAATTAGTTACGTGCTCGATGCAGGGGTCGAACCTTGTTCCTCCAGCATAGCAGCCATTGCGCTAACGATTATGTCACAAAAGTTTTTGTTTTCTTTCATGGCGTTTATTTAGGCACGCATGACTCCTGCGCGAAACAGACAGATAACCGAGCTACGAAGTCTCTTCTACTTGCGCGGCGACGAATTGAAACAAACACGGAGCACAACAGAGTTTTTCTGCGTTATTGAAACGCGCAGCTCAGATTGCGGTCACTCTTCACAAGAAATAGTGAAACGGTAGTAAGGATAAGTACTTTATCATTACAGAACGGCAATCTGGACGAAATTCATTTTTTTCGTATAGATGTTTCAGTTGGACAATGATTTCAATGAAGATAGCCGATCAAATTATGGTTCGGCATTTCGACCGAACGTGCGTGTTTTCTAGAGGCTATGTATTCCAATGAGCCGAAACATGTCAAAGGGTAGAACGTCACAATAGGGTTGCAGCAGATATCGCAGGGAATAAGGATTTATATCAAAGTCTTTGTGAAGAGTTCGTTCAAGCACATCCCGAAACAACATAGCATCCCTGTAGCCTATAAAACAATGTTCGATCGTTTCAAGTACGTCACACAGGTGGCAATTAATGGACGTCATGAAAATGTCTCTTGAACCAAGCCATGTCCTGGCAGGCAAGGCTTCAGAATGTAATATTAAAAAGAAATGTTTAAGGCGAAAGCATTAAATGGCTGATTGTAATGGCCCACACCCGCAAAAAAAAGCGGCGTCTAGTCTGATGAGACAAAGAACTATCATGATCAGGAATCGAGCATACCCCCGTAAGAAAGCAAAAATGCAATGGCTGAATATGAATAGAGAAACGAAAAAAAGAATGAAGGAAGCAAAGAAAGAATGAGAGAAGGAATGAAAGAAGGAACGGAAGAAAGCACGATTCGAAGAACAAATAAAGAAGGAACAACGAAATAAAGAAAGACGGGAAGACAGGAAGAACGCAATAACCCCTAGGTAGTGCATAAGGTGCTCGCATGTGTCGTTGAAGAGGTCGAACTACAGTACCATACGTTTACTTCACACTGTGGTTTATTATGTCTTGCAAGAAGCCTGACCCCTTCAATCGTGTAAATTATGGCACTATACATGCGTGCACCAGGCTTACAGGAGTGTAACATGCTGCCGACCTTTATGTTGGTACATTGAGGCCGAGGCATTTTACGCACACGGGCTAGTACACCCTTTCCTGGCAGGCCAAAGTATGTTGGGCGGTAATGTGGTGGCGGGAATAACATAGATATCAAATCTCTGTAAAACTGTTTTCTCGTGGTACACAGTACAAATATTCATTTGTGAACCTCACTGTTAAAAAACGAACCAAGAAATACACTTCACGCATAAAACCCCAATGACATGCTCGCATAGAAAAATTTGATGAGCCCACTAGGTTAGGTAACACATTTCCTTAGGTTGACCTGCAAGAAAGTTCGAACTATAAGGTGAGAACTGTCACGAAAAAGCAAGCAGGGAGACACCAAGTGACACACGCACAGATGTACTAAGCTCAGCCCACCTGCTCTAACCGGCCTGAAAAGATTACCTAGTCTCATATCTTCACAATTTGAAGACGATATGAATGTCTCAAACATGCGGTGAAAACGTTCAATGTAAGATCTGGCACATAGGAGTACTTGTAATACATAGCAAAGTTTTGTTGCCCAGAACGTGTTGCATGCCTCAGCTTGACCAAAAATTGAAAGGTTGTCCGGTATAAAAGATTTAACGTAACATTCAAGGGCTAGAACTTTCTCTTTCGAATAGTGTTCACTTAACTTGTGTGTATTTAATGGAACACGAAGGTATATTGAGGGCACCAGAGATACACTCTATTCCGGCAAAGGGAGTTGATGTACACCACCATGACCCAAACCACTGACCTGAACTTTTTGAATAGTTCATATGTACGCCTGAAACAATACCAAATCGCTCCACGTTACCTACAATTTGTTCAATGCTCGGTTTTTATTTGCAGGAAAAAAACAATACTGCTTGTGTATGCTAGTACTTTCACCTGCTTTCCTAACAGGCTGTAGTCATGAATGCAACCAGATTGAAGAATACTCAAGCACAGCTGCTCCAAATAAAGAGAAAACAGGAAAGGCGACATAGGACAGCCTCGTTTGGCAGATCATTGGATGAATATAAGCTCCGAGAGATGGCCATTCACTATCAAGCGCGTAGAACAATGTTTATAACAAAGTTGCACTCCTTTTAGCAAAGTAGAATCAACGTTAGCTTGTTGTAGAAGAGAAAACAGAACTGCATGAGAAACACGATCAAATGCTTTTGCGAAGTCAATTTGAAGTAATGCAAGTATCTCATAAGCGTTTGAACAATAATCAAGAATAGTACAAGCGATATGGGCGTTGTTTTATATAGAGTGTCCCTTCAGTCCACACTTTTGGGTAGGTCCAATAAGGATTGACATTGCAATCGTAACCTCTCAGACAAAATTTTGGCACAAATTTTGTAGTCAGCACTGCATAACTTTATGGGCCTGCAGCCCAAACATGACGTAGTTTTTAGGCGAAAGCCTTGTATGTCTCATAAGCCAGTCGATATTGAGGGAAAACGCGTCGACGACACGAAAGGTACAAAAAGGGTACGAACCCTTGACTTTTTGTGGTAGTCGAACCCCGGCCATTTGTGGGAGACGAACCCGTGACTTTTGGTCTTCATGAAGACAAAGTTAGTGAAGGTGAAGGTGAAGGACTATGAAACGGTCTTGCCTTCGACACCCTTGGTGAAAGTTCTCATTAGAATGGGACAAAGATTATTCTTAAATGCTTTATAAGGTTCACCGGAAGTACCGCCAGAACCTGAGGTTTTTGATAAAGACAGTTGATCTATGGCAAGCTCGACCGCTTGCAGAGTAAGAGGACCGCTTATAGAAGAACACTCTTTATCTCTTAAAGGGCTTATAAGAGAGATGAAATTGTTTTGAAGTTCAGCTTCATGAGTATGTTGATTAGCGCTAAACAGTTCTGTGTAGCAATTCTCAGATTGTATCCTAATATCATCTGTACTTGTTACTAAGCTGTCATTAGAGTATATTTGTGATTTTTTCGTTCGACTTTGCGTAGCGATGCTCATCGAGCAAAGCCTGACCGGTTGGTTTCTCTAAATTTATAGCACAATTGTTGCGCAATCGAATACGGGCACCTTTGTTGCATTCTGCGTCGTGTTTTTTGAGCTGACATTTTACGTTGGCAATTTGTTCAATGCATGAACCGGGTATCTCACACCCTAACTCATAAAACTTTTTAAGACTTTTCACCGACACATTTTCTTCGTTCGTTCTTTAAAAGTACCCCGTAGAGCTTAGTTCTATAGCGACTGTGCGCACCTCTTGCATAAACAGCTCCAATGCAGCAAATAAAGACAAATCAGCCACAAAGCAAGTCGTCAAAAGCATTGTGCACACGGATTCCAAATTCCTTATCCCTGATATGTGTGCAGTTAAGCCTCCAAAGGGCCCAATGAGGCCGGAATTTACCATTAGAATCTTCACCTAGTCGGGTTACAACTACACAATGGTCTGAAAATGTTACTAGTTTGGTAGACCAAGAAAGCCCACAGGGTAGGAGCGTTGAAGAAACATTAATTCTATCCAGACGTGCATGAGAGCTTCTTTGAAGGTGCGTGTACGAACAATTTGCCTTGTATGAGGCGTCAATGTTAACGAATCCAGTCATTTCAGTAATCCGAGCAAACTGTAACTTTTGCGAACGGCTGGAATGCTTCGCGTATATCTATACACATCTTCCACCCCCTCTGACAGCCCCAGGAGCTTCATTATGCCACAATCGCACGTACAAATCTATCGTACTAACTCCAAGTAGGTTTCTTTAACTGGAACGCCTTTTGTGTGTGTGTCTCCATGTGCGTGTCGTTCTTTTTTTGCGTTTTCCTCTCTGTCATCTTTCTAACCCCTATCCCCCATCCCTAGTGTAGGGTAGCAAACCGGAGACTCATATCTGGTTAACCTCGCTGTCTCTCCTCTTCGTTCCCTCTCTCTCTCTTTAGATGCGCATCTTGATTATGATGATTTTTTGCACATACCTATCCCGCAGGGTTGACCAAGATAAAGGCGGTATATTCAAAATAAATATGAAGAAATGGAGAAATACAATGCAAGATAAGAGTTCTCACATCGCATAGTACGGGTGCACGAGAGCACTTGCGTTTCCCTTACGCCAAAGACCCAGGAATGAAATGGGGAAATTTGGAGAATTTATTTAGAACGTATAAGGTTGCGCCTAAAAGACGCGGATAAAAAGCAAAGAACGAGGATACACACACATCGCGTGTGTGTGCAACTGTGCGTAGCTTCGTTCCTTGGCTTTGTCCGCATCTTTTACGCGCAACGTTGCACGTTCTAATGGAACACCAACACGCCCAAGGAGAAACCTTAGTGAAGCATTTTACTGACTGCACCACGAAAGCTTACCTTCACGTAGATTCCAAAAACGTGCGTTGAAGATGCATAACTTTTATGCAATACATTTGTTATACACTGTGCTCTGACACGCTAGAACCAACCACGACAAGAGCATTTCGCTACATTTACGTGCCCATATTTATTTTTTCTGCAGTATCCTCCCCGTCGTTACCGGGCGGCACAATCAGAGATGCCAACGCTTATATGGACACTATCGTGCAGCAGAAGATGCTGCGACTCCTGAAGGCCACTCCCAGGCTGTATCCTTCGGCAGTGATTCCGTTCTTCAAGTTTAAGGTACAAAGTTATGGTCGTGTTCACGAACGTGCCTCATCTCGGCGCTCTTCTCCTCCACCGTGTGAAAGGGCAGTCCTGCTCTTCGACTGATATTGTTACTGCATTTTAATTACTATCCGGAACTATTTCTGTGACGCGATTTTGTTTTAATGAGGATTTGTGAAGCTTTCTTGCACAAGGACATCACGACCGAAAATTGCCGAAGACATTGTGAACACCGCTGAACCATGTTAGAATGTGATTAAAGGTACGGCTTTATTGAAGGTGTAATACTAATAACGGGTGATTAAGACGGCTATTATCCAGTATACGAGATCCCGTTGTATTGAATGTGGCCAGAAACTGAATTTCAAAAGAAATTCAACACCTTCAACGCTTACGTGTAGAAAAGGGCGCGAAAGGGCGGCACTCAAGCGACTCCTCATCGAAGGAATTGCGGATGAGCGCAATTGAGGTACATTGGATAATTACGTCGAGGGACACCCGTACGCTCCATCCAGCTGCGAGCCCATCGATTCACCTTTCTTTAGGTTAAGGATCGTGGTTCAGACCAAACTACACGAGACAAACGTTTGGCAATGAATAATAAACGTGTCAGAGCACAGAGTTCTGTGTCAATTTATCTATTGCCGATGTGGGGCCATCGTTGAACAAAAGCTTCTTCAAAAAAATAACCACTTAACCGTATAGTAGTAACCAATAAAAGTGACCGTAAAATAAGGTTGATTGTTTGCTCATAGGCTCTGTACGACCAAGAGAGACCGTTTTGCATGTCCTTCCCGCCTACGGGCTTCCTATAGGTGTTGAAGACGGGCTTCACGAACCGGGATTTGAAGGTGAACATGACCGCGGGCGTATTCCGCGGGTTCGACACGGGCATCCGGCGCTTGGGGGACTGCGACAAGCCAACTCACGTGGGCCGCAACACTAGCGTCAGCTGCACGCTCGACTTCAGTGGCATCACGGCCAGCTTCGTCGCCGTGGTGAGTCAGCAGTGGCACTTCGCGGGTGCATTTGCCGTTTGTCCTCTTGCGTCGTTGCAAAAATAGTTAGTGCACGCATTTTTTTTCGCCCCCGCATGTGTTAAAGGAACGTCAAGGTCACATTCTCTATCAGTCCAGAATGGGAGATGAGGCTTTCAAACCTCCTTATGGTTTCTTTTGTTTAAACGTAGCATCTTAGTAGCGTAAGTTATCATCATCATCATCATTGATCTGCCTGGTTACGCCCACTGCAAGACAAAGGCCTCTCCCATACTTCTCCAACTACCCCGGTCATGTACTAATTGTGGCCATGTTGTCCCTGCAAACTTCTTAATCTCCTCCGCCCACCTAACTTTCTGCCGCCCCCTGCTACGCTTCCCTTCCTTTGGAATCCAGCCCGTAACCCTTAATGACCATCGGTTATCTTCCCTTCTCATTACATGTCCTGCCTATGCCCATTTTTTTTTCTTGATTTCAACTAAGATGTCATTAACTCGTGTTTAGTCCCTCACCCAATGCTCCTTTCTTTCCCTTAACGTTACACCCATCATTTTTCTTTCCATAGCTCGTTGCGTCGTCCTCAATTTAAGTAGAACCCTTTTCGTAAGCCTCCAGGTTTCTGCCCCGTACGTGAGTAATGGTAAGACACAGCTTACTGTATCTGTGACACGTAAGTTAAACAGACGTTTATTGGCTTCAATTTAGCCTTTCAAGGAAAAGTAAAGCGAAACCCCAAATAAGGTAGACATGGGCGCTATAACGTAAAACTACTCCAAACTTTTCTATTCCAATTTTGCAATCAGCCTTCCGCGATTGGTCAAAAACTTTTTGGACCACCACCCTTTCACCTGTCTGTCACGCGACGTCACGAAAACCGCGATAGCTCCCCATCTGATATAACGTGTACACACGGATTATGCATGATTTGACCGAACAAAAGAAAAATAGTTATTTCTGATTCGACGCCTTTTCGCCATTAGCCCTCGGCCATTGGTCAAAAGTTTTCGGGCTGCGCCCACCTCACCGGCCTCTCACGCGACGTCTCAAAACCGCAAAAACTCACTGCGTCAAAGTGACGTGCACGCGATAAAGATGCATTATTATGCCGAACAAAACTGAATTTTCTTCTGAATAGCCGCAGGCTGCCCCGTTCCGAAAGGAATAGAAGATGGCTGCCGCCGATCGCTCAGGCACTGGCTACTCGCACCTCTCGAAGAGCATGGGTTTATTTGCGTGTAATAAAACTTTCTACCTGGCCGTGTAACATTTTCGAGAACTTTCGGCCCGTTTACGACCTCGTTCTGTCAACTCTCCTTTGCTGAGGATCCGTTTTAGCGTCATCCTTAAGCTTCCGTTGCATGCCGCCGCGATTGTCGACGAGCCACCGCAAGCTAAGTAAAGGAAAGCGGATCAATCGCAGGCGCCGGCACCACCCTCTTCATCCCGTTATCGATTTTCAGTGCAGTGGCTCGGCCCTATTGAATGCCTCTCCACTTTAGCGTGCTCCTCGCCTCTTGTGAGCCAATTAGATAACACAAACCGCTCAGTGTAGGCAATGTTATTTGTTTTTCAAACAAACAAAAGTGACCTCCTATGAACGAGGAGAGCGTTTGATTGGTCTGTTCAGAGAACCCGGCGGGTGACACCCGATGCTTGCGTCGGCGGTTACGCAAATTTGACGTCAGGAGATTGGAATAAAAACACATTGGAATAGTTTTACGTTATAGGGCCCCAGGTGAAAAATATATAAGTCGACTAACATGGCACTAGCAGCATACTCACATTATTCTTAACTTAAGGTGATTAACTTAGCAGCGACATCGCCCCTCGCCACCAGTCGGCTAGTAAAGATTTGAATGCATTTCTGCATTTTCTGGGATCGATTAAGTTTTACGCGTGAGCGTATATGTCCCACTTTGAAGATTCGCGATGCGTGTGCATGAAGCTCGGCGATAAGTGTTGGCACAGCGCCAAGTATGAGATAAGCGGCGCAACTGTCACGGCGGATGGTTGCCTACATAAGAATAGCCGAGTGGCGCTGCGGATGACGTCATCAGCACAGATGGCGCAGTTCCAACTCGCACAGGTAGCGCGTTGCGGAGCGGTTGGCTTCAGCGCCATATCTCGGCGCTCGGAGAGGCACGTCATCAGTTCTGTATCGGCGCTTGGAAGAAGCAGTCGGTGGTTCATCACCGTGTAGCGTGAACGGAGAGGGTCCTTCTCGTTATGTTGCAGCTGAACGACGGGAAAAAAGGACCGAGATGGGGGCGAGCCGAAGTTGTCGCTAAACGCCAAGCCCGGGCCGAACGTGCTCGGCAAGACATACACTCGGGGTGTACACTTGCCCAGGAGACCCCGAAGAGCAAGCAGCTCGACTAGCGACAAGACGAGCTTCCCGTCCTGCCCATTGCCGTGCCGGAGTTAACGTGAACGAGAACAAACTATACGATAAACTATACGATTATATAAATAATAGAGTAATTAAATAAACAATGGCGGTAGAAATGAGAGGAAGCACTCCCACGCAAAATACGGGTTCACTTCGTGGAAGTAGTGTCGTTATTTTGTTTTTTCCCGACGTCGTTGAGTGGGGCGGCATCATTCCTTGTCTATGCAAATATGTGCTGTCTGTTCCCCTTGTCTAGCTTGAGCGCTCTTTTCTTATCGCTTCTCTATTTACAGTGCAGCGTAGCCACCAACGCGACGCAACCTCTTAAGCTTCCTTCATTTCTCTTTCCTCTCTCTCTCTCTTTCTCTCTCTCTCTTTCTCTCTCTTTCTCTCTCTCTATCTCAAAAACGGACAACATTACTTCTGCGAGAAGCAGCAAATAAATATACCGTGTTCAACACCTTGGGCGACATTGTGGCTTTTTGCAGACAAAAGGAGACGAGCTGGCCGGCACCATCAAGGCCGTCCCGGTGAACGTGGTGGTCCGCACCGGAACGGCCCGCGTCGAGGCGACGGCCGCGCCGGGCAAGGAGGCCATACTGCGCACGTTCCTCATCGACTACGTCAGTCTGGACGTCGCCCACGGCGCCAACCTGAGCCTCAACGAGGACCGCGACAGGGGCTTCAAGCACCACGTGCGCACGAATGTGGCCAGGGAGTTGGACGCCCTCATGCACGAAGAGTACGCGCCGCTCCTGGGTCGAGCCATCGCCACCACGGAACTGCCGAAGGCCTGACGCATACGCAAGACTGCCCAGTCGAGATTGCTCTCAAACGCCCCTGAAGCTGAAGTCGCGTGCGTCTAGTGCGTGCGTATTTGTAAGAATCTATACGTCGGTTCTTCGGTGGAAAAACGCCGATTATTGGCAGAGAAAATTGAGGGCAACTGTCTCTTTCCGATTTTTGGGCCTGAAATACAGTAGCGGTGACGTCACTTTGTCCTCGCGGATTTCCCACTGTTTTAATCAGCATATGTTGCGAAAACTCGTCTTGTGGTGGAGAAGTCCAGAGAAGTCCAGAAATGTCACCAGGCTGAGTTTTAATTCACTTTTGAACGCAGTGATTACACTACGTTACTCAAATACATATTGGTAAATCAACGGAGTACACAAAAGACGCTGCTGGAAGCTATGACGTCGCGAGGATTTGCTACATGAATCCAAAGGTGATGTTCCGAAGCCTACGCCCCCCCCCCCCCCCCTTGTTTTGTTATAGCGCTCTTTCTATTTTACAGAGGTCATGGTAAGAGAGACAGACCCATCCTCGGTTCTAACTATGTCGAATCTTTACATCTAACTTGTTTCGACATTTCTGTTCAATGTCAACTTGAAGCTTACTCTTCTAGTTTCGACGAAGACAATTTTGTTTTTTTGAGATTGTAGTTTTTTTCAGACACACTGCATTAGGTCTTCGTGTAGGAAAGCATTATGTTCCTCAGAAATTAGCTTCTGAGAGAGACGTAAAGAGAAGTTTCAGCGAATTTGAGTGAACATTGAGCCAGTCCACCACACCCCATAATGTCAAAGACGCTTCGCGCAATCATGTGATATAACAATGTTTGGTCATGCGATTCGAGAGAGTGCATGCTCACGCTGTTAATTACGACAGCAATGATTTTTGAAGCTCTCCGCTCTACGAAGTGGATCGAGCTGAGCGCTGTTTCACGCAAATGTGTCGTGCTAGTCTTTTACTAATTCTAGAACTGTCAAAGAGTCTGCCTTTACTTGTGTTGTCCTTGAAATTAAATGTCCTTTACTGCTCAAATCAAAAGCCATATTTTTCCCATAATTATAATCTCGCGATGGGAATTGACGATCGCCGAGACGCGCTGAGCAGGCTTCTAGGCGATGGTACATTGCCTATTCATGCTGACTAAACGTGTGAAGGGGCTAGCTTGATTTTGCGGAGCTCACAGTTTACCCAGCTGTGATCTGCTTTTGTCACGTTAGCATTTCTTTCTTTTTTTAGCCAACGAGGCATTTATCTCTTTCCGTGGCAGGTTTTATTTCGTGCAAGGCGGGACAGTACGCACAAGTCGAGCAAGTTAAAAGTGTGCATTGTTTCTGAAAGGCATTTGAGTATCTGGTGCTACATGAAACTGACCACGTGCATGAGCTACCAAATAAAGTCTTTTTGATCGTTCCGATTCGAACTTGTGTCTTTACATCTCGCGGTTAACGCGGTAGTGGGGAACGGGGAACAGCTGGACCTGTAGCCAGAAAGCAAATCGCTTACATTTGACTGGTTTGCAAGAACAGCTGTAGATCGGTTGTCCGGGTGGACATAGTACCTAATAAGGCCGCAGCAATCATAATCACTCTATTTTTGACAAAAAAGAACAACAAAATTCGAGAATACAGACAATTACGTCGCCTTGCGAGGTTCAAAGTTTCCAGATCGTCATAGGCGTCAGTTGGAAATTCGAAAGCGCAGTAATCGAGGTGAAATAGATCTTAGTGAAGACAAAGTATTGCATGTAGTTTAATACACCATGTGGTCCCGGTCTAAAATAAACTTTGGTCAAGCTTAATGTTGCAGATAACAAGTCTAGACCAAGTGACCCCTCTCGGTTCGCGCGCCCACGGTCCCTCTTTTCTTCTTTCTCTCGCTTTTATTTCTATATATTCCCGAATCGGAAATAAATTGCCATATTTTTACCCGGCTATGTCGGTCTGGTTTCCATCTCGCAGCTACCGGCCGCTGGCCGGTAGAACATAGCAACAGCCATCGTAAATAAACGTCCAGCTAGTGCAATGTAAAAGAAATGTAGCTGAGAAAATCATAGATATTCTTGACACCGCTTTCATCTTCCCTGCAAAAACAAAAAAGTGGTGCCTAAGAAAATAGGTATACATGATTCGAAAGGCAATGCGACCATCTGCATTTTTTTTTTATTGTAGAAACACAAGAAGGTAGGCTGGACATAATGAGGCAAAGGGGGTAAAAATGAGAACTAAGGTTATCATCCTCAATGGAGAACAGAAATAGAAGCGTTGAAACAAGCATCTGCTGCCTTCTGCACCCAATTATGAAACGACACAATGATCACGCACTCGCCACACACAAAATAATGCCAGTCATTTTGGCAACGCTCACATTTTTTTTACGCAAACCTCTACACTTCGCGAAAAGCACATAATACGTGCTACACAGACTGCAGAAAATTTAATCAAAATAGGCATTCCGCCTCTGTATAACACATATGGGGCAAAACGACGACAAAGACGCAGCATTTACCCCGGACCGCCTCGAACATTTTTTTGTGATGCACTAGAACTTGTAAAGTTCCGTCCATGGAGCATGCAACCACAACATTATTATTAGAACATAAATTAGATGCACGCTCGGGGCGTGTTATAGCACCCTGGCCGTTGGCGCCGGCACGGTCGCATTGTCTAAAGCGACGATACCGAGGGGACGGCACCGTGACACTTCGCTCGAGCGGCACTAACACCGGAGCCAGTGCAGCGTTTTGGCGAGTGCTGTTGGCACGATGTATTTTTGCGCACCCATAATATCGTTCCAGCTGAGCAGCTGTGCGCACGTATAGCACACCGTGGCACATGTAGTCCACACTGGTCTAAGCTGAACGGACGCCAGTAAACGCGAAAATCAATCTATCTAATAATATTGTCTTTATGCGCTGACAAACTCCGACGTTCTTTGTCAAAGCGGAAGCTTTACTGGCCGCGAACTTGCGATTTCGCCGTAGCGGTGCTCCGAGGAGGCACATGACGTCACAACGCGCGCCTCGCCGTGGATATTTCTCTCTCTCTTTCTCTCGCTCCCTAGTCGCTACTGTGCATGCGCCACTAATAGCACCAAGCCACAGGTGTTCCGCCGCTGCGCAGAGCCGCGCCTTTCCGCGGACGCCGTTTCGTATGACGCCACACCACGCTCGTCTCCGCTCGCTTCGCCAGCTGCGTCGCATACCTGATAACATGTCGGAGGATTGAAAAGGAGAGCTCGCGTGCGCCGCAACCACACTTGAGGCGGCAGTATGCACGGTGACGATTCTGATAAGCAGGAGGAGGCCTGAAATCGACATCGGAACGAGATGAAGAGGAACCGAATCGCACAGGAAACAGACGAACAGCGCGCCGAACGACTGGCTAAACGCCACTACATAGCTAGACAACCAGACTAACCTCGACTTGCAATCAAGATTAACCAAGGCTAACCATGCTATGCCTTAGCTTTCGCTACGTATATCCTGGCATAGCCGAGCTAAGCCACTGCCAATTTTTTTCCTTCGGACTCGTGTACCACCGAAGTGCGACGTCAACAAAGACACTGGCGGCGTTCCTCATCACTTTGGAGGCCCTATAATAATAATAATAATAATAATAATAATAATAATAATAATAATAATAATAATAATAATAATAATAATAATAATAATAATAATAATAATAATAATAATAATAATAATAATCAGCAGCAGCAGCAGCCTGATTACGCCCACTGCAGGGCAAAGGCTTCTCCCATACTTCTCCAACTACCTCAGTCATGTGCTAATTGTGGCCATGTTGTCCCTGCAAACTTCTTAATCTCATCCGCCCACCTATCTGCCACCCCCTGCTACGGTTCCCTTCTTTTGGAATCCAGTCCGTAACCCTTAATGACCATCGGTTATCCACTCCTCATTAGATGCCCAACCCATGCCCATTTCTTTTTCATCATTTCAGTTATGATGTCATTAACCCGCGTTTGTTCTCTCACCTAATCTGCTCTCTTCTTATCCCCACCCCCTTGACGTTACACTCATCATTCTTCTTTCCATAGCTCGTTGCGTCGTCTTCAGTTTAAGTAGAACCCTTTTCGTAAGCGTCCAGGTTTCTGCCTTGTAGGTCAGTACTGGTAAGACACAGCTGTTATACACTTTTCTCTTGAGGGATAATGGCAACCTGATGCTCATGATCTGGGAATGCCTGCCAAACGCACCCCAGCCCATTCTTATTCTTCTGATTATTTCAGTCTCATGATCCGGATCCGTGGTCACTATCTGCCCTAAGTAGATGTATTCCCTTACCATTTCCAGTGCCTTGCTACCTATCGTAAACTGCTGTTCTCTTTGACAGCGTCAAACTATTCCAATCTGTTTTTAATCACAATCTCCTGATGTCATACTTACGTAACCGCTGCAGTATGCTTTTATGCTGTTAAGTACGCTGTTAAGGGACGCCGGATTTGGGTAGAAGTGAGCTTGCAAGAGTCCGAGTTTGAACGCCTGCGGCCTAGTTAGCTTGGAGTGACGCGGCGGGAAAACCCTTCTCTCTAAGTAAAAGAATTTATGGCTGGGATTCAATGTGGCTTGAACTTAGTTACACGAGCGAAAGCTCTGTTAAGCGCAGTTGGACACAGTTTTGCTTCTGTGAGTGTTTTATTGGACATCAAAGTCTTTATTGGCGCCTGCAGCGAAGAGTTGACGAGCTCGTACTGGCGCATCCTTCATCCATGGCGAGACTGAGCGACCAAGCGCCAGCAAAGCAGCTGTTAAACCCTCGCCTAGTAACGTGGTAACGCTCAGTCTCTTGCAAACTAACTCCTACACAAATCCGGCGTCCCTTTAACAGCATATATCCTGAGATTTACCCGAATTGTTCTTGCGTGGCCTGTGGTGAGGTTGCTACTTTGTTTCACATGTTCTGGGAGTGCGGGTCCTTGGGCTCGAAGTTCACCAAGCAAGAGTGGGACGCGCTCCTGCGAAGTCCTGTCTTTGAAGACCAAATCCTGACCGTCCAGCGCGCCCGCCATCGGGCCGGCAGGCTAGATCGGTCTGTCCCGTCGTGGGATTAGCCGGGTGGGCTTTTCATCGCGTTTTGCTGGACCCACTCACTCACTCACTCACTCACTAGTCACGTGGTGCAGAGCGGCGACGCTCGAGCGAGCGCAGCTGCTACGTCTCTCCGCAGCGGATCTGTGAACTCACTGTGAACTACGTAATTAGGAAAAGTAGGTAAAACTCGTCGTAATGATGGAGTCGTCCTAGCAACTAATTGTCCTATAATTTGTGTCGTGATATATTTGACAGAACAATACTTACAGCCGTTTTCTGTAACCATACTCCCTCCGTGGACGGCCATGCACTGACAGCAGACGGGAATTCTTTGACGTTTACAACTTCCCCGTGAACTAACTACTTTCGACAAGTAAATGAAACTCGGCGTAATGAGAGAGCGCCTTCAGCTACCACTCTCAGTTTGTTTTTTTGTTTTTTTGGAAGATACCTACAACAGATTTAGAGCTACAGAGCATTCGCGAGCATCTGGAGAGGAAAATATTTTCGTGTTGACGCGACGCGTACGGGCGTCGACCACCACCAGAGGGTAGCTATGTACAACTTCGTTGTAAAAAAGAACATCAAGTTACGTGTTATCGATGTGAGTCCAACTAACGTTATCGACACTACGCAGAGTATTTGTTGTCGGAGACAAAAACATCGTGGACGTTAGGAACACGCACAAGCACAACCCTGTCGTTAAGAATAGAAGGAACTTCAAAATATTGCTACCTGATAATATCAACCCTACTTCCGCATACCGGCAATGGTCACTGGGTAGCCCATGGTCGAATGGTTAGCGCATCTGGGTGCTTTGCTAAGGGAACAGGGGTCGAAACCAACCATCGGGCCAACTTGGGTCAGCGAGTATGTTATAATGTGTACATAAGTGTCGATCTTCAACCCACATCCTTCACGCCTACATGGGTAGCTGCGGGAGTGGGTAGGATCTACTTTTCGAAGAAGCTCTTTGACGCCGACTTGGAACTCGGTCTGTGCTGGCCTTCAGTGGACCTCTTTGATGTCAACTTCGGTCACTGTGTACGTGCCTGTAAGTGTGCGCCACTCTCCAATGAAACCCTCGCCAAATTTTCTCACTGAGTATGTGCCACTGAGTGTGCGGCAAGCGAGGGCACAAGTCTCGGCGTTCACGGGCACCGACGCACTGCGATTCTCATCTCGGAGGCCCCACGCGGACTTCTCGGCAGTACCGCTGCATGGCGCATCGTGTCCAGAAAGAAGCACGAGAGTGGAGCCCGGTTGCCGCAGTTCCAGCGTTCGCAGGGACCGGCGCTCGCCGAGCATTTCGGAGGCCACGTGCAGGCTTCGCGCCAGCTTCGGCTGATGGCGCCCAGTGCACTTCGGGAAGCGCGAACAAGGAGTCCCGCTGCAATACACGCCTCGCACATAACTCGTTTCGACGGTGACGATAATATGTGTCGCCATGTTGATTCAATGCGAACGCATTACCGGCGACATTCATTGGTAGGTGAGTTCGGCCGCTGTTTGTGGCCGGCATTCGAGCCCGCGACCACGTGCTCAGTAGCCCAACACCATAGCCACTGAGCAACCATGGCGGGTCTTCTTTCATTGTTTCCTATATATATATATATATATATATATATATATATATATATATATGTGTGTGTGTGTGTGTGTGTGTGTGTGTGTGTGTGTGTGTGTGTGTGTGTGTGTGTGTGTGTGTGTGTGTGTGTGTGTGTGTGTGTGTGTGTGTGTGTGTGTTTCTGTGTTCTATCAGAATAACTGTTCACTGAAACGTGTTGTATTTTAGCCGCTTTACTTTATTCGTCAAAATTTTTGCTTACTAATTCTATTCCCTTAACGCAAATATAAAATCAGCCCGACTCATGGCCAATCCCCCTGAGTGTGTATGGGCCAATGAGTTTAAGCTCATCATCATCTTTATCATCATCATCATGTCGACAGGAGGGTGGATTCAGTCCTTAGGTGTTTGTTGTATGAAGTAATGAGAAAAAGTCTTTGTGTTGCAGAAAGCGCATCTAACTTGGTATTGATGATCAGTCCGAGATGCGCGATAAGTCGGAAGAATGACAAGTTCGATACGCAATGACGAATGATTGTAGACATTGTGAAAAAGGCAACAGACGCGTAAAATTGACGGCGCAGTGATGGTCTTGATAAAGCGATACTGCGTTTCATTGCTGTTATAGTTGATGCGCGTTGGTAATTAGAATGAAATGAGTGGCGTTAGTTTTAATTAATTCGAGAACCCTGATTAGCTCACGAGAGTTTCGCAGAGAAGCAACTTGAGTGAGGGTGGGGCTTTGTTGAAGTTAAGTCGTAGCACTGTTAATGATAACAACAATTTGAGTTAATATGAGTATCTCATGTTAGATTGACGATAATAGTAACGCCCAAGTATTGGTATGATGAAACATGCACAATTTCCATTGTCACCTAGTTGATACGTTGAAAAAGTTTCGCATTGCCAGGAAACAGTCATTTGTTCGCATTTTTTCAGAATTTAAATCCATGAGCCATTGATCGCACCAAGTTCTAATGTAATTCGAGTCCGTCTGCAAGACATCTTTATTGTCATCGTTAGGATTGACCTTTAAAGCACACGGTTGTCGACATACAGATTTACAGAAGAAGAGACAGACAAATCGTTATTATACAATAAAAACAAAACGTGGCCTGAAACTGAACCTTCAGGTACTCCCGACACTAGCTTAATTTGAAATGAGTCATAACCGTTATTTCTGACGAAATGAAAGCTGTTTGTCATGAAGTATTCAAGCAAAGCTAGTACCTTAGTGTCGAGATTGAGTGAGAAGAGTTTAAGGATCAGCAAAGCTTGACTGACCTTTACAAAAGCCTTCGCAAAGTAAAAAAAAAAAGCGCATTCGACCTTGAAATGCTTATCAAGTACAGCAGTGAATAAAAGCAACCGTGTTTCACAGAGAATTTACGCCTGAAACCATGTTGAGTTGTAAAAAATGAATTGGATTATAATATGTTAACGATATGCGAGTACAAGATATGCTCCATGAGTTTGCAAGGAATGTTTCTTAGCGAACTGAGTCGATAGCTGAGAGCGTAATCTCTGTTACCGGACATGTATACAGACCATCCCCCCAGATTTTCCAATCCACTGGCAAGATTCCTTAAACAAGCGACTTCTGAAAAGGTTTGTGCGCGAAGGGAGAGGAATATGGCGCAAGCCTGCGTCCGAAACTTTGAAATAATGTTGTCAGTGCCACATGATGAAGATATGTTAGAAGCGTCGGCGTCCCTCGGTGTAACCGCGTTGATGATGGCGCTCATCTTGGCAGCGTTCCCATACTGCTGCTCCCTCTGGGAAGGCGCTGACGGCGCTGGCCCACTGCCAGTCGGTTCAGTGATTTCGATCTGAAGTTCTGTGCCTCAACACCTCGCGAAATAAAAACACAGCTGCGTTAAACTTTCGCATTAGGGAGTATCGTAATCGTTAAAAAAAATTATATTATGGGTTTCACGTGCCACAACCACGACCTGACTCCGGAAATTTTGACCTGGGGTTCTTTAGCGTGCAGCGAAATCGAAGTACACGGCTGTTTTCGTATTTCGGCCCCAACGAAATGCGGCCGCCGTAGCCGGGATTCGATCTCGCGACCTCGTGCTTAGCTTCCCAACAGCATAGTCGCTGAGCAACCACAGCGGGCGAGTATAGTAATCGTTCCACAATTCTTTAAGCGCGAAGGCCTGCACTCAATTCGTGTCTTCGGAGCCAACCGCAACAGTAGGCCGCCGCGATGCCAATTTTTATAACCTACCTATGTTCTCAACGTACCTACGCAAATTACTTTACAATACTTTTTTAAATATTAATACTTTGCAAAAAAAGCCTATGTTTCGCAATAGAGTTATCCACCTAGCATAAATATTTTATCTAATTTAAGCTTGAAAAACAAACATGTATCGTCTACCGTTAATACAAGATATAACAAACTAATTGCGAGCCAGCCATTACCGGCCACCAGCGCCGATCAGTTGGGTATTTATTTATGCGTTAAGCCGTATGTGAAGCGCTTTTCGAGGAATTAACTTCATAATTCCGCCAGCTTCAAAGATAACAGGAAACATCGAACAGCATTCACGGCGCACTATTGCGTCAACGAAAAATGGGTGGAAAAGACAATGCTTAGCAGCAACGCCCATTCAGGCGATGGCAACAGTTCACCAGAACGATCGTTGATTGAGAGCTCGCTGCTTTCGTTAGAATTAACCACGCTCTAAAATTGCTTTGGATTGTTTGATAAAATATCAGGCATAGTATGAGGTCGAGAGTGTTCCTTACCAGCATAAACGGGATCGGTATACTCTTCATCTGCACTGTTATACGTTGGCCAGCGATAAATGATGCCTTTCGCAACTTAGGCAGGGAAAATAGACGTTTCTTTTTGTTACACTGACGTTTGAGAGACGTACAACGGTGTTTCATTTTGTTGTTGTTGTTGATTTTCTTCTTGTTTCGTATGCGCCCAAGGGTTACATTCGCATTAGTCAGATCAGCGACTTAGTTGCGGAATAAATATCAGTGATCTTGGACATTGCGCTTATCAACGTTGCAGCAAAAGATAACTAAACAAGCACGGACTTCTTGATTAATGACTGAAAAGTCTGCTTTTATATATATATATATATATATATATATTGTCACGTGGTACTCAGTGAGTGAGTAAGTGCAGAAACATTATTGCAGGTCCGGCGAGGACGCGAACTCGTCGCGCACCCGGCTAGTCCCACGTCGGGACCGGCAGGTCTAGCCCACCGGCCCGGTCGCGGGCACGCCGGACAGCCAGGATTTGCTTTTCTAGAGCGGGGCTACGCAGAAGCGAGTCCCACTCCTGCTTGATGAACTTGGAGTATGTCAACCCGCACTCCCAGAGCATGTGCACTAGAGTGGAGGTCTGCCCGCGGGAGGGGCAGGCGTCGTTGCGATACACGTCCGGGTAAGTCTCGTAGAGAACGGACAGACACACACGGACACGTGCTGGCCTGCAGAAGTCTAAGCGAAGCGGCTTGCGCCCTATTCAACTTGGGGTGAGGGGGTGGAAAGACCCCCCACGTGGTAGCGATGGCGAAACAAGCAGCAAAACTGTGAATGGCGAGACAGCGCGAAACTGTGCCCTCAAACACAGGCTACACTCAAGGCACAACGAAAGCGCCAAACACGGTCGGCGATTGTCGGAAATCTGACCAGGAGGTCAAGCGCGTCGGCTTTTATACATCAGTCGTCGAACGTTCCAGAGTAACCGCTACGACCCGCGTGCCTTCCTCGAAGTTCTACACCATTCGCGTCGGGCATGCATGCAATCAGATTACGCAAGGTTCGGCGACAACAGACAGCGGATAGAAGCATCGATAACATTCTAGAAACTTCCGATACATGTAGATGGGTCCTGCGCTGAGCGATAACATTTCTTAGACGGTAAAAACGCTCACCCGTAAAAGATAAACGAGTTCACGTGTCAATATACACTTTCGCGGGAAAAAGACAGTAGTGTCAAAATGTAGCAGCAAGTCGCCACTTTGACAATCAAGATAGGGGTGTTCGAAAAGCCCGAAAGCGCCAATCTTCATCACACATGTCTGCGTGTCGTTCGTCCCGATTTCCGTATAGAAGGCGTCATCCGATCTGTCCGAATATACAACCTTGTACAATTGTACAACCTCAGTTCTAGATCTGTCCAGCGAAAATCTGTCCCTCGGCGTAACCGCGCGTTCGCGCGGTTACGCCGAAGGACGCCGACGCCAACCCAGGAATGGACGCCTATGAGCTGCTCTATAGAAGATCTTAATCATGTGGCACTGACAACGTTACTTCAAAGTTTCAGAAGCACACTTGCGCGTATTCCTCTCTCTTCGCGCACAAACCCTTTCAACAGTCACTTGCTGAAGGAATCTTGCCGCTGGATTGAAAAATCTGTAAGGTAGTCTGAATACATGTCCGGTAACAAACATACCGCTCTTAGCTAGCGACCCAGTTCGCTAATAAACATTCCTTGCAACCTCATGGAGCATATCTTGTATTCGCGTATTGTTAACTTCTTATGATCCAATTCATTTTTTACAACTCAACATGGTTTCAGGCGTACATTTACTGTGAAACACAGTTGCTTCTATTCACTCACTATTTGCATGCTATACGTGATAAACATTGAAAGGTCGACTGTGTTTCTTCTTTTGGGCTTTGCGAAGGCTTTTGAAAAAGTCAGTCACGCTTTGCTGATTATTAAACACTTCTCTCTCAATCTCGACCTCAAGTATACTAGCTTTGCTTGAATACATCCTAACAAACCGCTTTCAGTTCGTCAGAAATAACAGTTGCGGCTCGCTTCAAATTATGGTAGTGTCGGGAGCACCTCAAGATTCTGTCTTAGGCCGTTTTATTCTAATATATAATAACGATTTGCCTAAGTGTGTCTCTTCTCCTGTACATCTGCATGGCGACGACTGTGTGCTTTACAGGTAAATCAGGAACAATGACGATAAAGACATCTTGCAGACGGACTTGAATAATATTTTAACTTTGTGCGTTAGATGGGTCACGGATTTAAAGTCTAACAAATGCAAACCAGTCACTGTCTTCCGGCGGGACGAAAGCTCTCCAACATATCAACTGGGTCACATGGAGCCCGTGCATGTTTCAATACCTCGGCGTTACTAATATCTTCCATATAACGTAGGATACCCATATTAATACCCATATGATATGACCAGTAACAGTGCTAACCGTACATTGGGATTCCGACACTGTTAAAAAAAAAGTCCTGTCATAATAAGGTATAACAACCTGCAATCTCTTGATGAGGTTGTTCCCGTAATGATACATGATACCACTGAAGCCGTAGTTACCAACCAACATCACTAATGCAATAACTCAAGAAACTATTTTTGGAGCCGTAGGGCTCCTTAAGATTAGCAGTACCGTACCACGAGCAAAAAACTCTGAAGCCATAGATATTACCAACACTACGAATGCAGTACCACAAGAAACTACCACTGATGTCGTAGTAGCTCTCAACGTTGCCAATGCCGTACCACAAAAAAAAAAAAATTTTTCAAAGCCGTTTTCACCTACATATATTGTCAATGCCGCACCATGGGTAAACGGTTATACAGTGTGCCCCAACTATCATGCACCAAGATTTAAAAATACGCTTATGCTACGTAGCTAGACAGAACCAAGGTAATGTTGTTTGGCGTCGCTTGGAAATAGATATTTTTCATTCCGCTTGATTACATAATTAGTTTTAATTAAAGATCAACTTCTCAAATATTTATTAGATGAAAAGTGTCAATGAGAAAATTGTAGAGCAACATGAAAAACTCTCGATACGCACCAGCTACGCGGCAGCCAAGGCACTGAAGCAAGCCGCAAAGCAAGGAGGGCGAACACGGTGCGTACCGGCGCACGCTACCGCTAGAAAGCGGCCATATTGAATTTTACACTAAAAAACAAAAACGCGTTTCCTTTGGATGTATGGATGGATGGATGGATGGATGGATGGATGGATGGTTATGAGCGTGCCCTTTGGAAGGGGGCGTTGGGTTTCACCACCATGCTCTTGATATTATACTGCCTAATGTTCTACCGAGGTTTAAAGAAAAAAGAAAAGCCGCGGTGAATTCCCATAACCAAATTTTCTGACTCTGTATTGTAAATTTTGTTTTTGTACGTCTCCGTTTTTGGTCGTTTCGCTACTTCCACCAATCTTCCAATTGCCTCTCACTAATCTCTATAGCGGACATGTTTACTTTCCCCCTGCTCTAGCTGAACTCAATGGCTTCAAGGAGACCAGTGGTGCCTAAATCGACCGCTGGGCAGATATCTTCACATTCTAATAAAACATGCTCTATCGTTTCCCCAGCTTTACAGCAGCAAGCACATGCTTCTTGTTCCTTCTTATATTTAGCTTTCTAGGTGCTTACCGTACGGCCAAGTTTGAAGACTGGGTGTGTTGGTGTAGCATATTAGAGGTAGGATTGCACAACATTTTGACGGAACACACATAAGTGGTGTGTGTTTCTCTTCTGTGTGTCCAGTCAAAATGTTGCGCAGTCCAACCTCTAAAATGTTCTAAGGCATTCTGATCTCGCTTCGAAAAGTAAAGAGCTTCCCTTTGAGTTATCATAAATTCTTTCCTGATTTTGTTTTTTCCTCTTAAGTAGTTACTCATAGCAGGTTTCTTTTCCATTGCCACCACCCATGAAATTATTTCAGCCTCTCTGACTTTCCCCTTGACGTTCTTTGTTGCTGTCTTGCTCACCCCATAGGCCGCATACTTGCTGGTAAGCTTCCTACATGAATCAACGGTTTTTTCTGTACAAATACCTCAACACTCTCCCAGCCCATTTACTTTCTTCCATATTCGTCAGTCGTTTTTCATAATCAATTTTACTGTGAGCTTACCACAGTTCAAAACTTACCCAGCCTATATCACCCTGCACAGCTTCATTTGTAGTCTTCCTGTGAGCGCCCAATGCGAGGCGTCCCATTGACCTTTGGTTGCCATCGAGTCCCGATTGTACCCCTGATTACAAGCAAGCTACCGCATTTCCAAAAGTAAGTCCTGCAACCATTATACCTGTCCACCATGCCCAGACCACCTCGTACCTATTGTATCCCCATAGCGCTCTGTGCTTCATTATGGCTGCATTTCGCTTCCCTTTACTGTTATTGTTTTTTCCTGTGTTCTCATATAACCATTGAGTTCGTTAATCCATATACGAACGTATGTATATCCTTTTACCGGAGGTATTTCCTGACCCTGTAATGCCACTGTCTGTTCACTGTTTTCATTGAATACCATAACACCCGATATCCTAACGCTGAATTTCAGACTTGAATTCTCGCCTTCCTATCCACAAATATTAGCCAGACGTTGCAAATCACTTTGCTTATAAGCTAGCGACACAATGTCGTCCGCATAAAATAAACCTGGATGCTTCCGCTTCCTGTAGGACCCGCGCCATCTGTTGGGCCCCAGTTCCATGCGCTGCCGCTTCTTATGTTCGTACCACTGTGGAAGGTAGAGTTTCCCTTCTCTAAAGTTGGTTCTGTATTCTGTGGAGACACGGCGATGGAGGGCGCTCGCCCGGGGCCTCATGGATTGCGCGGTAGGTAACTGTGTCCGGCTTGTGGTACACAGTTATAACGCTTGCTGGCGACAAGTATGCTGCACCTTTAGGCAGTGCACTAAGCGCTCGCATGTGTCAATGAGGTCGTCGACCCAGAGCGCCACACGTGTACATCATTCACACTGCGGCTTGGTATGTCTTGCAAGAAGTCTGATCCCTCCAATCGTATAGCTTAACGCATTAGCAAATGTGCAGCAGGCTTTCGGCTTCACGCGTTACAGGAGTGTAACATGCTGCCGAACTTTTTACATGTGCGTTCGAGATATATATTAAACCACGGTGTTCTGTTCTTGTTTTTGTTGAGGTTTTTTAGCGCACGAAAAGGGACGAAAGACAGTGGCAAGACGCTGACACAGCGCTAACTCCCAACAAATGTTTTATGTCATGAAGCGGTACACATATATATAGGTAACACACACCACTGTATACGCATGCCTATATGTACTGATTTCTAGTCAAATGAGACAGCAACGAGACATGTGTAATGGAAAGTTAAGATGATATCAAAGATGAAAAAACGACCATGCATAGCCAAAAATTTTTTTTTGTAATTGCAAGATTAAAATATAATCTCCATCAGGCCACCCTCTGTGTCACGTTTAAAAAATCGAATTCTTTTCTTGAAAGATCTATTGAAGGCGCGCTAACACAAGCGCTCCCTAAACTAGCGATCTTCGCCGCTTCAATAATCTCACGTGTTGTTTGCGCTGGGCTTCTTCCTATCACCGTGCACTGTTTATAAATGGAACTGCACCCGTGCTTTCTGCAGTGAAAAGCCCGATGCCCCACTCCTCCAGTTCGCACATTATTTGCGTGTTCACGCAACCTGTCATTTACGCACCTTCCCGTTTGGCCGATGTATTTTTTGCGGCACGACAGGGGCAGTTCATACACGATATTGTTCTCACAATGAACGTAGCGTTCCTTGTAATTTGTCCGGCAACTGGGCTTCTCAGAACCACAGTAGCTAGCCTTGCACAAGTTGGACAGCTTGATTGGCGCTGAAAAGATGACGCTTACATTTGCGTTATTGCCAATCTTCTTCAGTCTGTGCGAGATATCGTTGATGTACGGTATGATTGCGCGTTTCTGCTTTACTCTCACATTTTCCGGTGAAGTAGACTGCTCATCCAGTCGCCCGCGTTTTGCGGTCTTAAGGAGACCTTTGGCCACAACTGTTATGATATGCTGCGGGAAACCGGCCTGTTTCAGGCGATCCACTTGCGCCATAAAACTGGACAAACACTTGTGAGGACATGAGCGGCGAAGAGCATTCATTAGGGTTGACTGACAGGTTGCGTGAACACGCAAATAATGTGCCAACTGGAGGAGTGGGGCATCTGGCTTTTCACTGCAAAAGCATGGGCGAAGTCCCATTTATAAACAGTGCACGGTGATAGGAAGAAGCCCAGCGCAAACAACACGTGAGTTTAATGAAGCGGCGAAGATCGCTAGTTTAGGGAGCGCTTGTGTTTCAAGAAAAGAATTCGATTTTTTAAACGTGACACAGAGGGTGGCCTGATGGAGATTACATTTTAATCTTGCAATTACAAAAAAAATTTTTTTTGTCTACGCATGGTCGTTTTTTCATCTGTGATATCATCTTAACTTTCCATTACACATGTCTCGTTGCTGTCTCATTTGACTAGAAATCAGTACATATAGGCCTGCGTACGGTGGTGTGTGTTACCTATATATATATATGTCTACCGCTTCATGAAATAAAACATTTGTTGGAAGTTAGCGCTGTGTCCGCGTCTTGCCACTATCTTTCGTCCCTTTTTGTGCGCTAAAAAACCCCAGTTATGGAATACCAACACGCCCTAACCTACGCCCTTTCTTGTTTTTGTTGTTTGCTTCGTATGCGCCGGAGGGTCACATGCGCATTAGTGAGATGAGCGGTTAGTTGCGAAATAAGTGCCAGTTATCCAGGACACTGCGCTTATCAAAGTTGGAGCAAAATGTCACCAAACATTCAAAGACACAGTACTGTCAAAATATAGTAGAAAGTGGTCACTTAAGACTGCTAAGATCGGGGTGTTCGAATAGCCTGTCAAAGGCACTCACGACAAGTCCCTGTCTGCGTGTCGTCCGATTTGTCTGACAAATTTGTGAGCAGCGCGGTAGCGTCCTTCATAGCCGCTGCCAAAACATTCTACTGGCAGCAGCGCCAATTCGCCTTCCTGATGCGGAGTAGTAGTGAACTACGTCCGGTCGGTGCACCTCCTTTGCCGTCACACCCTGGCCATGCGTGTGAACTAGGCCTGCGTAGCGATCATGAATTCATGCAGACTCGCCCAACTCTCATTGCCCTCCCTTCTCTTCTTCGTTCCTTCCCTTGCCTGCCTGCCCGAATTTTCACGCAATCACTTTCTCTCTCTCCCCGTCTGACGGGCTTTGCCCATTAATGAGGGCGCAACTTAGAACCCTTCAGCATAGGTGCACATGAGTAATCTTGGGGAGCTGCGTTAACAACAGACGCGGTATATTCAATGTTGCAAAAAGTTCCATCAGCATTTCAATTCCCGAAAGATGCAGTTGATTTTAAATCTATCTCGTTTTCAACCGTGTCGTCGTCAAAATTGTTATTGTGGTTTTCAGTAGCACGTAAGGCTTCTTTTTTTTCGAATACCCATGTGCAAGGATGAAATTACTTAATAAAATAGACTGAAAAGGCAAACACGACCAAATAAAGTAGCCTGGACTCAGAAGCAGCTGCACATTAGAAGTAAACGGTAGGCAAAAAGTATAGGCTAAGCTAATCTTATTCTAGGTTCAGGAAAGTTTATCGTACTTTCTTTCGCGATAATTATTTATTGCCTAAACAACGTAGCACGATGGACATCGCAAACAGGAGCATTATACATACAAATGTTCACAGAAAGCTAGCTTTAAAACCACACTAAAACACCAGATCATCAATTTCGGCTAGTCACGGCTTGCGCCTCATGATAGAGGAGATAAAGAAACGATGCTACTCAGGAACTTGAAGGCTTTCGAAAAAAGAGCAATAAACGACAGAAAAACTACCGTCCTACTTCGACAACCATCCACTGGCAACATTGTGCCTCGCGTAGTGTTCACTGCACCAAGAGAGCTCGAGCTCTAAGGCTGTAATGATCCGCGTGATTCCTTGCGCTTGTAACGGCGGCTGCGGCTTGAGCTCGACTTGCTTCCGCTCTCAGAAGAGGTCTTCGTGTTCTTGCGCTCACTGAGCCGCGTTTCGAGCGTGGCCTTCATGAGTTCGATGTTCTGCTGGGTCTGAACGGACAGTCCCTGGCTCGCCATCTTGGTGCACTCGATCGTTGTGGCGGGCGGCAAAATGCGCAGCGTCAGCAATGAAGCAAAAAGCAGGCCGCCTGCGGCCGCTGGTGCCAGGTACTCGAGGCCGGCGTTCTTGAGAAGCGAGGAGAACAGGGCGCATCCGACTCCCAGGCGACCGCAAGCGATAGTCCAACCGACGGCAGTTGCACGCAGTGCGGTCGGAAACAGTTCCAAGACGTAAACGAAGCAGACGACGGCGCCAGAATAGTACAGCGCTATGTTCGTCTGCAGCAGCACCTCCGTGGCGGCGTCCATCTGGCTGAACACGGTCAGGCAGAGAAAGCACTGCACAACACACAGCGCGGCAAATAGCACGGTGATCACTGTGAGCATGGCCAACCTTCTCATGAGCAAGTGCGCAATCGCATAGACCGTGGAGTTGAATGTGAACGCGATGAACGGAACCCAAGGCGTGTATAGTTGTCCTATGGAGAAGGTGATTGCATACAGGGCGAACGAGTTGGAAAAGAAACAGCCGCACAGGACCAGGGCTCGCCGTCGGATGGAGAACATGCTCAGCAGTTCTTCGGCACACGTGGACTTCCGCCGATTTATCTTCTTGGTAGCGTCAGCCTTGAGCGAATCAACCAGGCACGCTGCGTTCGCCAAGGGAAAGTGGTTTTTTTCGGCAGCAGCGATCACAACGCCCTCTGCTCTCTCTTACATCCCGTTAGCTACTAGCCAGCGAGGCGACTCGTCAACCATCAGGAAAGCTGGCAGCAGAACCAACGCTGGCAGAATGAAAACACACAGCTTTCGTTCCCAGCGCAGGTTCCAAGGCACCAAGAAGAAGTACCACGAATCGGACGCCAATAGACCGAACGTGGCGCTTACAGCTATGTTGAGCGGCCTCTTGTCGTGGATCGTAACCTCGAAAAGGGAGATGGCGGAGGAGGTCAAGGTCAATAACGCGCTGCCCGAGCTGAAGAACTTGACTACCGCGTGTGCTACGTAGTCGTTTAACAGGCAAATCGCAACTGTTGAGACAAGGAGCACCCCGACCGCCGACAGAAGCACGGGCACCCGGCCGATGGTGTCCGCGAAATAGCCGGCTGTCAAGACAAACACAGCGGGTCCGGCGTTTTGAATCGCATACATGATGGTGATGAGTGCCTTTCTTCCGCAGACCATGTTCCACTTACTCACAGCCGTCGTGTTGACCCACTCTTCGTCGTACTCCCACTCTTGGCAGGGCACGGTCTGCGTGTCGTTAGGATTGTGCGGGTCCTCGTAGACAACGCACCGTCCGATCTGTCCGCCGACTTCGCGAGCAGCGGTCGCGACCTTCAAGGCAGCTGCCGAGTCGCTGGTGTGCGGCTGCTTGCACCTGTATTGCACGCCTTTTGAGATCAGCGGGAAAGCCAAGGCGTGTATGTTCGCCAAGAAGGCGCCGAGTGCGCAGAGCAGCATCAGCCGCTTCTGGAACGTGCCGTGCCCGAAGGCATCATTACAGTCAAAATATTCACTGGTAAACAAGTCCCTCGAGGTTGGCCTGGCTGGACTGAGAAGGGCTATCCAGTGCATGATGAAATGCGACGGTTGGTCTTCTTTCTGCACTTGGAAAGCACATGAGAACGCAGACGGGCAATACGAGCCTCCGACAACGCTCGTGCTTCTTCTTCCTCTTCTTCTTCTTCTACCTCTTCCTTTACTCATGGTGATGATAACGATGATGATCATTCAAAGATGGCACCTACCTACGAGGGATGTTCCGAAGGTAAGTATCGTCCCTTTTTTTTAAGGAGAAGGTGGTACACCAGGGGAAAGAAACAAGCGCCATAACAATCAACGCCCGTTGCTGGCTCAACAACAGAAGGAGCGTCAGCGGAGGAGGAATGACGCATGCGCACAGCGCCGAAGAAGGGAGAGTCGCTGCCGACCAGCATGCCCGAGGTTATTCGATTAGAAATCGCGATTGCAGACAATCTCTGCTGACATCTTGGTCGCCAATGGAAGTGCGTGCTGTTATCTGGAATGAATGGACACCTGCTCCCTACACTGAGAGCCTCACACTCAGGAAGTCACTTCCAAAATAATGTTGAGGTGGAGCAGGCTGTGCGACAATTCTTTTCATCACAGGGCACCGAGTTTTGCCAGGATGGCTTCTTCAAACTGGTTACACGCAATGACAAATTCATTAATGTCGGTAGTGACTAAGTGGGAAAATAGTGCAAGGTGTATAGTTCATGATGCCATAGTGCCTTCTTTTTCAAGAATGTTTCCATATAAAAATAAATGACTAAACTTACTTTCGGAACGTGCCTCGTATAATGGGGAATGCGCGAAAAATCGATTGTTTATGCACACGAATTAGGAGTTCAGGAAAATGAACTTGTGAAGCTGAGACTGCAAATATAAGAGAAGTGTGTGTAATTGAAAAGTGATACCAGAGGAACGGGCTAGTACATCTTAAAATAAATATAGAAAGAGAGCATGCCACTGGAATAAAACGTAACGAATTTAAGCACTCTATACGACATCGGTGATAGCAAAGCTTACCCTCAGCTAACGGCCACTGTGCCTTGGTCATCGCTTTAGAGGAAAGACCACCTGGCAACGCCGATCATTCGGCCAAATCCTCCTCTGAAATGCAATATTTCAATGACTGCATCCCCCTTCTTCTCGATTCCTAGCAAGCAGGTTTAAAACATTGGTGCTGTAACAACTAGTGACTCTGTACTGTAAGCGTTGCGCACACCCACAGTGCAGTGTACAGGTATAGCCGTTATGGGGCTCTTTCGTCGATGTAGTTGGCGTCTTTCGTTTACAAAAAGTTTGAAATATTTGTGCAACTCAGAACACACACGCATATCGTAGACAGCGAAGAGCTGTTGTGCAACAATCAGCAGGCTGGTACATGGGTGATAACGTGCAAATGCGCTGGGTAGGCAGCTACATCATAAGCTTCGATTATAAAGTCGTTGATGGTATGGTATGAAAGACTTTATTGGGTCCTGAAGGTCAACCCTATAGGTTGACGCGGGCCGTTCTCACGTTGGGACTGTCAGGCCGAGCCCTTCAGCCACATCGCGGGCCTTCTGGACTGCCCGTAATTGGTCAGAGAGTGATTGATAGATTGATGACAGTCATTGATAGATTGATTGGAACTTTTATTAGAAGGGATCGATGGACCGTGGCCTAAGATGGAGGTAAGGGATCAGGTGAAAGGAAGGATGCCTGCCACCTTCGCAAAGGACAGCAAAGCGTTAATTCTTCTGGTGGCATCTGCTTGCGGTGCTGCGAATGTAATTTCTAAGGTCGACGCCAAGGTGCACCTGATGATGAAGATGATGATGATGACTACGGCGACGACCCTTCTACGCGTAATCATTCCTGCCCTCGGAATTTCTATCTGCAAGTATCAACTTCAAATCGCTTTCTGTTTTCTTTTCGCACCTTTACATTGCTCATTTCTCGTAACCTCCGAATTCATAGTTGATCCACTGTGGGTATGCGCCGTCCACATGCAGGACGACTACAATAACAACCGTGGTACTGTGATTAACAATGTAAGACTTTTTTGAATTATTTTGATGTAGAAGCATGGAAAACTTCGCCCTGATTGTGTTCTTAAGTTTTATTTCTCCTAATCCGTTTCCGCCAATCTCCCATAGTGGGGACTGGCCAAGCCTCCCTTCTGTCTGCTCGTTGCTGGTTGGAGGTTGTTTGGTTTATTGTGGCTCATACCGAAACCGATACCCCGTGCTGTTATTCGCTTCAAGAAGAAGGAGGAGGAGAAGAAAAAAAAAAGAAGAAACTTTATTAAAGGTCACCGCGGCTAGGTACAGAAATTTCGCTATATCTCAAAACTCTCCAACATCCATGCTAACACCGTCTTCTGATTTCCACTATCTCGGCTTCCCATGGAATAATAATTGGTGTCCTTCAAGACAATTGGAAGTTTCTTTTACAAGATTCAGATGTCGTATACCTCCTCTAAATTTTTGCTTACACAGGTCTGGTCTCGCTATGTCCCCTCTATGTTCTTTTTGCAGTGCACCTGAAACTATCAAACATTATTTTCTCTCCTGCCGCCGCTTTCTAAGACAAAGAAAGCTATTACTATACTCATTCACCAAGCTTGGGCTTTCGCTAACCTCGCCAACAATTCTTTTTTTTTGGTGCGACCTCACTGGGATCCAGCCACAGGGATGCTTTTCTTGCAATTTAAAATTTTATTAGAGAGACAAAAAGAGTACCTTGCTGAATTTCTAAAAATTGTCAATATTTTCTATCATATCATTTATTTAGTTACCTTATTTTATCAATATTCTTAACAATATTTTTATCACATGTCTAAATACAGTTCTAGTCCCACGCTCCACTATTTAAATCTAGTTTCACTTTACTTCTAAGCATACGAAAAACCACCTGCTTCTTGGCCAATCCCCCATAGTGGGTATGCGCCACTGTCTGGGACACAAGACTTGACAAGACAATGGCCCGGCAGTGTTTGTTGTGGTTGCCTCAGGTGGCGGCTCGAAGTCTTTGGACTCGGGCCGGCGTCTTAGGCTTGCCGGACGGCCCAGAACTGGTCTTCCAACTCCGAACTTTTGAGAGCCACCTCCCAGCGGTGGCGACGCCGCTGGAGAAGGTCCCCGGCGGCCCCCGCAGCTGGGGCTGTGTCGGGAAGAAGCGAGCTCGAGGCTTCCCATACTCTGGCAACGGCCGCGGTTATGGACGCGTCGCGAGCGGAGGTGGTAGATTTTCTTTTGTTTTTTTATAATGTGTTGGTGTCACGGCCATGTTGTATTTTCCGCAATCGGGTTGATGCGCGGATATGGCTGCTGTGTATACGTGTACATGAATATACTCCGGTGTATTTCTTCCCTCCTATGTGATACGTGACCACCCCAGCTATGGGCGTTCGGAGCAGGGGTCCGTTGAGACACTCCGTGCGCTTGTGAAGTGTTCGTGTATCTATGTGCCCACTGATATTTTGTTCTTGTTTTTTTTAAATTCTAGCCTGAGTAATGCATTTGACATTTTGGAACAGCTGGCTCTAAGAAGTCGTACCTTCTCATCTCAAGCGTCTAGTATCAAATAAAAAAAATAAGGATCTTTTATGAGGCCGTGACACCAGCCTGGTATAATTTCTCATAAATGACCACGTTTCTGCAGGTAAACTCACATGATATAACATCCTTTAGCAAATTATGCATGTTATTTCTTCTTTTTCTCCCTTGGTAAAACTTGAAGGACGCTTAAGCTTCGCCATTAAGAGAAGAACGCGATAGCATTCAAAGGTCCCTGTCTGCTTCTCACGCTTCCCGGCAAATGCAGCGCGTGTGACCGTAATTTTTACCGGGAAGCGCTCGCGGCGAACGCTATGCATGAAGGAGGGCTTTCTTGTAGAAAAGCGGCCTCTTGCATGAGCCGCGATGGATGGATGGATGGATGTTATGAGCGTCCCCTTTGGAACGGGGTGGTGGCTTGCGCCACCAAGCTCTTGCTACTGTGCTGCCTAACACGGAGGAAGGAAACCAAGGAGAGGCCCTACCCCCTCCGCGCGCTAGGAGAAAAGTGTGGCGGAAATGACGTAGTAGGTTCTCATTTTTTGCTGCTTTTTAATTTTTTTTTGCTGTATGGCCACGCCATTTGGGCCACAATGGCGGCGTTGTTGTGGTTTTGAGCGCTCACACATGTTGCTCTGGTAGGTTTCGTGCCGTGGCAAAGGCGCTGTGTGGGTGGGTTTGCGTTAGTCACCGTGTCTTGTTGCGCTGTGTTACCTGCACCGTGCTCTGCCGGATGTTGCGCGAGCGCGCGCGCTCCGGGCGCGAAACCACGCGCAGCGCGGCGTGGTTTCGCGAAAGATGCAAACAAGAGAGGAGGGTGGCCCAAAAGGCGGAGCATCGCCATGAGCAACGCCAACTTCCGGCTTCACTTTTGCTTCACAAAGAGTGACGTCAGGGCCTCTCCCCAGTCTCCCTCCTCCGTGCTGCCTAATATCCTACCTAGGTTAACTAATGAAAAAAAAAACACGAACTACCACGTCCAAATTTTCTGATACCCTATTGCGAACTGTGCTTTTGTACGTCTCCGTCTTTTGTCGTTTCCATACTTTTCTTCCACCAATCCTCCAATCGCCTCTTACTGATGTCTATTGCGGACCTGTTTGCTTTACCACTGCTCACGCTGAACCCAAGAGCTTCAAGGAGGCCAGTGGTGCCTAAATCGACCGCTGGATAGACGTCTTCACATTCTAATAAAATATGCTCCGTCGTTTCCCTAGCTTTACCGCAGCAAGCACAGGCTTCTTCTTCCTTCTTATATCTCGCTTTATAGGTGCGTGTTCTAAGGCATCCCGATCTCGCTTCGAAAAGTAATGAGCTTCCCTTTGAGTTATCATAAATGGTTTCTTTCCTAATTTCGTTTTTTCCCCTTAAGTAGTTACTCATGGCAGGTTTCTTTTCCATTGCCGCCACCCATGAGATTAATTCAGCCTCTCTGACTTTCCGCTTGACCTTCTCTGTTGCTGTGTTGCCCACCCCACAGGCCGCATACTTGCTGGTAAGCTTCCTAGTTCTTTTCCTCCACTGTGAATCAATGTTTTGCCTATACATATACCTGAACACTCTTCCAGCCCATTTACTTTCCTCCATATTCCTCAGCCGTTCTTCATACTCAATTTTACTGCGAGCTTCCCTCACTTCAAAACTAGTCCAGCCCATATCCCCTTGCACAGCTTCATTTGTAGTCTTCCCGTGAGCGCCCAATGCGAGGCGACCCACTGACCTTTGGTTCCCGTCGAGTCCTGATTGTACCCCTGATTTAAAGCAAACAACCGCATTTCCAAAAGTAAGTCCTGGAACCATTACCCCTTTCCACATACCTCGGAGGACCTCGTACCTATTGTATCCCCATAGCGCTCTGTGCTTCATTATGGCTGCATTTCTCTTCCCCTTGACTGTTATGGTTTTTTCCTGTGATGCGCCGAACGCGAGCGCCATCTGAAAGTCTTTCAAGGAAGCGGGCGCGCCGCTCCGTGGACTCTGAGATATTTACGCGCCGGCGTGCTCAAATGGCGGACGCCGTCTCTGGTCTGTGCATTGTAGAAACGCTGGAAAAGGAGTTTGCTTGAGTTTTCGCGCAACATAATTATGTTTTCTCGTATATTCAAATTAGAATCCGAGAGCTATCGTGTCTGTAGGTTGTGTGTGTGTCGTAGTTTACGATTTTTCCCCGTATATTAGCTTGAGAAATTCAATTAGTTCAGTGAATTCTTGGTGTCTTATTAGCAGCCTGGGTATGTGTGGCTTGAAATTTTTTTTCCGTAGCGGCGAACGACGACACCAGATTTTTTTTGGCCACGGGCTCCTTAACGCTTTCGCGTTAAAAGGCGCGCGTCGCTGATGGGCACACTTATGGCGTGAGCGGGATTGGGGAAAGTAAGTATTGCACTGATGATCATGCCCGCCATATGAGGCATTTTATTATATTCCTTCGAGATTATATACCTCGGAAGACAACAGACACTTTAGGACTTGTTTATCAGGTCCAAGAAGAAAGGTATCTCTAGTGCCCCTTTAAATGAGCATTCGACATATAATATTTCTTCACACATATCCAGGCTTGGAGTGTAGTGTGAACGAGAAAATAACAGAGAAATACCCCGACGATATTTATTCCAAAAGTGTGGTCTTCGTTAGCCTCCTTTTTTATCTTCCGACGTGATCTCGTGACTCAGAAAAGGTGCGCGTGGGCCTCCAGTTATATTATCGCACACGGCCGCACTTGTGTCATTCGGCAGTCCGAACACACGTCTGACGCAGTCAGATGAAAGTGAGTTCTCGTCTGACCTCGGACGTCTCTGGTTTGCACATCATTCTTTCCTAATTGCGGCAGCTTGGTGACCTGACGCTCCCTTCGTGGTGCACCTGGCTGAGAACTGATTTTTTGGGACAACAGCGTTCTATAATTTAGACAACAGCGTTCTATAACCAGCAGGGCACTTACATTTTCCCTAAGAATTTCGCTCTACGTGCGCAGGTGGGAGCGTGCGCACAAGTCGCATTATGAGCATCTATTCTTAAGGGCATTTAAAGGCCAGCTGCTACAAAATTTCACTCCAGCTAAATTCGTGATATATGAACAGCACGTACTACTGAAGCATTCTTGGGAAAGCTGCAGGGCTGGCATCGTCTATCCTTCTTTTTTATTTGGAGCCTGTAAGTAACACCTAAGCAGACGACGCACACACTTCGTGGGTAGTGGATATGACGTCAATCCCATACCGTCGCCTAAAAATTTATTTATGTTTTTTTTCAGTTCGCCTCGGACAGCCGGTCGCGGGCGCACCCTAAGCTCGAACGCGCACACCTTGGAGCCGCGCTCGTTCTAAACGTCCTGGGCTCTGCGCCACTTCCGTCGAGTTGCAATGATATCGTTTTCTTAATTTCCATTATGTAAATCGTCTAGCTTTGCGAGCTTCCCGTGGCACTCGTATTGAAAAAAAAGTAAAAAAGTTTGCGCCCAAGATTATATATACCCGCACAATCTGAAATTAGGCTTTTAGCGGGGTCCCGTACCCCGCTGTACCCGCCGCGGTGGCTTAGCGGATATACGGTGTTGCGCACGAGGTAGCGGAAACACATCCCTGCCGTGGCGGCCGCATTTCGACGCGGGCAAAATGCAAAAAACGCCCCGTGTCCCGTAGCTTGGGGCCACGTTAAAGAACCCCAGGGGGTCAGCATTGAGCCAGAGTCTCCCGCTACGGCCTGCCTCATAATCAGACCCTGGTTTTGGCACGTCGAACCCTAGAATACTAAACTCCGTTGCACTTGGCCTTGGGGCTTCTGGCGTTATGAAACCGAGTCATTTCACGAGCTGCCGAATGAAGCTTTTTTTTGTATAGTTATCAAGCGAACTTTCACCTTAGTCCTCGTGACTTACTATGCATGTAAACTTATGCTTCAGGAGCGAAGGAATTAGACAGCTGACCCGTATCGACGCCGAAAAGAACCGCGAGCCGGGGCTTCGCGTGCCACGACCAGGCGCCATCTTTATTTTCTTCTCATGCGGGTGGGTGCTCTCCGGGTTCTAGGCGCCGGCCAAGGGACGGCGCTACGTATACACATCGAACAAAAAACCAGGCCCGTACTCATTAAAGGAATCCGTATAACTCTGAACTCTTCCGAAGGGCGGGTAGTTGCGACGTTTGAGACACTAGCGAAGATGTCCGCAGCGTTGGTAACGTTCTCTTGGAAGTGGCGAACGAAAAGAACTCGGTGAATTCAGCCCATCATTTTTTTCCCTGCCAGAGGCCAAGCTTTACAGGTCATCATCCGCGCCATTAGGAAAGTCGAAATCACAGTGACGGCGCTGAAAGTAGCTATTAGAGAAGATAAAGAATCGTATTCAGTCTACAGCAATGCGTATCGGTGGGGGAAAAAAAAGAAATTCAGTCATTCTAGTTGGATGTGTACACCAATTATACGTTGCAGAAGCATCGCCATTAAGGAAACCACACAAAGGTAATTTGTTCTATCTGACACCGCTTTATTCTTCAATGCAGGGAAAAGAAAGCAATACCTTACACAAGGATTATAGGCTATCATGAAGACGATACGAGCGGTCCAGCCGCCAATCCCCTTTTGACTTTCAGCAGAACGCCATAATGGAGCAAAGCCGGCAGGGATCTAAACTTAGATTAGCATCCGCCAATCGGGAACCGGAACAGAAGTAACGAAGTATTGCTCTGGGCGATGTTACGATCATGAACGCGCGCACACACAAAAATAATGGCTGCCGTTTGGGAATGCTCGTATTAGGTCGTAGAAACGCTGGACCTGGCACAAACCGCATACCAGAGACTGTAGAAAAAGTAATCACAGTAGGTATTCTGGGTCTGTCTAAGACAACGAGCAAAATTACTTAAACAAACAATGGAGCTTTCAGCTTCCATTCCTTAAAAAGCTCCTCACCAGGCTCCACCGGAAATTTCGATTGTACGTCAGAAGTTGTAAAGCGCCGTATAGAGAGCGTTATGCCGCAAAAAAGAAAAGAAATTGTAAAATGATTAATTAGTAGGCGAGGTACAAACAAACGAAAAGTCATAAAGCAAAAGAAGCGAGGATGCGAATTAGCCTCTCCGCGAAAGACTCTCTCCCATTGCGTTGGCCGAGCAACCGCAAGCGAAGCTGTTCTCCTATAGCTGCCTTTTCCAGCATCGCAGCCAAGAGTACTCCTCAGTTTTTTTTCTTTGTTTTTTTAGGTGACCACCTTCGCCTCACGTAAACTCCACGGCCTCCGCTTTCTTTGTTTTCTCTCCTTTGTTTTTCTTTTTAATTTTTTTTTCCACGTGGAGCATTTCCAAGTATCCCCGAGTTCAAGCTGCTGCCGCTGATTATTTGCGCAGTGCAGAAGCCGTGGTTGTGGCGCGAAGGGCCACACGTACGAAATCACTTCGTGGGAAGGCCAAGTCGTCGATTCGAGAAGATGTGTTCTTTTTGTTTGAATTTGCAGTTGCTTTCGGTGGCATGCGTCGGTGTAACAAATGTGTACGCACGGTCTGCATCGCGTGATCTACGCCTCACGTGCTTCTGCTGCGATGTCCCAACCCTGTGAGAGGCTTTTTATTGAATAAATCGACGACAAAAACATTCCACTGTCGATCCTGAAAGTTCAGAAGAAGCACATCGTTGGATTTAAGAGAAAGCGACAGCTAGGGATCAAAATCACGTTCACGTCTTCATCTCAAATGCAGAAACTCTTTCTTGTGCAGCCGCTGAACAGGTGTTTTCAATTGTTTAGGAGGTAAAGCTGAACTAACCGACTGTCGGAAGTAGCGATTTTATTGAAGGCATCAAGATTTCGCAAGAAGCTTGACAAAAATTGATAAATTAGAATTTGAGAACCGAGTTTACAACTATAGTACTTCGCTAAATGGGATAGGTATATAGATACTATCACATTTCTACAAGCTGCAGCTATTGACTAAACCAAGTAAATACAATATATTAGTCAACAGCTTACATGAAATCGATCCGCTGCTTACATGTGCTTCGGGAAATTCATGCCAAAAATTATTGACACGTTTCAGTGCGACCAAAGGCATATATTATCCACTTTTGAAATCATAACTGATACTGTTCACTAATGTGGTTTTTGATTCCTCCCGAGTCAATAGAATTAAAAGTTGGCAGGGCATCTTTCTAGAGTTTTTTTTTTTCACCGCCATAAACTTTTGCAAGTTGGAAGCCTAAAATTAAGCATTTGCTCCCAGCAGTCAGTCGATTCTGATTTTCTCTTTCATATGTAACAAACATTAAAATGTGGCTTACTTTCTTCATTTACACTTATACAGGAAGACGCTTCTGAGCTGAAGCTCCCTCTTGTGCGCAAGTGCGAATTCCATGTCATTATTCTTGTGAGTGCTATAAGTACCACGGCTGTATGTCATATACAAGTAAAATGATATAAATACTATGTTCAGCGAAACCTTGAACGTGGGCAAAATAGCATGAAGATTAGCACTACCAAGAACACTTATAATATTTAAACACAATGCGCTTGATGACAGCAAAACATATTTTTCAAAAGAGGACACACATGATCGACGTAAAAACACGGCAGCCTATAGTTCCAACAACATTGTAATAAGTCGGCGAAAATTTATGCTGGCTCTCAGCGCTGGCACACAGGTGGATTTGAACAAAAGTTCGAATGCAAAAATATGATAACTAGCTATGAGAGCCGGTAATTCAGCCAAAGGCACTCGTTAAACAACAAACTCTTATCACTCGTCACTAACGCTTTGACGTTTGCAATAAAAACTGCTAGCTCTAACAGGACCTCTACAGAAAGGCTTCATTAGGGACAATTGTAAACAAGCGGTAATCATATATTTCGCCACAAAGCATCAACACAACCTACCGACGAATAACGACATCGAGGATGACTAGATATTGTTTCGACTGATTCAATCATTATTCAAAGAAAGAAAGTATGACACAAAAATACAGCCAGGTAGATGACGTCGCCAGCTTCTTTCAACACATCGAAAGTTTTACGACTTTTACAACGAGGATTAGTATCCCATCCACACGACGGGACAAATCTTGATTTCCGTGCCGGACGGAGTATCATTTCACTACACATCACGGATTGCTGTTGGCACCATCTAGTCCACGACGTACGCGGACGGAAAATGCGGAGGCATACCTGACATGCGGATATCAGCAGTCAAACTCCGCTAATTTGCCCTAGAAGGCCTTGTAAATGTGGCAACAAGTGCTGTTGCGTTTCCAGAAAGACCATTTTTGAGGAGACGAATACTCATCATCATCCAGTTTGGACAAAACAACATACATCGCTGTCAACAGCCCTTCCTTAGCGACATCCATGTAGACGCTACTCTCGAACCAGTCTGCCGCTAGCATTCGCGAAGAGGGGGGGGGGGGAGGTAGACAATAAAAATACGTTTCCAGCTCCGCTATCTGCTCGCCAGGGCCGTCGTACGTATGCTCTTCGAAGCCGGCCGATCTACGGAACTACTGTCTGCGGAACAGTCTGCGGAGCAGTCCGTTGTGCGGGCACAGGATGATATGGGAAGACGTCAATTTACAACGTGGTCGTCGGACAACGTCTACATAAAAGACTGGGTCATGTGCAGGCAGAGGAGTTGGGACGCTAACACAGCCCTTCTTCGCGATGGCGTCACGTTACGGCACTCAGGCGTGAAAAAAGTCACGCAGCGAAATTGCACGGCAGTTGACCGATTGGAAGTATAGGGCGATCGTGGCATTAACTGTTAGCCGTCACACTTTCGACGAAGCTGGCGTGCGAGACAGATGCTATTTAAAAAAAATGTTAATGTTTCAGCAATCTCAAACCGGCGCCCCACAGGCGTTACGCTTATGGTCTGGGCGCCTGATTGCCGCCTCTGAACGGCAGTGAAATGTGCTAAGCACGACTATGAAAACAAAGTAAGTCGCTAAATGCGTCGACTGTGAATAGCCAAGGCGATGGCTTTGCGAAAACGAGCTCACTCCTTCGTATGAAAAGAAAGTATGAAAGATGAGGGCGGTAAAGTAGCTGTGAGGGTAGTTGGCTGCTGACGCATTGCCTTAGTCAAGGCACTCTGGCCATTTCGTTGGAATTTCGCTCCTGCCCCACAGTGTTTCATTGCACGCATGTTTCTCTTTAGTATTTCGTCGGGCAGCCACGTACGTCGGCCGGAGAACAGTGGTAACCGCGGCCCTACAATTTCACGTCCTGCGTGACCGGTCGAAACTCGACGCCCTCTCGAGAGTTGAGCTTCCTCGACCTCTGCTTCTGTCTCCGGTAGACGAAGAAGGCTGCCAGCAGCCCGACGATGATGAGCACCAGCAGCACGACGAGCGTGGTGGTTCCCCAGGTGGCCGCCTTGAAGTGGGTCGCCTCGCGCGCGTTGTGGTACGACGCCCAACTGGTGCGGTTCAGCTCCAAGTGCAGGTCGGGCACGAAGTAGTTCCAGAAGTCCATCTCCTGAGGACGGTACGGCACGCCATCGGACAGGCCTCCAGGGTACGCCAGCGACATGTTGGTGTACTGGCGCAGAGCAGGGTTGATGGGCTGCAGAATTCCACCGGGCGCCCTGCGTGGCGGGCATTGTTCGTTAACGAAGCGCAAATCGAGCCGGCATTGAGAGCAGAGCGCGTAAATGCCGCGGCAGGGTGTACCGCGATGGCGCTGCTCAGTTATTTAAATAAATTTTGGGGTTTGACGTGCGAAAACCACGATCCGATTTTGAGGCACGCCATAGTGGGGAGCTCCGGATAAATTTTGACCATCTGGTGTTTTTTAATGGACACCTGATGCACAGTACACGAGCATTCTGAAGTATGAAGGTTTACATTGCCGTAAACCTAGTGAGTTTACTGATTAGCACTATGATGCTGATGGCGATTATACAGTAGGCGTAAAGTGAGAGCCGTGGAATATGTTTTTAGAGTGTAATTAGTTCTCTGCTTCACCAGGATAACTAACACCAGGATAGCATCCTAAACTTGAAGCAGGTCAGTCGGTAAACAAAAAGTATTTCATAATGGGACACTGCGATTGCGCACGCTGAACGTTGAGCGTTGCAAACAACTCGCCTGTCAAGATCATTATGACTAAACCACGAAATGTGGTTCAATTTCTGACCCAGGATAACTGAGCGAAAGGGCAATATTTGACAAAATGAGCGGCCAGAAAATGTATAGCTTCATAAATTTTTTAAACAATGCTTTCTCAGTTAGAGTGTGTTACGTTGCCTGGTCTGGATTTAACGAAAATTTCATTATGGGCTAATAAATGCCGCACGTGTTTGTATTTATGCATTACAACATGTTAAAACAAAGCTTGTTGGCAGAGTTAATGTTAAGGATTTGTCACGACAAAAGTTGGATGAACATCCCAATGACAAGGGTGCGCCTAGTTAATACGAATGAAAATGATTTTATTGCAACTTTACATTGTCTTCTGTCGAAATATATTGCTAGGGTCGACTGCATGTATATACACTGTGTTTGTCATTTCTTTCGAAGCATTCCTTGAAGAAAGTATTTCCAACCAAACAAGCCTCACAATTATGAATAACCCTAGTTCGGTAATATTTTAGCGAGGCTATTCATGCAACAGCGAAACACTGGTGTTAAAAATATATATATCACCTAATAATAGAAAATAGAATAAGGAACAAGGAAAGAAAAAAAAGCCTCGCCCTATTCCTAAACGCCACAAATTATTTTCCCATCCTTTCCAGTGCCGCATATCTTCAAGACGGATCATCGCCTAACCCGGGTTAATACGATGTCACGTCACGTTCAAACCACTCGACCCTGCATGCGACAAAGACACGACTGAACTCACTGTCCGTTGATGAAGGCCATGAAGAAAGTAGTCATGTAGCCAACAATGAGAGGGTCCCGGACGGTATCCGTCGTCAGCGCCAACCCTTCAGTGTTGACTGTGTAGAGCATGTCGTCCATGTATGTCGCCCCTGGGTGTGGAAATCGAGATGTCGCCAACGTTAATCACATATGTGAGCCTGGTAAGAATCCTGTTATCCACCAATACTGCAGATGAGCTGAATAATTTACGCCGCTGGAATAGTTAGGCCACACTTGCGAAGCAAACAGTATTGTAACTTCGAGTGTGATGAAATAATGAACGCAGGACCGGCGCTAAACACTTTACTGCGGTCTGCATACCTAACAGTCGTCTGTAATTAAGCTCCCTTGCTGAATCTTGTGTCAGAAAGTATGCCCTCTTCTTGCATCAGCTAACTGCGGTAATGTAGGACCTTTTCAGCAGCCGTCATGAATACGCGCCCACATGCAGAGGGGAAGTTGTCAGGGCCGGAAGCATTTATCTGTCACGACGCACACACGACGCACACACAGCAACAACTTCACGGTAACGTGCGCAAATGAAATAGATGTGTGCCTAAATGTATTATCACGGTGAATTAAGGGTGCTTAACCGGTATTGCAGTTGTAGGTAGGCGCCGAGCCACAAGCCGCGTCAATTTCATCCTGGAATCCCCGCCCTCCTGCATGGCACTCCCCCTTTGTATCGCTGCGCGTTCTAGCTTTTCCCGGAGAAGGTGAAGCAATGTAAGACGCTGGAGAGGACTTCGACGTTACCGTAGTTAGGATGATTCATTCGTCGAGTGTGTTTACGGTTCAAACGCAACACTGTGGCCAACACGGCGGAACACGTTCGTGGCGGCTCCAGATTAATTCCAGCAGCCTGGGGTTAGTTAATCTGCCCCTACATGCAAGCACAGCGAGCGTTCTTGCGATTCGCCTCCATCGAAATGCTGAAGCCGCAACCGGGATTTAAACCCTCGTCCTCGTGCTAAACAGCACAACACCACAGCCACTCAGCCCCCAACGGGGGTTATTTTCGTGGTGCTGACTGGGGCTGGTGCTCCTGATAATGTTTGGCGTTTCGGTGATGATTACAGGTGGAGCGCCATAATCGGGTAAAGTATCTAAAAGATGTCAACCTATAATCAAATAGATATGTTAAATAAAACGTCGCTCGTGTCCTCTAGCTCTCTAGACCAGTGTCAACGTGCTTGACCATGGCATACGCAAGCGTAAGAAAAAGGAGGAATGAGAAAGAAGGTAGGTTGTGCCTCACCGTAAAGCTCTCTGGAGCCCATCTGGAGGTTAGCGAAGGTCCTTGGAGCATTAGGTATTCCGAATATGTACAAGAAAGCAGGGTTTGGAGACGTATACGAGGTACTCTGTAGAAGCCGCAGGTGACCCGACAGAGCCATTTCGATGGGAGCACCCACAAGAAAGTCCGTGAGCATCTGTTTGGCAGAAAATAAATTGTGGAAAGGAAAGTTAATGCAATTCCGGTTGGCGAAAGGACCAGTAATTAACAAGCAGGTAGTAGTAGTAGTAGTAGCAGTAGTAGTAGTAGTAGTAGTAGTAGTAGTAGTAGTAGTAGTAGTAGTGGTAGTAGTAGTAGTAGTAGTAGTAGTATTAAGTGTTTTATTTACTGTAAGCAATATACAAAGCTCACTGCAGGGGCAGGGGCTAAAGGTAATCAAGCCTGACAAAGGTCCCTAAATATATAACCTACATGAACAGAGTGAGAGAATAATGGTAAACAATGTCCATTATGGCCAGCTTCCTAATAACACCGGTACATCGTGGGATCAGATTATTTTATAACACATTACTGTGGCTTTTGTCAGCACATAATCAGAACGCACAAGCAAAGTGGAAAATTTGTGGATTGAAAGTACAATTGTGGATTCAGAGTGGAACAAAGTGGAACAAAGTGGAACAAAGTGGACAAAGTGGATAAAGTGGACAATTTCTGGTCTAAGGCACATTCTCTTTTTTCAACACAAATGTTGCTTCACAGATTACGATACGTTGCGTCCATGTTTGTGGCGCAAAAAAGGCTGTTTCGGTCAAAAGAAATTCATAGGAAGGAATTAGTGCGTTTGTTGTTGTGTATTTCATTTTTTTCTAGTCTTCTTTGAGCTGCAAGGACGAATAGACAAATACTAGTTGAACTTAAGAGGAAGTTTTAGCTCAAGGACTCCTATATAAATACATGGGAAAGGAGAAATATTTTTTCTCGGCAGCCGCTGCACTAAATTTGATGAAGTTCGCTGCATTTCAAAGAAGTTAAAGTTTAGTGACTATTGCAAGCGGAATTTTTATTTAGGCTCTCAATTTTTTTTATAAAGGTTGTTGAAAATTGGAAGTGTTTTTCAAAACAAGACTAACAAATTTTGAATTGTGGAACTTAGTACTGAAATATGATATCTCCCTTATATACATTGCATCTAATAGTACATCTAAAGCGGACAAAATTGATGTATTATGCATGGCTCGAAAGGGCACAACTAATGTGTGCGTAGGAGTTTTGCAATACCCTTGTAAACATAATAACAAATTCTCATAAGAAATAAATTAATGCATCAAATTTGTCTGTTCTGGATGTTGTAACGGATGCACTTTACAGAACTACGATATCTCTTCCTGGTGCAGAGTTACATATATGTAAACTCTGTGTCTCTATTTCTTTTTTTTTTTTCAAACATGAATGTTCAGCAATTTCTATAAAAAAATATAAGTCCTAAATTAAAATTCAGCTTCCAAAGTTCACTAGAATTAAACTTTTATCAAATGCAACACATTTCATTGAAATCTAGTTAAGTTGTATCTAAAAAAAGCATATCTGCGTTTTACGTGTATATGAATAGGCGACATCGGAGTTGGCAACGCGTTAAAGTTAATGCAATGCTGTGCACTAACTTAGGTACAGTATTGCAAAAGCGGTGATTGTGTGCTGATGAAATGCAATGATTAGCCGGCATCCTCTCAGAATTGCAACGAAAAGAATGCTTTCCAACATGTTTTATACCGTGAAATATTTTGAATTCTAGGATGTTACGGTGTGTGCCGGTCCATACGTGCTGAGTCTGAATCAAATGCTTTGGTGGAAAGCAGTGAGAAGCAAAAAATCCGGACGAAACTACGTACGTTGATGGTGCTGATCGCGTTCCGCGTGGCGTTGGAAAGATTGCTGCGTGGCCTGTAATACTGGAACCTCACGGCTGCCGTGACGCCAACACGTGAGTCCTCGTCGTCGAAAAATTCGTTCAGGTAAGTTTGCACTATGTGGTCGACGATTTTTGGATTCTCCACTTGGTTTATCCTCTCTGAAAGATGAAATGCGAAGCCCATGTGTGCACAGATGATAAACAAATACGGGCACTCAAAACGCTTGATTACAAATTACAGTGGCTGGGTTCAGTATGGGGCCCAGTGCCCGTGAAAATTCGGAGGCCGAAATTAAGCTTATCCTAAGGGTGAAGCAAGTCACAATTGTGATTCCGTCAAATGATGGAAAACTAAACAAAACATGTGCTGCTCTCACCAAAGTAGCGCAGCGATCCAGCGTTTTTCGTGTATCCATATATTGTTGGCTTCGGCGTGAACCGACCTTGGCAGAACATCATCCGGGGGTAGTTTGTAAGGAACGCATTCGTGGTGACGTTCGCGTCCACAATAGGCAAAAATCTTATCTGGAGAGAGGAAAAAAGAAGGAGGCAGGACGGTCACGATGAACGAACTTCATGTTCCGGCAGTTTTCATGAAAACAATTGGAACATGGATGCGAGGGGCCTGTGATATCAGTCTTCGTCACTGTTACCCATCATCACCAGCATTTATTGTAATCCCCTTCCATCGGCTACACGAATTCACGTCAATTTCAAGGAAATCGAACAAGTAAAAAGAAAAAGTGTAGAAGATCAAGCATGTTTAAAAAGTCATTCCCGAGATGCGCTACGTCCATGCTGAAGAGTAAAATACTTTTTTTTAATTGGCTAATTTATCCCACAAGTGCAGAATATGCACCAACATTTATGAGAGGGGCGGCAGTTGTCGATGTACAAGCATTCAAACGTGGTTTAGGGCAAAACAGCCTGACCCACTTTAATGAGTTCGCGTTAGGAGAGTGAAAAGGAGAAAAAAAGTGTATACGTGTGAATTGAATGGGAAGCCGCTCTCGTGATGGTGGTCTGCTCCAAACCACGAAGAAGACGGACGTGCGGCGAGTGAACTACTAAGCAAGACTTTGCAATGTCGTTACGGCAGTTTAAATCATGTATCCGGGACCTCAAAGATTTGCGACGTTATCCTAATGCATTTCGCTCGCCTTTACCGCTAAATTACCACTGAAATTTTGTTATATCCTCTTTTTTTTCTTATTCTTATTTTATTATTTTTCTTATGTGCGGCTTCGTGTAAGAATTCCACGGTCAAACCGTCTCAGGCCTGCCTCTTGAACCTTGGCTCCCATGTCTGTAATGTTGAGCGTTTCTCTTTGCTTAATTTTGCTTGCTTCCGCCCTTTCGCGTCGCTTTTATGCGTTGCATATTGCAATCACTCAGTTCAGCCCTTGGGCGCGGCCGGGCAGCCACCATTGACCTTTAGGGCAACCAAGTGACGTGACGTCACGACAGCCGGAGGAAAAGCTGGGCCCCAACTCGCGCGGTCGCGCGCGGCCGCAGCCACCACGTGACTCCCGCTCCTCCCGCTAGGGGCGCTGCGCCGGCGCGTGACGTCACGGAGGAAAAGCTGGGCCCCAACTGGCGCGGTCGCGCGCGGCCGCAGCCACCACCTGACCGCGCAACATGCAACGCATTCTTGGCTTAACCAAGCTAAGCCTGGCCATTTTTTTTTACATTCTAAAGAAACAACATGCCTGTCTGGCCAAGGTTTAGTGTGTGACTCTTTAAGCGCCCCATCGCAGGCACACACACAGCAGAGCGTTGGGCGCATAACGGTCGTCCGCACCTGTTCGTAATGCGCCTTCTCGACGAGCTTGACGCCGTCGATGGCCCTGAGGCAGGCGATGAGTGACGCGCCGTCCTCCTGGCCGCAGCCGACGGCGCGTCCCAATTGACGGGCGTTCCTCCACGCGTTGGTGATCGTCGCCTCCGGGCTGGCGGCCGAGCCGCCCGACATTATTGCCCGAGAAAACAGAGCTGCGGAGGAAAGAAAAAGCGGGAAGTTTTAGCACTGTCGGCTAATTAATAAGCCAGGAGAAAAATCCCGCGAGAGAAGTGCACTACAGAGCGCATTTTCTTTCGTTGTTTATGGCGTCTTAGTCCTGGGTGTAACGCAGAAACCATGTAAAATGCATAGGCAACACATTTCTGGAGGGTACGGGGTGCGAGGGGGGGGGGCGCCACTCTTTGCTCCCTTCGCGTTGTCCCCGTGCAAAACATACGATTTGCTCTGTTCGCAAGAGCGCTTCTCAGCGTTGCACATTTGTCCAACAAACTGTGACATCTCAGAAGCTAGGAGAAAAAAAATTGGAGGACGCTTAAGCTTCGCCTTCAAGAGTGGAGCGCGACAGCGTTCCCGTCGACCCGCCAAGGGGTGTAAGACAATGGGCTACGGCGCAGCGACTGCGCGCCCCGCATCGGACGCGGTGAGCGTCGAGCAACGCAGCGTTCGGCGCGACAACGAAATGTGCGCCTGAGCAAGCGACGCACGCCTGAGCCTTAGAAACAGCTCGTTTCTAAAGCAACACCGCGTTCACTAGAGGCGCTTTTGTACCGCTTTGAAGCGTCGAACTCGTGGCTCAGTGGTAACGTCTCCGTCTCACACTCCGGAGACCCTGGTTCGATTCCCACCCAGCCCATCTTGGAAGTTGCTTTTTATTTATGAAGTGCCTGCCGTGATTTATCGCTCACGGCCAACGCCGCGGACGCCGACACCGACACCGACGCCGACGACACCGGCTTTTCTGCGACACGAGCTCCTTAACGCTATCGCGTTAAAAATTGGAGGACGCTTAAGCTTCGCCTTCAAGAGTGGAACGCGACAGCGTTCCCGTCGACCCGCCAAGGGGTGTAAGACAATGGGCTACGGCGCAGCGACTACGCGCCCCGCATCGGACGCGGTGAGCGTCGAGCAACGCAGCGTTCGGCGCGACAACGAAATGTGCGCCTGAGCAAGCGACGCACGCCTGAGCCTTAGAAACAGCTCGTTTCTAAGGCAACACCGCATTCACTAGAGGCGCTTTTGTACCGCTTTGAAGCATCGAACTCGTGGCTCAGTGCTTCCCACACTATTCTTATACCCAAGTCAGAAGATCCCGTTGCATTGCGAAGAGTAACTTCTTACCGCCCAATTTGTCTCACTAACGGAGACTATAAGATAATGATGAAAATCTTAGCAAAGAGGTTGCAGACTGTCATTGCGAAGCTTGTGGGGCCGCATCAAACGTGTGGCATTAAAGGCCGAACTATCTTCTCAAACATACACGTAGCACGCAGTATCCTCGAATGTTGCGATGCCATGGGTGCACGAGTGGCAATGCTCCAAATTGATCTCGAGAAAGCGTTTGACCGGGTGCCTCATGACATACTTTTGTGCATTCTAGATTATGTGAATTTGGGTAGAATAATTAGAGAGGGGGTTGCCATGGCGTACCGGGACTGCTCGACGCGGCTCATTGTCAACAAGGTGGTGGGAGCGCGAATCCAAGTTAAGCGGTCGGTGCGTCAGGGCTGCCCTCTCTCGCCGCTGTTGTTTTGCTTGTATATAGAGTCGTTTTGTTTGAGTGTCATGGAGAATGACTGTGTCCGCGGGTTTAAACTGCACGAGGTCGAAGTCCGCCTGTTGGCTTATGCAGACGATATTGCTGTGTTCTGCACTGATTTGGACAGTATAACACAGGCTGTCAAATGCGTTAAAAGTTTTTGTGCTGTGAGCGGCAGCGCGGTAAACTGGGGTAAGTGCCTGGGATTCTGGCATGGGGATTGGCGGGCGACCCCAGACACTTTTGCCAACATGAGTTTCGTTACGACTCCGGTGAAATACTTGGGTGTTCCCCTTCAGTGCTACAAAGACAGTGAGTCGTACTGGAGGAGTGAAGTGGATAAGCTGCGGGACACAGTAAACAAATGGAATGGCTGGAATTGGTCTATGTTTTCCAGAGCCACAATTTGCAACATATTTTTAGTCAGCAAACTTTGGTACATCCTTCAAGTCTTGCATTGCTCAAGGGTAAACATCCAAAAAATTCACCGGGTGTTCGCAGTGTTTGTGTGGACATCGTCTTGGGAGAGATCAAGTCGCACCAATTTGTTTCTTCGAGTTCGAAATGGAGGACTTGGATTGTCACATTTGTTTTTGAGACAGGTAGTCAATCGTTTTTTTTTCTTCAGGGATGCAAAAAACCCGTTTTTATACACTGTCTGCCAACTTCGCCTAGGCAAGCACTTGCCCGAAATGGTTGTCTCAGCGGGCAGTTTGCCAGGGGCTGTTTATGGTTTTCTACGTGAAGTTGTGGCTTCATGCAGGTTTTTGTCAGCGCGTTTTTCACTTCAATATTTGAGTGACGTTAACCGGAAAAAACTGTACAGGGACCTGTGTGATGTTGTTCTTCCCGTGCCTTTATATCGGTCTCTCTACAGAGCTAGCCATGGGCACAATGTTCTGAAGCGCGTTAAGGCGATGCTAGTACCGTCAGGCGCTAAGACGTTCTTTTTTGAATTGCACTCCGGAACGCTGACCGTCAAACCGTGGCTGGCTGAAAGAGGTTTCTTTGTTCCTTGGGGCACTCATTGTACAATTTGCAGGCAGGAGGAGACAATTGAACATGTTTTTCTGCATTGTTGGGATGCCGTTTTCCTCTGGGATGTGCTCCAGCGCACAATCAAAAAGGATTTCCCCCTAGATGCGTATGGGATTCGCTACTTGCCAATAGAAAGTGATGATGGTACCCCATTCGATGTGATCATGCTTATGGCCCTGCATAGCATTTGGAAATGTAGAATTGCTGTAAGGCATGCCGATCTCGATGCAAGAGCGGCTCGCCAGTATTTCAAAGAAAGCATACGGAACTTTGTAGAGGAACAAAAGTTGCTGGAGTGCATCCCAGAGTGGTTGCCACGAGTGGAATTATTATTGGCGATAAGGGAATTTTAGCACAAGCGCAGCCGCGCAAGTTCTGCGGTTGTTTTCAACATATTGTGAGTGTGCCTTTTGATTATTTGTGAATGTGAAATTTTTATCCGGGCCAACGACCGGCAATAAAGAAAAAAAAAAACTCGTGGCTCAGTGGTAACGTCTCCGTCTCACACTCCGGAGACCCTGGTTCGATTCCCACCCAGCCCATCTTGGAAGTTGCTTTTTATTTATGAAGTGCCTGCCGTGATTTATCGCTCACGGCCAACGCCGCGGACGCCGACACCGACACCGACGCCGACGACACCAGCTTTTCTGCGACACGAGCTCCTTAACGCTATCGCGTTAAAAACAGAACGCCGACAGAAGTTCCGTTGTCACATGGGTTGACATTTAAGTTTCCACAGGGAACATTCTCCACTCTGGTCCATTGTAGAAATGAAAATGAACTGCAAACTAGGCACACGTGACAACATTTCCATAGAGGGCTGTACCAGCCTGTTCTAGGCCAATCCCACTTAGTCGGTATGTGCCAGTCTTTGAGGCCGTCGTGATCATGATCATCATCGTCGTCATCTACAGCGCGGATAATGAAAAATAACACATCGGCAGGTTGGCACCCAAAGCATCTTGCCCACGGCTAGGTAAATTGCGTTGTTTAGTTACTGTGAACTAAAACCCAATCCATGAATGTCACTTTATATGCGCTCTTATGGGACGGCATCAAGGCTTCTTGATTTGTGGCAGATGATTTTCATTCTTAGGAAAATTGGGATGCATTAAATAACCTCTGAGCATGATCAATGTTCCCAATAAGCAGTACTGACGCGAAAACAAGATGCTTGCCTCAACGAGAGCCGTCCACTACTGTATCTACTACGCCAATTTCGCTGTTTCCCTTTGGAAATGTGCGGTTTTGACAATGATTTATGTGCTGGCAGAAGACGGGGCCGTAACATTCCATAAAATAATTAAACTATGCGTCACTGATGCATTCAAATGACCAGTCGACCAACCACCCACGCTCACTGACTCAGGCACTCACTCATACGCCATCCTATATAAGGTTTTTTCTGTCCGTCTGTCTGTCTCTCTCTCTCTCTCTCTGTGTGTGTGTGTGTGCGTGTGTGTGTGTGTGTGTGCGTGTGTGTGTGTGTGTGTGTGTGTGTGTGTGTGTGCGCGTGTGTGCGTGTGCGTGCGTGCGTGTGTGCGTGCGTGCGTGCGTGCGCGCGCGCGCGCGTTTGTGTGTGTGTGTGTGTGTGTGTGTGTGTGTGTGTGTTTTCAGCGCATCAGACTAGGGCTCACTTACCCGACGACGCAGCATTGAGCATGTGGAACGATACGGACATTGCTCCGGCGCCGAACCCCATGAGTGTCACCTTCTCCGGGATCCCTCCGAAGGCAGCGATGTTGGACTTGACAAAACGCAACGCCATTTGCTGATCCCAGAGTCCCATGTTTCCCTTCCCGTTCTCGTCTTCTGTGCTCAGGAAACCTAGAAAGGACGAATAAGAGGGGCTTACTGCCTCATCTGCTAAAGCACCCACGCACGGGTTTCCTGCACTCAGCACTGAAGGAATGACCAACAATGGTCGAACGAGGAATGTAGCTGGAGCAAGTGAAATAATTTTTTGTTCGATCGCCATGTGATTGCTTCAAGCCTTCACCTTACTGTGAACCTTTGTCTCTCTTGGAACGCGGAGGAATATAGTGGCACATACAGAGTGCTGCAGATAGTTAAAAAAAAACTCTTTCGCCTCCCTTTTCATTTCTCCCGGAACAGAGCGGCAAGCTAAAAATGTCTGCCTGAAGACGTCCTAGGTCGCTATGATGCATACATTCTGTTTGGTGGATTCTATTTATTTCTCATCGTGCACCATTCACGACGTGGTTGATCTGAGTGGTGACGCGGGTGGAGTGCCTCTCGCACCCTGACGAAGTGTGAAAAGTAATATCATTGGCATAGAATCGTCACGCAGGTCCCGTTCCACATGTCGGTTTCCTAAATAAAAAACTCCACTTCCTTTTTCACCGCGTAGCTATATTTTCGCCCATATTGTGGGGATAGTGAATAAAAAAAGCTTCATGACGGCACTTATCTGGCTCCTACATCGCCACAATCTCGCTGCACCGTTTCACCTGTCATGTGCGTCACTATGCTATAAAGTTCTAAAAAATTCCAAAGAGCTTTCCCAAACACATTTCCCAAAGTCTTATATTTATTCCTGCTTTGCATCACTTGCGCTCATCATAAACTTGTAAATTTCCCAGTCTCATCAGTTCGCTAGTAGCCTGCCTTTTTTAGAACGCGTCGGTCTTTGCATTGTAACCATTTTCTTGTTCTACTGAACCACTGGTTCTTGTTCTACACGTTACATAACTTTCTGACCTCAATCGTTATTCCTCGTGCCTTATGCTAGATAAACTTTCTTTATCACTTTCTTTCATGCCCCGTCTTTTTATTATATATTCGTACGGCTTTTACGTGGAGTACCATGTGGTTATATGTTGTTGTTAGAGAAAGTGGTCAGTCTACATTCTTTATTTACAGGACTTTTCACATATTTCACACTCTCTGCGAATTTTGTCCACACGTGCTTCAAACGTTGTTCTCCTTTTTTGTGATACTTCCGCTTGGGGCATAAGAAACGAAACAAATAAACTACAATGATAGCCAAAGATAGTTGTGAATCGCCGTCTCCCAAAGGAGTCCAAAGAACTCAACAAAATCACGAGATAGTGAAGTCCTCTGCACTCATAAACGTCGCACGAATTTGCCATTTCTTTCCTGCATTACTTCGGGCTTCAATTCCTTCGTCACCTGTCATTGTCGCTTTTGACATCGTGCCATTCAGTGCTGTTACTTTAAAATGCTACAGCGCGAAGCAACACGGGTAAGTAAATGTCAGGAATAGAATAAGACAAGTCGGAACTCTGTTTCTTTCTTCATCTGCGTTTCTTTCAGCTTTTCTTTTCCAGTAAGAACAAGCACCAACTGACCTGCCTGTGAATTCTACAGCACCAGTCATTAAACTGGATCCCTCTATGGGTCATTTACTCAAGCAGGAAAAGAAAGTGCAAAGCACGTGATAAAGCGACGAGTGCGGCAACAACGTTAAAGAATGAACGCCACCTTCAGCACACGGAAACGATGTGGTGGCACCTTACAGGCTTACCGAAAACACCGAGTCTGTAGTTGACGACTACGAAGATGTTTCTTGATCCAAAGTCGTAGCCTGGTTTGATTTCGTCTTTGCCACCGCTTTTGAAGTCGGGCCCCGGAAGAAAAACCACAACTGCAAGCTTTGTGGCCTGAAATTTATGTTGCAGAGAAACATAAGCTACATTGCTTGGTAGAACTGGCAAGATAAATTTGATTATATGAATATCAGTGAGTTGCTGACAGTCCAGTAAGTAATATTGTTTCTCTACAGTGTCAAACGGTCCATGCAGTTCGGCACGTAGTTGATAGAGTGACAAAGAACTATGACAAAGAAGTGAGAAGAGTCACTCCGTGAAACTGGCAATTAGCCAAGTCACTGGCAAAAGCGGCCCTTTAACGCGGCACCAGCACCAATGAACGCGCGGCGGCCGTTGAACGTGCTGAAGTGGAATAGTGTACGACTGTTTCTTGGTTCTCGGAAACCACATACAGCGGAATTGATTATTTATGAAGTAGGCCCTCATGTTAAGTGATCCTTGTATTAAAGCTAGATTTCAAGGACTACCGAAACAATAGCGCAGCAAATGGGCTTTGGTAAAGCACGTACAAATCTTTCCTGTGCAACACATCAAGCGTGTGACATATCTGTCTTGCTATACTGCAGCCACGACAATGGCATATTCGTCACCTGCTCGCCGAGTGTTCTGGGCATGCTAAGCACGTACGGCGTCTCGAGCGGCAACGTCACGAGATTGATCAAAATCGACTTTTCTAACTTGCCAAACTGTCGGGCCCATGGTCATCGAAGGTAGTACAGCGGAAAGCATTAATGTGCTTGAGCGTTTCTTTTTTATTTTTTTTGAGAAGGAGGCAGGGAGGGGAAGGGGGGGCGGAGGACAGACATACTCAAAACGTACTAGGCACTTCACTGGTGCATATTACATATCTGTTGCAGCGCCTAAATACGCAGGCAAGAACAAGAAACAAAGCACGAGCGCTGACTCTCAAGTGAAGGTTTCATTGAAAAAAAGAACGTATAGGCTAATTGCAAAACACGACAACAAAATATAAGGAAGCCGTGGTCAGATACATGAAGGCGAACAACTTCATCCTGCAGTTCGTCCGAAAAACCTCGCAGCGTTGGTCTTGCGTTTCTCGTCTGCGTCTTTTCGCGCTGCAACAAATATGTCGCCGTATCAACTCACTCAACTTTCGATCCTGCTCAATTTTACATAATGCATTGCGCCCCTAGTGAATGTGCTCTCTGACGCAGCGCGCAGCGCTGGATATATCGTCGTGTACAGTAGAGCCCACTTTCACTTCCTGTACCTGTACGCACGTATTATCTCATATGTGTGTCATCATCGCCTGTGTGTTCTCTCTACAGCGCAGCCCGTTTTCACCGTTTTATCTGTCAACGCATATTATCTCACCTGCATGTTATGCTTATCTGTGCGCCTATACACATTGCACCACATCGCAGCCTCATCTCTTTGGGACTCAGCTCATCCCGTTGTTGGACATTTCACATCATCATAAGTTCCTTTATATCTCGGACTACATCGCGATTTCATTTTCTTTAGCTGTCTTTGCGCTGATATTCTCAACCCGTAACGTTTTATTTTCTTCTTGAAGCTTGCCCCTACGGCATAGTTGCTTGAGTATAAGCGTGGAGGTCCCTCTCGTGTATCGAGTGCAGTAATGGCTTAGCGAACATATCGCGCTTGAGAGAGCACCTATAACGATCTGTATAATCCGTTCGTAGGTTGGCAGCTTTCTCGAGTAGCACTCATTTCTGGGCAGTGTCGTGACAGGCGGTGAACTTGCGCTGTAGAAAGCCTGAAGCAGCACACCACCTATACTGTCGTTTTCTTTCTCTTTCTCGCCAATATCAAAAGAAGGCGCCGTCACCGTCGTAATGGGCCCTGAACCTCGCTCTTTTCCTTCCATTTCAGTAAAAGAAAAGGGAACCCAGCGCCTTTATAGAAAGAAAGCCTTTCGCCGAGCGCAAACTTTTCGAGCTGGCATTTTACTTTTTGAAACATGTTTGATGGGGGCAACTATTCCTCAACAAATTGCACGGTCGCGTGCCGTGACACAAATCTTCAGTATTGTGTGTGTGTGGGGGGGGGGGAGTATTCTGTAAGAGCCCACCTAATGGACCTGTTATTTCGGCCGCTGCTGATTGGCTAGGGTCGCCCGTCTCCTCTTTGCTCATACAGCTGCATCCAATCAGCAGCGGCCGAAATGGACAGTCCGCTATGTGGAATCTTACAGAATACCCCTCGCCTCCACCCCCCCCCCCTTGATCCCTTGGTTTCCGTAGCTTTCCGCAAGTTGTGGCGCCTTCATACCGTGGACAAGGTGAGGTCAGCGAGAAACGCCTTTGTCGGAAGCTATCGGTCACTGTTCTGCGCAACTGCCCATGTCGTGATATCCGGGCTGCCACCTCTTGAGATAAGCGCCGCAATGCAGCCCGGACAGCTCTCGCTCCGCTCTTGTCCCTCGTGTATATATATAAGTGTGCCGCCAGAGCGATATTTGCATAAATGCTTTCGGACCGCAAGAGGGGGGGGGGGGGTATCAAAAGCAAATACAGAACAAAAGCAAACTATCGAAGGCGATATTCTCAGTAAATAGATGAGCGGAGTTATATCGACAGCACGAAATGGCTGCCACGCCGAACCTATTATCTCCTAGCAGGATAACAAAAAAGGGTTCAAGCCGTTAACGATAACGAAAGGATCCCCTTCGCGGAAGAGCGACTCCTGAAGGTGTGCCAAGAAGACGCTTACGATTCACGCGTACATTGACGAAAGCTGTCTCTATGTACAATCGCTGTCTCTTCAGGCCAATGACGTATGTCTAGAGAGGTACCAACCCAGGACATTCTTCTAGAATTGATCGACTGCTAGAAAGTTGAAGCAACAACGAATTCTTCAACAACAAAAAAAGAAAGGAAAAAGTAGGGGGGGGGGGGGGGAGTATAAAAGTAACGAACTGCACGGAAAGAGTTATCAAAGAATAAATCTCAATTTTATGCATGACCGTTGCAGGTATTCTATTTTTAACTACCTGAAGAAGGACACAAATTAGGGCGGCAAGTTTAACCACTACTACGCATGATTTGTCGTAAAACATCAATGGCAAGTATAACAAATGCCGCAATAGTGAAACTTCTTGGCCTCACACAGTACCATAGAAATGGGACGTGAGCAGAATGAAAAAAGATTTCTGATTATATTTTATGTCTCTTCTTATTCCTGCGTTTTCAACAGTGTCCTAAGTTAGGCCCCATCGCTGATGCAACCCGCTAGCACGGGAATAGATACTGCCGGAATGACATAAGGCGTTGAAAGACTTCCCTCCCTAATGGAAAATCCTATATGCTCTGTACCATAATGTTGCTTGTTCCTATATTGTTGATATAGGCAGCTGCATAGGTACATTGTACCTGGTTCTTTTTTTGTAGTTGAACCGTTTCTGTAGCTGTTTTGCGTGGAATCGTTTGGTAACATGCATGCACAGTAGTTCAGCAGAAAGTATTGTGGCTAGCAGCAACGTTGTATAAATATATATCTGCCCAGGGCACACAAATAGATGACGAAATAACATGGAAAGCATGTTCAGTTGGCTACCCTACACTTGGGAAGGAGTATCGGGGAGCGAAAGAGCGGTAAAGAGAAAATACAGGAGTGCATATAAATTACCTGCAGTAGACGAGGCGTAGTGCGCGTGTGCAAATTCGGTCGATCACGTCAGTTGGCAAGCAGTTCGCCAGTATGTGATAGTGTGGTCTTGGGTATTGTGAGGATGCGGTTGGAAGTATTCGCTTCCGGCTACTGAATTTCACATCTTAAAGGACACAGACATCTGATCGAGCCACCTACAGCTCGCCTCAAAGCTGGAGAATGTAAGCGTTGAAATGAGAAAGAGCGCATAGAAAGACAGGCGCAAGAACGATTACGAATGGCTCAAACAAGTAAAAGGATGAGCAGTGCTAGTGAAGCAATGGACGGGGCTAGTTGGTAGACGTTCATGATTGTACTGCGCTTAGTATTACACTGACGGAAGAACTAGAGAACGAACATAATAAAAAGTGGACGGGCGTACGTCTTTTTGTTCATTTATGTTCGTTCTTTAGTTCTTCTGTAAGTGTAACCCAAAGTGCAATACAATCATGTGTGTTAGTAAATGAGACGCACATACACTATTGATGCTTTGAAGCTTTGCCGGAAGTAAAAAGAAGCCTCAGAATGCACACAACACACTGTTTTCGACGTGTGTGAAGGAAACGGTCAAAAACTGGCAAAGATTAACTCAGTGGGCTGCATTTATCCGTAATATTGCTATTATAAAGTATGTAACTGTGTAACCAACTGGCACACCAGTAAACACGACTCTGTAAAGTGCTTTCATGTTTGTCAAGAAGAAATGAAGAACGAAGACATGCGCGCATAACTGCGTTCCAGTGCGGTATCATCTAAACAGCAGCACGCGAAACGCGGTAATAAAGGTCGCTGAAGTTTCAGATTACATTGACGAGCACTGAGGGAGATGGCTTGGCCACGCAATATGTCTAAGAGAAAAGTACATCGTCAAGAATGCGATGGGGAGGCAAGCTGAAGGCAATAACAGACAAGGTCGTTCATATAAGAAAACAGTAGAAGGGAATATGCGAAAACGGAGGACTTGGACCAGGAATCGATAAACCATACGGTAAAATAATAATGATAAAAGAAGCATATCGAGAACAACTGCTTCACATGAAAGAAACCATCAGGGGATGATTCTCAAAGTAAACCAATAGGTAAACATGCCAAGGTGTGCTTCCGGGGACACTTATTTCTTAGCGAGAGTTCGTTAATACTACGAGGCGTGTGGGTGCTGTGAGGTTGCAATGCCTCCAGTATCTGCTAGCGTTAACAGCCCCATTAAAGACTTTGCGAGGACGCATATAATGCACTGATATGAGAATTGGCCCACCGCAAGCCAACGCTTTTGATTGCACTGCCTCCATCACCGGCCAAGTTTGCTAGGCCAAACAGCCGTTCGAGAAAAGTGGGAGAAAGAGCACAAGAAGTCCTCCCATGAAAGGGCACAGTGTTGACGGAAACATTTTTTTTTTCGTCTCAGACTGCTATAGAGACTTTATTCTTTATTGTGCGTTTTGGTAGTTGCGCGCGCGTGCACCGCTCAGTATACTTACAGGCGTGGCGAAGTACGTGGCGGGCACGTAGATGTCCAGGTACAGGCAGTCCTCGTCCCCGACAATACGCTCCGACGGGAAGCTCGTCCATTGCAGACAACGTGGGCTCACTTGTACATTCTCGTTGAACGAGGAGCGCTGGTCCAGCGGTTCGGGGCGCTGCGCAGAAGGAAAGCAGCGCGAGGTAGTGAAGGAAAAGCGCGAAAGTCGAGACCTTGCGGGGTACTGCGCCAACACTGAAACATGCAGGATGTCGCTAGTCGATCCTGCATAAGCTTGAATGATACAGCGTAAAGTGCAACGCTGAGAAACCGCTTGACACTTTTCACATAGCGCAGTTCATTAAGTGCACCGTCAAGGGACCTTGCTATGCATGGCTAAGCGCGATTCCTTCAGTAGGAGACATTCGTCGTTGTTGGACCCGCACGAACAGTTCTTTAAACTTTTTTTTAATGAAATGGTTGGTTTGCATAGTGGCTGCCACAAGGAAGGCAAATCCCCTACGCGAATTTCCATGTATTGTCCGTCTATCAGCTCCAGCTGTGACATTCACCACAATGTGCGAATATCGAGTTTGCAACAAGGTCACAAAATTAACTCGCTTCCTTCAATGGGTTAATAATGCGTGTACACGAATAGGGCATCGGATTTGCCACTAGCCACTTACCGTGAGCTAGAACCTCTTGCTTAAGTACATGCCTTTGACGGCAGACATTTTTCGTTCTAATTACCGAATTCAGCTTCACTACCTGTGATAATTATGACAACCGACTCGCATGCACTCAACAGACGCGAAAATGAAACGTAAATGTGTGGCTCTTCGGTACACAACCCCGTCGAAAAGCAACTATACCATTGAATAAAATAAAACGTGCGCAAGCCATGTCGTCGCACAATTCTTTCCGTCTCCATGTGTTCTTGCACAGTACGTCATCTGTTATTGACTGCGTTGATAAAATGTCACATAGCAACACAAACTTCGATGTGTAAGTACTGTTTGTAAGCCTGTGCTCGGCCAGTGTGTTTCCTTCATCGGTTTCGACTGCAGATGCTGCATTTCTTTCCGCACTGCGGCGACCGAGAAAGAAAGACTTTGAGTCACTCGAAAACTTCATCTAAATTACGCAGTTCTCGCATCTAGGAGTTGCGTAAAGTTGCACCCAGATGATACAATTTGTTCTAACTAAGAGCTATACAACAATTACTCACCCCACTTCGAAGGATATATCGTAATTAAATGACTAGCTACCCGCTGCGGTTGCTTAGTGGCTTTGGCGCTAACTGACTAAGCGCGATGTCGCGCGATCAAATCCTGGTCATGGCGGCAGCATTTCAATGGGCGAAATGCAATAACACCCGTGTACTGGGCTTTGGGTGCGCGTTAAAGAACCCCGCGTAGTCGAAATTAACCCTGAGTTCCCCCTATACGGCGTGCCTCATAATCTGATCGTGGTTTTGGCACGCAAGAACCCAGAACTAAATTTAATAACCAGTTTCGAATGCGAACACGGAAAACTACTGCTCATTTTTTGATTGCACAAGAATGACGCAGGACGTGATGGCTCTTGCGCGCCACAACAAATCTTGACTACGTGGTGCCTGCTGACTTGAAAAAGCACCAACGCGAACTGCGAGAACCTTATTCTTTTTACCTACTGACGGTCCAGCTATAACCTCACCAAAATTGATTTAATCCCACGGCTCGTTATGCAAAGTTCGAAGTAGAAAGTGTCAATGCACTAGCTTTGAACACCACATCATCATCATCATTATCATCATCAGCCTGTTTTATGTAAACTGCAAGGACGAAGGCCCTGTCATCTCCAATTACCCCTGTCCTGCGCCAACCGATTCCAATTAGCGCCCGCGAATTTCCTAATTTCATCGCTCCACCTAGTCTTCTGACGTCCTCGACTGTGCTTCCCCTTCTCTTGGTACCTATTCTGTAACCCTAATGGTCCAACGGTTATCTAACAGCGCGTCACATGACATTCCCAGCTTCATTTTGTTTTTTTGTCGATGTCAATCAGAATATCGTCTATACCCGTTTGCTCTATGATCCAAACCAATCTATTTCTGTCTCTTAACGTTAAGCCCATAAATATTCGTTCCATCGCTCTTTGCACGGTCCTTAACTTGTTCTCAAGCTTCTTTGTCAGTCTCCAAGTCCCTGCCCCATATGTCAGCGCTGGTAAAATGCACTGATTGTACACCTTCATTTTCAATGATAATGGTAAGCTTCCAGTCAGGAGCTGACAATGCCTGCCGCATGCGATCCAACCCATTTTTATTCTTCTATGCATTTCCTTCTCATGATCAGGGTTCCCTGTGACTATTTAACCTAGGCTAACGTGCTCCTTCACAGACTCGAGAGGCTGACTGGCGATCTTGAAATCCTGCTCCCTTGCCCGGCTATTCATCATTATCTTTATCTTCTGCTTATTAATCTTCAACCCCACTCTTGCACTCTATCTGTTAAGGTACTCAATCGTTTGTTGTAACTCGTCTGCATTCTTGCTGAATAGAATGTCATCGGCAAACCGAAGGTAGCCGAGATATTCACCTTCAATCCTTACTCCTAAGCCTTCCCAGTTTAATAGCTTGAATACTTCTTGCAAGCACGCCGTGAATAGCATTGGAGAGATTGTGTCTCCCTGTCTGACCCCTTTCTTTATAGGTATCTTCTTGCTTTCCTTGTGGAGAATTAAGGTAGCTGTGGAACCTCTGTAGATATATTCCAAGGCATTTACGTAAGCGTTCTGTACTCCTTGATTACGTAATGCCTCTATGTCTGCTGGTATCTCTACTGAATATAATGCCTTTTCGTAATCTATGAAAGCCATATAGAGAGGCTTATTGTATTCTGCGGATTTCTCGATAACCTCATTGATGACATGGATGTGAGCTATTGTAGAGTATCCCTTCCTGAATTCAGCCTGTTCTCTTGGTTGACTAAACTCCAGTGTTGCCCTTATTCAATTGGAGGTTATTTTGGTAAATATTTTATATAATACTGGGAGTAAGTTAATGGGCCTATAATATTTCAATTCTTTAACGTCTCCTTTTTTGTGGATTCGTATAATGTTTGCATTCTTCAAGTTTTCTGGTACCCTTGCAGTCGATAGACACTTCATATAAAGAGCCGCCACTTTTCCAAGCATTATGTTTCCTCCATTTTTGAATAAATCAACTGTTATTTCATCTTCTCCTGATGCTCTTCCTCGTTTCATGTCTTGGAAGGCCCTTCTGACCTCATCGCTAGTTATAGGAGGAGTTTATGCATCCTGTTCATTACTGTTTCTAATGGAGGTATCCTGACTCCATTGGGTACTGTACAGGTCAGTATAGAACCCTCCAGCTTCTTTTACATCTTCGAGATTGCTGATGATATTACCCTGCTTATCTTTCAGTGCATACATCTTGGTTTGTCCTATGCCAAGTTTCTTTCTCACTTATTTCCGACTTGGTTCATTTTTTACGGCTTCTTCAGTCTTTCTCGGGTTATAGTTTTGAATATGACTTATTTTCGCCTTGCTGATCAGTTTTGACAGTTCCGCGAATTCTATCTTATCTCTTGAGTTGTACACTTTCATTCTTCGTCGCTTCTTTATTAGGTCCATTTTTTACTTGGGAGAGCTTGCCTACTGGTTGCATCGGTGCCTTACCTCCCACTTCAGTTGCTGCCTTTGAAGCCAGCCCAGTTACGGTTTGATTATCTCTATGTCATCTTCATCTCTCTGTTCAAAGGTAGCATATTTGTTTGCAAGTACCAGCCTGAATTTGTCTGCTTTTACCGTTACTGCCTCTAGGTTGACCTGTTTCTTCATGACCAATTTTTTCTTCTTGTCTTCAGATTGAGGTGAATTCTAGCCCTCGCTAACCTATCATCACTGCACTTTACCCTACCTATCACTTCTACACCCTGCACTATGCTGGGATCAGCAGAAAGTATGAAGTCAATTTCATTTCTTGTTTCACCGTATCGGTTGCGTTTAAATAATTTGACTGAAATCTTCTATGGCTGCAGAAGATGGGATACGGGAAAACTGAATTGGGTGTTTATGTCAAAACAAAAAGGCAGGATGCCGACAGAAAGCTGTCGTTTAATATAAGTTTAACAACCTTTAGATTCCAAATACGGGAATCTCACTCACAAAACATTGTATTATAAAAGGCTGGTTAGTATACGCTTGTCGTAGCTTCGTCAAATCGATAGCTTGGTGATATGCCGTCTTTCCGGCTGTCAAATTCATTCGAAATAACGAATCTTGCCGCTAACCACAATAGGCGGGGTTTTTATAAGTTTAAGGACGCTTCGGCTTCCGTTGGTTATCGATGCGAGCAGTTAAGTGTACACACTTGTGAGCGAGTATAGTTAGCTTTACGGAAACTTTGATGGGCAAGTCTCAAACATTGAGAAGTACGAAAAGTAAAAAATGATAACAGACTACGCGCAACAACGCCAAAGAAAACGGAAGAGCTTCTACGTGACAAAAAGAAAAAGGCAGTCCGAACGGGAAAGCTGTCTGCGGCGTTCCTTAATAGCAGCGTCCATTTGTGCTAATAAAAGTGCGCAATGTAACCCAGCGGAAATCGCACGGGTCACTCTCACGCTTCTTAATTGCCACAGTTCGTCGGAGCACCTTTGACGCGGCTTTCGGAGGAATACCGCGCGTGCCTTTCAAGGGACCTTGCGTTGTCATAAAGGAAGCAGAGCCGCTTGCTTTACGAGCGCTGTTCGCGCAGTTAGAGTGTAACTGATAACAAAGGACGGGTTAGGCAACTGCGGCAGTCGGGCTAGCTGCAACGGATAGCACGTGCTGCGTACAGGTATACACGAATGACCACAACACAGCGCGTACACAAATGTGCAGGGAAAAAAAAAGCCTTTCTCTCGGTGAAATTGCAAGCACAGTCATCTGCTCCACGTGGCGGCGTTCTAAGAGTTGAATTAAGAAGATGACAGCAAGACGCGTGCCACGTAAAATGGGCAGTAAACGAAGAATAAAGCTGAATGTGAGCTGTCCGCCCCTCCCCTATTACGAAGCCTGCCAAGGTATTGGGTCCTCGAACATGTCTTGTCACTCTCTCCTCTTTTTCTCTGGGTCTACCCGCTGCAGAGGGGAGTGAAATGAGGGTTGTTTGGGGTTTGTACACTGCGCGGACATTAGTTTCATTCATATAACTTTGCCTACTTTTGCTGCAGACAGCAGTTATTGTCCAGCAAGTGGACATATCGCGCATGCTTGTTCACGTGCATTACATCGTTCGCTCATTCAGCTCGCTTTCAACCCGGCGTGGTTGCTTTGGCTGTGGTGTTGGGCTGCTTAACACGAGGTCGCGGGATCGAATCTCGGCCACAGCGGTCACATGTCGATGGGGGCGAAATGCGAAAACGCCCCGTGTACTTACATTTAGGTGCACGTTAAAGAAACCCCAGGTGGTCCAAATTATTCGGGCGTATTCTACTACGGCGTGCCCCATAATCAGGTCGTAGTTGTGACACGTAAAACCGCATAATTAAATCTTTAATCTCGCTTTCACTCAAGTACCAGCGACGTAACGTGAAGAAAGGCTGCAGATCTGTGTGACCCTGCAGAATAAAAACACACTCTTTAAAACTGATGTTAGCGCTAAAAAGGACGGACACACGATGAAAAGACGACACGACGACGAGGAAACGCTAGCGTTTCCTCGTCGTCTTTTCATCGTGTGTCCGTCCTTTTTAGCGCTAACATCAGTTTTAAAGAATGCATCACCAACTAGCCCAGCACCAAGTTTTATTGAAATAAAAACACACTTTCCAGCGAAGCTGTTTCTTTCGAGCAGTTGCAGTAAGTATTTCAGTTGTCTGTAATAACATCCCTCACTTTAAAACATTGCCCCTATATGAGTGGTCCGTTTGCAACCTTCCAGCATATATGCATACGCCATTGCTTTGCGAAATCGTTGGCCATGTGTTATTTCCGCAGTGTTATTTCCGGGCCTTGAGAAACGTATGGCTAATAACGGCAGCTTGACATTTGGAAACACATTTTTGTGAAATGTCTTGGAAAAGCTGTATTTGATGCACGCGCATCTATCTTGGCACATACACTTTCCATAGTTTTGGGCTGCTGAGCACGAGGTCGCGGGATCGAATCCCGGCCACGGCGGCCGCATTTCGATGGGGGCGAAATGCGAAAACACCCGTGTGCTTAGATTTAGGAGCACGTTAAAGAACCCCAGGTGGTCAAAATTTCCGGAGTCCTCCACTACGGCGTGCCTCATAATCAGAAAGTGGTTTTGGCACGTAAAACCCCATATATTAATTAATTAATTAACTTTCCATAGTAGCCCGTCCGCCTGTTGTTGCTAACTTTGATCTTTCTGACATTTGTACTTATGCAATGACGGCTTGAGAAATCTTGCGCCGCTCGTAAGGGTCAATTATAAATGTACTGGAACGCTTGATTATGCCATTTATTGCAAGTGCTGCAATTAACACACATTGTGCAATTAACCAATTTGTGTACGCATTAGCCCTAACCTGCCCCCTTATTTTCACAAAGCTTAAACAAGTTTACTTCTATAATTTAACGTGGAAGCCAGAGAAACGAACTGCAAACTTTGCATGGCACGCAAAAGTAAGGAAAGGAAAAAAAAAACGAGAGTTCAGTCATTCTTAGTAACGCTTACACTTATACTATAAAAACGAAAGTTCCGTCGCACACTGCACTTAAAATGTTGATTAATTTCACCGAATTTGAAGCTGGTGTCTTATGCATTTGTTTTAGTACTACTGTAAATAGATCGAATTGCACCAGTATGAAACTCTGGAATTTTTGGATAAGTAACTTTCTACTAAGGCTGAAATTAAGCTACATGGATGAAAAGTTTATCGTTCCTCGCGCACAACATGCTTCCTACCTAAATGAAATATAAACACCGTGCTTTGCACAGTTCACCAAGGATACCGGGGAACAGCAGCTACAAGCCGTGCGTAAAGCATAAAAAATGGGAGAAGACGAGTATTCATAAGTATTTTAAAGCATATAATTACAACACGCACTTCCACATTTCGGCGCTAATTTCTCATGATATGGGCCATTTTTCCTCAAAATATCAATTATTTGCCTTTTGTGGTCCTCTCACAGAAGGGAAAGAAACATGCCGGCCTTTCATATAACGCTTCTATATGGGCCAAGAGCGCTGGTTTAACAATTTCCATTAAACCCCTAATTGACCCAGACATTTCAAGAGTTGCCTGCTTATTGCGCTTAATAACTCCTACATTTTCTCAAAATATAGGCATTGTGAGTAACTTATGTTTTAGATAATATAATGAAAACTGACAGTCACCATAACAGCTTCGCTGTAAAAGGAGGTAACCGAGCAGGCAAACCAGAGATTCGAGCCGACTATTTGGCGAATTGAAAACCAGCATTGTGTAGTCTATACGCCACGGCCACTTTGCGCATCCGAACAGATAGTAGTTCATGGACGTTAAGAAGCGCCCATGGTTTTCGGTTGGGTTCAACTCGCGTACAATACAACGGCGTTGAAGGAGACGTAGTGCCGTTAGCGTACGGTGCACTGCGCACCTTGGCGTTCGTATTGTTCTGCACGTTTTCCCTGGGCGATTTCCTGCATTCGACATGAGCGATTTTCTCAAACAAGCGAACAAGCAAGGCGTATCGAGGAGTCGGTGGCACAATCTAGCTGTTGATTGAGTGAGTGAGTGAGCGAGTGAGTGAGTGAGTGAGTGAGTGAGTGAGTGAGTGAGTGAGTGAGTGAGTGAGTGAGTGAGTGAGTGAGTGAGTGAGTGAGTGAGTGAGTGAGTGAGTGAGTGAGTGAGTTGGTGAGTGAGTGAGTGAGTGAGTGAGTGAGTGAGTGAGTGAGTGAGTGAGTGAGTGAGTGAGTGAGTGAGTGAGTGAGTGAGTGAGTGAGTGAGTGAGTGAGTGAGTGAGTGAGTGAGTGAGCGAGCGAGCGAGCGAGCGAGCGAGCAAGCTCTCATTCCCAGACACGACCAAGGAAGAAGTCGCACTCTATAACCTCTCTTGTAATTCTATTATACTGTATATTTTTGTATATTTTGTATATTATACTGTATATTTCTAAATACTGTATTCTATTTTTTTTTAATTTCCAGCCTTGTTTTGTTACTATTAATGTAACCACTCCTGCTTGGGCCCGAATAGGGCCTGCAGTATTTGTAAATAAATAAATAAAAAATATCAAATACCAGAACCGAAGTATTCGTTCTCGAAGAAAACATAATCATGAGTTTGGCGATTCCGGGATCTGAACGAATGCTTGTATGTTCCTGATGTTGGAAATAACCGCAATAATTTTCACGAACATTAAATGATTAGATTTTTCTCTCTTCATTAACACCAGCAAGGAAAAGACGGTGAGGCCTGAACTGCAACAAGGTTAAATCTTGGGCGAGCCTTTCTTAAACCTCCGTCTGGGAACGCTCGTCACTAAGGCATGTGAGCATGTCAGCGGTCAACCCCTTCCAGGGGAGCAAGAGATAAGGTGCGCGTGTACCTGCCGTATAAGCAACGACCCCACACGCGCCATTCTGGCACGCGACATGGACTAGCGAAGCCAGGCCAGCATTGCGCGGCCCACATGGGCGATAAGAGTCGAAGGAACGGAGGCTGAGCGAGAGAGAACAGGTGAGAAGAAAAAGGTGAGGAGAGAATTAAATGAAAAAGCAAGAAGACGTAAAGATAGGCCCAATATCAGTGCGACCACAAAAAAAAGAAGAAGAGATAAAGATACGGCCAATCTCAGTGCGGCCACGTTCGCACGCACGGGAACAAAGTGAAAGTGCCGTCCGGCCCTGCACAATCTCCAAAGAGCCCTGATCTGCGTGGCGGGAGCTCTATTACGCAAACATCGGCCTCGGCTCGTGTGCACGTATCGCAGACGCAGCGCCATGCGCAGCCTACAAAAGCAGTGGGGAGCCCTTCGGAACAGTGAAGTGCCGGCGCGATCCGTACTTGGAGAGGATGCGGAGGGTCATATGCTGAACCAGTGCGCATACCAAAGCCCGCATTCACTGCGCTTCACAATTATATGGCGCTGGACGGGAATCCAAGTCGTGCTGGGACAGCAGACGACTCCCTTACGCGGAGTCGCATGCGGTGCAGTGACCCATGCGTTATCGTGATAGCGTTCCTGATTGGATGACGCCACCTGAAACTATTACTGCCGTACAATATTAGTGCGAAACAGAACAGAGAAGCCCATCCTTAGCGCGATCTAATGGCGTGGAAGACATGCGATATTGGGACATCACGTTTCCCGGCCAACTAGCGCAGCTCTCGAATCCACCGCACCTATGTACATAGTTATATGTGGGTTGAGAATCGTGCGAGTGTAACTACAACGATCTTGTTACTGAGCCTTGTATTAGTGAGCAAACGTTTGTTACTTTTAAGAAAAACAATTCGCGCTTTGTGAATCAGGACAGATTGTACAAAATATGGGACGATTCCGAGCCATAGAGAAGCACTCGCCTTCGCCCCTTATCCTTGGATTCTGCGGGTAGGTAAGGTTAACTGGCGTGCCACTGCAGATGTCACAAAAAGCATGCTTCCGGCTACTCCATTTAATTTCAGCTGCTGCACTCTCCAGCAGCATCACGGTCAAGCAAGTGAAGTTGTTGTTCGTGTTCGACAGCGCAGGGCCACTCAGACTGCAAACAGCGCTCTTGCGCCGTGGAGCAACAGTGGAACACTGCGATCGAGCATTTTCTTGGACCAACAAGAGGCGTGGCAAAAACAAGGAAGCTCGTCTCAAGTTCAATGGAAGTAAAAAATCAACAGACTTAGGCCGTAGTCTGCCTTCACCAGTCTGCGAAAGCTTGCTGAACGCTAAAGCGTTTGTTGAAGCCGGCTTCTCCTCAATAACGGAACCTAGGTGGGGAAGCTCGCTTTCACGGTTGTACTTAACTTTGATTCAGCCACTTGTTCTTAGATTTAAGGCCGGCGCTCAACATAGTGCACCAACGGGTAAGATGCACGTGCCACGAGGATCTAATCCCTTGTGAATTAACTTACGGTAAACGTACCGTACGCCCTCTTGCCAATGATCTATGACATTTGACAGCGCGACCTTGGACGAAGGACAGCGAAAGAGGCGACAAATGGAGACACGCGTTTAATTGTCGCCTCTTTCGCAATCCTTAGTCCAAGTTCGTGCTGTCAAACGTCACTGAGCAACAACAACTAGCCTGGTCGCATACCTTATTACCAATGATGACAGCAACGTCCAGCTGCACACTTGTCACGCAGATAGTAGGGAGTTAACCTGCGTCTAAATTTTCGAGCGCGATTTGAACAGAAAGCGCGATTGCGCATATGAATATCAAAATCAGACGCACTGGAATTAGCCGAGCCGTCACTTTCTGTTTGCATTGATACTGATCTGCATTGACTCGAACAAGCTAAAAATTGGTGGTTTGTCAGGAGTATAAGCCATGTGAGTAACAGCTCGCGACAGCAGTCGTCAAACGAAGCAGGCGGCAGGGCTCCGACATAAATTACAGGTTACATCAATGTACACGGAACTTTTTTAATCACAGTCGTGGGCGCTCTCATCAGTCATCATATCGAGGGTTCATCGCAACAGCTTCCTTCGGAGCAGCTTTGGTCTGTCTGAAGCTTTCTTATGCTCAGCAGTTAAATATGATTAGTACAACAGGGAGAGGCCGATTACTTTCAAGCACAGGCGGTGGAGTTGGGGCCTCCTGTTAAGGCTCTACGTTTTCCTAGTTTATTTTCGGCCTAATACGGAGGGTGCTTATTTTTTTTAAGGAAATTCGTAGTTTTTCTGTGCGTTTCCATATACCATGTGGTTAGACGACCCAAAACTGAAAATTTGGGCTTTTATTCATTTCTTTGTAAAATTTGGTAACTGTTCTTTAATACAAAAGAACACTGTCAATACTAAAAAAAGACGCCTTCTTGAGCAACTGGTAGGAAGATTATTGTCTCTGGTTACAACTTGTAGTATATACAAGCATACTTTTCGGTGTTTGCACCCGCAACCTGGCACTCCCCTTCTTGTTTACGACACGGACCATAGAGAACGCCCTTTCGACGTTCTCACTAGATGCTGGGAAGGCCAGGAGATGCAGTGCGCAACACTAAAGGAGAGGCCAGTCGTGGGCACACACGTACCAGCACACCATTAGTTCAACAATTTCCTTCGCATCATATACGTGACACTGCAAAAAGTCTATGGATGGCATCCGCCAGATGACGGCCTTCTCGAAATCATGCATTAAAAACCAGTAAAAAACCAATCGGAAGATCGGTGGTGTAAAAGCAGGAATGATACATACAACGATCGAAGAAGCGTAAAAACCGAATTTGCCATAGGCTGAGAGCACAGCAAGATCTACTTCGCTTCTACTCTATCGCCTCATTTAGGAGCAAATGTTTTGTTTAGATAGCTACACAGTTTGGTGGATTAACATAAAAATTGAACTTGGCGGCGCAAGCCACAACCCCGTTACAAATGAGATGGACCTAGCATTCATCTGTGTTCATGACAAAGAAGCAAGAGCGTAGCGCGGCGAGTACCGCTCTGTCTGTCTATTCTTTCTTCTTCTCCATGTACGTGGGCTAAACTAACATTTCATTATCAAGGAAACTGGTTTTGATTGCGTTTGTGTATCTGCAGCCCGAGCTTGTTGCGCTTTTGGCGTGTGGCTTTTTCTGGAGTTGTCACGCATCGCGGGGTTCGCGGCGAAATGCATCGGCAATTACGAGAGACAAAAGGCCAAGACAATTTTAAAGGCCACGTGCCCTGAAAATTGGACTTCTTCTGATAAATCCAAATTCGCAAAATATTTATCGGCGAGTGTTCTTTCGGAACTTTTCGGATTTATCCGAAAATGGATAACCGAAGTTCCGTTGTCGGGAGGACGCCAAAACCAGGAAGCGTCATTTAGAGGATAATGTCGAGGCACGTCGGAGAGCTTACGCTATCACTTAGGCACTCTGAGCTAAAATATCTCCTAATTTTTTTTTTCTTTTTCGCTTCACCCTTTCGCTTCACCCCTTCACCTTGCCCTGTTGCACGTACGCTCAAGAAAACGCTTCAGTGGCGTTCTTAATCTTCACCCGCTATACCACCAGCCCACATCACGACGCAACGATATCGCTGATCGATTGCATAGATGCACGAGAGGGTGGTGACAAGTGCTGAGAGGCTACGTCGGCAAAATTAGGAAGCGTCGCTATCATCTATGTGAACTCGCGCCTCTCTTTCTCTCTTCGAGATTGGCCTATCTGAGACGGATTTGGACGGTCATATCTTTGACAGCGCAGCACGTGGACAGCTGCTGGCCCTGGCAGTCGTCCAGGGCCCCCCTTTTACCATTCGAACCCTACCTCAACGATATATAGCAGCTGGCTCTGTCTGGCAGTGCCACTTCACGCAACGCGTCGTCGACTCTAGAACATTTCGAAAGAGGCTGGGTGATACAGCAGCAGTGGAACTGATAGAAAAGCTAAAATGTGCAGCCTATACGCGAGAAAAATGTCGAACGAGAATATTTGGCAGAATACACACATAAAGAATGACGTGTATCGAGAAAGTAAAGCCGTGATGTACAGAACAAACTTCAGTTTTGGCAAATCTGAAATACGCACGACCACAGCCGGATCTCTACCTACTTTCTTGTATGTTAAGTCCACGTGGTCCCGACGTAGAGTAGCAAACCGGGTTTCTTGTTCTGGTTAATCCTGCATGCCTTTCACGTTTCTTTCTTCTCTTTCTCTCTCTTTCTCTCTAGGCAGTATAATTACGTTGCTTAGTTGTCGCGACCTCACGTCAAAAGCCTACGTTTACTGGTGCGTAGACTGGACGCAGCGTTGTCAGCGCCAAAGGCTCCGCGTTCTTCGCGCTTATTTGTCTATTGAGACAGTGAGAGAGATTCACCTTTACATGCACCAAGATTCAAACATACATCACCACATCAGGAGACAGGTTAACAGATATGCCTGACTATCATCCCATCTCATCAACTGTTGCACGTATTGCCGATGGTGGCCACCACTAAGCTGCCTTTTCTTTCCTGTATATATTAGATCGGAGGGGAGGGGGGAGGATGGGAGTACGGTTTTTCGTGCGTGGTAAAGCAATGAAAATAGCTACCGCCCTATGCGTTACCAATCAAAGTAACGTAATTTTAGCTTTTTGTGTTCCCGAGATGCACAGAGGTTTAGGAACGCACATTTACATACTAATCTGATGCAACGCTTTGGGACCAACTGATGAGTTTCAGATGATATACCAGGGCCGACTGCACCAGATTTCTCTTAATGTGGTAAACAAATTTTCTTAACTATAACAGAATTTCGAGGGTCTGCACGTACTTCTAGTTTCTAGTATTCTTTTATGGAAGGTGCATATTTTTCGCCGTATTTCCTTAGACTTTAGGCAGGTAAGTGAATACGGTTGCGAGGAGCAACTTTCGGCAGCAACTGATTCTAATCTCAAAAAGGAATACGCTGCACCAGAACCACTATCATCGGGTCGGTAATAATATCACCTTCGAAGCTTATACGAGTGTTTGTCACGTTATCTCGTCGACTTTGAGACAAAGAACAGACTGTACAAACTCGACCAGCATGACATATAACGTACACTTCCCGCGCCGTGAACAAGGGAGGACTTCAAATAAAAGGCAGAGCTTGCTAAAAGAAAAGATTGCAATTATTGAGAGCATTCCGTATCTAGAAGTTAGCATTCCCTTAGTACACCACGTTTGATTTTTCTAGTCGTAGCAAAAACTAGTGGGGGTATGTTCGGAGCAACGACCGGTCAACTACGGACGTTAGGGTGAATATACTCCCGGTTCATTTTAACGGGCTTCTTTTGGAAAGAAGAGAAAGTGGAGGACTTCTTTGCCCCCCGCGATGCTCCATAGTGTCGATTAAGTGACATAAAATTTTCCAGCGAACGTCCTAGTCATCGCAGGTCGCAATGACAGGGGCTTTGTGTGGCTATACTGAAGTGCTCTTGAGGCGATAGTCCGAGACTCAACTGGGTATTATTTCTTTATCTCGGTTAAATTCCATCAATGCAGTTTATCTTTTCGAGGTGGTACAAAGCTTATATCATCTGAGAGGGCCGTTCAGTGATTGCATCCTGAAACTTCAGAAGTGCACTGGAAAACAAACTCTGTCGCATCAAGCGAAAGATTTCCGCGCCCCTGCATGTCTGACCCTACGCTTGAACATCGCTTCATGCTGCATACCACGTGTGTGCGCTTTGTGGCTACGGCTGCTGCAAGCCATGAGGGCAGTCGGGTCAGCAGAACACATACCTCAAACCTGCGGCGACCGACGGGCGGCTTGGCGTAGCGTATCCCCTGGAAAGCGTACACTGGCACTTGAGTCACCAAGCCCGGCGCGGGAGCCTGCATCAGACTTCCAGTGACGATGCCGTAGTCTGTGGTGACCTGCTGAGTCTGTGGCTGCTGAGCTCCGCATCGATGCACCGTGTAAGATATCAGGAGGAGAAATGCGAGCAGTGGTAACCCGCCTTCAAACGCGAGCGGGGACTTGGAGGAGCTGGACAGCATCGTTTCGTACACGTGTCTTGTGTTAAATTATAAGCGGTCCCGGGCGCTTTAGATGGCCGCACGCCAAGAAGAGGCAGACGACGCGGAGCAGACGACGCGTGGCTTTGAGGGGACGTTGTCTGTCGGCGACTGCCCGACAAGTACCGAAGTGTCTCGTACCAAGAGGGATCTTTCTTTTTTTCTTTATCCTTTAAATACGCTCGACGACTTAGCTGGCCGGGCTAGTTATCTCGTTTACACTGTAGCGGTTTCGTCGTCCCGAGAGTGCGATCGCGGCTGATAAAACGTAGAGGAGGAATAGAGGGGAGCTGAATGCAAAAAAAGAGAGAAAAGTAAGAAAGAAGCTGAAACGTGCTGCCCCGAAGTGCGCGATGACGTCGACTTGGTAAGTGTCGCCGCTGACAACTCACTCAGATCCTATCAGGAGGCGCGTGTGTGCGCTGTGAAAAGGTGCTAAGCACTTGACTTGGCACTCTTAAACGTGCGTGGCCGAGAAGCCAAGAGAACGGGTGTGTTAGGTGCGCCCGCTTGTAGCTAGCTAAATTTTATATGAGAAGCTTGAAACATCTCAGATTTTTCTTCTGTTCCTTGATTGTGTGGATTGATTTCACATCAATTCCAATGACGAAGGATTTTGACGAGCGCAGTTATCATAACTTTAAAAAGCGTATATTTGACCTTTAAAGTTTTGTGCCCTAATTGACAAAAATCAGAAACTTCTGACTCTGCTATAACAATTGACGCATCGCGTTGGAAGCATTTTAACACTGCGACAAAACACATATCACGAGTCTTTAAAGCAGCGACTCACAACCCATACAAGGACAAAGCCAACGTATTAATTTGCATTACGGAAGTTGTGTACAGAATTCTTATTTACAAAGCGATAGTATTATCACTATATGGATCGAGGTTGTCTGCTTTAGTGGATATAGCATGTCCTTTTCAGAATAGGAGGCGCAATTCCTTTTTTTTTTTTGGGGAAGAAATACAATTACAAACTGCAAACTCCAGTCTCTTGTTCTTGTTTATTATTTTTGTCGCCCTCTTTTCACGTCTTGTAAAACAACTGCAGTCATAACCCAAACATTTGCCCCGAAGAAGCCTCCGGAACAAATGAGAGCACTTATGGGTTTCATGAGTGTTTGAACAAGCGTAATCAATCGAAGCAATAGCTTCGCCAAAGCAGTTTCATTTATCATGTTGCTGTTGTTTTTCATTTAGAGATTTGTTGATAACGTTTCCGACCTTTCTTACCCAGAGGAAAGGAGGAGTTTTTTTTTTTTCTATGTCGTAACTATAAGCATCTGAGAAAGCACTCGAATAAAAGCCACCCTCACGATGAATGAAATTGCTCTATCGTCATACTGGTTTTAAATTTATTTAATGGTGGTCCATAAAAGAGAATTGGTGCAAATTAATTTTCAATTGCATTAATTTTCCCCAGAAAAACTGGCATTTATTGTGGATATTAAAAGCGCAACTTCACTACTCGCTCAGAAAACGAGCCACGCAGTACGGGTTCTCCGTGAGGTAAGAAATATCGTATTGTATGAAATTTATAAGACTCAATACAGATTAGTGCATGACGACTATACTTCTAAAAATGTTTCCTCCTATATCGCTCTTATTTATGCTCACAATAAAAGTTCAAACGAATGAAGGTTATGTCAGCCTGACATAACTGCTGCGTATAGCCTCGTTAATGCTCGCAGAACAATGCGAAATTTTATTCTAGAGGTATGGCAGCCTCGCTAGGATATTTTTCTTCTTTCTTTCATGTTATTGTCGTTCTGTGTCTTTTCAATATGTCTTCTCTGATGCGTCAGAGGTTAGAAATAACCTTGAGCAGAATTTTTTTTTTTCTGTCGTTTCCCTCTATGCCAGGCGGACTATTAATAATTGATTCTGTCGTATCCTTTTTTTTTTATTTCCGTAGCTTCCAGTTTGTTTGTTTGTTTGTTTGTTTGTTTGTTTGTTTGTTTGTTTTTAATGACGACTACACGTGCATTTTCGCGCTTGCCGCCAACTCGTGTGCATGTGAGGCAACATTGAGTTAGCCGATCAATTGCAACCATTCAGATCTGCGAAACATTGCCTGCCCCCCCCCCCTTTCGTTTGGTCGATTCGGCGTTACTGACCGAGGACAAGAACTTTAAAGAAAATTAACGTCTTATTGTGACGCATTAATTAGGGAGAAATCGGGGTAACGGAGGGAATGATTGCGCCAGAAAATATAACATCACATTGACATTCTAAAGGGCCCCTCACCAGGTCTGCCATATTGAGCTGACAGGCGCAGAGCATACAGTGCGCGCTAACGATCGTGTTTACAAAGAATTACATGGCTACGTTCCGCGGAAATATCTGAAATTTCAAATCATACGTCTTTTTCTTTTCTCCTCGCGGGCGCCACGCTCCAAGCAAGAGGATGACGTACACGTGCTAGTGCGCCTACGTAAATGTGTTCGCGCTGTGACGTCGCTCGCGGTGACACGTGACTTTGAGAATTATTCAAGGCAATGTCTGTTATTTGTGTAGTATGTTGTTAGAATGAACGAATTAAAGCTTATAGAAATAATAAAATACACAAACCGAATGTCTGCATGTTTTTGTTTTAATTCGCACCCCAGCAAGAGAGATGTACTTCCGTTTCTTCCGCTTGTTCCCACGTCGTGGAGTCACGCGCGCAGACACCGAAACTATGTCATTTTCTACCGTGTTCCGGCGCGGGATCGTGCTCTGTGATACGCTTGTGTCTGCCTCAGTATACGTGTATCACTGACTTATACCGCTAGTCAGGTGTCCTCGTGCACAACGCGAAAAATTGCGTGCTGCGCTAAGCGAGACAATCGCAATAGCTCGCACGCGACGCCGCCAGCGGAAGTGCGCTGCGCCGCAATGAAAGCGAGGAAAAAAAGAGAAAGATGAAGGCGGGGCTCGGAACGTATGCGTCACGCAGTCCTCGAGGTCCGGTATGGGAGAACGCAGGGAAGGAATTTCGTTTGCGGAGGCTAGACGGGGGCAAATGGAGAGAGCGCCTACGTTTGCGATTAAGCTTGCCCCCTTGAAATTACCGGTTCGTGACACCAACGTATTTCTATCTCGGCTATTAATGAGCCGATTTGAAAAAAATTGTGGCAGAACGTTTTCTAGAGGACACGTAACAACTTCCAGCGTACAACCAAAATTTCCTATGGGGTCTGGTGAGGGACCCTTTAAAGTGTTAGTTTCTCTGTACTGCGCCCCCCCCCCCCCCCACCGCTGGTGCCGAGGTGGCTTGCGTAATGGGAGCCGAATACCAAAATAGTCACGCAGTACGATTTAATTACACATGAAATAGCACCAGGCGTTCCAAAAGCAAACCAGAGCCCCATATTCCTTCTCTTGTACTGCGACGTCTCTCCTATTGTCCAGGTGTTACACTGGGGATATTAACAACACAGCAATCAATCAATCAATCAATCAATTGCACAATTCCGTGTGGAGCTGGTGTGGCTGGGCCAGGACGGGAGGGTACTCCTGTAACTGGCCCAGCCTGCATGCCGTACTTTAGCATTAAGAATAAAACTTCGGTTCTTTTTTTTTTTTGCATAAGTAAACATAAACACATCGTCAAAACAAAAACAAAAGAATATGTAAGCTTTTCTTTGTGCGCTATGAAATGCTGCGTTTAGCTGTTGACGTGGCATAGCAAAACATAAAGTTAGAACGTCAGCTCTCCGACTATTCAGCAATACGAAAAAGCTAGTTTTCTTATTCGTGCAGGCTGTAGCACTTGTATTAGCATACGTTTTCCCGCTGGTGTGTCGATGTAATGGATTCCCTTCAAAACTTTCCTTTCTAATTACGTGCCGCGAGGATGTGGATTCAAACGAAGCTCCCACCATTGAAGTATTGCGAACTGAACATTTGGCGGGACAGAGAGAAATATAACATTGACTTCATGTAAATTAACTAAAATTCTAGCCAACTTAGACCTCGACATCTGTGATTCACGGTGTCTACTCCACAACCGGCTTTCTCAATGAAATTGTTCGGGACTTAGAAACAAGAATGGGTCAATTTATAGGACCGAAGCAAAAGCAGTATAACGTTGTTCTTTTCCTTTTATTGACGTGCACAAATGAGGACATGTTGACACTGGCAGATGGAGCCTTCCTACTACTTTTCACATGAGTCACATGAAAATGTATCACACAGGATCACAAATGTAAGAAAACGGCATATTATATAATGACATTTCGATAATTGCTCAAAGCACAAGATTTCACAAATAGCTTATTATGCCACAAACACTACAGGCACAGTACAATGGCGAAAATTTCACAAAACAGGAAAGTGCACACCATATATATACTCTGGGAGAATATCGCTGGGACTAGAAGGAATGGTCAGAAGACAAAGCTGATCAAATCAAGTCCAAATCGAAGATGAGCTCTTCGAATGGGATGACTCGCGTAAACGCCTATCAGCACCGTAATTAACGATTGGGCAGCTTTAACAACAGTGTTGACAATAGGCCTTTCCTTCTTTTAAGTCGCTAAAGTTATCGCATGACAGTAAAACTGTTGGAGTAAGTACGAAGAACAGGAAAGCATGATACTCATGCGAAAGACACAGTTTATAATGATATTCGAAACGTTGTTACTTTCCAACATAAGTGATGCTGAAGTTTCACCTTCGCGATCACACCATCACCATCAGCATCAAGGACAGAAATTCCCCGGGCTTGAGGTGCGTTTCGATTCTTTCTTCTTTTTCTTTTTCTTTTTTGCGAGTTGCTCCATCGTTGCTTTAGTGCCTGACGCAATTCGGGATGATTTTTTTAACAATTCGTTTAGGTTCCTATTCCTTTTTACCTTGTGTCATTGGCTCGCAAGAAGCACAACACCCGCTATTGCCACGATTTACCCCTCAGCTGTACGGGTGATAAAAAAGTTATAAGAATCAGAGGATAAGGATCCTTATATATAATGCCACCCCTGTGTTGACCGCATCGCCGGTAAATTTTACCTTAACAACTTCAGCTTGATTACTATGTTGTTCTTTTTTACCACCCACAGCGCAACGAAAAAAATATTACTTCACTCCTTCACTGAATTCTTATGCTCCATTCCTTGCGAGAAACTTCAATGCGTCGTCTATATTTGCTGGGCCGAGAAATTCCCTGAGCCTCTTTCTGCTAAACCATTACCAGACACTTGCCCGAATTCGCGAAGCCTTTCGTTGGTAAGTTTTTCTTGCCATTCGCCGGTCGCCTTCACTAATAATTAATATGTTCCGCATCAGAACTGGCTATAATTTAAGCTTAAGCAAAATTTTAGCGCAAGAGCTTTTTGTGGATTCAGGCCCTCGTCATATGTCATAAATTTCTATATTTAGTCAAAAGAACTGAGCTGTAATTACAAAGAAGTCAAGTTTGGAGCTTGTCTCATACCTGAGTGCCTGTAGTGAACGTTTACCTCAAGCTAAACTTGATGCGAAAGTCGAGTCCGTTTTAGACCTGTTGTTCCCGTCGGTACAAACGCACTTCTATAAACTCCTGGGCTCGTGTTTTCAAAAGCCTCTTACACTAGGTTCGTTCGTAAGCGAAAATTTTAGCCAACAGTGTAAAACTCCTTAAACCGGTATGGGTATAACGTCTCACAAAACATCCCTGGCGCACCATATTTCTTGCAGTTTTTTTTTTTTTTAATGGGGCGTAGCTCTGGTGAAGTTTAAGGGTGTGCGAAGGGCATATTTCGAAGGTTACACCTTATAAGTGTGTGAGAGTGTGAGAGTGTTACATTTTGGCAAAGCAATAAGGCTGACGGCAAAAATAATTTGTGCAAATATCGCATTTACGATGATGCCTAATTAACAAATATATCTTGCTCACTAACACACAAAAGCATGCAGAATATTTTCTTTTTTCAAATGTCGCCGCTAACTGTTCGTAGACGCGACCTCGATTGAACGGCTATAAATACCGATCGGTAGCTCTTGCCATACAACTCGGGAAATGGGCTACAACGTGTTAACGAGAAATAAAGTAAGAATCAACTTGCGGTAAACGTCATCTGTTTTATGTCATGCGAGTGTTATTCTTTCACATGCTGTTGGTATGTGCTATTGGTATACGTGCTATTCTGGTTACAGTATTATACATTGGGGACTGTCAGCCCCAACCCTTATGGTGAGCTCATGATCGCGCATCGGGTTGCATAAAATTCTCGATTTCGTTTGTTCAGTAAATAGTCAGTCAGGCGATAGATGGGTTCCTCACAGAGGACAGATAGTTTATTTATAATTTTGTTAATGTCACTTTCATTCCTGTATGAAGAGCGTAATTTTATAAATACATCCGTCACGATAATTAAAGTGCCAAGGGTGTCATGTCGTGAATTTCACCCTCAAAAAGGGTGTTTCTGTGTACGAAACTGTCATATCGAGGGATGTAAGCCAAGGTGCGAGTTATGGACACATAAAACACCTTTATAGGTGTAAATTGTATTAGAGTGAATCCTTATAAGGTTTGGCATATTATGGGCGAAGCCGGCCAGCAAACGGCAAAGAGCCCTTGCGAACAAAAATCATTGTGAATTCGGCCCCAACAGTGAACATTCTATACACTCTTAGACGAACGTACACCCTTTGGGGTGTATATCTGCCAAACAACAATAATCGTCATCTGCCTTGCTTGTGTTTCCTTTCTTGAAAACGCCGCACCCGCTACTTTCCTGTCGGGAATTTTATGTCATGCTGATAACGCGCATGCCGTTCGTTACTGGGAAGTACCGGGCTCCCCGCGTTAAAGAAAGGAAATGCGGACAAGACAGATGACGATTATCGTTGCCTGGCAATAGGGTGTAATTTTGCTTAAGGGTGTAGATGGTGTGTCCGATCGCAACATAACAGAAAAGTTTGTACACTCTTAAACAAAATTACACTCTTTGGGTCGTGTCTTGCCACACAACACTAATCGTCATCTGCCTCATCCGCATTTCCTTTCACTCTTAGAAAAATGTATACCCTTTGGGGCTTATCTAGTCCCACAACAATGAAGGTCATTCGTCTTGCCCGCGTTTCCTTTCTTTAACGCTGCGAGCCCGGTACTTCTAAGTCGCGAACGGCATGCGCGTTATCAGCGTGACAGAGCATTCTCGACAGGAAAGTAGCGAGCGCAGCGCTTTCAAGAAAGCAAACGCAAGCAAGACAGATGACGATTATTGTTGTGCGGCGAGATACACTCTAAAAACAGTTTGCACCCTTTGGGGTGGATATTTGTCCCACAACGATAATCGCCATCTGCCTTGCTTGCGTTTCCTTTCTTGAAAACTCGGCGCTCGCTACTTTCCTGTCGAGAATGCTGCGTCACACTGATAACGCGCATGCCGTTCGTGACTGGGAAGTACCGAGCTCGCAGCGTTAAAGAAAGGAAACGCGGGCAAGACATATGACGATTATTGTTGTGGGACCAATATACACCCCAAAGGGTGCAACTGTTTTAGAGTGTACGATCCAAAAGGGTGTATATTTAGGAGTGTACACTTTGGGGCTTATCTTGTTCCCTAACCACGGTGGAAGAACGCCCCAAACAATAATTAACGTCCGTTTTGCGGGCCTTCCTTTTGTTAAACTCTGCGCGCCCATTACTTCCAGGCCACGTAGGACATGCGCGTAATCCGCGTTACATAGCATTGTTGACAGCAATGTGTCAAGGACTCAGGAGTAAACAAAGTAGTTTCAATCAAGACAGATGACCATTATCGTTTCAGGTACGCGACAAAGGGTGTAAACGTCTCTCAGGATCAACTTATATGCTGGACTTGAATCCTGCATACGCTTTAAATAAGTTAGACAGCGCCGAAATTTTCTATTTTCTCTCGTGTGGACGACATGTGTAATTTTAAACGAACTAAATATTTCGCCTTTTGAATTCGTTTTTATATTCAAGGATATACGAGGCAGCAAGTGCCAGTCGATGGCTTGCGGCCTTCTGGGGGGATTTTATATGGCTCAAAACTAAGAAGAAGAAGGAAGAAAAAGGGGGTAGAATAGATTAATCCCTGGATCACAAAAAAAAGGTTATACGGTGGCGATAAAAAGCGAGACGGTGATTAAAAGCAGCAATAAATTTACCCTCCTCTGGTCAACGCATTCAAACTTTGCCAAATGTATACCCATAAACTAAACACAAGTTTAATCTAACTACGAAGAAATTTAGTTCGGCTCCGGCAAAACTTGGCCAGCCCTTTTTACACCTATAGCAAATATGGTTTCAACACAGTGTTTTCTATCCAAAGTGGAACAGTAGCCGGCAGATTGAGCGGTTAACAGTGTCTTTGAATAGCTATTTCTGTCTCAGTATGGGCTATATTTCGCTATCAGTGGCGACGGCATAGCACTGCTGTGCTCGAGGGCGCGGGATTGAATCCTGGCCACGGGGGCCGCATTTCAATAGCGGCAGAATGCTAAAAACGCTCGTCTACTTATATTTAGGTAGACGTTGAAGAATACCAGGTTGTCAGAATTAATTCGGAGTCTCCCTACTACGGCGTGCCTCAAAAAGAGATCGTGGTCTTGCCAGGTTAAACCCCATTATTTATTACCTATACTTCTCGCATTATAAAATGCCTATTGAATTATGAGCTTCATTAAGAGATTGCATAAGTTAGTACCATGGACAGAGGCCTATATTGTTCTTCACGCCGGTAATGTATAACATCTTATGGCGTTTGCTTGGGCGTATCAGTGGTTTATTCAGGCATCTCTGTAAGGTTATATTTGGGCCGTTGTTATCCTTGGTATTCCCAAGTGATATTATTCACTCAGCGTCCCATTATTTGCAAACGATTCCATGACTTAGCAAAAAATCAAGAATGCTAATGAACAATTTCATTTCAATAAGAGGTTATTGTTAATTAAATATAACGGAAATAATAGCAAATAAATATAACAACCTAAAAGCACTGCTACCATGACAATAACTATGAAAAGTGAAACCCAACGAAATATGCGCACGATATGAATGCAGGCTTTCTGGCCCGAATTGACAGCTATAATTATTTAGGCTTCGTATAATTAGCTACGCTACTTAAATGCGTTGTTTCACTGTGCCACGCAGAGCTTCGTGTATATGTCACTACTATATTTACAGCCTTTCTCGAGGATAGTAGTATTTTACAAATAAATAAGCACGTCGTGCCGCCCCAGTGCCGCAGTGATGACACTCTAGAATGGGCACACACATGAGATCCAAGTGCTAAACCTCACCATGCCTTCATCTTTGCATGACACTACTGCCAGTTTCCCCAATGTCGCAATTTGGGAAATATTCGATGCAGTCCGACCAGTGAGTTTCACTGAATTTCATCATTGGGCATATGAAGATGTTCTCCTTTGCCAGAATAATTAATGAAATGCGTATACCTTGCAATTAATTAGCAAGTGTGTCCTTTTATTTTTAAACATATTGAAGCAGTTGGCTGTAGAACAACGTGGTTTAACGCAACACATTTTCCTTATAACAAGCTGCGACTAGTGGAACTGTTCATTAACAGCACTTAGTCTACAGGTTGTCAAAGCGCATGACAAACGTGCAGGATATTGTCTTCGCGAACGTTTTAGAAGATTCCCTTGCCTTTGAACAAATGAGAAGATCTATCAAGCTGTACAGTTCTAGAAGTGAACCTACTGTTCCATATATCCCGGTTGGCACACTATCGCTGCTAACGACTCGCCATCGCTGACAGTGCAGTGCTACACGCGTCACACTTATCTCGTTATCTCAAGTATCTAGAGCGACAGACGAAGTTGTCCAAGAGACTGAGCCACTGAAGGAACAATGCCATCAAAACGCCAATTCTTCTCGGCTACATCCTCCGGATCCCGACGTCAGTCAAAAACCGCTCCTATCACATCGACACCTTATCGTTTTCCATAACCACGGAGGACAGGCACTCGAGGTTCCGTGAAAAACGGCACGTGGAGAAGAAGCATCTTCAAACGTGAGCGTGGACACTGGACACCGCCGCTGAGAGCGCAAGAGCCACGGCGAACAGAAGGAGACTCACCGAAAACGCACTTTCCCAGTACGGAAGCATCACCCACATTGCATTTCGGAACTTTAGCTCAGAGATCGAGATATAAAGAGATTTTGGCGGGAAGTGTGCTTCTCCTTAGTGAGACTAATCCTTCAGAAGAGAGATAAATAAAAACAAGAATTCTCCATGATGAAAAAATAGGAGGACAGCAAGAAGACGGGAGACTGGGCATATACACATGACGCATTGTTCTGTGTGACGTACATTCGTACTTCTTTTATTCAAGGCAGCTTACCAATTATCTCACCTGCGCAGCTTGCAAGGCTCTTCTGCTTTGCGCAGATGAGACTTCCATACTTAAGTGACGATCTGCCCTTGTTAAATATGCGAGTGTTTACATTTAACGGCAGCCTACACTCGTGCACATCCAAGATCCAGTGATGGTAACTCCAATAACCGAGTTCGCTTTACATGTGAAATAGGCCACTTGGACAAAACCATCGAATATACGAACGCAAACATTCATTGACACATAACTCCAGCAGACACTGAAACCAAGGAAAGCATAAGGGAAATCACCTCTGGTTTTAAAGGGTGTGAACTTGGGCGAGTTGGTAACACATTTTAACGTGCAAAGGCGTGCTGCAGCCAAGGCGCACGTAAAAAACAAACACAGCACCACATTTGTCCGTAGCTGTGTCTTTGCATGTGCCATATCTGTAGCACACTTTTGAAAGTTTATCTGTGGTTTTAATTGAAAGGTAGAAATTATAAAGAAAAGATAAATGACAGTAGACGAAATAACAACTTTCTGCCAGTTGTAGCCGAACCAGCACCATCTCACAGGACAAGGCTTCCGCACTCTGTCACATGACGTCAAGGTACCAAGCCCTACAAGCGCCACCTGGATAGCACAAGGCCTTTTCACTCCGATCCATAACGTCCTGTTCATGTTACTCGTTCGACTGCCATAGAATCTAATGGGGATGCTCCCGAGTAGGCAACAGGGATTTTGACGCCTCTGCTTTCATAGCGCCAGCCTTGTGAATCGAAATTTCGGGCCAGTAGCGTGACGTTATGGATCGGCGGGAAAAGGCCTTGTGCTATCTAAGTGGTGTTGGTCCGACTCGCATAGATTCAATGGGCATGAACGAAAAAAAGTCACGCCGATTATTGCGTCACTGATGGGTTCCACAGTGCAAACTTTGGGCCAAGTAGCACGACGCCACGAAACAGAATGGGAAGGCCTGCTATCTTGGTGGCGTTGGCCGAACCCACACCTTCCGCATTACGCATTGGTTGAGCAATGGCAACGGCTGTTCTTCGTCCACCTTCTTGGGTAATGGGTATGTACAAAAACTGGCCCTGGGAATGATAGTCAGTGCCAGACATGGTCATAGCGGCGCGAGTAGAACATCATTTTAACCCCAGGCGTCACGTAGTAAGCGATTTGATTTGATTTGTAACGCCGTTATTAGAAAAAGAAAGAACAGAAGCCCTGATTGTCTTAACCATTAGAGGCGTGTGTGGATGCTCCCTACAGGGACCTTGATTGTTCATGTCTTCGTGGGCGGTTCCCGCAGACACGAACCACCAAGCCCCCTCACTATGCAGTGAACCTCGCTATGCAGTGAGACCGTCGCTAGGTAATGAGCGGGAAGAAGGGAACGGAGGTGCTCATCCTTTTTTTTTTTATACATGCACGATCACATAAAGCCAACAGACAAATAAGCCATGAAAATGGATGCATTTGTTGTTGCTGTATCTGGTTGTGTCTATCAAGCATGCATAGAGCTGAGAGACTGGGATCGGTACCGGTCTCTGTTTCATTTCCCGTTTCTTTGTTTCCGCGCTCTTCTTTGCTACATACAGTGTAGTTGTACAACGTAGTCTAAACCTAAGATGCACCAAAACAGAATTGGCTTTTCTAAGGTTTGAACAAGACCAGTCTTGTGAATTTTACATCCAGGTTTAGGTAATAAAGTGTTACCTATGTTGCCCATTGTCATAGGCCCCACTCTCACGTGCCCCCGAATTTCCTTCAGGGAAGTGCTCCGTTACTGACTGGATCACAGCGTGACAAAAAGAAAGCTATTGAAAAAGGTTATGGGGTTTTACGTACCAGAACCACGATCTGATTATGAGGTAGTGGGGGACTGCGGAAATTTGGACCACCTGGGGTTCTTTAACGCGTACCTTAATCTAAGTATACACGGGTGTTTTCGCATTTCGTCCCCGTCGAAATGCGGTCGCGTGTCCGGTATTTGATCGGGCATCGTGCTTAACACCATAGCCACTAAGCAACCACAGCGGGTCAGCTATATTGAGGAGGCGTTTTATATTGAGACGCGTATTTTGACGCTAAATATAACGGAAACCATGCGCGAGAAGCGATATAAGTAACATCACTATAGATTCAAATATTCCTCAGTGTAGCGCTTCTCCCTCAATCCAGATTTTTTCTCTTTTCTCATTTTTTTTTCTTTTTTGCGGACACATTATTCGGCAACCCCGCATGAACTTGGTTTGGACAGATCATTAAATTATTTATTTACAAAATTGTTTGGTTGCTCATTTATTCGTTCGTTCCCTCGTTCGTTTTACGCTTTTAATCATTACAGAGACGACGGACAACAGGGACAACGGCACATGAATATTGCCCCCTCCTCTCCGCGTTACGTGGAAGTTGCTGCCTAGAACAGCCTTACAAATGGTGTACATATGGCCTCGTATAATAAATTTTATTGCGCATCTTCAGTGCGTAATATTATTGTACGTGCAGCAGCCTTTCGTGCGGGTGTTCTCTGAGAACGTAGTAATTTCCTCTTGTGTTCGGCGCAACAGTGCGATATATATAGTGAACTCAAGGTATACCAGTTGGGGTGCCTTGAGGTGACCAAGTTATTTAAATGATACTCCAAAACGTAAAAATAAAAAAAAACTAGCTATTTCATTTATCTGCTCCATTGCGAGCGATGGGGTTCCGGTTCAAGCCCGTATGCGCGCCTGACAAGCCACGACTTGCGGAACTGAGTCACATGTTTACGGGCGCGTCCCGTCACAGCGAGGACGACAACTACTCGCTTATTTCATTCCAAGCCTCTGCGAGAAGCAAACGCCTCGGAACAAAGCTAGGCGCAGTCCTCCATCATCGCCCCGTGACGCGCGCGGAGGGGGCCGGGCGCTGACGAAAATCTGTAGTGATGCGAAGAGGCACGAAGTAACGTCGGATGTCGGGAGGCGCGCGCATCCCTTTTCATCGCGCCGCTATCTGAAATAGGTTTGCTCGAGGTGCGCCAAAAGCATCGTGGCACACCACTTACGTATAATACCTATACACGCGGAACAACCAACGAGCAGATGTCTGCTGCGCGAGCCTTTCGCGCGCCTGGACAGGAAATTGTTTGTTTGAGCACCACTCCGCCGGCGCGTGTTTCCACAGCGAAGTGGCCCGTTTCACGCATGTGTCAGAGGGCACGCTTTTACGTACCGTCACGTTCGCATACCGGACGTCCGAAACGGGCACATTCTAAAGCTAAATTGCCAGAGACAAGAACTGTAAGCCAATTCAGACCTGGAATCCAGTACTTGAAAAACGGCGTGTCTCTTCCGTCTTCATCTTGGCGTCTTAAATTCCTCTGATTTTATAGCTCCTCTGATTTGCTCCTACTCACAGTTGCTAAGCAAGCAAAGATGTGTACTATACGTACTGGTCTGACAATGGTTCGCTAAAGACTTAATTTCCTTATAAGTAAATGACCAGGCACTCTCCTTGCATTTGACTCCATACTCTATAGGCCTTATCCTTTCCCCAAAACAATATTCATTACCTATCTTTATTTAGCGCATGCGCGTCCGGTACTTTCAGGTCACCATGCGCCTATCAGCGTGACGTATACAGCGTCCTTCACAAGAAATTTGCGAAAGCAGAATGTCAAAGAAAGTAAGCGCACACGCAAGATAAATGAATGTTATTGTATTAGGATAAAATGCAGGTAGTTCTACTAGAGATGTAATTTTTCTAGAGTACAATTCGGCGTGCGGTTCAATGCGTGCAATTCACGGTGCACCATTCCACGGTGTACGGCCATCTGAGACGTTAACCGTCCTCCAACGGAATATGTGTAGACAGTGAATGCAGAAATTTGCTTGTGCTTATTTCAGTTCATGGATCCGCGTGGATGCAAGTTTTGGCAGACAATTCGTTAACCACCCTTCCGTTACTGAAGGGCGGGATTCGGTAAGAATCTTTATGTAGTATAGTGGACCGCTTATCACACGGTCAACAGCCTACGAGACGAGCCCCACGTGCGATGCAAAGTTATTGGCATCCAGTTTACAGATCGCCATTAGTGGCTGAAACGTGTCATCGTAAATCGATGAATCAGTGTGCAGCGAATTAATTGTCGTGCAAGAGACAAAACACTCCGAGGAAACGCTAACACGGTGCTATAGCTTATACAACTGCGTGGCGAAGTATACTATAATAGTAGCGTGAGATATAGTGGCGGAAGTGAAAACGTAACAGGAAACGGATTGCTGGGCCATAATCGCTTGTAAGAACCCTGACACGAAGAAGGACACGCGAAAAATGAATGAGGGAAACGACATGCAACTAAAGATGAGCACTTTTCATGTCTTCTCGTTTCTGAGCACAGATTAGCATTTTGTCGTTGTGGCGCTAAAATGTTGTAAGGAAACATTTTTTTTTTTTGTCACTACTTTCAGTTCCAGTGCACCGACGTGGATGTGTCATGACGTCATGACACACGAGGACAAATAAGCTTATAGTCAGACGTGCTCAATTAGGATACACTTTTAAAGAAAGGAGAATACAGTCTTTATTGGAGCCGGAGCTGAACTAGAACCTTTCTTCGTCTTTATTATCTTTTTTTTCGATACGCGCGCTATCTGCTGCTTCTTTGTCCCGGCGTTTCGAGTTACGGCCACAAGTTTCTATTTTCTACAATCAAAAGCGCAATAGTTTTGACAGCCACCCGGTCGTCTGCTGCCAGTACACGTTGCACCTGGTCTTTCGCAACTCTTAGCGATATTTGTGGTATTTTTCCAAAGCCTGCGGAGGATGGCGCACAGCCAAAACAACAATCGTTGGAGGAGCCTGATAACATTAACCTTGCGCAACCCTGTATATCGCAGTTCGTCGCTTTGGCAAAGTACGCTAGTGCGCAGTCACCGCTTGACGATCGAGCATATAGATCTTACATCTATATATACACTCCCCGGAACAGGGAGGGGGAGGGGAAGGCCGGCCTCTTCTATACCTACCTCCTCCCTTCCCCCACCTCCTCGCCCCCCTAGCAACTACCATTAGAGTACGCTTGGCGATGAAGTGCCTTCCTGCACTGACAAAGGAAACGAGGAATCGTGCTCTACTACTTAACAGGAAAATCCTTGAGCTGCCCCTTTTTGACCGAAGGTGTGGAGTTTGCTTGCTTGCTTGCTTGCTTGCTCCTCACCCGCCCATCGCCGCAAGCCGCACCGCACGCTTGCGGTCGCGCGAAAAATTGCACGTATCTAGCACTTGTGCACGAATTACCATTTACACTGTGTACACAGAGTATACCTTCCACATTGTAAACCGAAGGTTGTGCACAAGTGCTTGATACGTGCAATCTTTCGCGCGACCGCACTCGTGCGGTGCGGCTTGCGGCGGTGGGTGGCTCGAGCGTAACACAAATTGTGATCGTCTCAAAGAAGATTGATAAAATTTTAAATACGTTTGTAGTGTTAGAATGCGGAATCGGCAGGGAAGAGTAGGCAGTCATGCTTCTTGATATAAAACATCGTTAGCTACAAATTTTGGTAAACCAAGACAATTGCGAAGAGCCTCCGCTCTAGAGGAACCAGAGGTTTAATCTTGTATGCTGTCTCACCAGAGAATAGAACGCACCCATATTCCAGTATTGGTCGAACGTACATGCCATAAATCATTATTAGAGTTTCCCTGCGTAGCCCAGAGTGATGTCGGCTAAGTTTGCTTATCATGCCAACAGCGCGTGCTGCTCTAGATTTAACAGGATCAATGCGATTTCGCCAGCTAAGTTTTGAGTCGCATATTACGTGCACCTAGATATTTTATGAAGTCAATTTGCGAAATTATTTCCTGACGCTATTGGAGAGAGATATTCGGTACATTCAATGAAAAAAACAATTAAGGAACGTTTGTAGACATTAAGTGACATTCGAATATATGCAAACCAATCTTCAAGCGTGGCTAAATATCACTGCAGTGTTCTTTCTAATGAGTGAATATCATTCGCAGGTGCAAAGAATGTTATGTCACCTGCATATTGTACACTGCATACTTGTATGGTATCGCACAGTGTAACTGAGCTTCATAAAACGTTAAACAAAGTAGATGAAAGGACAGATCCCTGGGGAACTCCTTTTGACTGATTATATTTTTGCATCAACAAGCCACTTTGGGAACAATAAAATTTCCTATCCTTTAAAAATTCATATATCCAATTTATAATATACCGATGAAAACTCATGCCATATAAAATGTTAAGGACTACGACATGCTCCGCACTGTCTTATGCTTATGCTTATGCTTATGCTGTATATATGTGTCGAGCAAGCTTAACGCGTCCCTCTAAATCCACATGTGCGCACCATATCGAGCATCCTGGTCTAAATTCAATCTGACATGGGCTCAATAACGCATTATTCGTTGAAAATTTCATGCGGAATTGTAGAAGTAGATGTAACCTGTTTGTGCCTTTTTCTCCTCTCGATCGAGTTTTGACACATGGGGCCTCTGTTAGCATGCAAAAGCTGAACCAATATTGATAAGAGATTTGAGGTCTCAGAATATGCAGCCAATGAACATTCAAGTTGATCTCACTATGAATGGTACAAAATAAGACCGGCTCGATTAATCCATTAACAAAAACTTGCCCAATCCGCTGCCCTTCTGCAGAAAGAAAGAGACAGAATAAAAAGAAATCTGGTTAACGACACCAGTGGCTTGACCTGAAATATACACACAAAGTAGTCAAAATAGCATGATCGTAACGCAGATATATTCACAGAATATTTCAGAATGCGGAAACTACGAAAATGTTTCTGTGCAAGCAAAGCGCAAGCAAGCAGTCTACGCATTTGAATGTGGTACTATAGAGAAAGACTTATGGCGTTTTTCACTGGTCGATTCGGAGCAGAATTTCTTGCTCCGTGGCAACGAATCCGAATTTCACTGGTCGATCTGGAGCGGGTTCGCGCGTTCCACTGGTCGTTTCGGATCAACTCGCTCCGCGCCGGATCGCTCTCACTTGCTCCGCCGCCGAGGCGCGGATTCGGGCGGAAATAGCGCGCGTCACTTCCGTTTTCAAGCGAAATCGGTACCCGGTTGTACGCACAACATTGTGTTGCTTCGCAAAATGGCTGCGTTCGGTGCTGCTGCAGCGCTCGCGTTTAGCGATGAGAGCGCGGACGACAGCGATTACGAAGTGACGCAGGTGCTGTACGAAGACTTCTATGCACGTTGTCCATGCACAATCCTTGCAGGCTCGACATGGAAATGACGGACTATGCGACTGCCACGGTCAAGTTACACACGGGGGACGGCGAGTTTGGTTGCCGTGGAAACGTACAGAACGGAAGTAGGGCATGGTTTTCGGAACCGGTTCGTGCGACGTGTACGCAGACTTCCTGTGTGATCCGCCGCGGAGCGTTTTTGCGCTCCGCTGGCCGATTCGGATTTGTGAAACCCGAGCGCTCGCTCGAGGATTTCGGCGGCCGCTCCAGATCGACCAGTGAAAAACGCCATTAGTGGCACGGACATTGCACGCCTGTCTTAACTTTAGGCTGGATGCTTAGTGCGAAATCTGTATTATTTGCCATCTACCGCACTTCGAAAACTTTTGTGCATAACTGCACAGGCAGTCCTCGCATACAGAAACCGAAAAAACTTGCACGCACGCAACAATTTTTAAAAACAAAACCGAAACTAACTCAAATAAAACTGCTTCGGAAGTTGACACTTCAGAAAAATTTTATTTAAAATGTAAAAAAATAACTTTATTTTTTAGATATTACTCAATACTAATTTTGTGCAGTCTTGTCAAAATCTTAAGGTTAAGCGATTTCTGATCAAAACCTTTATTGCGTTGGTAACACTGTTGTCAACAAACGGCGCGCACGGAACACATGTTCGGCGTGGGGAGTGTATCTTTATAGGTAACATTTATTGTTTCCCTTTTAATTTACTTCGCTTAAGGCCATAATTTTCCTGCATTTAGCAACTTATACATCATCTTCACCTTTTGTTGTTTAGTGTAAAAGCTGTTGCTGACGTGAAGAAATTAAAATGTAGTTGTTCTTGTAACACTGTACAGTACCTTGTAGTGCGGTTAGCTGCTGAATAGTGTCGTGTTTGGCCTCGATCGCTGAACGTGTAATGAAAATACCAGGGCGAGGAAAGTGTTGACTCCGTGAACACTTTACGACTGTGATGTAGGCGATCATGTCGCCGTGATGTATCAACATTTAAATCGGGTTTAACTGAAGATTTCTATTGTAACGTGCTTTCCAGGCAAACAGGCCTGTTATGGTATTAATCTCTTTTTCAGTGCCCTGCATACCCAAGCCGCGGAACTCAAGGGCAAGAAACTGTCGACATGGATTTGAACTTAATTGTTCAACGAGAATCGGAGAAATTGGACAAATCGAATGTGATCAAAAAGATTAAGACCGCTTTTCAGCGTAAGTCTGTCATTCTTCTTTTCTAAGGGAAATTTCTGATTTTGCACGAACTTTAAGTGACGGGACTGTACTGGTTATTTCGAACGAAAGCTTGCCTTAGGACACAGGTCCCTATGATGCTCAATGGGGTTGATACGTGGGGTAAACATACATATCGTAAGGTACCGTCTTCATAGTAATTCACTACAATAAGAATCTTCAGCCACTCTAACTCGAGAAGTACGTTTCATCTCACTTCATCCAGCTTGATTGTTTCTTGATTGCTTATTGTTATCAAATTTTGCTTACCTCCAACCACAGTGAGGAACAAGAGCTGCAAACGGCGTCCTGATTTTAAGTTATTCCAGAGATAGCATCATGAAAGCATCTTAAGGCCGTTTGTTTTGGGTAACACTACCTATGCTAATATTTGGGAAGCAATCAATAATTGTGAGATTTCATGGTTTTTAGTGACTAAACTGCTTTGTAAGTTGGATTTACTCTGTTGAGATCAGTTTTGAATGCTTTAAACAACAAGCCAACGTAATGCCTGAAGACTGCAGTGTATTCACCTTAGGCAAGTTGCACTGCATAACCTCACAGAAAAAGAAAAACAAACAAACAACAGAGTTGAATAGGAAGGCTGGATTGAATGGATGGGTGGAATGAATTTACTGAAAGGTCCTGCGAGGTATGGGGCGCAAGGCCCCCTAGAGCGGGCTACTCCCACGTTGGGACCGGGAATTTTAACTCCCTGGCCGCATTGTGGGCTCGCCTCATGGCTCAGAGCTGCTCCGCCAGGTCTTTGCTGCGTAATGCTTCTTGTAGCTTGGCGAAGTCTTGATTCTTGTTTGCGTGGGTCTGACCACATGGCCAGAGCAAGTGATGTACGTCTAGTGCGCTAAGGCAGTTTTCGCAATATGATGTTGTGTATAGCTCATGCATGTAGTGATGTAGTTTGTTCTGCGTGGGGTATGTGTTGGTTTGAAGCATTCTGAACGGGAGGGCTTGAGGCCTGGTGAGTTTGATGTGAGGTGTGCTGTATATTTTGCAGTCTAAATGATAACACCCAAATAATTGGCTGTCAGCATGCATTTATAGTACAAAACATGTGCAGTGTGATTTCAGAACGTGCATATATTGCTGCTAGTTAGCACAGTTGCTCATTTCCTGTCCCACATTCTTTTGGGCTAAATTGTCACATACTGTATCTACAAGGCAGCCTGAATAACCGCTGTATTACTTGAGCTTATTTTAACAGTTGCACTTTTCTTTTTGTTTTCAGTTGGATATGACGTTGTTGCTCTCAACGTTGTCATAGGAGCTAGTGAACTTGGCTCTAAGAACAAGGCAAGTAAAGTTGGCTGTATTGCTTGTCTATTCATTTCTGAGAGGAAGCTGTAATCTTCACGATGAGTTAAGATAAAACGAATTAAAATAAACACTTTCCATTATCCTGGACATATACCTTTTACATTGAATTAAGCCAAGAATTTTAACTCTTTATGGCCTAAAGGAATGCCACAAAATTTTCAGAATTAAATAACCCACATGTCCTTGCCAACCAGATGATACTGATGTCACATGACAACTTTTGATTGCGAACAAGCCCGATATAGATAGAAATTCACGACTGCAATTGGCTCCCTCGAGCAACTTGCACATAGGAGCCAGTCATGACCGGGAAATTTGATCCAGATTGGGCTTTATCGCAATCAGAAGTTTATCGTGTGGCACCAGTATAGAGTTCAAGTGCTACAACTTCAATAGATCTTCAGAAATGATAAAGAAGGTGATTACATAAGGACTTAAACATTAAATATAGTGCAATGATGAGAGCTTGCTCGTGGCCACAGGGAAAAACTTTACCAACCTGGTCACAGCTGATCAGCTGTATTGTTGAGGACAGAGGTTGGGCAGGCTCCAGGTAATGGGAAGCAGTGAGGGCCACCTCATCACAAATGAAGGCCTTGATTTGAGGCAGCAGAGACCTGTTATCAGTATGACCAGGAGCATTTACCAGGTTTGAAAGGCATTCGACGTGATGAGCTGTTTGGTGGGTGAGTGCTCGTGGTCGGGTTAATTTACCAAACTTTGTCAGTAGGTGCCCACGCTGACATTGGTGAAGGGTTTCCTAGCCAGGAGCATATGAAAGGCATTGTGTTTGGTTCCCTTGTAGAATTGTCTGACGTTTTCTGCTGTCATCGTTGGGCTCACATTTTTACAGTAGGAACGATAACAAGAACTGTCCATATATTAGTGCAGATTGGTGAGTCACAGCTACTATTGCAACAACTACTATTGTTGCAGTCTTGGTCAGACACAGATAGACTCAAAAATAGCTTTTATTTATTGCATTATGTTACGTGGTTTCTGCAAATACCCTTTAGCGACATCTTTTAAAGATGAATCCAGGCACAGTTTGCATGGCGTGTGTAGCAATCCCATCACAGTTTCAGCCCTTTGTATTTTGACTTATATTCTTATTTTCATGCCAGATCCCAGAACCTCCACAGTACTCATTGACTCATCCAGATCTTCAGCCATTGACACCACGAAATCGAAGGCTTAGAATTCTCACACGACTAACTGCTAATTTGACAGACAGTGCCGAGTCACATAGGCTGGTAAGTGTTTCCTGCTGTTGTAGATCGTAAAGTATGTTAGAGTTGTCGAATCTCATATGGCATTTACAGCTGCTGAAAGAAGCCTTAAAAAACAAATTAAAAGGAAATAAGAAACCTTGACAGTAGCTTGAGCATTTTATTGCATATGCCTTCAAGTTATGATACTGGCATTATTTATAATTCAACCCACCTGGCCAAACCCATCTTTAACTGCACACAGTCATGCATATTATTGTCCAATACGAAAATATTATAAGAAGTGTCAAGCAAATCTGTGTGATTGCTGCCCCTTGGACATCTTCGCTAGCATTGATGAAAAAGAATCTGTGTTGCCATGGGCAGGTATCACGCAACACAGTATATTGTGCCTAATTTCTGTAAAAAAAAGCAGATATGTGAAACATATCTGCTGCCCCCTTTTGAGACATAAGCAGCAGCCATTAGGTATCTAGTTTGCAAATGTGCCATTTCCTGTGTAATTTAATGCATAGCTGACATAGAAAGCACTGATATGCTTTATAACTCTACTAGAAATAAGTGATGGATTGTGAAAAGGGCAACCTGGGGATTTATGCATGTTGAGTGGCCATTGGACATGTCATGCTGCTCTTGTCAGCTCACCAAAGTTAAGCAGCATTGGGCTCACTCAGTGTTTGAGATAGAGACCACTTGAAAATGCTAAGTGTTTGCATTTTCCCTGTTGGTGTGGCATAGTTTAGACCTTGATGGAGGGAGATACAGCTGCGATCAAATGCTATAGACTGTTATGTGTAGTTACAACATCAAATGCCATCTCTGGGGTTGTGAGTACCATTTACAGTACCATTTACCAAACTTAAGAGGAAGCTTTGGCTCCGGGCCAACTCCGGTTTCCTTATTTAAATACATGTAAAACACAGAAATGCTCTCATGAAACAACTGTCATGTCAGTATGGAAGCTGTGATGGCCATGCTCAATGTGTAATCATGGGTGTGGTTCCAAATGCATCAGCGACCAGTCAGAATAGAAAATATCAACTGGAAGTGAGCTTACAAGTGCCCTGACAATGCTCAAAGGAATGCATATTGTCTACGTGTTGGGCTGCCGCGTCATCGTCTCGGTTGTTATCACAGACACTGTTGTGGTTATGTTGTCCTTGCAATTCACCCCGCTATTGTAAATCAACAAAATGATGGCCGCTCATTTGCAGGCCATAATAATAAAGGCTGTGCATATAAGCATGGTACTATTTAATGAGAGCTGCTAGCATTGCATGCACATCTTGCCAAAGCTCTGCTTCCCATGCAACTTCAACCACACAAACCAGCACTTTTGATGCCGTACTTGCCACTCAAGTTTTTTTATTGGGATTTGTTTATAAGTGAGTCCTGATTAGATGCTGTTGACTAAGACTGTTCTAAGAAGCTGCGAAGTAATTTCTAATGGTGAAGCATGGAAACCTTGGCTTAACAAAATGCACAATTTGACGAAACGTCTTTTTTTTCCCCTGTGAATACAACTTTCTTATAGTATTGCCTTTTAGACGGTACAGTTATTACTTTCATATTCATAATTAGCCAGCGTGCCACCTGAGTGAAAGTAAGGGAACCGCTTCATTTACTCATTGTGTGATAACAAGAGTGGCCTTGTGTGGACTTCGACGATTTTGTACAAACGTACTAAGTCGTTAGAGTAGGTTGTTCTGATCATTAATCTAAGTTCTCCACATAAAGCGTGTAATTTATTATAAGGTTTTAAAAATGTACATCGCTACCGATCGCAGCACTCCACTCGGCTGAGTGTTTAGCCGCCCCTGACCAGGCGACGCAAGGTGACCATATGACACCTGTAGGGCGAGCTATCTGATTGGCTGCCCAGGGTGCGTCATCGATAATTTTTCTAGCTTTGTAGCAAACAAATGTTGTTTGTAATACTTGTTAGTTAATTTGTTTCCATAAAAAAGAAAGTAACTGAAAGAGAATGCACAAGGAAAATTTATCACTACATTCATGACTTCTGGAACACGACAAGTGTTGTCTGCTTGTTTTACAATGTGCTCCATGTTGACAAGAGCTTCATGGTTAGTGTTGGTCTTGATCTCTCTTTTCTTCTTTTTTTTTTTGCAAGCACTATGGTTCGCCCTTGTTACGTTGTGGGCTGCAAACGTAGCGACTGGCAATATATCAAGCTGCGGCATTGTGTCCCTCTGCAAGGCAGCAGATGAGTGGGGTGGCTGCAATGCATCAGACTGTTGTAATCCAATAGGCGCCAGGATTTCTGCGTTTGTGGCCTTCACTTTACACTGGAGGATTACTACCACAATAGTGTTTCACGCGTCTGGTATTCGGGTAAATGCTAGCGCAAGCGGACTGGGCCTGGCCATTTCACCGTGCCGTTTCAAGGGATGAGCAGAAGCGCAAACGTGAACGGTCTGCACGGTGCAGCTACCTGGTGGCGCAGAGCTCAGCCAAACACAGTAGCAGTGACGAAGTGTATTCTACATTGCTTCGGGTGTAAATTTTTAGCAGGAGCGTAATTGTGAACATGGGGGTTTTTTTTTCCAAATGTTTAAAATGTTTTACACTTGGTTACAGCAACATTAGCTCTTTGTTCGGCTGGTTAAGCTCTGTTCCACCAAATGACTCAACCGTGCAGAACGATCAGGCCGCTCACGTATGTCTACACTAAAGCTCCTTCATCACAGCAATAGTAGTATTGAGAGTCTTTAGTTTATGCCTCCACTCACCCGTTGAAAAGCCCAGCTTGCCTGTGGTTGTTGGAATACTGGACATGCTTGGTGGTGTGACAGAATGCTCGCAATGCATGCTGCTTCGATAGCTCCCGCTTGGGATCGACTACCAGGGAGCTGACAGAGAGGTTGAAGAGGCCTCACGCACGCTCTCCTAGACAACCAGAAGTAGACAACATGGTGTCCCATCATGATGCATGGCTATGGAGGAGCATAACTTGTAATCGTCCACAGCTCTCTTAACATGAGACACTTGACTTAAATTGTGGCACTAATGTTTTAATGTGGCTGTACCCTACGCGTCTACAAAATTTTTCCAAACGGTTTCAGGGACCCTTTATAAAAACACGGCAGTGTCTTGTCAGAAATGTACTAAAGTCAGGCTTAGTATGGCCACGCCCACTTCTTACAATCCTGCCACTTGCAATGAATGTGCATTTACTGCAAGAACAGAACACTAGTCAAAACTTACACACACACTATGGCACATAGTCTGAGATAAAGTGAATGTGCACAGGCTAATAACTTGGTTACATCAAACATGTTATTATCCTCCCTTATCCAGTTACAGACACTCCCCTCCATTCACCTTGTCTTTCTTAGTTCTTAGTTCTTCAGGGATTTCTGTCACCAACTTACTAGATTGCTTTATATAGCATGTTATCTGTAGTGGCAAGAAACAATAGTTAGGGCATCCCATTGCACCACAATACAGGTGTCTTGAAAAGATCCATCCCTGTGAGACAGTGTAAAAGGCCTGTGACTATTTTTGCAGGAATAGTCGTATTTTCGCATTGATGAACAGAAACAGGTATCGGGTCAAGGAGGTTGGCTTGGCAGATAATGAATCTGAGAAAGTCCTAATCACATGTACACAGCCATTGCGTATGGCCTATTCATGCACATATGCTGCATTAAATGGTACATTCGAAGCATGAGGGTAACAACATTGCTAGTGCAGAAGCCACAGCAATAAAATCACGTGAAATCCAAGAAAATTCAGTGCACAAAAGATATCATGGTGAAGTAACTTGAATATATATTTCTCCATACTCCCCTTGTACTATGCAACTTTTTAAAGTACCAAAAGTTGGGGCAGTTGGTACATATTCACAATTCGATTTTTTTAATGTAGGTTGACACCTAAAAATAAATTTTATCATTATCTGTCACTCTGTGCAGATGATTAAGAAGAAAGTACAAAAATGTTAAGCTCATGAGGACAGTGAACAAAATTGAGCTGGTTTAATTTGTTCCAATTTCTTAAACACTTCGCACAGGTTACCAAGAAGCCCTGTACATATATAACTTCTCAGTCAGTTTATTCATCCACTAGACCACCCAAAAAGATAGCAAACTTATATAATGTAGGATAATAGATGCTGCACCCATTTTTTAAGTAGAAGGATTCCGTCTCTGTTGGAAACAAATGGTTGTCACCGGATGTTTGTGTTTTCTTGAAGTTGCCTTGAAAATATCTGCCCCTGTTCAGTTTCAGTCTCCTGTTGCCAAGAAGTATGACATCATTGCGGTCTCGGTTACTCAAGAAAAAATGTTTCAGGTGGGTTTTATGCACCTTTCAGTTATGTCTTGCTAAAACTTTAGCCGCGTGAATCCTAACAGACTACTGGGGCAACACAAGCTCTCTATTAAATCACCATGATTACCAGCGTACCCATCAGGAAAACTCCTGAAAATCAGAACAAATAATAAAAATTATATTTTAAACTTTAAATGCCCTCACACATATTTAAGCTAATCTTGATTAGAGCTGTGCTCTAAAATTTATTAATGGATGGACCCCTAAATGATTTTGATGGTTGTGTATTAATGGATTAATTTGGTGAGGTGCTTGTGAACATTAAAGGACAACTTGATATCCTTTGCACTAACCCCGTGTTTTATCAATCAATGTTATTTATCTCACATCCCTACTGGTCAAAGCAATGAATCTCCATTTATGCCTTCCCACCCCTGTTCATTCTATGTTGAATCGGTTGGTGGTGTCATTCGGATGTGCGATCCCATTGGTTTCCTGTCTGAAATCACCTAGAAAAAGTTATAGCCCTTTCAGAGTTAGATTTTTTCGGAGCGGACACACTCCCATGCCGAATTTTTTCTCGGATGATATTGTCAAATAAACACAGTTGTTTATTTTTGGCTATATAGCAGGGAAAAAAATGACACGGATAATGGTACATGCTTCCTTGGTATGATCATCGCATTCCTATCATCCAAAAATAATAATACATGCAGCACACTGGAGAAGAGTGTCGTATTCAGTACTTTTTTCATGATGTCAGAGTAAGAATCTGATGTCAAAGTTGCCTCTTCTGCCCGTGCATGACAGGCTGTCATCTCCTGAGTCCAAGCTTCTGAGTCAGAGTGCGAGCCAGGCTCGCACTCTGACTCATCAGATGACAGCTTGTCATCCATGCTTGGCTCATATTCAGAGTTGGTGGTGCTGCCGCTCCAATGGGCAATTAAAGGTTCTGTGCAAGCAGCCGTCTCAAAGCGATCATGCAGCCACTCTTAAGGAAGGAGCACTTTCGTTTATTCAAGCTTGACCAGATAAACCAGAGCGAACAGCCGATGAAAGAACTACAATAGAGGGCAGAGAGATCCTGGAGAAAACGCACCAATGAAAGGAGCATCCTCATCGTTCGAAAGGAGAGGTCTTTGTGAAAACAGTGAGGGATGGAAAGATGGCGATGAGGAAGGATGGCTAGCGAAGCTGTGCATGTGGACCCCTTAATGGCGAACTGCACCTCCACCACAGGTTGGCCTGGTATTGCACTATCTTCGGTATCAGCCCACGTATAGGGTGTGCTTAATGCCTGCTTCACTTCCGCCGCGGGTCGGCCTGTCATTGCACTATCTTTGGGATCGACTCCCATATGGGGAGTGCTTAACTATGGTCACTCAAATTAAAACCAGGGTTTAAAGCTGTATTGTTGCTCCATCGCGACGATCGGAATGCAGTAAAAAAGTGCGCAAATTTTGTGAATTTGTCCATGAGGAGCACATTTCCCACTGGCATGTTTATCTTATATATATATATATATATATACTGCCAGCCTAAGAACCATTTCAGGAGTTGAAAACACTAAAATGGGTACAATATGAGGGGTAACCAAAACAACACAAGCATTTCAGCAAAACAGCATGTCAGTTTTAAATGCAATGTACTGTACAAACACAAGAATAAACACCTACACCAGTAGAAAAATTAAGGTCTTCATATCATATTACGATAAAAAGAATTTCATGTAGTAAATGTTGCACAAATCCTTCAACATGAGGCTAACATTTTGGCAACTGTTTATCATCTAGCAAAGCATTAAATTGCTGTATGACAATGTCAGTTATTAAGGCTCTCACAATGGTTCTGACATGAAATTCGGTTTTATTTCGAAAGGTGTACACCTGCTCTTTTGCTATTTTACTCAACCTACTTGTTGTTCTTTCATGATGTGTCACTATTGCTGCAAGTTTAGCAAAACATTTTTACTACATTTGGCCAGTATCTATACTGTCTAATCTATGCTGTCCCTTCTTGCTCACAGCATCTCTGCAACCAGGGAGAGTTTGACATAGTCTGCCTTCCACTTGACGATCGGCTCCCATTTGTGGTGAAGCGAACACAGTATGGAGCAGTGAGTGATACATTTTGTAGGTCTCCTAAATGCATGCCACTGTCACTATCATGAACTCTTTCCTTGAGCAATATCAGTATGTAAAATTCAGATAAATAATCACAAGAGTCATTCAGGTGAAATAATAATTGTTTTAAGTTTTATTTGTTAACACTTTTCTCTTAGTACCTATTCTTATCGATAACCTGCTATCAACAGTTACAAATTTGTATTTTGCCTCTTTCTGAGCGCTCGCAGATAGCTACCGCTATTTAATAGATTATTTAAAAACTATATAGTCAGTTTTGGTTTTCGGTTTTCTTTTTCTGCAGCACATGTATTTTTAAAGTGCCTCCGGAGAAGGGGCGTGGTCGGTGCGATGAGCATTCATAGGTTCCAAGATGGCGTCGCCACTGCGCGCCGCTCATGCATGGAAACGTCACACTTCTACTTACTTCAATGCATCTGCATGCAAGCTTTTTGACTTTGAAAGCAGCATTGACGCAGAAGACAACTTCGGTTCGTCAGATTTCACTACAGAGTTTTGCTTTCTTCGCCGAACCGTTTCAAAGCTGCCGTACACTAATACAAAGATATCCTGCGTGTTCTAAAGGTCACAGTTCTTATCTGCCTGATGTTAACAGCCTTTGGTCGGTATCATTTGTCATCGTCCACGCAAGGAGTCGAGTTTCGTGCGGAAAGACTGTCGGTAGTCGACTTTGGCATCGCGCTAGGGCTAGTTACTAGAATTAATGTTCTTTTATATCTCAAGAGATTTTTTACATAAAAGGTTATATTTGCTAGAATATTACACAGATCCTTTGTATTGAAGATGTATATTCTGAAAATTTTTAGATGCCTTTCTGTGCCGAGTAACAATGTCATTCTTGTATAACTCTTCCTTCTACAAAACACTGCTTTAGATATATTTTATTCTTTTTAATACACATGTTTGGGAATAATACCAGAAGATAATTTCTTCCTCTTCTATTTGATTCAATACACTTTGGTATGAAGTGTGCTCTGTGATACAGGGTGTCTACCGATAGGGAAAACCAGGAATACTCAGGGATTTTGAATAGTTTGGAGATACTCAGGGAAAAATCTGGGAATTTGTGCTTCTATCAGGGAAAATTAGCTGTAATTTTATTGAAGGGGAACGAAAGTCACGCTAATGCTGACTTCAAGTAACAGAGGGGGACCGTAACGAATCGTCTTTGACGCCATGTCGTCAGCTGGAGGAGTTGCCAATGTGCCGTCAACGAACGGTTTTCTGGACGGCTGATCTTTGGGACATGCCCGATAATTCAGACAGCTTCATGGCACCACCACGTAACCCATAGAGTCAACATATAGGAACGCCTGAAATTTCGGATGCGAGAACCCTTCGCCGTCCGATATTACCGACTTTTTCCCGTGGCTGCAAGTCCGAAATGGCATTAATCAAAGCCACCATCGCCGCCATTTTTATTATCTCGCCACCTCGAACCGCGCTCTCGCATGCAGATCCGCTGGTAGCCGTGGCCACCACCACGGCAACACTATATGTAGGTGCTTTGACGTTTGCTATTAAGCTTCTTGTCGTTTGGTACTATATCTTTCTTTGAAAGAATTCGCCACTGTCAGCAATGGCACTGACTCCACCTTCGTAATCTTCGCGATTGGCTTCGAAACTCGGAAAGCATGGCGTGATGAATAATGCCGGTTCCCGAAAATCAGCTGCGCCTCACAGCAGTGTTACGCGATGAAGCATACGCTAAGTATTGCGGTGAAGCATACCAAGAGTGGGAAGGGGCAATTGTCACGGGACATAATTCCTTAATTATACACGCGTTCACACGCAGTCTCTTGTCACAGTACGAGAACATTGTCGGAGCACGCTATGTTCAAATTAATCGTCACAAGGGCTGGCGAGTTCGAATTACTCGGCGTTTTTTCCCATTGGAATACACAACTTTGACAGGACCACAGCATCAATTCAAATTAACCGGAAGTTCAAATTAAGCCTGTTCGAATTAATGAGATTCGACTGTACTAAGTAACACATGTGGCTGAAATAGGTGTTCTGCATCTACCGCCATGGCCATTAGTGGCACTACCTAATACTCCCAGTGCTAAATTTAGCACACACGTAGGCATACTCTAGTTTAGAAAGTTGGTGGGGCCCATCCACTGCTATAGCTCAATTGGTAGAGTGTCACATGTATCATGCAGAGGTTGTGGGCTCAACTTCCACTGGTGGCAAGCTGTCTTTTCTTCTAATTTTTCCCTTTTGCATAGGAACTATACATTTAATTTTTTTATGAAGTTTATTTCTCCTATGCTTCCCTTAGCTTCATGTGGTTGTTATTAACAAAAAAATATTATGCAGAAACTCCACTGGAGTTGTCTAAGTATGCGTAAGTATTGTGCCACAAAGCTCAGTGTCGTTATCACTGTTATCAAGCTTGATCTACCCAGTATAAACCTTTATTGACCGCTATCAACCCTTATTGGGTTGTTAGGTATCAACCTTATTGCAGTCAATTCGTGCCTTATCAACGCAGAAAGTTGGGCTAGTTGGTGTTGATGCATTTGCTGTGACATAGTTACTAGCGCTAACAAGACTAACAGAAAAAAAGTTGGGTCAGGACAGAGCATTAGTGTCCTGTCGCTTTGTCCTGTCCCAACTTTTTTTCCATTAGTTTTGTTAGCGCTAATAACTATGTCACAGCAAATGCCTTATCAACCCTTATTCATCCTTATCAACCTAATTGGACTTTATCCCACTCTTATTAACCTTATCAGAATTGCTCCAACCATTTTAAGCCCTTATCGCTCTTTGGCACGTTATCCATCTGTGTCGAACCATTATCGGCTCTGAGGAAGCTCATATAGCCCCTCATCACTCCTTATTATCCTTATGAAGTCATTGACTGCTTCATCTGTGTTGCACAATGCAAAGCCCATGAGCCTTCAGAGATTGGTGGTATTTCAGTCGATGAAGGAGCACCCCAACGGAAGGTGCATCCCCAACCACCAAACCGAATCAGGGATGTGGCCTGTTTGGCATTAAATTTTCGCAAAATCAGAATTTTTCGAATGTCTACAATGCTTCAAGTTGGCTCTATATGTAGTCCTAGAGATGGCTTTTATTCTACCATCACCAAATCTTTCAACTTTCATAGAAACTGTTCTTTTTTGAGATTTTTTTTGTACCACTGGTACAACACATTCATATGGTTCAGATATACTCACTTTCTGCAAGCGTGGGTGTTTAGCCCAGTTGGTAAGACACTTGGCTTCCGAATGTCGGCTCATACGTTGGAAACTCACCACCACCACCACCGTTTCTTCTTTTGAATTTATTGTTTTTTTCTTATGCATTAATTTCTTTGTAGCGATCAATCGTGCACGACAAACAGATTAACAGATTTCTTCATTTGGTAGTCATAGAAAAGCTTATGCATTTAAAATCAAGTCCCTTGGTTCCCCTGACCATTCATGCCCATATTATGTTTTGAGCCAGTAAAGTTCACTAGTTTCGGCAACCGTCTTGTTTTGATGTTGCAGTTATGTGGCGACGCATCTTTGTCAGGCTCTTGTAGACTAAAATTTAACCCACAGCTATAAAAACTCGTCATTTTGTTGCTTAGGCTACTTGACTTACACAACATCAGACAAAAAGCATGTTGCACAAGTTATTGTTTTCTGGAAACCAGGCACATTGTTAGCGATGCTATGGTGAGTATGCATGGAATAGACAACTTCATGTTGCTATATTAGACCATGCATCTTTCCACTTTTTATTCTGGGTTGGCACTCAGTTATTCAGCTTGTGTGTGTGGCTCCAAAACTGTCTATTTGGTGCTGGGAGGAGGAGGGGGGGGGCTGAGAACTTCTACCTTTTCTTAGATAACATCCTGCACAGTTACCTTACCATACATCTTGTGTAATGAGTAGTATAGCTGATCCTTTATAGTGTAAGACCAATTCTGTAAGGAATTGTGTTCACGATTCTTGTCTGTTTTTTTTTTTTGTGCAGGCCACAGGTCGGGGGCTCTTCTTTGAAATTCAGTATGCTCCGTGCATCCGTGATGAGTCTTCTCTGCGGAACACTATTGCTAACTGCCAGACTCTCATGCATGCAGGCAAAGGCAAGGTAAACATGCGTTCTGTTCTGCACTTGTTTTTAATAAGCTTTTTTTACAGATTGGAAATCTGAGTCAATACTGAAGGGTGCCAGATTGTGTCACTCTATAAATGCATAGTAAAATATCATACAAACAGACAAACTTTATTGTGCTCCAAGTATTTTAATCTGGGCCTTCTGCTTTTGAGCATCGGTGCCTTAGGTCACTCTTTGGCAAATTCTGACACACAAGGCCTTGTGGATTATTGGGAAGGTTTGGTGGAGTCTGCGGTGATTCCATTGAGATTTACAATTCATGAGCATCACCTTATTATGTAAAATGACTAAATTTCTAGAAACAATTATACAGAAATTGTTCGTTACTGTTTAACTAGACCTAGTCATCCTTTGTAATACAGTAAAACCTTGTTATTTTGGACTTTACGTGATGACCGAAAAAAAATGTCAAGATTAACCGAATTTCGAATTATCAAAGGTATCCAGAAAACAATAAGCAAATATTTACTGCTTCAACATGCTTTTATTTAGTGAATGAATAAGAAAATCCTGTTTCTATTTTGCACAAAAGCAATGTGGAAGCTGCAACTCTCTTCATGTCGGGACTCGTTGGCTCTCGCAGCGGCGATCAAGGCCTTGCGACTTCCTTCTCAGTATGGCCGCAGCGCACGCCTTCATTTGCGACAAGTTTTGCACTCATCCGCGTGATCATCCACATTGTTTTCTCGCCAGTGAGCTGACTGCCAACAGATTGTCCGTCCACGGCGATGTAGTTGGTGCTCTTCGTCTTCAACAGCCGTGCATGGAGTCAAAATGAAACTACTGCTTTACGCAACCGCTGCAGAAGAAACCATGGCCGCTATCAACGCGATTATGAATGGCAACTTTGCGGTGCTGAAGGCACGCGGCCAACGCATGCACTGATAACGAACCTACTGTTCAGTGCAACTGCGGACGAAACCACGGTCGCTATCGACGCGATCATGTATGGCAACTACGCCATTTTTTGTGGCACGTGGCCGACACACCGTAGCAAGTCAAAACGAAACTACCGTTTTCTGCAACCGCTGCAGAAGTAATTGTGGCTGTTATCGACTCCATCTTGGATAGCAATTACGCAGTTATGAAAGCACGTGGCCAATGCGGTGTTATGCGCGGCAGTAAACAGAAGAATAAAGGCATTGAAGGCACAAATAGGCACCAAGCGTTCTGGTGCTGCTGCCATTAAGGTATAATTTGCGCTGACTATGGCAATATGGACAATTTGCCATAGCTGTTTTGTTTCAGTTGGACGCTAGCGCCGTTTTCGCTCTTTCGCGTCACAAATTTGCGGCGCTCCTCGCTCAGTGAGCTCCGAAAGTTGTCCGAATTAATCAGTGTGTGGCCAAATCTAATTAACAAGAGTTTGATTGCATTCAATAATGCATACGCCTGCCAAGACCAGAGGACAAGTCCAAATTTTCGAATTAACGAGGGTCAAATTAACAATGTTTTACTGTATTACTGTAGTATCTTTTATGCACCTCATGTAATTGTTATGAGAACGAGGACAGAAGAGGTCCCGATCACTAGTGCTAAAAGCTCGACATGTCAGCTTTTAGTTCTTTGAAATATTGGCTATCATACGTTCTTGTGCAAAGGCTGTGTTTTTCTTTCTTACATTTAAGTCCGGCATTCTTGGATGCATCTCACACACGATTAAGGAGTAAATTATAAATGCACACGTAAACGCTCAAAAACATAAGTGTGCTTGCGCCATATATGACAACCTTGGGAAGCGTTTGTTTAGCTACAATTGCTACCTCATTCATCATAATTGCCATATACAGTGAAATCTCCTTAAACCATAGTTGGCCGGAGCTCGGAAAAAGTATGTACTAAACGGTAGTACTGTTTAACCGAAATAGCATGAGATCGCCCACTTACCTTTCGAAAACGGAACTCAAAGAGAGTGCGATGAAAGGGGGAAAAAACATGCAGTATTTATTCACTTCGCGCGACTAAAATGTTATTTTTGTTTGATGCTGCGGTAGCCTAGCACGACGACAGCGGCCTCAAACTTACTGAAGCTGCGTGCCAGCTTTTCAGCCAGCCCCCTCTTCTCAGCAAACACTCGCATGGCAGATTCCTTGTTGGCATTACGTATTCTCCGTGCACGCGCACAGTAGTGCTGCAGAAGTCCTGGGGCGCCTTTTTCATTGCCTGGTGCCGCAGTTTGGAATACTTTTCGTTTGGAATAGAGTTACGTTATCGTGCCCCTGTTCTCGTCGCGACGATTGCATTCATGAGGCTGACGTAACGCGCAGCTTCTGCCGCTGTCGGGCATAAATCGCCCGTGCTGTCGCTTTCCGTGTCGACTTCATCACTGTCGCTATCTGACACTTCGGCAACAACAGAGGCAACGATGGCGAAAAGTCGAACCTCGTAACCGACATCTCTTCGCGGTCGCGGCAGCACTGCCGAGCAACTTCGCATTCCAAATTCCACACACCGTAGTCAACAGCAGATCCCTGTTGCGTGCCAGCGCCGACTTCTTTGTGTCACGTTCGATAGCACGGACGATGTCCAGTTTTTCTTCTATGCTGAGCACCCGGTGTCTTTTTCATCCGAGCTTCAGCATGACGCGAGTCCTCCGTTGCACGACGCCACAACGCTCTCTGGCACACGATCTGGCACGGCGTCGGAATGATGTTGATGTTGATGTGGCTCCAGGTGCAAATGCACAGGGCGCTTGGAGGCCGTTGTTCCGATCTCTGAGGCTTGTTCTGCCAGGCCGCCCGATGGAGACAACGCACCGTGTTTGAGCGACGAAATGTAGAAACGCTACGTTTTAACCGATGCGTACGTAATAAGCTGGTACAGTTTATGCGGATACAAAGCACATTATGTTCAATGGCCGCTGAGTCGTGGATTTGACTTTACTACTTTTAAAACGAAACTAATGCTTAAGCGGGTACGGCTTAACGAGGTTTTACTGTAACCATGTAGCTCAGGCAGATCTGAAGTTCAGTTCACAAGAACTGTGCTTTTCAAAAGTTATGGCCAACTGGGATGTGAGCTCAGAAGTCATGCCACACACAAAATTGTACACTGAAAAAAAGGGCAAAAGTATTCACTTAAAATGTTAACAGTATGTACAGGAATGTGACAGTGAACAGAAGCTGCGTACATTGGAGGGGGCATGAGAGTAGAGGAAGTTCACTGCGCAGACACATTCTCTAAGACTTGTGAACCCTGGTGTTCATGTATGCAGTTCAGTGTGCAGTGGCTCACCTGTATGCTATTCACACTGCGCATAACAGTGGATCATAAGCACGATGGCAAAAGCTGTGGTACATCGGGATATTGATTACCTATACGACGATTTTGATGCTTAGTCTATGTGGTTGGCCCAACAGTCTATCAAACGTTAAAACAAACAGATTGGAGAGGAGCATAGTATGCTGCCCCAGTATAAGTATATACATCTTAGGTTCTGTTGTGATACCACATGGAGATAGTGCAGCCAAGGTAAGGCTGATGATGTGCATGCTTAGGAGTTAGGGTACACATGATGTGCAAATAATTTCAAAATTATATATACAGTCCATCCCAGATATATTGAACTTGAAGGAGGCAGCAAAATAGTTCAATATATAGATAATTCGAAAGACACAATATGCCTCTCTGAAGCTTATCTAAAAACTCCTCACGTCTCGAACAAGACTCCTGAAATCTTGATAAGCCGGAATTTAATGATTTGTTACTCCAAGGCCACGTCAAATGCAAAAGTTTACTTATTTTTTTATTTTGCAGATGAATGTTGCAAGTCACTCACACTGCAGAACATTATTTGATTAACTGATCATAGTGCTAACCCTAAAAGCATGTGTCGCAGCAGTAAGCCTTGACGCAGTGCGCCTTGCATGCGTCAAATTGCTTGTTGCACATTTTTATTGAGGATAAGGTAGAAATGAATGCAGCGCAGAAGCAAACCAGCCTACGTGCGCCATGCTGCCATCAACGCACCTGCACTGTGAATAGCGCACGGGCATACCCAGCCACATCTCTTCTACAATGCACCTTCTCAATGGCTGATCATTACAAATCAGTGACGAGTTAATCAGGCAGATGCTGTTAGATTCGAAAGTGGCTTTCAGCCTGCAGAACGGCAGGACACCCGAATCCATTCCCACGGATGCATCTCTGTGAAGACAAATGAATTGTTTTCAGCACGAACTCTGTGACCACAAAGGGCACAGCGATGATCCTTGCGCACCGTTGCTGTGGTAGTCTTTCCATGAAGGCCAGAAGGGGCATTCGGGGGTTTTGTTAAATCCAAACTAATGTAAAAATTTGTACAAATAGGGGTTGGAGTCAGATTCATTCTGGCCGCTCGCAGAAACCTAAAATGCCGCTCATGGAAACTTTACAAGACTAATTCAGTGGTGAAGACATCTCCAGTTTGGCATACCATGCCTGGAGCCACTCCGTGAAAAGAGTGGGTACCATCCACGCTTTCATGTGAAGCACATGTATCAGACAGGGGGGCATCTTTTGGGTTCTTAAAGCAGTGTGGCGATCCTGTTTCCAATAACGAACAGGCCGCAGGTAGTACACTTCACTGCACAGCGGTCCTTTTTGCTATCAGTATGCTCCACTGTATTATGTGGCTGGGTTGCGGTTAAACCTACTAAAGCAAATCCACCAATATGGAGCGCAAATAAGACCGTTGCTACATGAGCCATTCACATACTGACACGCACCTTGCTCATTTTTGCTGTTGCCCTTCAGAATTTGGCAAAACAGTACCATTTCGTTGGCATGAATAATTCTGGTGATGTGAGAAGTGACTGTGATCCCATTAACAGAACCGCACTTTCAGGGGCTTAGCATTCAGTATATTGAATGTGGTGGTTAATGGAAGTTCGATATGCACGTAGTACAGTGCTTTTACAACTGTTCAACTCTTACAATTGTCCAGTATAGGCTATAATTTGATATATCCGAGATTAATATATCTGAGAATGATTGTATATTTGTTAACTTTATATAGACTCAATATTAAAATTTGGCCCTTGGACAGCTATGGTCGACGTGAGGTGAAGCGCAAGAGAGCACGTAGGACAACAGAAGAGGACGAAGACACACGTTGAATTGCATGTGGTTGCTTGCGAATGCACGCAAGCGCTGTGTTTTCGTTTTGTTCTGTTGTCCTACATTCTCTCTTTTGCTGCACCTCAAGTGGTGAAATACCAACTAGCCCACCAGTCTGTTCTTTAGCAGCGTGTCTACCAACCGGGAAAACCAGGAATTCTCAGGGATTTTGAATAGTCTGGAACTATTCAGGGAAAACTCAGGGAATTTGTACTTTTATCAGAGAAAATTAGCTGTAAATTTATTGAAAAGGAATGAAAGTCGCGGTAATTCTGGCTCGCATAAGAGAAAGGGATTCTAACAAATAGGTATTTTGACGCCTTGTCGTCGGCTGAAGGAGTTGGCAGTGTACAGTCAAAGACCGACTTTCCGGGTGCCTGATAATTTGGACGGCTTCGCGGCACCACCACGTACCCCATAGAGTCAATCTATAGGAATGTCTGAAATTTCGGATGCGCAAACCGTTCGTCGTCTGATTTTTTGCACCTTTTGCTGTGACCGCGGGTCCGAAACGGCATTAATAAAGCCACCACTGCCGCTGTTTTTATTACCTTGCTGCCGCAGTAAACGCTAGGCCTAGCTGCTTCAACATTCGCTATTAAGCTTCTTGCCGTTCGGCACCTTGTTCTTCATTGAAAGGATTCGCCGCTGTAAGCAATGGCACCGACTCCATCTTTGTGGTCCTCGTGATTGGCTTCGAAGCTCGGTAAGCATGGCGCATTGCATAATGCTGGTTCTCGAAAGTCAGCTTCGGTTCAATACAGAAATGTTACGTGGTGAAGCATAACAAGTGTGAGAAGGGGCAATTATCATGGGACACAGTATCTATTCCTTAATTATACATGCGTCCACCCGCCATCTCCTGTCACAGTACGGGCACTGATATGCCTAATGAGTGTACTGGTAGGCCTTTTCAGATGTGCTTGTGGCAGTTTGAGCCCTTAATGCCAGTAAAATACATGCATTCATTTTTTCGAACTGCACGATCTTACGGACGTTTTTGCTGCCCATTTAGAGTCCGAAAAATCAGACGTTGTCTGTACAACTGATGAATAGGATGCTTCAAATTGTCCGTAGGGCAAACGCGTGGTAGAAGGAGAATGAGAACAGAAAGGACCTATGCATTGAGGAATGAACAGGAAAGGACGCGTGCCGCCACTTCTTTCAAGGAGCTTGAGCTCAAAAAACAAAGTGTTTGCTGATGCCGAAATGCAGGTATCCTTCATCCAAACCAAGATAAACACTTTAAAGCAGTGAAACACAACACTGAGGCATTGTGTGCGGGCTGAGAGTATGTCAGGACAGTTGAAGTTGACACACCAGCTGTTGAGAGAGAATCTCACTTGTGACAAAGTTCAGGCCTCATACCAATGAGCTTGCTATCAATCGACAAAAATAGCTCATATTTGAAAACATTTGTTTCTGTATGGATCTCTTTTTTATTCGTATTTGAGGATGTTTGACTTGATTTGCAATTAGTGTTACCATTTTTTTTTTCAAATATATTTTATTCATTGTGCATTTTTCTAACCCCTCCCTTCTGATTTAATTTTGAATATATAATAAATGCTACTCCTTACTATTTACACTGGGTTAAGTCGCCTTTTTATTCGTGTTTATTAGAGAGTGACAGCATTGGGCGACATGGTGTCAGCTCGTCTAGACATAAAACAAAGTTCTGCGTCACTCGAAGAATTTTGCAAAGGCAGTCAGGGAAAACCTAGAAAACTCAGGGAATTTGGAAATGTCAACTAGGTAGACACCCAATTTTCCTCAGGTATGGTCTTTACAAAAGATATACAGTAACTGGTTGGAATAACACTTTAGAAAAGGATCCAAATTAGTAAAAAAATAGCCAACTTATTCAAGTATTATGGGCAGCAGTTGCTCAATAAAACACCACCTGCTTTATACGCTGTTGTACTGGCACTGTTTATGAAGTTCGACTGTCTTTTGGTAAGACCTAACATTGTCCAGACTGTTGCACTAGTGTTTATGTCAAAGGACATATTAATTCAGTGGTAGTTGCACATAGCTCCCATTTATCATGTCACTGTTGCTTGCGCGGTTGGGTGAGAAATTTTGCCAACACATCCATTCTTATGAGGCACCTAGGTCGGTGGGCTTGTGCGATAAGTGTTTTATGTCAGAAAGTGTGTGTGTCCATGTGCGAGTCGGCCGTCGGTCTAACATCTGTCGATATAACAAACGGTGAATTTGGCCATCATGATTTCACCTAACTATGCATGTTCCAGTTTGCCTTTCAGACTTCCTGTTATCATTTTAGTTGCTTCATCGTATTGTTTTTTGTGTGCTTCATGCTGTACATAACCATCACATGTTTTCAGTAGACCATTTGAAGGGCAATGCTCATTTCTACAAGGTCTAATGTAAACTACTTGGTTGAGGCATCTGCAGCCTGTGAATTGCTTTGCACTGAGACCATAGCTGCAGTGGCAAGAGAAACAGAAGTGCCTAAGTGCTACAGCTTTTACTTTAGTACAATTTCCTTTATTTGTATACTTGTAGCTCTCCAAGAAGTTATAGTACATACATTTGAGAATTGGTGCATGCAGTTGTCATTTTACGCCACCCGGATTCCAACAGCTGTGATCTATCTATCTATCTATCTATCTATCTATCTATCTATCTATCTATCTATCTATCTATCTATCTATCTATCTATCTATCTCTATCTATCTATCTATCTATCTATCTATCTATCTATCTATCTATCTATCTCTATCTATCTATCTATTCATTTATTCATTCATTCATTCATTCATTCATTACCTCAAATACCCCATTTGGGGTTTTACATGAGGGGTGGGCATATCTCGGTTATATTTTCAATGAATGCCTTGAACGATGAATTACTGGAGTGGTGCACTGCTTCAGCAGGTAGATGATTCCACTCTTTCGCTGTTTGAACGAAGAAAGAGTTAAGATGAGTGGTGGTGCGAGCTGGAGGGGGACAAACAGCCTTTGAATGGCTATGATGAGATGAAGTGTGATGCGCAGGCATCGTGATGTCGGTCTGGTGAAGCAGCGAGCAATAAAACATGTAAAAGAGACACAGTCTTGCTGTTTTGTGGTTGTGCTTGAGGGTTGGAAGGTTCAGAGATGATATAAGTGTAGCGCCGCTAGCGTGGTAAGAGTAGTCAGAGTGAATGAACATTGCTGTGTGATTCTGTATGGATTCCAGTGCTGTTGCCAGGTTAGATTGGTATGGGCCCCACACTGAGCATGCGTATTCCAGTTTGGGTCGAACAGGTGTTAAATGTGCGAGTAGTTTTACTGAAGGGGGAACAAGACGTAGATTATGGCGCAAGTAGCATAGTACACGATTGGCATCCTTGCTAATGCTGCAAATGTTTGAGGACCAACCGAGGTTACTAGACAAGTTAATACCTAAGTACTTATAAGAAGTCACAACATATATTTCAAATAACTTCATATTCTTTGTAATTGTACGTTGTTGTAGTTTGCTTTCCTGGTTTTACTTTGCTGTTTGTGACATGGTACTTTATGTGAGTTCTTACTTCTGCAGGGGATCATCATAACAAGTGGAGCATGGATGGTAAGTGGCAAATACTGTATTTACTCGAATCTAACGCGCACCTTTTTTCCAGTAAACTGAGTCCAAAAATTGCATCCTCATTAGAATCGAGTACGACCCTAAATCTGCATTACCATATCGCCACCGGCATTCAAAAAATGGCTGCTTCGTACGCGCTTCTCTCTAGCTGTCGTAGCTTCCTCCATATGCATACCTCCATGTTGCACGTGTAACCAGGCGCTGGTGTAACCTAGACTACCACCTATCTTCCTGTTTTCTGCGTTTATTCAATCAGCATGAAAGTGCCGACTGCGAAGACACGCTGAGTCCACCATGATGCCACATTTAAAAGGAAAGTTATCATGTGCACGGAGACGGACGAAAATCGGGCCGCATCACGGGCGTTCGGAGTTCCCGAAACTTGCGTGTGGGACTGGCGCAAACAGAAGAATATTTATGCCAGCAAAGCAACAAGGAAGGGTTTTAGTGGACCGAAGCATTGCCACTTCGCCGAAACAGAAGAGCTGCTCACGGAATGCATGCAAGAGCAGCAAGCGGCACAGCAGCCTATGACGACCGATCTGCTCAAAGTACAGGCAATGCAGTTAGCCCTACAGAAAGGGCTAATGAGGAGTGACTTCAAAGTGAGCAGGTGCTGGCTGTCAAATTTTATGAAAAGAAAAGGCTTTTCTCTTCGAAGACAGGCAGGGGTATGCCAAAAATTGCCCGAAGGATATGAAGAGAAATTGCACAGTTTTCAGCGGTATGTTTTGAAGTTGCACCATAGAAGTGGCTACCACTTCAGACAGACTGGAAATGCCAATCAGATGCTGCTCTGCTTTGACGTGCCTGCCACTACAACCTTTGAAGAGAAGGGGGTGAAGCAAGTGCGTGTTTTGTCTTCCGGCCACGAAAAAACTAGTCATTGCAATGCTTTGTTGCACTGTGGATGGGCACAAGCCACCCCTGTATCTTATCTTCAGACGGAAGACGCTGCCGAAAGGAATCGTGTTTCCGAGTGCAATTTCATGCAATTTTAAAGCGAAGCTTTCTTTGCAGCGTCTGACAGGTTTTGACGCTGCATTGGTCAGACTGTGTGGATAGCAGCCTGCTGATAGTGTCGTCCCACTATGGATGACACTATCTTCTGCAGCGGTGGAGTGGATGCAAAAGCTTTGCAGGCTTTGCTTAGTACCGTCGATGTGAAGATATTGCAAGATTTCATGAAACCTTATCTTTGGCCGCCAACTTGCAAAAGCAAAAAATACAATTTTTTGTCATTAAAATTTGTTTTTTCAATAGCCTGATACATAATTTGAACATTCTTACAGCCTGTTTCGTGTAAGAAAAGTCTAACAGTAACATTACTTATTTGTATAAAAGGTGAAATTTCAATGTATTGAAATTTTGATATAACAAAGTAAGGTGCTGATTTTACTGACTTCGTTATATTGAGCTTTACCTGTATGTGCTTATTTAGCCTGTTTTCAAATCATGATCAGCAGCAACATTAAAGCATTGTCAGTGTAATTGTCAGGGCTCATTGTTATTATCAATTGCAGTGTTTTCACTTAGTAGTAAAAACATCGCTGCGCCAGTCACTGCGTAACTGGCACAGCATAGCCTTAGTCGCTTTTGCGCCATTAAACCGAATCTAACTTTCACTTAATCCATAAGAAGCATAGGTGAAATTTTAATTTCGATTCTGCAATATATATATTGCCACAATTCGATGTCACATGCTAGGCATGTTGAGGGGCTCCCAGAAGAAGACAACGACGAAGGTGCCAAGACAGCTATATAAACGATATAGCTTCGACCGAAGTCTTTTATGGCTTTGTCTGTGACACACTGGTGGAGTTGCTAGGTACACGTCTATGGTACTCTGACCCCCAGGAACTGGAAGCGGACAACCTATGCAAAAGCCGACAGCTTCAAAGACTGCCTCCGGAATACGGCCTGCAAGATCTACCGAGGATGTGCACCAAGACAGCAAGCCAGACACAGGAGACATATGGTACGGGACAGCCTTCTGCGTCGCTGGTTCTCCACACGCCACGCGGGCCCCGGCCGTTCCATGGTGAGCCTTTTGAGGACGTGTAAGACTGGCTCGATGACTTCGATCGTGTGGCTGACGTCAATTATTGGGATGAACAGAAAAAGTTAAGGAACGTGTACTTCGCCCTAGAGGACTCTGCCCAAACATGGTTCGCTAACCATGAGCCATCCGTCACCACCTGGCAAGAATTTCAACGGCAGATACACGATACGTACAGCAGTCCCGCAAGAAAAGAGCAAGCAGAGCAAGCCCTTCAGAGTAGGGTTCAAAAGCCGAACGAAAGCATAGCCATGTTCGTAGAGGATATGTCACGGCTTTTCAAGCATGCTGACCCTGGCATGACAGAAGTGAAGAAGGTCTGTCTGCTGATGCGTGCAGTGAAAGAGCAGCTGTATGCTGGACTGATGCGAAGGCCTCCAGCTACAGTAGCTGGCTTGTCAGTGAGGCGACAACAATGGAGCGAGCCCTTCAACAACGCTCCGCGGTCTACGATCGCCAAATCAGCCTGGGATCAGCACCTCCTCTCTCGTTGCCCTGTGACACCGATGCGCTTCGAGAGCTTGTGCGTAGTGTCGTGCATGAGGAGCTCGATCGACTACAGGGAGTGTGATTTCAACCGGCCGTAACATGCCTCACAGATATCGTCCGTGAAGAAGTCTGCCAGGCGGCACAGCCATTCGTGCAAACCAGACCTGAAGCCTCCCCCGTACTGACTTATGCGCAAGCAATGAGGCTACCTGCACAACCCGTGAACCACCGTAACCCGCCTTCTTCTGAAGAACCGCTGTGCCACTTCCAGGGCCAAGCTTCACATACAAATGTGTACGGGTCCACGAGCGCCCGAATCAATACGTGAAAGTCAGACGTGTGGCGTACACCTGACTATCAGCCACTCTGCTTCCACTGTGGCGAAGCGGGCCACTTGTACCGTACCTGCTACTACCGAAGCATAGGACTCCAGGGCTATCACCCCGGCGCTCATCGTCCACGTGAGGGAGAGCGCCCGACAGAAATCCGGCAATATCTGGCCAGTCAACCTTCGTCACCGTACACGCAGTTCCCACCAGTTGAACAGTCCCTGCCAACCACCCGTTCTCCGTCTTCGCAGAGGCACCAGTCATGATCACCACCTCCTCGACGATCGGTGTCACCTGACCGCTACACTACGTTCTCCACTTCCGTAGGCAACCGGCCCATGAGCCCAAGTCGGGGAAACTAAGAACAGCGACCTCCGGAGGTGGGGCCGCTGTCCAACGCACTTCGAAAGATCCTCCGCTGCAACACCCCGACGACGATGGCGATAACGACGACGACAACGATGACTGCGTACCTTCAGCACCTTCCTTCGAAAACCGTGAACCTGTTTCAGCCGACACATTCGTTTCCGTAGATAACCACCCAGTAACTTCTTTTGTCGATACTGGTGCTGATTATTCTGTCATGAGCATACAACTGGTTACTGCACTTCGCAAGGTGACGACACCGTGGCCAGGACCTCAGCTCCATACAGCTGGCGGTCATGTTCTCACACCGATTGGCAAATGCACTGCGAGGGTACAAATCCGTGAGGCCACATTTGTCGGTTCATTTATTATACTGGCAGAGTGCTCTAGGCAGGTCATACTCGGCATGGACTTTCTTCGGGAGTACGGCGCAATCATAAACCTTCACGAGTTGCTTGTCACTTTTTTGGCGAACATGCAACTCATTTGGACGACTATCACCCACAGTCCACGGTGGTATGCATTTCGGGTGACTGCGCTACTTTACCACCCCGGAGTACTGCGTTGATTACCGTAGGAACAGACGATGATCTTCCCCATCTCAGAATCGCTGAAGGCAATCTGTCAGTCTTGTTGGCTCGACAGGTTTGCGTAGCCCGCAGCATCTTGCAGCTGTCGTCACGGACTGCTCAGATTTTAGTGACCAATTTCAATCGTGAATACCAGCACTTCGCCCCACAAAGTGCCATTGCCTATTTGGAGCCAGTCAGTGACTCTCCTTATTTAACTGTAGGACACAATGATGGGGATTCTAACTGTGACGTACCAGCCAACAGCAATATTGATGTGAATTTTAAATTATCAGGTGAACAACAAGCTAGGATTCGAAGACTTTTACAGTCTTTTGCGGACTGTTTCGCTTCAACATCGAAGGTCAACCAAACCCCTATTGCCAAACACAGAATTATTACAAATCCCAATGAAAGACCCGTGCGCCAACGTGCCTACCGTGTTTCTCATAAAGAGCAAGACGCCAACCGAAATCAAGTCCAACAAACGCTTACCAACGACATCATACAGCCCTCCACCAGTCCATGGGCATCACCTGTGGTTCTGGTAAAAAAGAAAGACTGTACACTGCGTTTTTGCGTTGACTATCACAAGCTTAACAATGTTATGAAGAAGGACGTTTATCCCCTTCCCCGCATTGACGACTCTTTGGACCGCCTTCGACATGCTCGATACTTGTCATCGATGGACTTTCGCAGTGGCTACTGGCAAATAGAGGTTGATGACCGTGACCATGAGAAAACTGAATTTTACGCCTGACGGACTCTACGAATTCAAGGTCCTTCCTTTCGGACTGTGCTCTGCGCCTGCTACTTTTCAGCGCATGATGGACACGGTTCTATCAGTGGCAGTCATGCCTTGTCTATTTAGATGATATCGTTGTGTTTTCAGAAACTTTTGAGCAGCCCCTCCAGCGCTTACAAGCAGTTCTTGATGCAATTCGTACTGCTGACCTGTTTTAAAGCCTGAAAAATGCCATTTCGGGTATGACAAACCCAAATGTTTAGGCCATGTCGTCAGCTACGAAGGCATTCGACCAGCCCCCAACAAAAGCACTGCTGTTGCTTCATTTCCAATGCCTTCGAACAAACAAGAACTCTGCCGTTTTCTAGGGCTTTGTGCATATTATTGACGATTCATGGCTAACTTTTCATGTATAGCCGAACCTTTGCAATGGTTAACAAAGGATAATGTTTCGTTTGTCTGGGAGCAGGACCAACAAGAGGCCTTCTGTGAACTCCAGAAACGTCCGCACACACCTCCAGTTCTAGGACACTTTGACGAAGACAGTGACACCAAGTTGCGCACGGATGCCAGCAATGTTGGCCTTGGTGCCATCCGCGTACAGTGGCAAGATGGAGCCGAGCACGTCATTGTGCACTTTGTCCGCACTTTGTCTCCAGCTGAAAGAAACTATTCCACTACGGCGAAGGAATGCTTGGCCGTTGTGTGGGCAATTGCTAAGTTCCAACTATATTTGTACGGCCGATCGTTTCGAGTTGTGACAGATCACCATTCATTGTGCTGGCTCGCCAATCTGAAGGATCTATCTGGCTGTCTTGCACGCTGGAGTCTTCGCTTGCAAGAATACGATATGATGATAGTGTTCAAGTCCGGGTGTAAACACACCGGCGCCGACTGCCTGTCACGTGCTCCACTTCAACTGTCGCCATTCGACGTTGATGAAGAGAACGCATTTCTTTCCATTATCTCAGTATCAGACATCAGCAAGCAATAGCGCGATGATTCAGAACTCTGGCCTCTCATCGACTACCTTGAGAACCGTCTACCAGAGCCGCCTCGTATGTTTGTGTACAAGTTATCCTCGTTTTTTCTCCGCGATGGCGTCCTCTACAAATTGGGTTTGCACTCGACCGCAACCGCCTGCCTTCTTGTAGTGCCGTCTTCACTACGTGACGACATCCTGCGGGCCTCTCACGACGAGCCATCTTCGGGCCACTTGGGATTCACACGGACGTTTCCCGCATACGCCAAAAGTACTTCTGGCCTAACCTTCACTGTGACGTAAAGCAATACATGAAGACATGCCACGACTGCCAGAGGCGCAAGACACCACCCGTGTGTCCCGCTGGACTTCTCCATCCCATGGATCCTCTGTGGATCTCTTTTCAGCAGGTTGGCATAGATTTGCTTGGACCATTCCCCACGTCAAGGGCTGGTAACTGTTGGATCGCTGTTGGAGCTGATCATATTGCCATGTGTTCTTTGTTTGTGATGCTTTTACAGCAGAGCTGTATATCTCAGCCCTTCCATGCATTTTTCAATGTCCGTGCCTCAAAACTCCTGCGCTCTCCATAAGGAGGCAAAGCAAACCAGTGAGGCATGTGCTGACACCTGGTGTAACAAGAGGAAAGCTAGTAAACCACCCAATACATAATTTCATACAATACCGTATGTACCTGCGCAATGAACACTTCTTTTTCCAATAAATCGAAGCAAAATTGGGGGCTGCGTTCATTATGCAGGTAAATTTCATGGAGACACTTTCGAAACAGCATAAATAGAAAAGTAAGACGGTAATGATTTGGAACATGCATAAGATAACTTATCTTGGCATTAAAATACATGCATACCATTTGCAAACCGTAACTTCACTCTGCATCGGAACCACCAGACCTGCCGTTCAGGTCGCTGGCCACTTCAGCCACATCACAGTTCTACCGTAGAATAAAGAACGAACGCGTCAGCCATGCGAAGTCGGTGCAGCCTAGGCCAATCACGTGGGACGAAATTGAATGCGCACTCTGAACAACGACCTCCGATTGCGCCCTAGCTCATCCTCGCAGCTGCTTCTGTCCGGCTGCCGTTATCACAAGCATCACATTGAAGCGCACACCTGTTTTGACAAGCAGGCTGTGTGCATCTCTTTCCTGCACCGTCCTGCTCATCGGCATGTCGGAGTTTATCGGTGCCTGATCAGCATTTCTGTTTGGTGAGAGGATAAGCTCTATGTCCCACAACAGGCATATAACTCGACTTAAGGCCCATTGCCCACATCGAAACCCAAGGTGGGCAGAAATGCAAGCCACAGCCACATGAATTCGACACTATGCCCGACTATGACCACTATGCCGATCAAGTGCCGGCCGCCTCTTCTTCACTTCGGCTCTCCCATGCGCTGCGCCCGGCTGCGCATCCTGCATGTGCACTCTCCTATTACGTCAGCGTAAAGTACGTAAACAGGATGTGCTGCAGAGAGCCACTTATGTCTTTCTCTCTCTCAAATCTGCAAGGTGGCTCTGTGCCAGCACTGGCGTTTTACTGCACAGTAGTAAAGTTGGGGGTGCGTTCATTATTCAAGTGCATTCACTACGCAAGTAAATATGGTAATTACTAGATGGAAGTCTGGTGCTACTGTCTACAGAAGCTGCAGTTGGGACGGTTCAGCCATCATGGAAATTATGGGAAGTACATGGATTTGCCTAAACTTCGTCTGTCTGTCTTTAAATGTCTCTTGACTTTGTAAATTCATCATTTCCAACAAAGTGCTGTGTAATGAATAATTATATAAGCATGGTTTAAATCGTCCAAATCCTTCGCCGACAGGATTCAAACACAGGACCCCTAGCACAGAAGCCTGACATTGAAATCATAATGCCATGGACGCATGCATCGACAAGCGGCTTAGAACACCTTTATGAATTTCTTGCAGGCAGGCCAGTGTCTTGAGATGCTTAGCGCATTTCAATTTGGACACCTCGACAGGTTGAGCCACTATTAGTAGTGATTGTGCATGTTCGCAGAGTATTCTACAGATGTGGCAGGAAAAAGCCCCTAAATAAGTAAACCTTTACACTCAGTGGTGTGCTTTGTCTTTTTTATAGCTCTGCTGGTAGCCCACATTCACAGAGTGGAATGGCTGTGAAACTTTTTCTTGTTCTTGTCTGATTCTGTGTGTTATCAATTTTATAAATACCGATTTCACTTGTGTGCTAGAGGAGGTCACGGTACAAAGCTGTTATTGCATTGTAAGTGTAAGCCCATCACAATTATATATGTGCAATATCAACACAACTCGACTGCCGTAGCGGCAATACTGATGCTAATGTTGGCAAAATGAGTGATATTGCTGGCAATCTGCCCCTTATTTGAAGGGCTTCAGTGGAGATTCTGCGACCAACTGGCAATCCTCGCAATGATATAAAAACATGCTACACAATAATCAAATTTTGTAGTAAATGGGTCCCGTCAATTGTTTTCACTTTTGTTGTCATCTGCCTTCTGGCCCAACCCTTCCCCTTTTCCTTTTTGACATTTTTTTCTGCTCCAGCCTCAGGAACTGAGAGGACCAAATGATGCTGCCAACCTGTATCCTTCGATTGCTCATTGGATCACATGCAGTCCTATTGTTTGGTTTTTAATTATGTGGTTAAAACCCCTGTCGTACAGCAAATGAAACGTCATTTCCATTGAATGAATTTAAGTGGACTTAATGTCATTTTCCCTCTGTGGATGTCACATGGTGAAAACAAATGTTATTTGAAAATGATCGTCATGATCTTGGGGGGAAAGAAGAATCTAACAAAACTTGCATTTAATATGGGTTTATCTTTGAAATAATATTTTTAATAATAAAAAGTTGCTCTAAAATATATGCTTAGCCAGTTTAGGCAAGCTGTCACAGCTGCACAGCAGTAACTGAGCCAAGTCAAGCTTAGCCACGCCAAATGAAAAACATTGCCGATTGCATAGCGCTCCCACATGGTATTGCCATACTTTTATCAAAGCGTGCGTTTCTGCTTCAGTCTATTGCGTGCAACTTTGTGGCTCTGCGCATGCGATCCCCAGCATATGTGCGCAAGGAAGGACCGAACCACCGGACCAAACCAAGTACAGCTCCTGGTCATGGCAGGCATACTCTGAAGGTGTTGGAATGCAAAAACACATGTACCATGTGTGTGCTCATTAAAAAGCTCAGGGCAGTAAATATTATGGAACCTCCCGCTGTGGCATTTCTCATAACTTGTACATTGCTTTGGGGAATTAAATGCAATAACTTAATCTTAATTTAAGACATTGAAAAGGGTACTTTTTCCCATTCTGCTACTGTTAAGTGGATGGCAGTTTTTTGCATATTATCACACTTTCAATTCTAAGAAATTGAGTTGTAGCACCTGTAGCTTATGGTGCTCTTGCTCATGATACATTCCATTGTTACAGCAGTAGTGGCTCATTTATTTTAGGCTTAAGGCAGATGTCTGACCTTTTGCTGGACTTTTTTGAGAGCAGTGTTCTTTGATGAGGCTTTATCTGTGCTTTCAAGAGTGGGGCCTTGACATCATTCACAGTGGTTTCCTGTATGGGCTTTCTGAGTGCACAACACGAGAGGCTGTCTTCGGCAACTGCCGAAGTGTCATCATGCATGCAGGTAAATACTGTTCTTGTCACAGTGAAAATAACTTGGCTTGTCCATCTTTTTAACATGAAACCCATTGTACTGGGAAACTTGGTTGTGATACAGCAGGCTTTGTTCAATTTGACTTCGGTGAATAATTCGACCCCAACGAAAGGTGCGGGTTAGTTCTCCCAGTATGAGCCATCAGTACTTTGATCCAGAAACTGGCCCTCGGCATATAATGCATACTTCACTGGTCGACATGCAAGTGCCTGGCCTGAATCGTAACCCCATTGAGTGCAACATCTGTCTCGGCAGCAGTAGACAACAGCGAATGCATTGAAGGCACGTTGTCTCTAACTGAAACACTGATTATGGGGGCACTTTGAAGCAGATATGGCATTTTGTAATAAGTGATTGTCATATTCATCCAATGCAAATGCCCACCTTTCTTCCCTGGAAAATGCCTAGAAAATTGGTGCAAAAATTTTCTGCTAATTAAAATGGGATATGAAACTGAAACTGCATTCACAATTTTGGCAACACTTTACCATGACAGCTGGAATCATCGCTATTGTCCTCGCAAGATGGCTGCAAGACAGGTTTTTGCATCGGATGTTGATGACTACATGCCACTTTCAGGCTTTGGTGACACAAGCTCATTCAAAAGATAAAAGTTACTTTACATGCTAAGCTAGCAGAAACAAAGTCGTGTCACGTGTCACAGGGCTAACTGGAGAACTGTCAGCCTAAAAATTGGCCACTGTCCAGTTTGCTATTATAGCATAGTGGTTTGAAAAACACGGGCTATCAAAGTCAATAGATTGCAAGGAGGGCAGCTCGTTGTGGCCCACATCGATAAACAGCTGTTAAGATTGACAATGGTGAAGATTAAGTAAAGATAAATTTGCATTCCCTGAAGGTAAACTGCAGATTTCATTGTTCATCTGATTGCCAGATTCAAAAGCCTGTTATCTTTGGTGTTGCGCTGCTGAGCTCAAAGTTGCGAGTTTTATCCCGGCCATGGTGACCATATCCTTATGGAAACAGAATTAACAATACTCATGTACAGTGCATTGCGTGAGCTTTAATGTACCTTACATGGTCAAATATAATTCAGAGCCCCCCACTATGATGTGCCTGATATACAGATCATATCATGAGAAGCCAACAAAGACACCAACATCAACATAGGGGAAATTACTTGTACTTACCAATTGAATCAAAGAAATGATAAATTAATGGCAATGAAGTGGATGAGGTAACAACTTGTCACAGGTGGGGAACGATCCCACGTCTTCGCATTACGCGTGCGATGCTCTAACCAATTGAGCTACAGCAGCACCATTTCTCCATCCACTTTCTTGGGTATTTATGTGTTACTACTAGAACTAACCTTGGGAGTGTTAGCCAGCGCCACCACCCACAAACCTTGGCGACGAATGTGGAACATCCTTTCTGCCACAGGCGTCATGAGTACGTGATCTTTATGGGTAAAGGCAACTGGTCAATAAACCTGCACATGCTACCTGAAGGCATCAGTGTTGCCAGATTCGAGACCCCCGTTATGTAAGAACGAGAAGAAAGGGGGTTAACTGAGGGGCCCGATCTAGCAGCCAGGAAATGTATCGTATGATCACAGTTTCATAATGTGCTAAACATTGATGCCGAAAGATTGTGTTTTCCAAAAACGTATGAACCGGTACAATCTCTATTAGGTCTTTTTTTGTGTTCTCGATTACGAACGTTGGCGTTGGGAAATCGTACATGACAGGATCATATCAACGAGGTTCCACTCTGCATTGTTGTGCAACTCAAACAGAATTTGTATAGATAAAATGTCCAATTATGCTTGCTCATTTCTGTGGCGTCATGGCAGACATTCCCTGATGGTCAAAATTAATCTGGAGTCCTCCACTACGGTGCGCTTCATAAAAATCGTGGTTTTGGCATGTAAAACCCCAGCATTCAAAGTCATGGCAGATGTGAAGTTGTGTAAATATCAGCATCTTTCGGGGCCCGCGCTTGGAGCGTGGAGGTACAGAGGGCAGGTACATTGCTGTTTTCTAGGTGGAGCTCAAAGAGAATTCTTATGTTGTTACCATGTGATTTGTATGACTGATGTGAATTGCAGTCTCATACGAAGTACTCTGTTGTCATTGCCATCGCACATTGTCGTATGCTGCCACCTTCATGCGGCTGTCAGATGGTGTGAAGGCTGTGAAGCTTATGAGAAAATTAGACCTTTGAACTTAAGCCAGCCCCATAATTTCATATTCAAGACTTAACCTTTTCAGGGTCAAGACTTAACCTTTTCAGGGTCAAGACTTAACCTTTTCAGGGTTGATATTTATAGTGCGTCTCTTAGGCACCCATTCATGCTTTGAGCGTTGGCATTGTTCCTCAGCCTAACCAAGTGAAAAAGCACAGCAAAAGATGAAAGTGAACGTTCAATGCAGCACGAAACGAAAGAAGAGCATGTGAGGAGGGAAGTGGAGGAGGAGGGTACAGGGAAAGCATGAGGCGGAAAGTGGAGGAGGAGCTGAGGGGTAATAGCCTGAGCTTACGCTGAGTTGCTGGTGGCGAAGGCATCTGCAGCTGCGATCTCATCTGCACCTCTTTCCTGAAGGGGGGGGGGAGGCGTGAGGTGGGGAGTGCTATGCTCGCTGGCGGTCTCATTGGCTAAGGTCAGTCCACGGTACCAGCGTGTGTGACGGGGACCACTGTGTCATAATATATGGTACGCGGGAGTGGAAAGTATAAACATACGAAGACAGTGCGCCGTGCGGTGGCGAAGATGACAGCGACTCTGTGCGAATACCCGCAAGAGAGCCATCATCATCATCATCCTCATCATCATCATCGACACCAATTTGGGAACGTCGGCAGTGGCGCTTCGAAAAGCGTGGCGCGAGAGTGTGTGGCCCGTGGCGTGAGCAGTGCGCGAGGTTCGGCGGTCGACGGAAAACAGCTTCCTCGCTGGGCGTCTGGCCCAGAGGAGCTATCGCCGCCCGCGCCAATACGCCATACCCGAAGCAACACTGTCGCCTGCTGGGAGGTTACCTCGCCCCGCTCTTCCGCTGGGCACTGGTCCAGGAGGCTGGCGGTCCTGAACCGGGGCGGTCGAGCGTTCGGGTGAGCGGCCACAGGGCTACCCCGTCAGCTGTGGACGCGACCCGGTGACTGCAGCCAGCTACCTGAGCCCCGCGACACGGTCCGACCCGGCCGTCCAACCCGACTGTCCGACCCAGCCATCCGTCCCGGCCGTCCGACCCAGCTGTCCGACCCGGACGTCCTACACGGCTGTCCGACCCGCCGGCCGACACTGCTGTCCGAACCCGCTGGCCAGCATCAGTTCCACGAGGTCTCAGACAAGGCGACACACGCTTCCGCCGGAACTGTAGGCCAATCATAATCCACCAATCCATAGAGATAGTGCATGTCGCCTATGAGGCATTGTCACGTGTGTGCAGTTATCTGTGTCGTGTACGTCAATACAAGTCCGATGTGTGTTTGTGCTTTCGCGTGCTGCTTCTCCCTTTTTCTGGAGTGATCCGGCCACAATAACATCACAAACTGGCGAGCCTGCCAGGATTCACTCGTATATACAGTGAAAGGGGGCAGTTTCGCTTGAGCGCAGACGCACATTAGTAGACGGCACCATGGATTTAGAGAAAATCACGGCGATAGGACTCCAAATAGGATTGTCAGGTGCAGAACTTCGCAGATGGATTGAAGCCGAACAGGCAAAACAAAGGGACGAGAGAGCTGCGGAGCGAGAGGCAATCAAGGAAGCTGACGAGAGGCAGCGCGAGATCCTCCAACTAAAGCTTCAGCTTCAGGAAGGAGCTCGGAATATGCCGGCAGCGGCTTCTGAAATTTTGACTGCGCCCAGCACCTCCTCGTCAACCCTCAATCCACAGAAGTTACTTCCTTTGTTCGACGAGAAACGCGATGACTTACACGCGTATTTACAGCGATTTGAGCGCTTAGCAACAGGGCAGGACTGGCCACAAGAAAAATGGGCTCTTGCTGTGAGCATGTGTCTAACTGGTGAAGCATTAACTGTGATCGGTCGGATGACTGCCGCCGATGCATTAGATTACCCGAAGGTAAAGAAAGCTTTGCTGCAGAGGTTTCAATTCACGGCTCAAGGCTACCAAGAGAAGTTTCGGAAGGCACGAGCAGTAGAGGGCGAAACTGGAAGACAGTTAGCAGCAAGAATTTCAGCCTATTTTGACCATTGGATTGAGATGGCTAATGTGCCTAAAACATATGAAGGTCTACGAGATCACATGATCTCTGAACAGTTTCTGCGTTGTTGTGAGCCAAAGCTAGTCATTTTCCTGAAGGAGCGAGAGTGCAAATCCCTTGACGAACTTGCTAGCTTGACGGATCGCTTTCTTGACGCGCAGAACTGGACAAACTTAGGAAAAGGTACCGATAACGCAAAGGATTCTGGTGGGGAAAACTTTGAAGCTCCCAGGAAACCGCAACTTATGTGCACCCTCTGTCACCGGTTTGGACACTTGGCTCCTGACTGGCGTAACCCACCTAAGCGTATGCTGAAGTGCGAGTTGTGCGACAGAACGGGACATACAGCTGAAAATTGCCGAACTCGGTACGGGGACAACAAACCAAGTTCTGCGTGTGCCTTCACCGAATCTCGACCAGTCCGGACTCGTCCAGTGAAAGAATCAAAGCGTCCAGGAAAGAAGACTCGCCGATCAAGTGACAGCGACGACGAGAAACCTGATAATGCTGTAACTTTCCTCATCGACGGGATGCCAGTGGTTGAAGGCCGGCTGATGGGAAGAAGTGTTCGTGTATTACGAGACACCGGTTGTAATACCGCAATTGCCAGACGGGAACTCGTTCCAGAGGTGTATATGACGGGAAGAAAGAGGAACGTTGTTCTTCTGGACGGCTCAACAAGCTACCTGCCTGAAGCTGTCGTGCAAGTGAACACGCCATATTTTACAGGCAAGTTAACAGTGGCATGTATGGACGAGCCCCTCTACGACCTTGTTCTGGGAAATCTTCCAGGCGTCAGAGGACCATACGATCCGGATTCTGACTGGAAGCACCCCGCTGCTCCCAACGCTGAGTCGTCGCCGATAGAAATGAAGCTGAATAAGGCGCCTAGGAAGCCTCAGCATGTATCGAGCGTGGCTGAAGCCAGAACTGAAGAACAAGGCAAGATTCGACCCTTGTGCGTTCCGGCAAACGTTCTACGTGACGTGACAAAAGGACAACTCATTAAGGAACAGCGGAAAGACCCCACGCTGAAACATAGTTTTGCCAAAGTGAGCAAGTTGTTTAACTCGGGAAAGGGTCACAGTTATGAATTCGTTGAAGAAAAAGGATTGTTGTATCGCCTTTACCACCAGGCCACTGGCAGAACCTTTAAGCAGGTGGTCATACCAAAAGCATTTAGACATGGCGTATTAGAAGTGGCTCATGAAAACATCATTGCAGGACATAAAGGTATCAGGAGAACAACCGATCGTGTCCTACAAGAATTTCATTGGCCTGATGTGCACAGAGACGTAAAACGCTTCGTGAAGTCGTGCGACAAGTGCCAAAAGACAACCGCTAAAGGGAAAGTACAGGCCGCTCCACTTCCTCGTCAGTGCGTGCTTGTGTGTGCCTGCAAAAATACGACCAGTTCGTTCGGTCCTGAAAATTTAGAAGCGCCGACACAAGATCCTCCGAAGTCGAGAAAGCGCCGGGGACCAGGACAGCGGAAACAAGCCCACAGAGGAGCGTGCCAGGCACGTCAACAGAGTGTTGCGTTGGAGTCTCCTTTTGCAGGAGTATTCTTTTACTATTAACTATATAAAAGATTGTGACAATGTCGGAGCTGACAACCTGAGTCGCGCGTAATCACATGCTCATTTAGCAAAATGCGATTGGACAATGCGACCACTCAAGTATTTAATCTTTATTTGAAAGCGAACAGACTTGTGCATTAGTCCTTTAACTGGGCGCAACGCCCTGTGAACAATGTGTGTCGTGTGCGTACATGAACAAGTGGACAAAAGTACACGACAATTTTCCTTTTTCTCTTTTTTTTCCATCCCGCGTCCTTGTCTTAGAATAGTTGTGAACAACTTTCTCGAGAAGGGGGGTATTGTCATAATATATGGTACGCGGGAGTGGAAAGTATAAACATACGAAGACAGTGTGCCGTGCGGTGGCGAAGATGACAGCGACTCTGTGCGAATACCCGCAAGAGAGCCATCATCATCATCATCCTCATCATCATCGACACCAATTTGGGAACGTCGGCAGTGGCGCTTCGAAAAGCGTGGCGCGAGAGTGTGTGGCCCGTGGCGTGAGCAGTGCGCGAGGTTCGGCGGTCGACGGAAAAGAGCTTCCTCGCTGGGCGTCTGGCCCAGAGGAGCTATCGCCGCCCGCGCCAATACGCCATACCCGAAGCAACACTGTCGCCTGCTGGGAGGTTACCTCGCCCCGCTCTTCCGCTGGGCACTGGTCCAGGAGGCTGGCGGTCCTGAACCGGGGCGGTCGAGCGTTCGGGTGAGCGGCCACAGGGCTACCCCGTCAGCTGTGGACGCGACCCGGTGACTGCGGCCGGCTACCTGAGCCCCGCGACGCGGTCCGACCCGGCCGTCCAACCCGGCTGTCCGACCCAGCCGTCCGTCCCGGCCGTCCGACCCAGCTGTCCGACCCGGACGTCCTACACGGCTGTCCGACCCGCCGGCCGACACTGCTGTCCGACCCCGCTGGCCAGCATCAGTTCCACGAGGTCTCAGACAAGGCGACACACGCTTCCGCCGGAACTGTAGGCCAATCATAATCCACCAATCCATAGAGATAGTGCATGTCGCCTATGAGGCATTGTCACGTGTGTGCCGTTATCTGTGTCGTGTACGTCAATACAAGTCCGATGTGTGTTTGTGCTTTCGCATGCTGCTTCTCCCTTTTTCTGGAGTGATCCGGCCACAATAACATCACACACTGCTCCCGCAAGGGGCGATGGCGAGCACGTATGAGCCAGGCTTAATGTGACGCTCCCTTCGGTGTTCCATGTGGCGCTCCCTTGCGCTCCACTGGTGGCACGATTTCCCCGCAAAGAAGGGCCACTCTCATCATTGGTGGAAAAGCATAGTGCCGCGCAAGACGAGCTGTGTGGCAGCGATGGCTATGATACGGCGCCAGAGTAGCGCACATTGTCTGTATGGAAACAAAGCACGCTCTCTTCGTAATATAAACCGTGTACCTATATAATCACAATACAAAATATTGACATGCAAAATGAAAATACGTATAGAGCTGCGCTCAAATTTTGCATTAGGGAGTATCTTAATTGTAGATTTATTTTTATTGCAGATTTAAAATCTTCAGAGTGACCTATTCAGAAAAAAATTTACCACAATTCTTTTAGAGTGAGCATAAAGTGACAAAAAGATATTTTTTGTTGGGAAACATGCATTCTTTACTAATAGATACAGATGGGCTTGCATAAATACTTTGAATAAAAAGGAGATGCACTGGAATGGATATATTCTGATTCAGCACTTGGACTGTAGTAGTCCACATCGAAGGAATCATTGTTCCACTCAATTGCACAAGAGCAACTGACACACACATCCATAGCATAATTGAACTGTTTAGGTGAGCGCACTCGAGAGAACTCTATCATTGTGCACCCATCAGAAAAACCAAACAAGTCAGAAACTTGCTGTAATCCTTCGCCCCATTGCCATCGAGGGACAAGCAGTTTTCAAGAGTCTCAAGAAAAGAAACGCAGGCATGACAGCGTCGTCCGCATATGGCAGCATCGTTGGTAATACCAGCGCCTGTCTGGGAACAAATGTAATCGCATCCCTGTGAAAAGTAAACGAGCGAGCACCTATTGGTGACCCTTTAAGAGATAAGAAAGCAGGTGGACATCAGTCATTGCGAGTATGACAAAAGGAAACAGCCTACAAGACAAAACCAAAACTAACCACAGAGCTTGGGTAAGCAAGCCGTGGAATTAAAACCAAGAGACTACTGAGCTAAAAAAAGAATGTCTTGTATCTACACAAGGTGACAACACTTGCTAGGCAACACAGCATTGAAAAATTGTGGCATTTTTCAAACATGCAGATAGCATTGTAAATATACGGCAGCGACCATTTGGGATTTGTTTGCGGTGCCGTATATTTACGTCTTTGACCCTCGAACGGCCTAAACGCTATATACTTGTTCAGGGTTGCCCTTAAGGTGGTGGCCACTAAATTTTTACCCAGAAATAAAAACAAATGCACTGCACTGTAATTGAAGAGCTTTATTTATGGGCATGCCTTCTAATCACTCTGTCAAAACCAAAAAGCAAATCAAGGTATTCTGTGTACATTATCATGAATTTGGATGCCAGAGTGCCAGAGTTAGGGAGCTGGTCTTGTAGCTCAACATGCTCAGTAGTATTGAGAATGTGCGAGATGGCAGAACCTTTAAACGAGTGTGCAGTTGTCTCGTCTATAACAGCAGCCACAAAGTCGAGGGCTTCTTGCCAAGACAGGCTCTTTGTATGTCCCCACACGAATCTTCTTCCTTTTATTGTTGAAGTGATGACACTTTGCATGCACATCGTTTCTTTTTTTTTGTGGGCCAGCTAGTGCATTTCACAGCTTCAGTTATTTTTTACCATTGTTTAGGAACACATTTTGCAACATCACCATCGTTTGCCATAAAGAGTTCTCTCTCGTGGAGAGCAGGTGATGAGTCTAGTTCAGTGAGCATTGAGGTTTGTCCTCTTTATCATTACGCTTATGTGTTCATTATGCAAAAAGGTGAGGCGTGCAGACAGGACACAAGAGAAGTGGAGAACATGAATGCATAATCAATCCTTACCAACTAGCTCAGCTTTCTGTCGTTCTACGCTTATGTGTCGTGAATTATACTCAAGATGACATGTGCTCTACTGCATGTAGCAATGGGGAGGTTCACTTGCACTTATTCTGTGTAAAATTGGGTGTTGTGAGGGTCTGCATCAGTCAGCTTTAATGGCCTCTTTGTGAATCCCAACCGCAGAAGTGAAGTGCATGCAAATAGAAGCTTTAAAAGTTATCATCACATCTGTTGTGTGGAAAACGCTTCACATTAACTCAGCTTCCTTCAGTGTGTGGGATCTGTGTGATGTTTTACGGTATGTCGATCTACATTTGAGTAAGAGTAGTGTGTTTTTTAGGAGGGAAGATAACCGATGGTCATTAAGGGTTACAGACTGGATTCCAAGGGAAGGGAAGCATAGCAGGGGTTGGCAGAAAGTTAGGTGGGTGGATGAGATTAAGAAGTTTGCAGTGACGACATGGCCACAATTAGCACATGACCAGGGTAGTTGGAGAAGTATGGGAGAGGCCTTTGCCCTGCAGTGGGCGTAACTAGGCTGATGATGATGATGAGTGTGTTTATGTCTTTTTTTACTGGTTTCCTTTTATTCATTGTACAGAAACCAGGCGAAAGGTGGATCGAGCCATTGTGTTCTCGAAGTCTGTTGATGAATTGCCTGAGAAAGACAAGTGGCTCGTGGAGGCCTGCAAAGCACCTGGAGTGGAAGAGGCAGCAGCAAAGGCTGCTGGCGTTGGTGACTCTCAGAAGCATGGAGGGCCTCCACCAAAGAAAAAGAAAAAGAAGGGCCACTCTTGAAGGCTGTAATATTGTCTTATAAAGAAAAAGAAAACAAGATCAGTTTTTCAAATGTGTATAACGGGCTAAATGTAAATGTTCTCTACTCTTTCAGTGTAATTGAATAAACAAAATAAAAGGTACTGATGAAAAAGAAACTAAAGATAGACAAAGTGCCTCAGAGTAGATGTAAAGCTGTAAGGACAAAAATAAATTGCAGGCAAGATGAAAAGGAAGAAATGCAAGTACAAACATATACTACAACTTTGGTGTTCATTTAACTATACAGTATTCTGCATTTGAGTTACAATCAGAAGTCGGTAGGCACTGACAAGCTATCAGTTCTTCAGGGTCGGCGGCCTCCTAGAGGGACACTAAAGGCAAATATTAAGACACGCAAAATTGATAGATTGATGCTCGAGAATGTCTAAGGCATCAATATTATTGCGAACAGAGTTTTAGTAATAAAAAACTTCAGGTAAACACAGCACACGATTCACAACTCATCTGGGACATTCAAGTACTAGCCCAATGACGTAGCCACTCATAATAATTCTGTCACTAGTACTCAACCTCTCAATAAAAAAAATAATTGTATTGCATTATAAGACGGAAGAAAATGCTACTTGTCCAGTTCTGCTCTATGTTTAGAAAAAGTCGCAGTTTCACCCGGAAGATGAAGCATAGATTTCGATTGCAAATTATTGGAATGCTATAAGAAGTAGGATAGTAGCTTTATCGGCCGTATAAATGTGTAAATATTTGCTTACTCACTAAATTAACAAGCATGGTGTCATCCATGTGCAAGCGAACATGAACACACCTAACTCGATCATCATGGAAACTCGCTGTCAAAACGCTGAAGTGAGGAAGCGCAACAGCAGCAGCGAGTGACTTGACCTTCATGCTGCCTCTCGCTTCAACGCGAACTAAGTGGTGAAAACACAGCGCACACGCAGAGTGTCTACCAACTGGGAAAACCGGGAATTCTCGGGGATTTTGAAAGTCTGGAAATACTCGGTAAAAACTCGGGGAACTTGTGCTTCTATCAGAGAAAATTAGCTGTAACTTTATTGAAAGGGAACGAAAGTCGCGCTGGTGCTGGCTCGAGTAACAGGGAAGACTCGTAACGAATCGTCTTTGACGCCATGTCGTCGGCTGAAGGAGTTGCCATTGTTCAGTGAATGACCGATTTTCCGGACGCCCTATTTTTCGGACATGCCCGATAATTCGGACGGCTTGACGGCGCCACCACGTACGCCATAGAGGCAATGTATAAGAACGTCTGAAATTTCGGACGCAAGAACCCTTCGCCGTCTGATTTTCCGGACTTCTTGCCTTGATCGCAGGCCCGAAACGACATTAATCAAAGCCACCACGGCCGCCATTTTGACTATCTCGCCGCATCGAACCGGCGCTCACGCACGCAAATGGCAGCCGTAACCACCACCGCGGCAACTAAGCTTCTTGCTGTTCGGTGCTGTGTTTTTCATTGAAAGAATTCGCCGCTGTCAGCAGTGGCGCCGACTCCGCCTTTGTAATCCACGCGATTGGCTTCGAAGCTCGAAAAGCACAACGCGTTGCATACTACTGATTCCTGAAAGTCGGCTTCACCTCAGTACAGACATTTTACGCGGTGAAGCCTCACAAGTGTAGCAAGGGGCAATTGTCACGGGACACGGTATGTATTCCCTAATTATACACGCGTACACAATGGCCGTCTCCCGTCACAGTACAAGCACCGATATGCCTAATAAGTCTACTGGCAAACCTTCAGAGCTTTTCCGAACGTGCCTGTGACGATTTCAGCTCCTAAGGCCACTAAAATACTTGCATTCATACTTTTCGGACGCTTTTGCCCCCCATAGGGAGACCGAAAAGTCGGATGTTGACTACAACTGACCAAGAGGATGCTTTAAATAGTCCGTGGGGCAAACGCGTGGCGCAAGGAGGACAATATTAGGACTGGCGCATTGAGGAATGAATGGGAAAGGAAGCGTGCCGGCGCTTCTTTGAAGGAGCTCGAGCTCAAAAAACAATGTTGGCTGACGCCGAGATGCAGGTGTCCCCCAGCCAAACGAAAATAAGCTCTTTAAAGCAGTGAAACGCAAAACTGAGGTGTTGTGCGCGGACTGAGAGTATGTCAGGACAGTTGTTGATTTTCCAGCTGCTGAGAGAATCCCACTAAAGTTCGGACCTCATATCAATGAGCTTGCTATCAGTTGATAGAAATATTTGCTTCTGTATGCATCTTCTTTTTATTCGTATTTGAAAATGTTCAACTCGATTTGCAATGGGTTTTGCCGTTTTTTTTAGAAGATATTCGCTGTGCATTTTCCTAACCCCTCAATTGTTTTCTTTTTCAATAAAGTAAGTGCCACTCTTCACTATTCAAGCTGGACTAAGTCGTTTTTTTTAACATGCTTACTAGAGAGAGACAGCATTGGGCAACATGATGTCAGCCCGTCTGGACATAAAACGAAGTTCTGTGTAACTCGGGGAATTTTGCAAGGGCACTCAGGGAAAATCCGGAAAACTTGGGAAATTTGGAAATTTCAATTTGATAGACACCCTGACAAGAAATTCTCAGCACTCCGCACATTGTGTCCCCATCGCAGATCGCTTTCTGGCCCGCGCGGCCGCGCCATACGCAGCAGCCACCGGAGTGGGACCCCTCCCCCCGGTGCCTTGCGCCCGTCGGAAGACTGCGCGTGCGAGATTGAGCCGCTGTCGTCGGCTCTTACTCACACATCAGCATACGGCGCGCGGTGACAATGGTATCGCCCTTGGTTTTTATACGGAACATCACGGCGACGGCAGAAATGTGCCTGGATTGTCCATAATTGTCGTTACCCTTGACAACAATGCGGGTGCTCGAAATGTTTCGTATTCTCTCGACTCTGCACCGCCCACGCTTTCGCGTTTTAATTCCGTTAAATATGTGGTGCTGCCCTGGTTTTACTGTCTCGTGAAACTTAAACTGCAAGTGGCAGAGAATTGCATGTCCATGTGATATCGCGGGGAGCCAAACGGTTCACGCCACTTGACCTAAAAAGGCTAAAGCAACTGTGAAAGCAACTTTGAAAGTTATCTCGAAGCTAGTGTAGTCCTGAGAATTCGTTCCAAATAAATACGTCTTATGAGTTCACCGGCTACAATTCGTACATTGAAACATGTGCCGAGAAGTAATTAAGAGCTTAATTAGAGGAATTATATTAATCGCTAAGTTAAGCATCTTTATTTTTGTAGAAGTAATGGCCGTCTCATCGGGTAATTTAGCTCAGTGGTGAGACTTGTGCTATCTGCCGTAAGGAATCTTTTAAAAATTTGGTGCAGCAAAAAAAAATCTGATCTATCGCCGACACGGTATGACTAAAAAGTTTCCAACTTTTTCACACGTACAATATGGCGGATCCTGGCTCTGAAACGGTCGGTCGCCGCCACGGACACCACAGCGCATCGGGATCCTGTGCTGAGGGAACACAGGGGTCATTGAGTAGGTGGCAATGTGTACATATGTGCCACTCTTTAGTGAACCTCTTACACGCCGACATGGGTCACTGTAGATGCAGGACTGGGTACGTACTGCTGTTCGAAGAAACACTTCGACGCCGACTAGGAGCACTGGGTATATACCACTGGGTCTGTGCTGGTCTTCATTGAACCTGTTGGTGCCAACTTAATTGGGTCACTGGGTATGTGCCAGTAGGAGTGTGCCACTCTACAATGACAAGAATGGTCATTTAAAGGGGCCCTGAACCACTTTTTATCGAAGTGAAGGAAGGCATTTGATGTGAAAATAGGTGATTTCAGAAACATTTATGTAACCGTAAAGTTCACCGGGAAACGCTGGCGGAGGGCACAATGCACGAAGACATGCTTTCTGGTGGAAACACGGCTTCTTGCGGGGGTCGATCTCCTGTTGTTGTTTCGCACTTTTAATATTTTAGTCTGAGAAGAGCTAACATAAAGGATTTGTGCTGTCGGTGTTCTTTCTTTTTTCATTATATTTGTTTGTAGGCTGCCGTTGACAAAATTCTGAGGAACAACTTTGTGAAGAATGAAAGACAAGGTATGAGCAACTTTGGTGGTAGAAGAGTGGTTGGGTATGCGATGGTTCGGAATTATGTCCGCCTTTTTTGTCGGAGCGACGTTTGACGCCTGACGGGGGATGCCGACGCCAGATTTTCTGCGACATGGGGCCCTTAACGCCATCGCATTAATACCTTAGAGAAAGAAATGTTAATACCTTGCCGCATAAAGTACTTGAATGCCTTCAGCAGAAGAGGATTTATTGGCAATTAAACACGTCATCCGCTGTGCTCTCGTTCCTTGTTCAATGCCTTGCACTGCGAAGGCTATGGCGGAGTGGAGTGCGCCCACAACGCTCCGCCATGCTCCGCCTTCTAAATGTCACCGTGGCGCGCAGTTCAAATTTAATTTTGGGTGCTAACGTAGACGCCACGACTTCCGATTTCGGTGCCTACGACGCACTAAACGTAAGCCAAACGCGATTGTCCTCAGCGAGCCGCAGTAAGCTTAGACAGTTAGTGTTCCTGTATATGCTACCAAAGGTAGCGTATACAGGCTTTGGTAGTATATACAGTAACTCTATAGCCAGTGGACTAATGGCGATACCCCGCGGCGGCCGCGGCGTTTACGCTAGTAGCAGACCGCAGCTACCAATAGCGGCCGCATATGAGAATCCGCTTCACTAAGAAATAAAAGCGTCCAGAAGAGAATGCGTTGAAAAGAGAGCCTTTGATGCAAAAGTGACTTCGTGCTCTTGCGAGCTCCGCGCACCGCGGTCGACAGCAAAACTTGGCTGAGATGTTCACAGCAGCGCATGCTACCCGCGGACTATGTTATTTCACCAAGCCCGAATGGCGGTTCAGGGCCCCTTCAAGTTTCACCTGCGCTGGGCTGAATAGAAACCGCGTCACACGGGTTCCTGAAGAATAGCAACCCGACGTTAAAAAGGCAGTTCCATAAATTCACTCGGTATATGTGTCGCTCTTCAATGAACCTCTCGTGAACGTGGGTCACAGTGTGTATGTCGCTGGGTGTGCGGAAAACGAGGGAACAATTCTCAGCGTTCGCACGCATGGAGCCTTGTCACGCATCTTGTCTCGGAGGTCACGCGCGGACATCTCGGCAGTGCCACTAGAAGACGCAGCGGTTGAAATCCCAATACAGCTAATCAAAAAACCTAGCTCGGTCCGACGAGCAAGGTACTGCTAATGCCATTGAGCAAGTGATTAAAACGAAGAAAATTCCGGTTGGATGACGCGGATGCAAGATGAACCTCATCTACAAATGCGAAGGTGATAAGGATAGGACCAGCCGGTATTGGCCTGTTACAGCAACGTCGGTGATATATAGAACGACAATGCAAGCCATAAAATTTGAACTGTCGAAGTGGGTGGAAACAAATGATGTACTGAGGGAACTACAGAATGTGTTCAGACCAGGCAAACGCTTAGACGATAAGATGTTTGTACCAATACATTCCATAGAGACTTCAGTAGCTCCGAATAGACCTTCATGGATAACATTTCTAGGTATTGAGGGAGCCTATACAGGGAATTGTTATGGGATATGCTCAAACACGAAGGCATAGGTGACAATTTCGTAAAACTGCTGAGGGAAATATATAGAGAGAACACAAATTGTATGGGAAGGCCGAAAATGTGATCAATTGGCGGAAATTCATTAAGAACTGAAGCAAGGATCTCCTCTGTCTCCATTGTGGTTAACGCTTTATGTCAAGGGCATGGAAAGCCGTCTGCAAAACAGTGAATTAGGGTTGGATTTACTATGCATGGGTAATGGACAAATGGGGCAACAGATGGTCCCCAGACTGATGTATGCGAGTGACAAGTGCTACTAGCGGACAATGCAATAGATTCACAGACACTTGCGAATATTTGTGGCAACGCAGCGACAGTTCTAGGCCTTAAGCTTAGCACAGAGAAATCGGGAATTACGATCTTCAATGAAGAGGCGAGTCAATTCGACAGCATAACCATAGTCAAGCAATATGAATACCTCGGCGTATACATAAACGACGGAAACATTTGCTCAAGCACCCACCAAGAGAGAAAGAAATTTATTTACAGAAAGGCAGAGAGGTCGGCCTGAGCTATAACTTGCTCTGGCCTGCTATTCTACACTGGGGAAGAGGGACCGGGAGGGAAAGGGCTGATGAATGATGATGGAATAAGGAAAAGATGCGTATATACAAATTCACAGAGTTGTGGCCTCTCTAAAGCCGTGCGTCCAGCCCAGTGGCTTGGAGAAAAGCTATAGCGGCTCTTGTTACCAGGGCTGCGCTGTTTGCATTAGGCCAAGGACCTAAAAGAAAGTCGTCCGATAGCGGTCTCTCATGGATCTTTGCAACGGAAGAGACAAGTTGCTGTCGTTCTTGCGCGCAGGCGGAACACACACAAAATATATGATCGTGTTTCTGGCACCTCACAGCATTCACAGTTTGGGCTAGTATCACTGGCACCTATCATATGTCTATAACGGTTGGTGAATGCGACACCAAGGCGAATCCGGTGCAACATGCTCGTGTGGCTTCTTTTGAGCTTGTGAGGCATACGAAATTTCATTTCTTGGTCCCATTTGTGTAATCGCTTGTGTCGTCGATCTGGTTGGGTCCAGTGTTCTAACGTAGAGTTGCGGTTTAAGCGACGAAGTAGGGCGTTTGTGTCTGTAAGTGAGAACGGAATGCGTACTTCACAAGCATTATCTAAAGCAGTTTTCGCTTCAGCATCTGCCTGTTCGTTCCCGATCAGGCCACAGTGTGATGGTATCCACTGAAAGGTGACATTGTGGCCATTTCTTGTTGCGTGGTCGAGATACTCTGTAATTTCTATAGCCATAGAATAATACGGGCCCCGTCTGAGGACACAGTCAATCGTTTGAAGAGCTGGCTTGCAATCGCAGAATATCGTCCATGCGTGAGGAGGCTCCTCGGAGAGAAATCGAAGTGCCTCCCGGATAGCAACAAGTTCTGCGGAAACAAAAAATATAATTTGAAAATAAAGGGGAAGCGGAATGCGGCAATAATGAAACATAGAGCACTTTGGGGCCGCAATATATATGAAGTGGCGCGTGGAATCTGGAAAGGAGTAAAGGTGGTAATGGTGCCAGCGCTAACGTTCGCAAATGCCATTCTCTTCTTAACATCTAATCTTGTCGCGGCTGGAAATTAGCCAAAGATCGGTAGGCCGGTTGGCTTTGGCGGCCCACGGCAAATCCTCAAATGTGGCAGTACGTGTAGGGTGACACAGTTTGGGCGTCGTTTGAAGTCAGAGAAGCGCGGAACAAAATTTGTTTTGAAGAAAGACTCAGAAACATGGATCAAAGTAAATGGGCGGCCCAAGTGTGCAAGTATCTGTACCTGAAAAGCGTGGACGCAGAATGGAGGAAGAGGTCAAGAAAGTTGGCAGCCAAGTACAGGGTAAATGAAAGTGTAAATAGAGAACCAGGAGTCAGTTAATTGGATGCAAAGAACGGAAACAAGAAGGCCATGTAGACTTACAAGAATGAAGAAATAAATTAGGAGGGAAAATCTGTACTATAACACGAATGGAAGAGGCTCAACTGCTCTCTGAGGCTCGAGCTGGTGGCCTAAGGACAAAACATACCGGAGCAAATATTCGCAAATAGATGAGGCATGTGTCATCATCATCATCAGCCTGGTTATGCCCACTGCAGTGCAAAGGCCTCTCCCATACTTCTCCAACTACCCCGGTCACGTTCTAATTGTGGCCATGTTGTCCCTGCAAACTTCTTAATCTCATCCACCCACCTAACTTTCTGCCGCCCCTTGCTACGCTTCCCTTCCCTTGGAATCCAGTCCATAACCTTTAATGACCATCGGTTATCTTCCCTCCTCATTACATGTCCTGCCCATGCCCATTTCTGTTTCTTGATTTCAACAAAGATGTCATTAGCTCGCGTTTGTTCCCTCACCCAATCTGTTCTTTTCTCATCCCTTAACGTTACACCTATCATTCTTCTTTTTATAGCTCGTTGCGTCGTCCTCAACATGGGGCATGTGTATGTTGCAGCAAAAATCCGGAGACCACTCGGCACATTCTAATAAAATGCGAAGGGATTCACCCAGTGAGACCCATTGGTATAATGCACACCTTCAAGAAGCGCTTGGATTTAAAGTGGACGGAAGCATCAACCGGTCAGCAGTCGAGGTAAGCAAGAGACGTCCAGAGTATTCGTGGAAAAGAGCAGGGACGAGATTGATACGACCGGACCCGTTACAGGCACAGGTAACGGTACAAGGTAGATGGATAAGTTTTGAGGAAGAAAAAGAAAAGATTAAAGACGTGCACAAAAAATGTTAGAATGAAAAGCATGCATAGCATAACTGATTAACTCAATCAGTCTAGGTGACTATTTGTCACCGCTCCTTTCAAAGGGGATGCCAATTAATCATCATCATGAGCGCGAGGGAGGAACCGAGCAGCCGCATGGCGCGTTTCTCAGCGTTCGCGCGCGCCAGCGTGCCATGCATTTCGTAGGTCATGCGCAGAATTCGCAGTGGCGCCGCTATATGCCGCCGGGTGTACATAAGGTAGCGCGAAAGAGGAGCACAGCTGCAGTACACGCCCCATGCATAACTCATTTCGACGTCAGCAATACGTTGTGTCGCTGTATTGGTTCAACGCTATATACTAAGCGCACTACCGTGGACAGTCATCGAGAAATTCGATCTGCCGTTTTTTTTTTTTTCGCATGGCTGACTATACTGTAGTATGCATTACTTAATTTATATTCCGTTTCTTTCCAATTTTCGTTACATCTTTTTGTTGGCGTAATACAACCCGTTTGGCGGCCTATTCTGCACAATGTGTTCGTGTCAATTTAGAAGAAGATCGTCATCATCGTCAGGGAAAGGGTGCCTCCACGTGGGGGCTTGCCTGTTCCCTCAAAGAAGCGGAAGAAGATCGAGGTGGTCGCGTGCCTTCCAGCCTCCGCGTGGCAGCACAGCGTAGTAGCACCGCTTCTGAAATGACGGCGACTTCCCTGCGACCTGGCCGGAGTGAGTGCTGACCCCCGAATCTTGGACGCCAGCATCGCACACGCTTCCACCACGTATTCAAGAGCCGAGCGCACGCAGAACAAGCGACATGGCCGTTGCTGCTGCTTCGTCGACCGACAAGCTCGGTACGTTCATTGACCTTATGAGCGGCGCTGACACAGGTATACAGCGGTACTGATTCCATGCTTAATGGCAAACGTTAGTCTTTGTCCAAAGCAGTATAATTTCTTAGCAGACGAAACTAATGCCGAACTGAGGAACACCGTGTACTCTCTAGGGCCCATCACCATATTTGGGCATTGCAAACAAGCAAATGCGACGCGTACAGGGAAGAGTGTTTCCATCTTCATTGCAAAGCTGCACAGAAGTGATCGCTCATGATATTTTTGTAGGACGGTTTGTACTGCCTTACTTCCTCTTGGTAATATTTTAGATCAACTTAACATGAGATAGTTGAATTGCACATATAAAGGCATACTAGTTTATTCTAACATCGAGATGATTTGTGAAGTAATATAATCTGCCCGTATTGATTTCCTTATATATTGCAGGTGTGGACAAGCGAAAAGTGTCGGCGAAGATGCTCGTCTCGCTTTACCCCAGGGTGAGGAACTTGGATTTGCAGCACTATACTTTTACCTTTCTCACACTTGTGTACTTCATGTCTTAATACAACCATGCGGGCTGAATATAGGTAGAACATCTTACTGCATGTTATAGAGGGCGTAGTTATTCATTGCGCGACAGTTCTGCCGAAAAACCAATTGCGTGAACTCGATCGTATCTGCTTGCCGAGAAGGGCAGACTCATGTTGACAGCATATATAGTTTTAACATAATCTTTTTCAGCATAACTTCACAAGCGTGTCACCACTAATTACTAATAATTTTAGCTATGCCCCACCACTCGACCCTCAGCTCTCCCACCAGCCCTCCTATAGAGCAATACTGCAGGCGGTTTATTCACACGTTACACCTTTATAAGAGTGTAAAGAGAAGACACCGGTAGCGCTGCATTTCGCAGCCGTGGAGTGCGTTAATAGAACCACACGAGAAGTTCGATATTGCGTCCGATTTTGTGCTGGCACGTACAAGAAGCGTAATGCCCAAGTGCAACGAATCTGTAGTTGGCAGGCCATTACTGGTTTCCCGTCTAGTAAAGTGGGCTTATGCCTACATTATTATAGATGGAATTCAGATAGAATTTTCCTATCGATTGTCCTTTCTCGGGCAAAAGCCGGTACTACGTGCGCTTGCTACACGAAAAGGTCCGTAAAGTCGCCGGTAACGTTAATCATCATGTTGTCATCGCGACGATTAGGTATCACAATGAACAAACACATTTAAGTTCTGCGAGAAAAGAGTGCTATTCAGCCGCCTTGATGGCTTAGCGGCTACAGGGTTGCGCTGCTAAGCACGAGGTTGCGGGATCAAATCCCGGCCGCGACGATCTCATTTCGATGGGGGCGAACTGCAAGAACGCCCGTGTCCCGTGCTTTGGGGGTGTGTTAAAGATCCCAAGGTGGTCAACATTAATCCGTGATTCCTCAACTACGGCGTGCCTCGTAAGCAAATCGTGGTTTAGTCACGTAATACCTCAGAATTCAATTAAAAGCCGATTGCTATCCTGCGGTTTATCACCTCGAGAAGGGATGCTGTCGCGCCATCGTCACCTCGGCGAGCTGTGATATCTAAGAGGCTTATATGTAGCCTCGAGATAAGAGTCCATTGCGGGGCGTGCTTCGGTGCGGGAGACCGGCGTAACGAGCACGTAGGGCAAATTAAGAAGCATGCATAAGCGAAGCCAGTGGCTTGGATTTAAACACTTCAACACGGGAACCAGAGACAGCTACAGAAAATCTGAGAATTGTCTGCTGATGCGTAAGCATTTTGTTTGGCTCGGCTGAGACTTCGCTTTTGCTTACTTGCTTCTCATAGCTTGTGCGCGTCTAACCACGGCCTTTGCGGTGGCAAAGAATGCTTAGGCTTTAGTGGACAATTGTCAGATGTTATCGCCGCGTCCGGTCCCTTCAAGGCGATCCTCCCAATTGAGCCTGAACGCCGGGCTCAAGCGTGCCTCGACGCAGCAGAGCGAGCCAAAGGGAACACCAGCTGCAGCTGTAGCGCGTGAGAAGTTGCGTGAGTGGAGAGGGCATCGCCGCGCTGCCATGCCACCCGCGCTGTCACTCTCGCAAGCCTGTGCTGTGCGCGCGTGCCTCGTCCGCTCAAGCTCCCGCCTGCATTCTAACTGCGCCTCGGTAAGGCCCAATATATACGTGCCAAGCGTCCGAACGCGCTCGCTTGCCTGCGAGGAGTTCATAACTCGAAGGGCGCTCAGCAGCGTTCAATTGAGCATTGGGCCGCCCCAAATCTCAGTTTGGCCGACATCCTAACTTCAAGTTGACCCACGTCTAAATTTCCAAATTTCATTTCATTTCATCCACCCCAACCCCAAACTGCAAGTTGACCGTCTCACAGATTCAAGTTGCCTTACATGCAAATTCAAAGTTGGTCCAGCCTCAAAGTTCTATTTGGCCTACCCTCAAATGTAGTTTGCCCATGTCCAAATTTCAAGTTAGCCTACCAGCAAATTTAAAAGTTAGCCCGCACTCAAATTTGAAAGTTGGACCACCCCCAAATTTCCAGTTTTCCCACCCCGAAATTTCTGTTGGCCCTACTCCGTAGTTCAAGTTGACCAAGCCCCAAATTTCAAGTTGGGCCACCCCCTTCATTTAAGTTGGCCCGCCCCTAAATTTCAGTTAGCCCACCCGTAAATATTAATTGGCCCACCGCGAAATTTCAAGTTATCCCACTTGCAAATTTCAGCTGGCCCACCCCGAAATTTCAAGTTATCCCACTTGCAAATTTCAGCTGGCCCACCCCGAAATTTCAAGTTATCCCACTTGCAAATTTCAAGTTGGCCTAGCCCAATTTAGGTTGGGCTAACCCAAATTTCAAGTTGACCCACCCCCAAGTTTCAGTTGGCCCACCTCCGAATTTCCAGTTGCCCCACCCCTAAATTTCCATTGGCCCACCCCTACTATAAGCATCCCCACGCATTTTCTATGGAACCCTATGTATCTCTATGGACATATTGTGAATTTTTGGCGGGTTCAAACTCTTCCTTATCGCTTACAACGCTGCCAATCATCTACATTTACACTGTTATAACGATTAAATGCCTTAAGTTTCTAAATTACGCATTTTTGTGCAGATACGAGGCATTGCACGTTTCGCGTGACAGGGCTGGGGAGCTCGTCAGAGGATGCTGACGCATTAAAAGGGGAACAAGATCGCAAGCATTCGTAACACTGAGTTGCTAAAGAAGAATTGTTGCTGTGGAGAAACAACGCAAAAAGCACAAGCTGTATAGCGATTGAAGGTGGCATTAGTTCACAGCTGTTGGCTTGTAGTAGCGTCTATGAGGCTACATAGGCACGCACATAGCCCTTAGTGCAATGTTTGGCTGACCGCATACTCTGAAATGTTACCGCCGTGCAAGCGACGCTATAGGGATGCATCTTGTGGTCGGGTGGTCTCAGCTAAAAAAGAACAGCAATATATAGCAACGCGCTATGTGCATCTGTTCGTTTTCAGATTCCAAAGACGGCCTCTGTGCTGCTGGACTTCTTCATCAAGCGCGAGAGCAAGGTGTCCCTGATGCGTGAGCCGCTGTCGCACTTCTGCCAGGAAGAGGTGGTTCTCCACGCGCAAGAGTGCCTCCTCAAGCTCAACAAGCAGGTCATCACGTACCAGGACATCCGCGATATGGTCGAGAATTTGGTCGGCCTCCACAACATGGTAACGACACGTACCGCATCTCTGCCGATATGCCGCGTCTAAAACATTTTACCTATAGCGATAAACGACAACCGTAACTTCCTGATTTTGTTTCATTTGTGAACTGCCTTGAAGCTTAACTCCAAAGCTTTTCCAAGGAAACCTGCAGCTGATTCACAAAAGAAAATTACGCAGGCTGTCTTGTTCGCCAAGGTGTCAGCAGTTTACGTATATATTTCATGAAGTTGCAATTTGTGAAAATTTCATGCAATTCAATAACATCAAATGAATCAGTTAATTGACGCTTTCTTAAAGTAATTTTTATTTGCATAACGAAGAACTGAACGAGATTGTGGGTCGTCGCAGATAAACAGATATTTTAGTCAACTACGCAGCTGCCTTCAGTATAATGCAATGCGGGGCGCCGTACTTTCTCAGGTGTTCTTTATTATGAAGTGAATAAACAAGGTATATTTTCTGTACGAACGCTATCTACTGTCTTCGACATCGTTTGTCACGCAGTGTATAAAGAAAAACACGGAAGTTGCGAAAGAACTCGGTGTCACCGTACGCAAGCTGACTATCATCGTGGGCGAGGTTGCGACATCCTTGGAGAAGATTGCCGAAGTGCCCGTCACGGACTGGATGGCCATCGGTGACGCTATTGTCAACAAGCTTGAACGGGTGGGCGTTGTATACAAGTTTTACTCGGAACGATGAGCGCATTGTTTTACGCGCGGTTTGAAAAAAGGGTTTTGCATAGAAACATGCGCACGTGTTGCTTAAAAGAATCCGCTGAGAAGCGTGTAAGGAAGGTTAGACCTCACGCAAATTCCAAATCAAGCACTTGATCGTTTAAGGCTGAGTTCGCCGATTTTAATCAGATTAGCGACATTAATTGTGCTTGGCCAGTACGTGGAAGAAGGAAGGCGCCATAGTACTTAACAATGATGGCTGTACAGTTGCCGTGGAATGGTTCAGGTGTTCGCCTTGACGCCTTGAGCGAAAGAGCCTCGGCGTCCGTGGCAGTGTAGGAGCACCCCTCTCTTAACGATAACTGTCATTTTTGTTATCGAGCGAACGCAAACATTATCTGCTTCATCATCATCGGCTGCCTGAGTCGGCAATCCGTTTCGTAGTGCGAATCCCGCTTAAGCAGATGGGCATAATATTCGGATATAAACGATCACAGAACATAGCAACCGCGAGATGGAAACAGTCGGCAAAATGCCGTTTTTACAAATATTTAATGATGGAGCAACTGGCGTATAAATTTTCAGGCCAATGAAATGAAAAGCTTGTATGGTGAGTGGATATCGTGGAAAAAAAGTAACAAGGCGACGCTGACTGCATAAAGGATGATGACAAAAATTCCGCCTCTCTTTACTGGAGCCTTGTTCATATATGGCGCGAATAAGCATGGGGTGAGGGAATTAAGCATTCACTCATAACTAAGGCATCGCACATATACGGGAAGATATATTTCTCGCGTCGCTGTGCAACGTGGGAGCAGTTGTCTGTATTAGTGAACATCCAAGGTTAAGACGCGGGGGTTCATATTTCGTTCAGTGTTTATACCACGGGCATTCAGCCGCAGTCGATCGTGGTCTGTCGAAGAAGAATCTTCGGCTATGACGCTGGCAGAACACTGTTATGCTGAAAAAGAAAAAAAAGGAAAGAACACGGGCCTTCTAGCAGTAAGACCGGACATTCCGCAACGGCAATACATGACATCGGTCTTAGTGGTGCCCAACGAAAACGAAACAATTATTTTCCTTTGATTACATGCACTTCTTGTCACCCGTTGCAGCGGCGTGTTGATACCGGTGATAATCAAGGCGTTCAGTTATGCTAGTCAATGTTGACAGGCAAATATAATGAAAAATGAGAATTTTTACTCAACATGACCCGTGGGCCCGTTTAACGGAACGTACCCTAAATCACATAGAACATCGCCAGGCTTGTACAATATTAGGTCCATTCTTTAATAGAAGAGTAATGTTGTTTATGATTGTGATTCAATTATTCCTAATAACCTCTTAGCCGGATTCTGCTGGCTCTTCCTAACGTTAAACTGTACACGGACTCCATCAAAGATCTTCGCGTTCTCACAACACGGGCTGGAGAAATTGAGAGCAAACAGACTAAGTGGTGCCTTTAGACTTCACAATATCGAATATGCTAAACACCGCAAACTTGTTTTGATAATGATTATATTTTGTCCGGCATGAGATGTTAAATTTGAATTGAAAAGAAAGGCATAGACATGAACAAGAAAGCCGATACGACTGGGCAGCATTTACGATGCCGTCGTTATCTTTTAACGCGAGGCTTATTTTTATCGCAATTCTCAAGAAGCACGTGTACGAACGTCACAGAGCCTCGTAGCAGATTCTGTCCATCTTAGCCTTTGTCATAACCTTGCGCCTGTTGTTTGCTTCGCAGATGAATCCACCTAAACCACTTCCATTCGCTATGTTTATTCCACGGATGCGTGACTTCAAGAACATGAAGATGCTCGGGGCCGGCGGCTTTGGGTAGGTTTGCATACAACACTGCTGCGTTTTTGTCCTTGGCTTTATTCCCGTGAACACTGTGGGGGCATGTCCGAGATACGATTTTGTCAGCAAGAGAACCACGCATGCGCGAGCACGCACGGGCGCACGTGCGTAATGGTGACAGTCTGCGACATGCAAATGTGCTCGTGCGCTAACGATATGTCACTAATGAGACGTGTTCTGTGACAGCAGTTTCTGTTATAAGGGAGGAGAATCACCGGGGCAGGCGAGGGGCTTACTGTTTTGTTGGAAAATTAACAGACAATGAAGCCAAGCAAATGTAGGGGTAAGTTAACTCTGCTTTATCAACGAATTATCTATAATTTAGTGATTCTGTTTAGGACATAGGTTCTATTGGTAAATGTTGCCAGGCGTTCTTAGAATTGCTAGATGCAGTTGTTTCCGCCAAGTTCTCTTTGCATGGTTCTCTTTGAAATAGGGGTGTGCAAAAATTCGAAACTTTCTAATTACGAATCGAACAGTCACCATTCGTAAATATGAATATTTTTCGAATACTTTTCAAATATTTCAAAATTTCAAGTGCGCCCTAAGAAACATTTAATTTGAGCAAAAATACAGTAAACTATCATGTGCACCCCGTGGGCATAGTATAGACATAAAAGAGCGGAACTTGCGCCGTGGAGCAGGCTACGTCACTTCAATAGCCACACTTTAAAAGCTTACAGCGATCATTCGCGCTCTCTGAAAGTCCTTTTCTTGCGAAGAAACTATGCTTGATTGCTTCTAATGCTTCGCTTGTGATTTTAATAAACAACACTTCATAACGTACTATGCAATGACAGAAACTTGCTACTGGGATGTCAACTTGTTTCATATTAATTGTGGCAACGGCTGTTCATTATTTGATAACTATTCGAGAAGTACTAGGCTTGATTCGCTTCTGGCACTATTCAATTCGTATTCTGTCTTAAATGTCACTGTTCGCACACCCCCACTTTAAAATGCTTGGGTTAATTTTTGACATTTTTAGAATTTTGGGAACCAACAATGCAGCTATACAAGACAACCAGTGGCGTGCTCCGGATTAATCTTGACAACCCGGAGTTGTCTAATTCATGCACATATTACTATAAACACACAAGTGCTTTCGTTTCGCCTACGTAAAGATTAGGCCTTTCCAGCCGGGAATCGAATCAAAGGTCATGCGTGATCGTTCTTGATTTTCAAAAGTGCCCGGCACTTGAAATTGCGAAAACATTTTAGTAAATTCACTTCGCCTTTGCTAGCCCGACTCATGGCATTCTGCGTAAACCACACATCTAATCAGTATCGTTCTGAATATTAACAGTTGCAACTGATACGTTCAAGTTTGTTGTGGTTTATTACACGTACATAAACGAGCATGCATATTTCCGCACGCATAATTTATGTGAAGGATCAGTGCCATCAGTCGAATAAAATACTCATGTTATCTGCTTGATAGACCAAGCTAGTTAGACACTTTAGAGTCGCTAATTTCGGTGCGTCGGGCACAAAAATATAGTGCTGTCATTTTTGTGACATCAGTTAATTTACGGCGTTACGTGCTTTAGCTCAAACAGCGTATCACATGCAATTATTTACACGTTGTGGCATACTATGAAGTTGTGCCCTCAACCACTGAAGTTAAACCGGCGCGTAGATTTGCTACACTGTCGTCAGAAATTGGTATAGCCAATGACTCCGAAAGTATGTTCTAAGTTGGGGGGCTGATCGAGACACGGGCAGTGCAGGGGAGGAAACTGCAGCATTTTTGTTAAGCTTTCTGATTATTTTCTTTTGTTGAAAGGAAAAAGGTAACATGGTGCTTTCTATCTTGTTTTTGTAAAAGAATCATGATATGTTACGCTCAATTATTCATGGAACGTTTTGTTGCAGTGCATCTCTTGCACTGCAGTGCGTTTAGCCTAAACGGCTACTGGATCCCATTTCTCTCAGCTTATATAAACAGTAATTATGTGCGCGTACACAAGAAAAAATAAATAGAGACGCCTGAAGCTGAATGTTGAGCAAATCACATGGATTACTATCCCCATATCAGCATATTTTAATTCACAAAAGTATCCATGATTCAGGTTCTCTTTAAAAGCGCGTGCAAACAAATAACATGATTAAGAGTATAGCATAAACACAAACAAAACATCACCTTTATTCTGTCCATCTTATTTAGCCTAAGCTGCAGATTCAGAGTAGAAGAAAGAGGGAAAACAATCTAAGAAGAATCGCACAAGCATACCCACACGAAATTCATGTTACCTGCTCATGGAGTCTGTTTCTAATTCAGTATCACATGAAAACTGAGCCGTTTATCATCAAGGCGGTGTACACGGAATTAGTAAAGTCGGAGTTTCTCCCGAAAGGCGAACCATCGATTGCGATAGCAAACTAGGTATACGAAGTGACTGGATTGCACTTTTATCGGCTGCATAAACTTGTAAACATTCGCTTGCTAACTAAATTAGCAAGCATGGTGTCAGCGCGCACAGCAAACATGAACACATCACCCTTTATGACCGTGGACACTCGCTGTCAAAGCGCTGGTGCTAGGAAGGGCGGCATCAACAGGGAGTGAAGTGACCTTCGTGTTGTCTATCACTTCAACGCAAACTGAGCGCCGAGAACACAGCACGCACAGAGTTACGAGCCCTCGACGCAGCTAGACTCTGCCCCCAACGCAGATCGCTCTCTAGGCACGGCCGCACGACCGCGCGCAGCCGCCACATAGGCATTTGCAGCCGGAGTACAACGCCGCCCTCCCTCCCTCCTCTACCCCCGGTGCCTCGCAACGTTCGGTGCCTCGCGCGCGACGGAAGACGGCGCGCTCCCTTCCCGCTTTCCTCCCTTTCGCGTGGGCGATATGCAGCTGCGATCGTCGTCTCCACTCGCAAGGTTTCCCTCGCACATAACAGCGTAGGGAGCGCAGCGGCGGTGTTATCGCCCTTCGACGTTATACGGAATATCATGGCGATGCCGACGGCAGAAATGCGTCTGGAGTTTCCATATACTTGCTGTCGCAATAAAAAGTTAATAAGTTTTATTTTATACTACACACATGCACAATAGACATGCATATGAACAGCTCGACACATTTGAGGGAGGTATGAAGATCCATGCTCCGCAGATGTAATTACATTTGCAATATATTCATGTATTGATGAAGCAGTGTATCGGTTTATAAGCGAAAGCTCGGGGTTATCAGTCCTCCTCGTCAAGCGAAGTTCAATGAAAAACCCAGTCTTTTTAGTTTCTGCTTGACAGCGGGTTAGGAGCTCGCATTCCGATCTGCTGTTCACGTGAAAACAAACAGCGTTCGAAGGGGGACGGGGAAAAGCTGTGCGCGGAACACCGTGGTATGCATTGCTCGCAGCAGAATGATTATTATGCGAACAAGCTTATTCATGCAAGGCAGTGTCGCTTTATCATACACCTCTAAAGGGTCTCTTTATGGACTCACGTCCGATAATTCAAGGTAAGGTAACTAGCGGAGAGAGAGTAAAGGCGAGCAATGGATAGGTGCACATATTTAGTGCACGAAGTCTGCTCCAGATTTAAAAGGTATGTCAGACGCAAGCCTTACTGATCACCTCAAAGGTCAAAAGTGGCAGCTCGCTCAGCAGTCCTGGTGACAAATTATTTGCTATCTTCTAAGTTTAGCGTGGCGGTCCTTTCCTTGTGAATGTGCAGAGTAAAAAGATGTTTCAGCCTCCTCCGCGTCATGCGGTTTCGCGAACAACATTTAATTCGGCGTAAAGCGCTGAATGAGCGTTCTGCCGAAGCTACAGATGCAGCTAGAGAAAGAAGTTGCCTGTATTCGACGACTTGCGTCCAGCAGCTTATGGAATTGTTCAGATTTTGTCTGCAGAGTCTTCTAAATACTTTTTGTTGATAAAGACTCGGCGTTGGACAAAATAGAAGGAAAAGGTAAGAACTGCGCCGAAAGACTGGCTTAGGTCAAAATCAGCTGCATGCATGTCTAAGGTCCCGTCTAGGTCGTTAGCCGACAATTGTCTTCCTCTGGAGGCGTCGATCACCGTGACTTCTAATTTCACTAGCTGTTCCATCCCAGGCTGACCATAGCGGCGCCGCATTTCGATTGTAATACGGTCCATCACCTCAAGGTATTCTCAAGGTATGCTTTGGTATCGAGCACAACTGGCAGGAGAGTCGTGCTGGACATCTCAAACCTCCTCGGCGGCTTTGTTAGCCTTCCAGTGCGAAGCTCCTTAAGACTTAGCTGAGTTGCAACTGGGACAACTGATGAAACGTGGTTTCATATACCAGGTGGGACAATGCTTCGCACAGAGTCTCTGCAGCTCCTTTCACACCTGCAGGAGGAATCGTTGAGCGCTTGAGGACTCTTGCTAGTTTTGGTGCTGGCAGATAGAAACTGCCTATTTTCTCTTTAGAAGCCGGCATCGTGGTGCGCATACGACTCGCGTGCGCCACGATCCCTCCGAGACTGAGGCGGAGCAGCACGGATTGATACAAACTAGGCGCTGTACAGAAACCCTGACAGAACGTTGCACGGTTGTCGCTGCCAATAAATTATGTAAAGATGATTGTTTAACGTAAGTTTGTAGCCTTGATGAGCGTTTACGTAATAACACCTTAAAAATTTGTCCTTTTGCTGATTACTTTTTAAGTTTTATTGGAGCTAAGACAACGCGACGCGAAGTGTGCGACGGCGACATGTCCGTGTAGCGGCGTCAAGTGCGCGCAATGAAAGTGGCCGGCTGACGCAAGATTGCGCAAGACTCTCTTCGCCGGCGTACCCTAACCGCTTGACCTTTAAGCGTGCGACGAATGTGCCGGTAAACCTGTTGACATACACGTGACTCGATTGGCGTATATAGGCACGGTGTTTCACGGAGCACATGGTGCGCACATATGTATAGTACGCGATCGAAGTCACGAAAGAGTGCGAATAAAATGCGAGAAGGAAGGTAATCGTCGTGATATCACATTTCTTAAAGTAATTAAGGTTGCTCGTTTCAGTGGAGGTCTGATCAGCTAGACCGTCGTGTCGACGCCGCTGTCTGCTGTTATATACTGCGCCGATCGAGCAAATGGATTCTTTCATTTTACACGTCTACTCTAGTTATTTGCACGATTTGGTCGTCGGTGCATGCCAGATATTAGGCGTTAAAATACTTTTCATGCCAGTATTTCCTCAGCCGAGCTTCGTGGAGTTGGGTGCGGTGCGGTGGTTGTACATTACTCGGCTTGTTACTTGTTTGCGTCGCAGTTAGTGCTATCCTGTAATCGCATCGCACGTGTGCTCGACAGCACAGACACACCGAGAAGAAAGGTGCTCGTGTTTCAGGAACCGACCGGTATTGCTCACTGAAAACTTGGGTTGGGCAGCTCAACAGATGTGGTCTTTGCCAAAATTATCCCCTGAAATGTCTGAAAGTAGATAAAACACCATTTATTGCCCATACATTTGACCTTGACCTGCCGGCATCATCAGAGAGGAGGGGCAGATAACAAGAGAGATACGAAGCGGGATAAATTGATGACTAGCATTTTGTTTATTCGACATGCAGGCGACAAGCAGTAGACGGGGACATAACAGTCTAGGGGAAACAGGGCAAAAAGAAAAAGGCGGGAGGGGGGAGGGCTCGAGCTCCCCTCCTCCTTGCCCCCCGGTTCCAGAGTCCCTCGTTATGACATTGTTGGCAGCACACTTTTCCTCTAAAGTAACGCGTTTTTTTTTTGCATATTACGAACTTAGTAAGCAGCTTTCAGAATGTGGAGGCAGCAATGTCTCCAAGCCGGATTCTCACTCCGCAGGGCCGTGTACCTGGTGACCTACCGTCCTGCCAACTTCGTGGTGACGGTGAAGCTTGTGAACATGGACCGCTTCAGCCGACACAAGCAGGCCGCCATGGACAAAGTTGTCGCGTCCGTCATTAGGAACCCTTTCCTTGTCAAGTACTACTGCTGCTTCTGCGTCAAGGTGAATCCAGACGGCCGCATCACTCTTTGGTAGATCGCTGGGAACGAAAATAGAAGAAATAATAAAATAACTCTGCCTCCGCAAGCTGCTTTGCAAACGAACATTGATGACATTTCTGCACACACGCGCCACGTGCTTCACTGGTGACAGTAATCTCGGGGTATCGCTGCATGGTCAAGTACAAGCTCTTTCACTAGCACATGCACGTGACTGATGCACGTGCCCACTAAATCAATATTGCGGCGCTCTCAGATATGCCTGCATGAGAACTAATCTTCAACAGCTTGGCTCACCACACTGGCCTCTGCGCCGTATTGCGTGGATATACAGGTCTGTAGTCGACCACATACGCTCCTTTCATCGCCTATATTTTTCCACTGCGTCCCTTCGGCTCACTGGTCATCCTTAGTCCCCACTCTTTCCATTCGTCTTGTGTGATCCGCTTGTTTACATGCTGCTCCACGTTGTGTGGCCGACGCACTATAGTTGAGCAGCTGGCAGCTTTTGTCTTGTACACTTCTCACGCAGACGTAGCTCTACTAATCTCAGCGTACTACCGTTTACCACTAACTTATCGTTGGGCACGTAGCCCAGGCTTCCGTATCTTACGTATAACAAGAACTGCCTCATCAGAACGAGACCCTTTACTGAGGACACGTCTGCTAAGACGTGAAGTTTTGACTGGTTTTGCCGTCATCATTCTGATCACCTTCGTAAGCATGCGTGCGCACTCCACATAATTAGCACATCTTCCTGTAGCTTATGCTGCTATGATAGCGCCCATGCTCGCTTTCCTTGAGGTTTTTGGCGCGTTACCGTGGCATCGTGCACGGTGAGCTGTTTAACTAGCCATAAACAAATGTGGTTGTTAAGGAACATTTCTGAGCACGTTTTAAGCCAAAATAGGTTGTTGTGATCGCTGTACGGAATTACGGTAGCTCAGTGTTTCTTTTACTTGCGTTACCTGCATGGTGTCATGGTGATGTCGCAGACGTTTGGTATACTTGTGATTCCCGGACTACTCGTATATTCGCTCTATTCAAAAATGGTACACTGGCACTCGTGTGTCTGATTTTAAAGCTATGAGGAAATATTATTGAGTAAGAATAATTTACTCACCAGTTTATTCATACATGATACGGTATTGTAATACACTTACTACGATTTTTTTTAACAGTCGAACGCAAGAACATTTCATATTGGCACTTTGCTAACTTTGCATGACACGCAACTGTTCACATTCAGCATGCTGTCTGTCTAATCCAAGATAATCAACGTCTGAGGGAGCTTACACATTTAAAAGAAACTATCCGCTGTAGATGCTGTTCTACAGACTTGTATTTTTTTTCTCCAGGTCGCTCTAAATAGAAACTTCTTTTTTTGCCAGAGGTCGTTTATTTGCTTGCTTTTCTTTTTAGAATAAATGTTGCTGGCAAGCAAATCGTAAAATTATTAGAAGGCAGCCATCAAAAAAGGAGCAGTGACTCACGCGACCGTGACGCACCGTTGCCATGCTAACGCTCGAGCGTGCATCGTGGCAGGAAGCGTACGTGACCATCATGGAGTACATCGCCGGCTTAGACCTGATGCGCGTTGTCACCAAGGAGGAGTACTTGGAGATCGAGGCCGTGCGCATCATCATGGCGCAACTGATCCTCGCGCTTGAGCACATGCACTTGCGCGGATTTCTCCACCGGGATATCAAGGTGTCCAAGTGAGTGGCTGCTCGTTAATGCAGGCCAATGTATCGTACCGCCGACGGTGGGGCGGACCTACGACTTGGCGAGCACAGTGCAAGATTTTCTCTACTCGGCCGTATATATATTTCGGATGCGTACTACATATCCGCGCGGGTGTGCTGTGCTTTCAACGTGACACTTGCGCGTGACACCGACAAATAAACGATCGTGGAGGTCGTGAACCCACGTTGCAATGACAATTTGCGGCAAATGCTTGGAGACATTCCGACTACTGTGATGGTGCAGCACTTCTTACACCTGTTCGTAATTTTTCGGGCTGTGAGTGACAGTGCTGCTTTAAAACGAGGCATGCTGCAAACAGTATCATCACGTAATGATAGTATCATAACAGTAAGGTTCTCTTAGCGGTTTTGATTTTCGAAACATACTTTATTTCATGCAACTGCATATAAAGACTGAGTGAACGCATACACTAAACTGCCTTTTCCAGCATGCTCATTTTGCCGGGTGGGCGAGTGAAAGTCATCGACTTCGACACAACTAAAGTGTGCAACGGTCACTGTGAGTGCAGCCTGTTTTCTTTTGACTTACGTAAACGCTTTTAGAAAACGTTGGAGTTCTCGCGTTTGCTGGCCTTCTGTACTATTAGAAAAAAGAAACACTACCAAAGTTTGCTTTCAGATGGCCAGATAATTGGGTCTACTACTAGTAGGCCATGTAACATGCCATAACGAGTACCCCGACCCATTTTCTCTCTTTAAATCTCACAGGTCTTATGTTATGCTTTACCGACTATAATTTTGTAAGGTAATGATGGGACCTCTTGGTCATATCGTTCGTTCGATATAGTAACTTTCGATTATCTGTCAATGTCCACATGAACGTTCTCCCTCTCTCGTAGTTATACCTGTAATAGCAGGACCTTATTATCTGATATTGCTATCAACCCCTTATGACATTGATCTGCTGACGCCGACTTTTTGTTTTTGTTTAATGAAGAAAGGACGGCATTGGCGTAAGACGCCGCGAAAGCTATCAATTATTTCTTTCACCCATCTGTCTCTCTAAACCACGGAAGAAAATTACAGTATTCTCACATGTCCTAATTGTAGCCAATAGAACGGTGCGTAAGTTCCACCGTTGATAAATTTTCTGCACTCGAGCAGCAGTCACATGACCGGTGCTTACGTCTGTGGTGTCAGGTTTTGCGTATTAACTTTACACGCACGATCCCGAGATCTGCATGACTGATACCCCTGCAATGATGAATGCATGCGCAATCACGCAGTCACCAAGCGTTTCCTGAGGGGCTACTTTCGGAGAACTCCTTTCGAGTTCCACGACGGTGAGTCGGCTGGCACCATACCGTACATGGCTCCGGAAATTCTCAAAAGGAGGCCGTATGGTACGTCCTACGCTTTGCAGCGAAAAACGAAGCAGGAATTGGCCTCCCTGGTGCAGTATTCGGCCATTACCTCTCTCATGATTCCTACAATTAAGCCATGGCACTCAGTACCCAGCAGCTGCGGAGCATCTGGCCAAGGCGGCGGTCAGACCTGTAACGCAGCGCAAAGGGTGCTAAAGATGTCTGGACCCGGACAGGCCGCCAACGGAAACTGACCCTGGCAACCTTTAACGCCCGAACTCTGTCGAGAGAGGCTAGCTTAGCAGGATTGTTTGAGGAACTATCAGGCATTGTTTAGGATATCATTGGCCTTAATGAGGCTAGAAGAACTGGTGAGGCTTATACATTGCTGAATAACGGACATGTCCTCTGCTATAGAGGTCTCCTAGATAAGAAGCAATACGAGGTAGGATTCCTAATACATAAGGACATAGCTGGCAACATTTACGAGTTCTAGAGCAAAAATGAGAGGGTAGCAGCAGTCTTAATCAAATTTAATAAGAGGTATAGATTAAAGGCAATACAAGCTCACGCTCCAACATCCAGTCACGATGATGATGAATTAGATCAGTTTTATGAAGATGTTGAATTAGCGATGAGAAAAGCGCGAACTTAGTATACTGTAATAATGGGCGACTTCAATGCAAAAGTGGGCTGATGAACAAGCAGTTGGCAACTACGGCATCGATTCTAAGAACGTTAGAGGAGTGATGCCGGTAGAATTCGCAGAAAAGAATAAGCTGCGAATAATGAGCATCTTTTTCAGGAAGCGTGGCAACAGAAAGTGGACCTGCAAAAGCCCTAATGGTGAAACAAGAAATGAAATTGACTTCATATTTTCCACTTATCCCAGCATAGTGCAGGATGTAGAAGTGATAGGTAGGGTAAAGTGCAGTGATCATAGGTTAGTGAGGGCTAGGATTCACCTCAATTTGAAGAGAGAAGGAGCTAAATTGTTCAAGAAGAAAAAGGTCAACCTAGAGGCAGTAAGGGTATAAGCAAACAAATATGAAGCCTTAGAACAGAGAGGTGATGATGACATAGAGCTAATGAATGAAACCGTAACTAGGTTGGCTTCAGAGGCAGCAAGTGGGAGGCAAGGCGCCAAGGCAACCAGTAGACAAGCTGTCCCAAGTAACAAAGGATCTAATAAAGAAATGACAAAGAATGAAAGTGTCCAACTCAAGAGATAAGATAGAATTTGCGGAACTGTCAAAACTGATTAACAAGGCGAAAATATGTGATATTCGAAATTGTGAAAAAGAGTGAAGGGGTCGTAAAACATGAACGCAGCCTGAAATAAGTGAGAAGGAAACTTGGCATAGGACAAACCAAAATGTATGCACTGAAAGATAAGCAAGGTAATATCATCAGCAACCTCGAGGTTTTGTAAAAGCAGCGGAAGAATTCTAGACTGCCCTGTACTGTACCCAGAGTGAGCCACGATACCTCCATTCAAAGAAGTAATGAACAGGTTGCAGAGACTCCTCCTATAACTAAGATGAGTTGAGAAGGGCTTTGCAAGACATGAAACGAGGAAGAGCATCAGGAGAAGATGAAATAACAGTCGATTTAATCAAAGATGGAGGAGACATAATGCCTGAAGAACTGGCGGCTCTTTATACGAAGTGTATATCGACTTCGAGGGTCCCAGAAAACTGGAAGAATGCAAACATTATACTAATCCACAAAAAGGGAGACGTTAATTGAAAAAATAGGCCCATTAGCTTGCACCCAGTATTATATAAAATATTCACCAAGACAATTTGCAATAGAATAAGGGAAACTCTGGACTTTAGTCAACCAAGGTAACAGGCTGGCTTCAGGAAGGGACACTATAATGTTGCACATCTATGTCATTAATCAGGTTATTCAGAAATCCGCAGAGTACAATCAGCGTCTCTATATGGTTTTCATTCGATTACGAAAATGCATTTGATTCAGTAGAGATACCAGCAGTCATAGAGGCATTACGTAACGAAGAAGTACAGACCGCTTAGATAAATATCTTGGAAATATCTACAGAGATTCCATAGCTACCTTAATTCCACGCAAGAAAAGTAGGAAGATACCTATGAAGGATGGGGCCAGAAAAGGAGACACAATCTCTCCAATGCTATTCACTGCGTGCTTGGAATAAATATTCAAACTATTAAACTGGGAAGGCCTAGGAGTAACGACTGACGGCGAATATCTTAGCAACCTTCGGTTCGCCGATGACATTGTTCTTATCAGCAACAATGCAGACGAGTTACAACAAATGATTGAGTACCTTAAGAGAGAGAGCATAAGAGTGGGGTTGAAGATAAATATGCAGAAGACAAAGATGATGATGAAATAGCCGGGCAAGGGAACAACTGTTCAGGATCGCCAGACAGCCTCTAGAGTCTGTGAAGAAGTACATTTACCTAGGTCAATTAATCACAGGGAACATGCTTTATGAGAAGGAAACTCACAGAAGAACAAAATTGGGTTGGAGTGCATACGGCAGGCATTGTCAGCTCCTGAATGGAAGTTTACCATTATCATTGAAAAGGAAAGTGTACAATCAGTGCATTTTACCGGTGCTGACATAAAGGGCGGAAACTTGGAGACTGACAAAGAAGCTTGAGAACAAGTTAAGGACCGCGCAAAGAGCGATGGAACGAAGAATGCTAGGCATAACGTTAAGAGACGGAAACAGAGCTGTTTGGATCGGAGAGCAAACGGGTATAGCCGATATTCTAGTTGACATTAAGAAAAAGAATTACAAGATCTCTTGAGACCTCTTAAGAGGTGAACGACGAAAGCCTACTCTTGCTCCTCTTATCATTCCCCTCATTAGTAAGCATTCTTAGTCATTTGCAATCAATTGTAGTCGTTACAATTCGTCGTAAGACATATTTGTGATTAGTAGTCGTTACTAGTAATTACAAGTCATTTCAGTCATTATTAGGATTACTGGTCATTTCTAAGCACTTTTAGTCATTTCTAATCAATTGTAGGCGTTACAATTCGTCGTTAGACATGTTGGTCATATCAATGCCATCAGTAGTCATTACAAGTTATTTCAGCCATTATTATTCATTACTACTCATTACTAGCGATCTCTAGTTATTTCTAATCAATTGTGGTCATTACAAGCAGTCGTTAGACATATTTGTCATTTCGGAGTCATTAGTAGTTATTTTTTTTAAACAGAACAGCGCGGTTTTGACGGGGACATCAGGGAGAAAGGACATGGACGAGCGCTATTCGTCATTATTAGTCATTATTAGTCATTATTACCCTCTACCAATCTCTATAAGAACGTTATCATTTACTAACTGTCACTATCAATAATTTTTCATTCTTTAATATGTCTAATCTGTATTGATACGGCGTGATGACGCTTCGGCGGACACTTCGCGGTCAGCTCTGCTGACACAAACTTCAATGTGAGCCTAGAAAGGCTTTCGCCTTGAAAAATGGAGCTGACCGGGTCATGTAATGCGCAGGTTAGATAACCGTTGGACCATTAGGGTCACAGAATGGCTACCAAGTGTAGGGAAGCGCAGTCAAGGATGGCAAAAGACTAGGTGGGGCGACGAAATTAGGAAATTCGCAGGCGCCAGTTGAAATTAGTTGGCGCAGGACAGGGGTAATTAGAGATCGCAGGGAAGAAGCCTTCGTCCTGCAGTGGACATAAAATAGGCTGCTGCTGCTGCTGCTGAAATTAATAGTTATTGTGCTCACTACTTGTCTACCACAAAGCACGTTACCCTGCGTTGTTCTCCTTTCTTTCGCGTGGTTGGCGATGCGTGGTTTCGGGTCTTCGCCCTCCGTCTGCATAAGAGCCAGTCACAGGCTGGAAAATGTTCTTGTGGGTGTTATTCGCGCAACATGCGCAGTCCGTGGTCCTTCATTTTCGCGCAGGTCGCGCTGCCGACTGGTGGTCGACGGGCGTCGTCATGTACAAGCTGATGACCGGCCGGGTGCCGTTCAGAGGAAAGTCCAAGCAGCTGCTTCGCGAACGCATCATCACGTCGCCGCTGAAGTGGCCGCGCGCCGACGAGCATCCCCACTCGGCCACGACGCCGGCCAAGGACATGACGTACCGACTGCTCAAGAAGAACCCCGTGGAACGGCTCGGCTCGCGCAACTACAGCGACTTGAAGACGCACCCGTTCTTTGACAAGTTCAACTGGCAGGTGCTTTACGGCAAGACGAACTTGTGCGACATAGCGAGCATCGCCGAAATCATGAACAGCGACGCCGAAAAAGACCGCAAGACTGGGGACCCCGAGGACAAGCGCAAGCACCAGCAGATCGAGGAGATGACCGACGTCAGCGCCGAAAGCCAGAAACCGTTGCTGTGCTACGCTTCGCCTAGCTTCAAGAAACTCATGGTCAAGGTACGTAAACATATCAATGGTCAATCCCAAGTGAGCCATGTTGAACATAATTTCCTCTTGAGTATAATATGTAACCGTTGTGTATACGCTATGTATGTATATATTTAATGGCGTGCGCGGTAGTTTGCTGTTTGCTCCACGCCACCCTCATCCAAACACATGCATTCTTCCCCGCGTGCAATAATACCTTCGGGCGCTGCAGATTTCAAACAAATAAAATAAATAAACTATAATTTTGGACAACTTGCATTTGTGCATGCGCAAATGCTTTTCGCAAGCGTGGCTCTCGTGAAGTCGGCCCTTCTCACTTTTGTAGTTATAGCGCTTTGTTACACTGTCGCAACTCGGAGAATAGCTTTTTATTAGACGTTTTCTAAAATGCATGAGGTTGTGGAAGGAAGATGTAGTCGTTCTCAGTGTGTGTTGCCTGACTTATAACGTTGGTAACCATGACCAGAAGGGGAAATCGCCGACAAAATAGGCACTGTTCGGCGAACCGAGAAGTGACAGCGAATTCCTGTTCCCATCCAGGTAAAGTCAAGCAAGAGCCCTATCAAGTTATCTGATTCCTTCATGGAGACCAGCAGTCAGAGCTCCGAAGCCATCGACTATCAGGCGAACTCCCCCGTGTCCTTAAGCCGAACCGCAGCCCTGAGCAGTAAGTGCGCTCACGAAACATCTTCAACAAGAGGAGACGATTTGAGGAGTGGAACTGTGGACATGTTGAGGGTGGTCATCCGTTTTTATCCATAGTTGCCTGGCGCGCGAATAACATTAATTTTGGAACGTCACAATGTGCTACGGGATTACCTCACGGTTACTGATGAAAATAAGTAGTAACTGCGAGACACCAACGGATAAGCAGCACCACTTTTATAACCGCGCGCATGTCGCTGATGCATGCCATATAGTATGGAGATCATGGGCGAAATGTATAGCATGACTTTGCCGACTGGACTGGACATGGCGAAGATCTTGAAAAGCAGCGCTCGTGTGTCGCAGGCGTGGATGGCAAAGACGGCGCGTCCACCGAGAAGGTGGATCTCATGCTTTACCGGAAGAAGAAGTACACGAAGTTCTGGGGCTTCGGCTTCTCGCTGCGTCGGGTCCAGGGAGAGGAAGCGAGCTTCACCTACGTGGACGTGAGTCTCAATGTACCTGTTAATCTGAGCATTAATCTGGCACGGTAGTTTGTATAGACGGTCATGACAGCACGGGCGCAGGCGTTTCGCACCTGAACACGTGCGCTGGTGGTTCTTAAAACGACGACAGGTATGCCGTGTGCTCCATACGTCAAAAATCAAAGCGAAACTAATGTTGCGACGGGAAAGTTGCAAGACCGTTCTATGGTGTCGCCGTTGTTCCATAGCTCTAGACAGTAGAGAGACCTATCCTTCATTTTTGTACTAGTGCGCTCCGACATGTTGATCGATCATGCAGAGTGACTTTCCTGCCCCACGTGCTCAAGCATAAAGTATCGCTTTCTTTCCTTCTTGTGTATTTTTGTATGTTTGCGTTTTCTCTTTAACAAAGAATAAAATGTAACATTACTTTAGCCAGAAAGTAAGAGTCAATTTACGGTTTTCTTAGGATGAATGATTGTACAAAAGTCCTTGCTTTCTTGACGGCCATTATGACGTAATGAATTAGTAGACCCTTTCGTCTCTGCTGTGGCGGCTGTTCCGGCGATCCAGGAACAATTATCGTCGCATTTCTGACAGCCAGTTCTGCCGCAAGAATGAAGTTTTTTTATTTTGTCTCGCCCACTCAGTTAGAGATATGTTTTTCGTATGTCCTGTTATAAGCAACACATCTCGTGAGTCCCGCTCATTCGTTAGGTATTTCGGAAAATGTACTAAAAAATCTCAAAGAATAAGGACGACGAGGCGGTTTCCTTCAATAATGCCCTCGAGGTTGCTTTTATCATCGCGGTATGCTTTGTAACATGGCTCGAAGTAGTGATTAGGCAAACGTTAATAAAGATAACTAACAAACCGGAACTTATTACTTAGACGAAATAACAACGTCAGCTTTTTCATAGTTTGGGCTTATGAACTGTTCAAATGACGGGAAGTTCAACACTCGCATTAGAATCGATGCATGGTCTGGCTCTTTAAGTTAAACTTCTGTTAGTCTATTATATTTACCTGTCGAACTACATGAGGCCATTTCATTGTGACTGCTGCTCTATTAAATTAAACCTTAGAAAATCGCTTAGATATATGACGTTTCCTGTACAGTTTTTTTTAACTGGAACGGGCAAACAAAGCACGCAAGATTTATAATAAATTATCTGACCAGGCGGACATCATCATCCATCCAAAGTAATCAATTCAGTAAGTAAACTGCAATGAATAACTTCCTAGCTGCACAATTTGAAGAGGATCGCAAAAATAAGTTGTAGGGAAATCAGAATCCTCTTGCGCTAGAATGGTTCGTACGAAAGAAATCCCCCCAATCCTGATTCTGGACATAATATTAAAGAAGGCGAGCGACCAAATGCGGAGAGCACTCGCGAAAGAAAAGCTTACTGAATACGAGCCCAGTGCCTTGCGCTAGAATTGTCCGTGAGAGTGCATTCCAGCCAATCATATATTGGACATATGTTTAGCGAAGGCAGCCGGCCAATACCGGACAGCACTTGGGAATGAGAAGCTTTGTGAATTCGGCACCAGGTGTACGTGTTCCGGGCGTTATGTAGTAGAGCAGGAAAAATGAGCAGGCACCGAAGGCCTGCGCGAAATCTTCCCGTGTGCACTGTTGTACTTTTGCGCGTGTGATTCTTGATTACGTGCTTTGCCCATCCCTTGTCTGCTTTTGCAATGATGTGAGCAATAAGAGCTCGTTCTGAGGCAATATTCCGGGCAAGATATTGCATTGCGCGTATTTTTACAGCGAACCTGTATATGGCTAGCCGATTCGTCCGTCCGTCCGTCTGTTCGTCGCCTGTACGCCGAAAACTCCTTCTTCGCAACCTCATGCGCATGCGCGAAAAAAAAAAGAGAGAGGAAGAGATGCGCCCGATTAGTCAACACTATATACCTAAATAGCACAAAGTCTGTTGACTCCGATCCATGACGTCGTGCTACCTGGCCCGAAATTTCCATTGACAAGGTTGGCGTGATGAAAGTGGCGGCGTCAAAACCACTGTTACCTACTTGGGAGCATCCCCATTAGATTCTAGGGTAGTCGGGCCAGATAACATGATGTCACGGATCGGAGTGAAAGCTCTTTACGACATCTTGGTGGTGTTGGATTGGCTGCACCAGTAGTGACGTCGTTCCTCTCCGTTGCAGCCGAGCGCGCGCACAGCAGTTTCTCTCCGACTACGAAATGAGTTGGCCACGCGTCATAAGTACTCCTTAGGAGCAAGCAGCTTTCGATGAGCAACGCCGCGAGCAGAACCAGAAACGAACTCATCTACGCCGTGCCAATGCTGCGCCCCGAGCACAAGAACAGGCTCGTGCAGCCGAGCGCAAGCAGCAACTGCGTATACCGAGGATCCGGCAGCCTACCAAGCCGTCGTTTAATGAACTGTCGGGATTGACCCAGTGATAAACACCGGGGCCACGCGTTTCAAGTTTGCTGGTTAACCATCTGCACGGAGTGCTTGGGCGATGATTTTTTGTAAATTATCGGTTATCACAGCAGTGAAACTTTTGGCAGGCCCGTGGGAATGTGCTGCAAGTTTAGCACATGCAAGACCTAACTGCAGGGGAAATGTATGCGCATCAAAGGGCGGGCTGACTCGTATCCAGGCCCTTAAGAGTTGTGTGATTTTCATTGATGAGGCGTTGGGTCCTTTGAGGACAGCAATACAAGCGACAGCAAACAAGGAGTACACGAACAGTAACGGCTGAAAGTAAATAATATTGAAGTAACTTCTAGTTCCTGTACCACTGAGTACAGACCGGCACTCAGACGAAATTAATAATCGGCATTCAGTCGCGCAACAATAATTTCGCCGGTGCCGATAAGTGCACTTGGAGGTGTAAAACACTGCACATCTGCGCGGAAGGGCTTTATGTGTTTTACTTGCGTAAGCGAACGCAGGAGCGTTCGGGCTGAAAGCTTGTACTTTAGAAATCTGTGGCTGTGAAGGCATGCCTTTCGTGAGCCGACTCAAATACTAGAAAACCGAGAAAGGTACTCGATAGGATACGGTATTGTTTAACGATAGTGCTTCGTCTATCCTTAGCCGTAGCTCCTATATCTTAGGAATGTGGGCACCGATTTGACCATACTAGCAGCTTTCTGGGCTAGTGTCCCATCTGAACTGCCTATGCGTAAATGGACTCTGTAGAAACGGCCTTCTGGCTGTCACATCGCTGCTCCACGCTTTGGGCCGCGCGAAGGCTGACGTGTGCCGCTGCCTCTATCTGCATACCGGCGGCTAGACGGTGACCAAGGGCTCGCCTGCCGACATGTCCAAGGTGCTGCCGCTGGACTTCATTCTTCACGTGAACGGTATCGCGGTGACAGATGCGCCGCTGGCTCGGATCAAGAAGATCATCAGCGATGCCGGCGACCAGATGGTGCTGTCGGTGATGTCGTTGAGTCCCTACCGGCTGCTCACGAGCCGTCGAGACATGCTGGGCATCATGCGCAGCTTACCCCGGGAATCCGCCGTCGTTAAGGCCGCGACGCCCGGCTGCTTCGGTGGGAGGCCGTACGGCATCGATGTCCTCGACGTCGACGTCGCAGACGACAAGCTGAAGCAGTTGGCCAAGTGCTTCGTGCTACTGGTGAGGCTGGAAGGGTGCGTCCCGCATCGAATAGCTGTGGAGCATTGCACGGCGTGCTTAGTGTGTAGGCTTTGAAGCGACGTTGAGTTGAAGTACAAGTTGTAGTTGCAAGTGGCGTGGTTGCCGTCTTACTTCATCGGTATATACGGCGTGTTTTCATGCAGTACACCAGTGGCGTTGCCAGAAACTTCGTTCGGGGGGGGGGGAGGGCGGGGGGGGGGGTCTTAGGTTGCAGCTCGGCATCTTCCTTAAGAGGAATCTTTAGCTCGGGTGCTCCTATCTCAATACATGTAGAACGGGAATTCGTTTTCTCGACAACCACTGCACCAAATTTGACGAAGTTTGTTACATTTAAAAGAAAAACTTGGGGGGGGGGGCAGTTCTAGTGACTGCTGATTTCGAATTTTTCATTTAGGTCGTCAAGGTTTTATCAAAAATTGGCCAAAATCGCAACTTTTCAGAAAACGAAACAATCAAGTTTAAAACTCTGTAGCTGAACAATGAAAAATGATATCACAATTCTGTGAATTTCACCTATCGCACATTGGTTTGTAAACGTCGTGCGCCTATTTCTTTCGAACTTTCAAAATTTTCGAAATATCTTAAACAGAATTCCGGCCCTAAATCGAAATTCCGTGTCGAACAGACACTACAATTCAACTTTCTCTCTCAAATGAAACAAATTTCATTAAAAGTGATCCAGAGGTTATCTCAGAAAAGCGTTTTTGCGTTTTACATGTATTTGGATAGGCCGCGTCGGAGTGGGGCCCGAGCTAAAGATTCCTCTTAAACAAATTGTCGAGGGATCAAATACATGAATAATAATTACATTGCCATTGCAAAGATGCTGCAAACGGATTCTTGAACGCTACGTACCGTAAAAACAGGTAAGATATATCATTCTTCATAAAAGAATATACTCGTAAGTGCCAAGAATTGTGTCCAAAATAACTGATATCAATGCTTCCATGTTTTTTGTCTGTTTAATAAGTAAAGAAAATATCATACGAACTTTATAACTATATCAGTTCAAAACCACAAAGCAGTGCATGCCGCTGATATGAAAAATGTAAAGGCCATGAAATGAACAAGTTGAGGACAAATATGTTAATGAAACTTTGTCATTCAAAAACCGTGTTTATATTCATGTACGTATGCAACGGCCAGTCCAAAATATCAATGACGCTGACATTTGTTCCAATATATTACGCAGGAGCAGCTGTCACCGGTCGTGTATCGTGAGTAATTGCACCAAATTTATAGTCGCAAAAGAGAGCACGTATAAAAAGCAGGAGTTCTGCAAAATATGCGAGGGCGAGACAAATGAAAGTGAGCCAATGCGAATATTTGACAAACGGGGTCCTTTTTTAAAAGTAATCTCCATGAGCATTTAGCCATTGTCCCATTGACTAAGGAGTCGCGTGATTCCGGTCTCATAAGATTCCTTGGGTTGCTGCTTCAGAAAGTCTGCAACTGTCTCTTTCACGTCATCGTCCGACACGAATGCGGTTCCCTCGAGCTGTTTTTTTTGTTTTCGGTTGTCCCAAAATGTGGTATCGCAAGGCGACAGGTCTGGGCTGTGTGACGGATGTTGCAGCGTTTCTCACTTGAACGTTGCCAGTTTTGTATTAAATACATCAGCGATTTGGGGACGGGCATTGTCGTGGAACAAGGTGACCCCATTCGTCAATTTTCCACATCGTTTCTTCTTGATTGCAACACGCAGCCGTTCCGGCGTTTCACAGTATCGGAAACAACTGATAGTCTCTCAAGACTTAGCAAATTCTATCCGTAATGGCCCCTGACGATCGAAAAAAAAAGGTCAACAACACCTTTCCGGCGGAAATGATGGCCTCTGCTTTCTTTGGGCGTGGTGAATTCGAATGTTTCCACTGTAAGCTTTGCCGTCGTGTTTCAGGCTCGTAGTAGTGGCACCATGGTTCGTCCCCGATCACAGTTGCAGACAAGAAGTCGTCACCCTGATTGTGATACCGGATCAGAACAGTCAAGGCAGCGCCGAACTTCTCCGTGTTCTGGCGGTGGTTCAAAATCTTGGGCATCCATTGCACACAAAAGCTGATGACAGAGATGTTCATGAATTATGGCGTGAACCGAATCGTTACTGATGTTCAAAGGCTCTGCCAGCTCATCGATGCTTATCCTCCGTTATTGTCTCATCACGTCATCAACTTTTGCAATTTTGTTAAGGGTGATTTCACGACGGCTTTAGTCCCGTCTTGGATCGTCTTTGCAACTTTCACGTCCTAGTTTGAACCGTTTGCTCCAACGCTTCACAGTGGCCAATGAAATGCGATGTTCAACGTACACGGCAGCCATACGGCGACTAATTTTTTTTTACGAAAGACCTTCAGCAGTCAAAAACTTCACGGCACCACGCTGTTCAACTTTTGGAGTTTCCAACATGTCAGCCAACCATGTTCAACCGAATGTATGAGAGCATTACAGAACCTTTATCCTCACACCTGCGTGTCACTTTTGTAAATGAGACATCCCTCTCTTCTACGCACATGCCTCGCAGATAATGAACAGAACCATTATTGCGCGGGTTGGGTAGGCTCACTTTCATTTGACTGGCCCTCGTACATTAGAAATGCGATGATACAATGGGATACACAAAAGCGAAGATAGAGCTTGATAAGGGGCAAAAAAGTGTCACTGGAAACAAATTTCACTGCACGTATACACAAAATCTGCCAACAAGATATTTGAATATACGTATAAGTATCCAATGAATGTACGTATCTAAGAAAAAGTCACTGTGCATAATGCGTCAAATGAAGCAAATAAACATGTTGCGCAATCACAGATTCACAGAATCCTAGATATCGCCCCCGTTCGATCTACTCCCCCAGATGTATCGCGCGCGACGGAAGATAACTAGCTTGCTCACCGCTTTTATCTTTTGCGCACACAAGACTGAGTCACCATCGTCGGCTCACCCATTCCAGCCCCCCCTTCCCGTACGCTTTCACTCGCACATACAGCATGTGGCGCTCGGTAACGATGTTATCGCCCTTGGACTTTATACGAAACATGAGGGCGACGATGACGGCAGGAATGCGCTTGGAGTGTCCATATAATTGCTATCGCAATAATATAATAAGAGTGTCCGGCAACTGAAGCGTCCCGTGGCCCATTACTTTCCGCAAAGGAAGAAGTAACAAAATCAAACTTTCACCATGCAACAATTCGCTGCGCCGCAACAATGTATTTTTTTTCCTTTTGTGTCACGGGGGTACCGAAATTAAAAAAAAAAAACAAGGAAAATATGTTGGCCACAATTGAATGCCTACTTTGCGCACCTAATGTGGCTACCGAAGGAATATAAAAAAAATAAGAAAAACGTGAGACGCTTGGTCCACACAGAACTATACGCATACTGCTCGGTATCCTACACCGGCGAGCCAGGACTTTCCGGAGAGGTTATCCTCAGGTGAATGCGGTGCAATCCGTTGTGTCCCCACAGAGATGGCGGCGCGCGACCATTGTTTCTTTTTCTCGTCTGCTAGCCAGACAGCGTCTGAAACTCTGCCAGGTGAAAATCCACTCGGCCAGAGCCAACCGAACACGCACCAAAGTGCGCCGCGCGGTGGTCAGGGCAACACAAGAAAAACGAAACGTATGCACTCTGGCTGGCTCTGGCAGCCAGCGGGTAGAGGGTAGCAAGTCCAAAAAAATTGAAGACGCTCAATGTGTCCTCGCGAATAAAAGACAAAGTAGGAAAAATAAATAAGAACGTAGTTACTTTGGCTGGCTTTAGTGGCTTAACATAGATGCTTTGGCGTATGTGAAAAAAATATTTTATATTTTTTTTATGTGACATGACGGCACAAATTAACCACCACAATGCTTCGTCTCATTGGACCTCGCTGCTTCCTTTGTCAACTTGTCTAATAGTGTGTTGATTTGGCTTGTCCCGTTGTATGTTCCAATGCAAGACTTTAGAAAAGTCAATGCACCTCTCTAGTCAAATGTTTATAACGACATTAGACCCACAAAGTTCCGCAATTGAAAATCTAAAGCACTACTTTGGAAATGTCAGTGCACCTTTCACATCAAAAGTTTATTAGATCTATACCCATAAAGTTTCGGAATTCATATCGATGCGCTCCATAGATTCCGCAGCCTCCGCGAGATGCCGCGGTGAGCCCGTTTGTCATCAAAACGCCATTGAAACTTTGTGCTCGGATGGGGCTGTTTACGTTATGTGACTTCCGGTGCATGGGCGTTGCCACGAAATCCAGCCTGAGTTTCCGATTTTCGCGGTGAAATGTCCTTTTGAGCATGAAAAAGACCCATTCTAGACAAAATCCAGAATGATTTCCGGCGCCGGGGGTTGCTTTGGTCGGCAGTGCATTGACAGCACGAAAAAATTTCGGCTCTCAATGCATTCGCGTCGCAGTTACTTTTGTGCTTCAATGTATAAAACGACGATTCTTTCAAAGAAAGTAAGAGGAACGAAAGCGCCTATTTACCGCAAGTTCGACAGCGCATATCTCGTAAATGGTGTCATCCACACAATTCTTTTCGAGTCGCATACGCCTTGCAATCTCACCCACTAAAATTTCTAATTTTTTTTAGCTAGTCCATTATGCATTTCAATTTTTCTGTGAAAGCAATGTCGACATCTTCGAGTAGACCAACTCATGGACTAGAATTGTGCTATCGGGCACAGGCAACTAAAAAAAAACTTTTTGAAAGTGTTTGTGGAAACGCCTTGTATATGTGTCTGATTCGTCATCTAGTATGCAGACGTGGTCAGTTCCAACAACAAGGCGGTCTTCCCGGGTGATGTGCTGTTCGAAATCGACGGCACATCTGTGGACGGCATGTCGCGGCCACAGGTTGATCACCTGCTCAGCGTCGGCAAACCCGAAGTCACGCTGTCGGTGGTTCCTCTCTCACCAATGCGCAAGAAGCGGTGCCTGATCTCGAAGATCAACGAGACAGGCATGTCCGACACCAACGTTCTGTCCAAGTCTACAGCTGCCGATATAGACTGATTGCTTCACTACTGCCCCTGCCGTCCGGCAGTTCAGTTCCCGTAACGCTTTGACGCCTGCAATGTTGTGCTTGCCAGAAAGTGCATATATAGGCTGCGAGAACTTGTTTTACGCTGTTTTACACAAACTTCCATCCATAACGTGTTTGTTATTTTTGCAAGATCTGGCCATCGCACTTTTGTGTTAGGTGAAGGTATACGTTTAGAATGCCTGCCGTAATTATGTCGCATTTGAACGGAACGTTTTTTTTCAATGGACTATACCAGAATAGTTGTCGACATCGCGAATTTAGCGTGTATTCAAATATTGTTCTGCAATGTCGCAGAGCAGAACATCGTTTGCGTCCAACGTTATTGAAAAAAAAGATGCGTATACATGTGCGAAGTTTGAACTGGCTGTTACGCAAGAGTGCAACTTTGTGTGATGAAATGCTTGCTGGAGACGACTGTGGTAACGACAACGCTCTTCAATGATTATTGTGAAGCTGTGTCATCGGCGGAATTTCATAGCCTGGCAGTAACACTGCGAATCCTGCGGCACTGATTTCAGTCTTTGCCATTTGTCTCGTTTTCTATGTTGTAGAGTGAAATTATAGCAACTGCTCCCATTAACGAGCGCCTCAGACACGTTGGCGTCATGTTTAGTAGGAGGGTGTACCAAATGCGTTTCTATATACGGTTTTCTCACCGATACGAGCGTTCTTGTTTAGAGAATGAATGACTCTTTTGTGCGCATCTACCAATTGTGCACGCTGATATATTGGCCTATTGCTTCCTATTGCTTTGCAGAACTTTTTTTTTTAGTTTCAAGGACGCTCTCGTCTGAGGCAACTTGCCCGGTTAGTGGTGACGTAGTCCGTGTTACAATGAACGTGTACGTGTTGTGAACATGTTTGTTCTACGAAATTGAAGGCATAAACGGTGCCTTCCTGATGAAGCACCAGCAAGCGCCTACAGGCACATTTCATACTTCATTTGTATTTGAATGATGATGGTTGATGCCATTTGTTGGCAAATTGTGCTGTGCAGAGAAGCGCACTTTCAGCGCAGGAAAAGAATGTGGCGAGGTTCCACCCACACCAAAACGAATTTCTTGACAAGTGCATGCCATGTGATTACCCCGTAAAACTTTGGAACCGCCTACGTACGGTTTCTCCTTATGGGTTACTACGAGGTGCAAGCACGTATGTTTAAACTGGCTTGGGGCTCTCAGATAGTCGGAAGAAAAATTGAAATAAAAGCGACGTCGTGTAATTTGGTGACAGTGGTACACGGGTTGCTGAATTCCGCCCTGCTGTATGAAAACATTTGTCGCAGTGTTACAAGTACGCCTGTTCCGAGATTAGCACACGGTACAGTGTCCGGACTTGAAAATATATAGCATTTAGGAAAGCCGGTAGGCTGAATGATAAGCGAAGTAAATATATCATCGCGAAGTGTTAAATATCATCACGGCAGGGAGATTACGATGTGCGGCATGGAAAAAAAATACATGTTCATAGGTTTGGGTCGGGGCCTTGCAACTCCGGTTACATGGGCCTGATCATCACGTACAACGCCTGAAGACCACGTGAACTGTCTAAAGTGTGTTTATTCTTCTTCATCAGTGGACATTCACTGCATGCTGTGGCTTTGCTCAGAAACAAAGGCTAGCTACCCGAGAGAGGGTTCTAAGAGTTGCCTGACTATACGATTGGATCAGACAGTCACACGGTCAAGTTTGCTAAGCCACCACTGCAATTCCTGCACGAGGAGGGCCTACATGCTTTTATTGAAGGGCACATGCATGCCGCAGGTAAGGCGCTCTTAAAAAGTAATGGCAAAAACAACGCTGTAAGGCGCTCTTAAAAAGTAATGGCAAAAACAACGCTCGTATATACGTTAGGCACTGACTCAAGAGGTGGTCTTCCGTGCGGTAAACATATCTCAACTGTTGATTTGTGTGCCTCCATTCATACGATTAAGCTGAGTGACGTTGGGGTGTATTTTTATTGCTATAGCAATTATATTGACACTCCAGGCGCACTCCTGCCGTCGCCGTCGCCGTCGTCGTCGCCATAAGGTTGCGTATAGAGCCCAAGGGTGCGAGTGAAAGCTCGCGAGGGTGAGCCGGTGACTGCGGCTCAATCTCGCGCACACAAGGCAGAAAAGTGGGGAGGAAGCACGCCATGTTCCGTCGCGCACAAGGCTACGGGGGTAGGGTAGGGTGAGAGGGGTCGTTCTACTCCGGGCAACCTCTCCCCCCCTCCGGACCACTGTATCTTGAAAGCCATCTGCGACTGGGATAGGGTGCGCAGTGCGCTGTGTTTTCGCGGCTTAGTTCGCGTTGATGCGAGAGGCAGCACGAAGGTCAATTCGCTCGTTCATTGCTGCTGCCACGCTTCCTCGCTCCAGCGTTTGACAGCGAGTTTCTGCGGTCATCGAGTGAGATGTGTTCATGTTTGGTTGTGCGCGTTGCACCATGATTGTTAATTTAGTTAGTTTGCCTACGTTTACAAGCTTATAGGGCCGATAAAAGTCGCTACTTCGTATAGCTGTCTATTAATTTGCTATCGCAATCGATGCTTCGTCTTTCGGGCTCAACAGCGTCTCTTCTTCTTTTCCATTCGAGAAGCTTTGAACCCCCAACTTCTAAACTTAGCGGGCGTTTTATCGCGTGACCTCCAACATTAGGAATTCGGGCAAACCGCACACATCAAGCCACCATGCTTCTCGGCTCACCCTCGCAGGCTTTTCTCCGCACACACAGCAAACGGAGCGCGAGCCGCGATCTTGTCGCACTTGGACTTTATACGGAACCTCGCGGCTGACGCCGATGTCGAGAACGCGCTCCCAGTGTCCATATAATCGCTATCCCAACAAAAATTACTTTTCACGTTTAGTATCACCTTTACAGCTCTGTTGCCTTGCACACAGACTTCACACAAACATCTTGCATGATATGAAGAACCCCAAACTGTGCTGGTAGCCACATCCACATCATTTTAGAGCAAAGTCGTATATGGCTAGTTTCCGTGCATGTTTGTTCTACAGATGCACAGACAGCCAGCAATATTTAGACTACAACAGTCATCACCCGCGATATTGCAAGCAAGGAATTTTTGTCGGACAAGCGAAACGTATAAGAAGAATCTGTAGCGAAGACCACAATTATATCCACCACCTAAATGACCTTAAATCAACGCTAGCAGAAAGGAACTATCCCCAAGTTGCTCTCGATAGAGCTTATGATGCCGCGTCAAGATTGGAGACACAGTCGGAATCGGCGAAGAGACAGCCCACATTAGAATCTGACAGACCGCCGGCCTTTATAACAAAATATTCTAATGCACTCCCAAACATAAACAACATCCTAAGAAAATACCACCCAATATTATTAAGCAACGAGCGTCCGGGAAAAGCGTTTCCGGATGTACCCAGGGTTACCTATCGCCGAAACAAGAACTTTAAAGACATGTTAGTGCACGCAAAAGTCAGCCAACAGCATTCCCCCGTAATAAAAGCATGTTGTCGCCCTAGGTGCAAAACCTGCAGGCAACTTCAAAGTGACATTAAAATTCAAAGCACCGCAAATAGTTATACACATGAAGTCAAATCTAGCTTGTTTGGATCCCACCGATGGCATCGGTTGTTGGGAACTCGGCGCTGACGCCCGTGGTTGTACCTGGGTCGCAAGCCCCAAGGGTAGCGTTGGCCTGGCGGCCTGGGGTACAACTGGAAGCATCCGAAGGTCCCGGCAAAGCATGAGTCGACTGGTAACAACAAAACAACTTGTTTATTTTAACATTGCAAAGAGTTGGCGGTCAGGTTGACCGAAGTAGAGAGACGGGAGAGCACTTTACTCAACAGAAGAAATCGGAGCCCTCCTCTTGGCGTCCGGGGGCAGCTGTTTTTATACTCTCGCAGTTGAGGGCAAGAAGGAACCCCTCAATAGACGAGCACGTGATTGTACAATGGGCTAATGGTGACGCACACTGTCGTAGCGCCGCCGGTCGGGCACAAAGACTGGGAGGAGAAGGTAACTTCGGCTCTCGTAGCGCCTCTGGTCGGGCACAATGACTGGAAGGAGAGGGTGACCCCCTGCTGTCGCATCGCCGCCGTTCGGGCACAATGGCACATACACTCACACACGCACATGAAGACAGGTGGCATCGGAACATGCCTGGAAACGCCTGGAAACGCCTGGCGGGGAGCGTTGCGGCGACGCCGAACGGGCCAAAATGTCTGCCGCCCCGCCGCAGTCGCGCCTGGAAACGCCTGGAAACGCCTGGCGGGGAGCGTTGCGGCGACGCCGAACGGGCCAAAATGTCTGCCGCCCCGCCGCAGTCGCGCCGGCAAAACCGCGCGTCACAGGCGAAACGCAACAGACCGCCCCGCCGGGGGAAGGAGATCCCGATGGACAGGGGACTGCATCCGCTGTCCGGAGGGATGTCGCTCGATGATGCTCATAACCGAAGTCGGGCGTCCCTCGACGTTTCTTGAGCGCAGCGCACAGAGAAGGCCTGGTTCTCTCGTTCAGGTTCGCACGGGACACTGCAAAGCGACTTCGGGAGAGTTCACATTTTTGTTCTCGTTCCCGGCAAGCGTTAGAACTACGCTGAAACTCAACCGCTCAGTCAGCAAGCACGGCACAACCCTCACTAAGCCCTGCCAGGCTCTTTCCCCTTTTTATACCACTGCCTAGTTCCTTACAGTAATCTAGCATCACTCAGAACGCGTCCACAAATTGGAAAATTGCACTAGAAAGCATATCATCACTTTGAAACACTAAACAAAAGCAATATGTTAAAAAAAATCCTGCCTCAGGAAGAAAAACATCAGTAACAAACAATTTTGAGGCTGATTCCTACGTTAGGGGCTTCGACTTAAGCCATCGGCGTTACCGTTGAGACTCCCCTTTTTGTAACGCACCTCAAAGGAATATTGTTGTAAAGCGAGGCTCCAGCGCAGGAGGCGGCCATTTTTGGGAGAGATGGTCTGCAGCCATTGGAGAGGGCAGTGATCCGTCTCAATGATAAACCTCGAGCCGGCTAGATAGCATGACAATTTCTGAACGGCCCACACGAGACATGCACACTCTTTCTCGGTGGCGCTATACGCCTGCTCACGACTGGTCAGCTTACGACTAGCATACAGGACGGGGTGTTCTACTTCTCCCTTTTCCCGTTGGCACAGTACAACGCCCATGCCTCGCTCACTAGCATCGCACTGAACAATGAACCCTTCTGTATAGTCTGGCGATCGTAGCACAGGCTGGTTTGTTAGGGCACTCTTTAGGGCGCTAAAAGCTCTTTCCTTTGTCTCGTCCCAGACGACTGTTTGAGGCTCTGACTTTCTTAGAGCATCCGTCAGGGGAGCCGCGATATCAGAGTACCTAGGGATGTACCTCTGATAGTAGCCGGCGACACCTAAGAACGACCGAGTATCGGTCTTTGTGCGCGGTTGCGGAAAGTCTCGCACAGCGGCCACTTTTATTTCAGAGGGGCGGCGACGACCCTGACCAATCACGTGACCGAGGTAGACAACCTCGGCCTGTGCTAACTGGCACTTAGGAGCCTTTACTGTCAAGCCCGCTTCGCGCAGGCGGGTTAGCACTGCCCGCAAGTGTGCCATATGCTCAGACCAGGATGCGGAGAATATCGCTACGTCGTCTAGATACGGTAAAGCGAATTCTTGCTGTCCCCGCAACACCTTATCCATGAGGCTTGAAGAACAGTATGGCGCGTTCTTCAAACCAAAACTCAACACTTTAGGACGGAATGTTCCCATTGGTGAAATGAACGCCGCATACCTACTAGCCTCTTCTGTAAGTGGAACCTGCCAATAACCCCTGACAAGATCTAGGGTGGAAATAAACTGAGCGCTACTAACTTTCTCAAGGCGCTCCTCGATGTTAGGGATCGGATAAATTTGATCCTTAGTGATGGAATTAAGCCTGCGGTAGTCGACGCAAGGGCGAGGTTCCTTGCCCGGTACCTCAACTAAAATCAAAGGGGAGGTATAATCACTCTCACCTGCCTCAATAACACCGAGCTGTAGCATTTTCTTTACCTCAGCCTCCATAATATCGCTCTGGCGGGGTGACACCCGATACGCCTTGGATCGTACTGGCTCTGGGGAGGTAAGTTCTATATCATGAGTAAGTACAGAAGTCCTACCAGGCCTCTCAGAGAACAGACCTTGAAACTCTTGTAAGAGCTGGTGTAGTTCGGTTTTCTGCTCAGGCGACAGCGGTGCTTTACTGATAAGGTCACTAATGACTTGACCGGTGTCTTCCCTGTTCGTCACTGAGCCTAGTCCCGGAAGCTCGACCGGAAGCTCTTCAGGAACGTTTACCATCATGCACACCACTGCTTCCCTTTGTCTATAAGGTTTGAGCAGATTACAGTGGTAAACTTGCTGTGCTTTCCGCTTTCCTGGCAGACTTACCACGTAGTTAACGTCCGACAGTTTCTGAACAATTCGTGCTGGGCCCTCCCACTGCACGTCTAGTTTGTTGTTTAGCGATGTGCGCAATATCATGACCTCATCGCCCACCTCAAAACGACGGGCCCTGGCTGTCCGATCATAATAAACCTTGGCCCTCTGCTGGGCCTTTGTCATTGCTTCACCTGACAACTCCTGTGCCCTTCTTAAGCGTTCGAGGAGCTTAAGTACGTACTCCACCACGACTGGGTCGTCGCCCCTGCCTTCCCACGATTCTCGAAGCATGCGAAGCGGAGACCGAAGCGAGCGACCGTACACCAGCTCAGCTGGCGAAAACCCCGTAGCTGCATGCGGCGCGGTTCTTAATGCAAACATCACCCCAGGCAGACACAGCTCCCAGTCAGTTTGATGTTCAAAACACAAGGCTCTCAACACGCGCTTCATGACGGAGTGGAGCTTCTCAACGGAATTCGACTGTGGGTGGTACACTGAGCTGTGTAGCAGCTTTACCCCACACCTTTCGAGAAAAGTTGTCGTCAAAGCGCTAGTAAACACTGTGCCCTGATCTGATTGGATTTCTGCAGGAAAACCAACTCGCGCAAATATGGACAGTAGTGCATTGACTATCTCAACTGAGCTGAGTTCTTTAAGCGGCACTGCTTCAGGGAACTTTGTCGCTGGGCAGATCACAGTCAAAATGTGTCTGTACCCCGTGGCTGTTACCGGCAGAGGTCCCACTGTATCAATAACGAGCCGTCTAAAAGGCTCCGTAATGATAGGTACCAATTTCAACGGCGCCCTCGATTTGTCCCCTGGTTTGCCTACCCGCTGACAGGTGTCACATGTCCTCACGAAATGGTCTGCGTCCCGAAAACACCCTGGCCAATAGTACTCTTGCAAGAGACGGTCCTTAGTTTTCTTAACTCCTAGGTGTCCGGACCATGAACCCCCGTGCGACAAGCGCAACAGATCCTGACGATAGCATTGAGGCACGATCAGCTGATCGAACTCCACTCCTCTTTGGTCTAGATACTTCCGGTACAGGACTCCACCTCTTTCCACAAAACGCGCATTTTTCCTGGCGATACCTTCCTTGACATTGCAGCGTATGTTTTCTAGGCTACCATCCTTCCTTTGCTCGGCTATCAAAGCCGACCGGCTGACTTTTAGCAACCTATCAAGTCCGTCTGACGTAGGCGCGATGAGCAAATCAGTAGATAGCTCTTCTAACTTTCCCGCATCGGGATTTTCCTCTCCAGTATCTGGTGCCTTTAACGTTACAGACTCAAGTTTATTCAGTTCGGGCGTGCTCGGAATATCAGCTTGCTGCGCCTCTGACCCTTTTTCGTTGTTTGATAACGTCGGCCCCGCAACTACCGCCTTTGCAGCGAGCTCCCGAACCTTCGATCTGGTTAAGGCCTGAACACTAGCTTCACCAAACAAAAGCCCCTTCTCGCGCAGGAGGTGATCGGACCTGTTTGAAAATAGGTACGGGTACTGGGGGGGCAGCATAGATGACACTGCCGCCTCCGTCTCAAGCGCTCCGAAAGGTCCTTCAATAAGCACTTTTGCTACCGGCAGACACACGCTATGAGCTTCCACGGCTTGCTTGATCCACGCGCACTCGCCCGTGAACATATGGGGTTCTACGTAAGACGGGTGAACTACATCCATCGTAGCTGCGGAATCGCGAAGCACTCGGCACTCTTTCCCGTTCACGAGGAGGTCTCGCATGTAAGGCTCGAGAAGCTTCATGTTCTCGTCAGTGCTGCCTATTGAAAAAAACACAACTTTTGGTGTTGTTTCCGGACACTGCGCCGAAAAGTGACCCGGCTTCTGGCACGTATAACAAACGCGCGCTTGCCTCATCTCGAACCGCTTTCTGCGTTCGGCTTCGGCTGCCGCCGTCTCCTTAGGTTCGGTCGCACTGCTGCCACTCGCATCCGCACTACGCGTGTTCCCCTTTGCTCTCATGGGTGTGAACTTCGGCCTCTCAAACTTCGAGCCAAATTCACCCTTTTGACCGTCCTTAGCTCCGCGAGCCCGACGCGTCACAAACTCCTCGGCTAGCTCAGCGGCTTTAGCCACCGTACAAACGTCTGGCCTATCCAAGACCCAGTATCGCACGTTCTCCGGTAACCGACTATAAAACTGTTCTAGCCCGAAGCACTGCAGAACTTTATCGTGGTCACCAAACGCTTTCTCTTCTTTGAGCCACTCCTGCATGTTTGACATCAGCCTATACGCAAACTCTGTATATGACTCACTTCTGCCTTTCTCATTTTCCCGAAACTTCCGAAGGAACGCCTCCGCAGACAGCCGGTACTTTTTTAGCAGACTCGATTTTACTTTGTCGAAATCCTCTGCCTCCTCTCTATCCAAGCGAGCGACTACGTCGGCCGCCTCGCCGGGTAACAAAGTGAGCAAGCGCTGTGGCCACGTTTCCCGAGAGAACCCCTGCTTCTCGCACGTTCGCTCAAAGTTAACCAGGAACAAACCAATGTCCTCTCCAAGCTTAAACGGCCGCATCAGGTCAGTCATTTTGAACAATACGCGTTCTCCTGCACCGTGTGCCTGACTTCCATTACGAGCGCGTTCCATCTCTACCTCAAGACGCTTCATTTCCAAAGCGTGTTGACGGTCACGCTCTTGTTGCTCTCGCTCTTTCTGTTCTTTACGTTCACGCTCTTCTTTTTCTTTCTGTTCTTTAAGTTCGCGCTCCTGTCTTTTTGCAGTCTCCCTCTCTTCAATGGTCTCAAGGCATTCCGACAGCTCGTCATCCTCAGCTTCTAACTCAAGAATAGCCTTTAGCAGTTCAGGTTTTCTGAGTTTGTCTGAGACATCCAGACCCAACTCTCTTGCAAGCTCCAACAATTTCGGTTTGCGCAACGACTTCAAATCCATGGCTGCTCTGAATGCTGCTTTCTCTACTGCTTACTATTGTCTTGCCGCAAACTAACCCGGCAGCAACGACAACCACAATTACCAGCTCTGTTTCTGACACTAACAAAAGCCTGGCAAAGCTCAGAAGAAGAAAGTCCCGCACTCACCAAACCTCGCAGCCAAGAGTCCAGCGCAGTCGTTCCGCTGCAGGCAACCAGTCATCACACAGGGCTCGTTGCACTGCTCCCGGATCGTCGTTGAGCTGCTCAGCATACAGTCAACTGCATATCTTCGCTGCTGGCCTCCGTTGTCGCGATCTCACCGCTGGCAGACAGTTGTTTGAAGTCGGAGGCGATCTCACCGCTGGCAACCAGATGTTTGGATCCCACCGATGGCATCGGTTGTTGGGAACTCGGCGCTGACGCCCGTGGTTGTACCTGGGTCGCAAGCCCCAAGGGTAGCGTTGGCCTGGCGGCCTGGGGTACAACTGGAAGCATCCGAAGGTCCCGGCAAAGCATGAGTCGACTGGTAACAACAAAACAACTTGTTTATTTTAACATTGCAAAGAGTTGGCGGTCAGGTTGACCGAAGTAGAGAGACGGGAGAGCACTTTACTCAACAGAAGAAATCGGAGCCCTCCTCTTGGCGTCCGGGGGCAGCTGTTTTTATACTCTCGCAGTTGAGGGCAAGAAGGAACCCCTCAATAGACGAGCACGTGATTGTACAATGGGCTAATGGTGACGCACACTGTCGTAGCGCCGCCGGTCGGGCACAAAGACTGGGAGGAGAAGGTAACTTCGGCTCTCGTAGCGCCTCTGGTCGGGCACAATGACTGGAAGGAGAGGGTGACCCCCTGCTGTCGCATCGCCGCCGTTCGGGCACAATGGCACATACACTCACACACGCACATGAAGACACGTGGCATCGGAACATGCCTGGAAACGCCTGGAAACGCCTGGCGGGGAGCGTTGCGGCGACGCCGAACGGGCCAAAATGTCTGCCGCCCCGCCGCAGTCGCGCCTGGAAACGCCTGGAAACGCCTGGCGGGGAGCGTTGCGGCGACGCCGAACGGGCCAAAATGTCTGCCGCCCCGCCGCAGTCGCGCCGGCAAAACCGCGCGTCGCAGGCGAAACGCAACAAGCTTCACTTGTACAAGTTCGGATGTGATTTATATGCTTGAATGTTCCTTCTGTAAGAAACAATATATCGGTGAAACAGGACAATCAATGAACGTCAGATTAAACGGACATCGCGCGGACACAGCTAAAAAGCTTCCCAAAGCCGTCGCCGAGCATTTCAACCAACCAGCTCATAACTTTCATGAACTTAAACTCTACATCTTACAGTCAAATTTCCGTTCTGAACGAGAAAGAAAGTACAGATAATCATACCTTATCCATAAGTTCAATACATTGCAACCAATAGGCATAAACGTTTCAAAGGGAGCTTTAGAATCTATTCGCTATGCTAAACTTCAAGCTATAGGCAACAACACTTAGTTTGATTTCTTGGCGTATACCCCCCCCCCTTTTTTTTCCTTATTATTTTTTTTTTTGTCAGCCGGCGTGTCAGACGCCTTTGACACGCCGGCTAACGCGCGTGCGTTGACAGACCGGGGTGGGGGGCCCTGGCTTTGACCTTGTACACAACGTTCCTTTACTCTCAATCCGACACGCTAACACATTTTCCCTCGTTTCCGCATCCTCCCGCCTCACACCCTCTCCCCTTTAGAAGAACCCCACCTATATATACCGTGGCGAGGAAAGCATACGTCGCCTTGAAGAAGACAAGTCCACTTGTCGAAACGTTGGCTCCTGCATTCACCCTGTTCACGTTTTGCTCATCGTCTTGAATTTCCATCTACCGCATTCCCCGTCTTTTCACCAAAAATTGCAATGACTCATAGTCGCATAAGGTTTATGGTTACTCACTTTGCGCGAATTAGCTGCGATGACAGTACCCCTGTTGTCATTGTCGGTGATTTCAGTGCAGTGTGGATGTGTCGGTATCAAAAAGGGAACGATTTACGCGTTCCGTGTTGCAATCCCTTGCGATGCCATACCGATCCGGCCCAACCGACCACACAACGGCGTACTTGCTTCGATTAGAGATTATCAAAGAATATGGTTGAAGGTGCGAGTGAAATAATGACCACCGATCAAGACAATAAATGAGTTTGCACCTTTCTTCAAAATTATGTGTCGCGTCCGTGTCGTGTGCTAAAGAGCTTCGCTTATCAACCACCTTGACAGATTCGAATGGCTCATGATTTTTTCTTTCTTTTTTTCGTCCGTTTTTAGCAAGTCTATTGCATTAAAATGCGTAGGCACGAGGGCGAATCAGAAAGTCTTTGGTCCGTATTTCTTTAGCCATATTATGGCTGTATATGCGAAGTCAACATATCCATTTCCAGTGGTGGACCTTTCTTGGACCGGCCCGGCCTTATTTGCTGATAGCTCCACGGCGTGGCGCTGCTACCAGTTGTTGAAGATGGCGTTTGCGCTTCACATGTCCACGGCGTACGAGCAACGAAGTTTGGCCATAAGAATCGCCGACAAGCTCCGGTCATTTCACTGAGAGAGTCTGGGCCACCCACCATACAATTCGGACCTCGCCCCTAGAATTTCCACGTTTCCTATCCGCTGAAGTTCCTGGCAGGACAACGATTCACGGGCAAGGATGAAGCCAAGACAGCAGTCGGCGGTTGTTCCACAGTCAGCCGCATGAATCCTACCACAGAGGCATATCAAATTTAGTGCTGCTACGGGACAAATATGTGAACCGGTGTATGGACTGTGTGAAAAGATAGTGTAAGCTACGTAGAATAGTACGCATGTTTGTAATTACCCATATATACCTTATTTTCGCTAATAAAAATTAAGGGAAAGGACTTTCTAATTCGCCCTCGTATTTACTGCTCGCTGGCATTTTCCTGCACATGCACTTATCGAATATAAGCGTTATGAACAAAAAATACCCGATTCGAGGCCAATCCTACACAGCGTGTTTGTGCCATTTTTGAAAAAAGAAATCGTCATTATCATCAAGGAAAGCGTGCCTCCACGTGGGGGCTTGCTGGTTCCCTCGAAGAAGCAGAAGAAGGTCGGGGTGGTCGTATGCCTTCCAGTCTCCGCTGGCCGCACAGCGTCGTAGCACCGCTTCCGAAACAACGGCGACTACCCTGCGACTTGGCCGGAGTGCGTGCTGTCACCCGAATCTTGGACTCCAGCATCGCACACGCTGCTTCCACGTATTCAAGAACCGAGCGCACGGAGAACAAACGATATGGTCGTTGCTGCTGCTTCGTCGACCGACAAGCCCGGTACGTTCAGTGACTTGAGGGACACTGGCCACAGGTATACAGCGGTACTGATTCCATGCCTAATGGCAAACGTTAGTCCTTGCCTAAAGCACTATAATTTCTTAGCCAACGAAATTAATGCAGAACTGAAGAACGCCGTGTACTCAAAGGGCCCCTCACCATATTTTGGCATTGCAAACAGGCAGACGCGATACGCATAGGTCACCTTGTGCCAATTGTGTCTACAAAGTACCAAGCGGCTGCATAGCGCGAAGTGCTGAAATTTCTTAGAGTCCACGTACCCTTCCTTTGGAATGAACCCCGTTTCCAGTCAGAGAGTTAAGGTTGCAGTAGGTTTACAAACGACCCCGAATTTTGTAGGAAAGTCCCGGCTTTTGAGGAAATGTCCCGACTCCCGACTTGACCCAGTCGGGACGGCCAAATGTCCTGACTTTTGTCTCTTTTGTACTGGACGACAATGAATAGACCAGATTTACTTTCTATAGCGTGGGAGAGCTCGTTTGATCTTTCTTATCATTTGTCTTCTGTTGTATTGTCATAAACACATAAAGGCAGTTTCGTTTTGCCGTGGTTCCAGTTCTGTTGCGGACCCCTAGCCGTTCACAATACCGCAATCGGTATTGGTAGTCGTGTTTGCCAGGCTACTAAACTGCACGTTTCTTGTTGTAAATCGCGACACTGTGGGACCAAAAAAAATTTTAAATTTTTTCACACGTGCGGGATGGCGGATCCTGACACTGACAGGTTCGGTCGTCGCCAGCCGCACACGCCCTGTCCACTCGACTGTTGGCAACGCTACGTTACGCGCACAAATGCCTCTAGCTACATGAGACGCACTTCCTGAAATGTCACCGGTCATGGCACGCAAGCTCGGTAAATCGTCGAATGCAGCGCATGTTATCGTACTGCCACGTCAAGTGTGCCGTGAAAAAAAAAGGGGGGGGGGAGGATTATGGTTGATCCCTCTTTCATAGGAACCGGTAGAACATGAAAGTGAAACGTGTCTTTACAGAAGCATTGCGCAAATCCCCCCCATAAACCACAGGCGTTCGCAAACCGTACAAGCGAAACCGAACGGGTTGTTAGTAAATCGTTTCGCGAACTCACGGTCTGATGCAGCGAAAGGCGCACGATCTTGTGAGCCGGCGACCGCGTTGCAGCTTTGCTTGGCGCTCGGCGTCTTGTTCGTGAGCCGCGTCATGCTGCCGAGCCGCTTCGGCGAAGGTACGAACATTTTGGTGCGGCTCCGCAGTGTCTTGGCTCTTGGGCCAGTTGAGTTGCGACGCACTCAGCATCAGGAATGCGAGTGGCAGAGTCCTCACCGTGCGCCGCGATGGCGTTCTACTTCACGCCGGCGTGTCTCTCGCCAGGCCAAATCGAGATTCGCTTGTCGAGGCCGTTGCGTTTCTGCGCTGCTTAGTGCAGCAGTTTTCTTAATTGGTGTCATCGCAAGCGAAGCAGTAGGCGACGTGTGGGCACTGCTAATGGATGTTGGAGCTGCATTCGGTAGACTACGAGGCGTCACAGGCCAAATCGACGCCAAGCGCAAACCATGTGGGGAAACTGCGTCCTCACCTCACCAGAAGGCTTACTCGCCTACGCCGGGCTACACACAGTTGGAACCTCCGCTGCGCTGAGACTACGGAAGCGCTCTCTATCGGCGCTCGTTCGTGTCATGGTGCAGTACTTTGCTTCAACTCTCCTAGATGGCGGCGCCATCCCTGTCAAGAGAGAGGGTATTTTAAGCGTTCGTGCCGACGTCGCATCCGTTACAGGAAGTCAGTGGTGTATGCCGCATAAAACACTTCCGTATTAAAAAAAAGGGCGGGCATTGTGACTTAAAAGTCGATCGGTCGGTCCTGGTACTTTCGGCCCTGTCATGGGACAAGGCAGGGAAGAAATATCCCTTGCGGGCGCTAATCTAGGTAGAGAGAGAGTTGGAAGCGAAGTTTGCCTCTTGGAAGCGGTGGCAACGCGACATTTCTTTTGTCCTACATTCTATAATAATCTAGCAACTAAAAAGAAAAAGTTGAGCTATACTTTGGTGACTTCCTACAACTTAATCTAAATCGACAACTTAAATCTATAAACAAATTTTGAAGTGCCTGGTGAGGGGAACGTGGCGCAGTGAAGTGTTTCCATCTTCATTGCAATGCTGCACAGAAGTCATTGCTCAATATTTTTACTTTTTTTTGTAGGACGGTTTATACTTCCACACATCTTCCTCCTGGTAATATTAGCAGCGGAACTGTTCTAAGTCGAGCCATCGCCGTCCGTTGTCTGGTGTCACGCAGGGGGCCACAGTGCACGCCGGGGGAGGGGGATGAAAGGTTATAGGAGCAGGTGTTTCGTCGGCACGCGGCTTTTCGCCCCATGGATTCCGTCCGGCGCGAGCGGCAGCGCCATCGTCGCGCTAATTCCGAGCTTCCAGTGCGAGAAGCTCAAGCAAAGCGCCAGCGGAGGGAAGCCACTATCGCCAAGGATACCGCCGAGGCAAGCCAAGGCAACCCAAACCAAACGCCAGCAGAGGCAAGCTAACTCCCAACTTCGAGTTAGCTTGCTTCTGCTTAACAACATTCCGAGCAATTCTAGAACACTATAGAATGGGCAGGAGAACCCTCCCTACCCCCCCCCCCCCAAAAAAAAGAATCTTTTACAAAGAAGGAAGAAGTAATCGGACGAAAACTGCAGACGGGTACCTTCCCAAACCCCTATATTCAACACAAATGGCATCCTGAGGTGCACTCTTCAAATGCAAAAACTGTGAATGCATAGCGACCCTAAATCACATGCTCTGGGCTTGCCCAGCACTAAACGGCCTACATGGGAACAAAGAGTGATGGGAATCCTCCCTCCGTAGCTAGGAAGAACAAGCCCAAAAACAAGTCATAGGTCAAGCCCAAGACGCCGTAGGAAGCCAATTGATTCCGGCCGACTTCTAGGGGGGAGGTAGACGGTGAAAGGGCGAGCTGCGTCTCACCCCGATCTCCCATACTCTATGACGGGTGCAAATAAAGTGCTTTCTCTCTCTCTCTCCCAACTTTGAGAGTAAGAGGCCGAGCACAGACGTCGACGCAGAGATACCTCCCACGGAGGGTGCCGATGGGCGGTTCAAGTGCGAATTCCTCGACCATGAGTGCGGCCACAGCTGCATAGTCTGTGATGGACTGCAGTTTGGTCACAACCTCACGCAACCGAAGAGTGTGCGCAATCCGAAACAGAAGCTCGGTTCTAGCAAAACGACGACAACGAGACAAAAGACTTTCATGAAAATCGCGCTGAACACGAGTTCAAACGTGAGAAAATGACAGCCAGCTTCGCTGCTTTGACAGCTATCACTGAGTAAACTCGCTTCACTTCTTTTTAGATCAACTTAACATGAAGTACTCGTATTGCGCATAAAAAGGCATACTAGGTTATGTTTTTATACTGAGATAATTTGTGAAGTAATATAAGCCGCCCGTACTCATTTCCTTCTACATTGCAGGCTTGGACAAGCGGAAGGTGTCGGCGAATATGCTCGTGTCGCTTTGCCCCAGGGTGAGGAGCTTGGATTTTCAGCACTACTTTAACCTTTCTCACACTTCACTTGTGCACATCATGTCTTCATACAACAATGACAGGTTGAGTCCAAGTAGAATATCTTACTGCATGTGTTATTTATTTATTTATTTATTTATTTATTTATTTATATACAGTGCCCTCAGAGTATGTATACATTATAGAGGGGAGAGGCTACATAGAGGAGGCTAAAAATGAGATTATACAGAAAAGACACAGTATAAGTAAGAATGAAAAGTTATGCTAGCTCCCAAATTCACATAATAAACAAAAGAATGATACGGGTAGGTCGCCGTAGAAATTTGATGATACACTTTTCAATACGCAAATTAGGAATGGTAGATCAATACATACAAAGCTAAGTTCCAAATGTCGGGTTTACACAATAAAAAAAGTCACATGATGTATAACCGCAAGTTTCATGATTTTCGTGATTCAATGTGCTTAACTAAAGCATCTCTAAACTGAACAGGATTACTTATACTAACAATAGATGCGGCAAACCGTTCCATTCGTTGAATGTTTTGGTAAAAGTGATTGCGAATGTGTTAGCGTGTTAGAGCGAGGCACGTGTACCTTATGTGTGTGATCTCTACGTGAGGAGATGAGTCTTGCTGGATTAATCCATGCCGACCGAAGCGCTGCGTTCTAGTAGTAAATCTTATGAAATAAGCATAGGCGTGATTGTTTCCTGCGGGTTAACAGCGAAGGTAGGTTCAGTGTAGTCTTCATTTGGGTTACGCTTGCCGCACCATGGTAATTAGTATAAACCGAGCGGAGCGATTCTGGCCGGTTTCGAAGCAGTTAATTGAGATGGCATGATGTGTTTCCCGTACTGATGATGCATATTCCAACTGTGGACGAACATATGTCGTGTACAACAATTGTTTGCGTAATAATGGTGCGATCAAGAAGTTTATTCTAAGATATCCAAGTGTGCGATTAGCTTTGCTCGTTATAATGTCGATATGGTACTCTCAGGGTAAGTTATAGATTATATGCACACCGAGATATATGCAGTTTCTTACGCTCTCTAGAGAAATGTTAGCAAGTAAATAGGCAGGACAAGCTTCGTGTTTACGGGATATTCGCATCGATTTACATTTCTTGACGTTAAGTTGCATATGCCATTCTTTATTCCGGTTATGCAGTGTGTTTAAGTCGTCCTGAAGACAGGAACTATTAGCATCATAAGTATTTTTGCGATATATTGTGCAATCATCTGCAAAAATACAAATTCCAGACGAAATGTTATCAGGTAGATCGTTAAGGTAGATCAAAAATAACAGCGGCCCAAGCACAGACCCCTTGTGGAACGCCAGATTTGATGGGTGTTAGAGTTGAATTAACTTCTTTAGCGCTTAGAAATTGCATGCGGGGTGTTAGAAATGCTTTTATCCAATTAGGTACATTAGCATCAATGTTTAGTGCGCTGAGTTTAGATAGCAGTATGTGTGGTGTACTTTGTCAAATGCTTTAGCGAAATCAAGAAAAAATATAGTCCGTAAGAAATCCTGCGTCCAAGTTGGAATGCAAGTCGTTAGTAAATCAAAGAAGCTGGGTATCACATGAGAATGAATGAGTGAGTGAAGAAACTTTATTGCAGGTCCGGTCACATGAGAATGCTCTACGAAAACCGTGTTGGCTAGATGTAAAGAAGTTGTTGGATTCAAGGTGATTGATTACCTAAAAATAAATTACGTGCTCCATTATCTTACAGGGCACTGTAATCAAACTAATGGGCCTATAATTAGAAGAGTTATGCTTATTACCAGGTTTATGAATTGGAATGATCTTAGCCGTTTTCCAACCTAGAGGCAATGTGGCGTTGTGAAGCGACTGAGAAAAAATAATTTAAAATTATAGAGCAATACTCACTAGCTAGTACTGTGTAAAAATGTAATGTTAATTCCATCAACACCACATGATGATTTTAATTATAATTTAGTTATGATTGATTTAATACCGTTACCATTAAATGCTGCGGGCTCCATCTGGGGGTATCTTTTAGGTCGTATTTCGGGAGGAGGAGCAACGTGCGAAGACGGCGAAAAAGCCTGTACGAACGTGTCATTTGGCACATCAGCGCATGCGTGCTCGGCGATTGCGTTCCCAGTTGGAGATATGAGAATGATCTTTGTGGGGCTATCTCCTTTAATAGAGCTCCAGAATGCCTTACTGTTAGTGTTCAGTAGCTTGGGAAGGGTAACGTTGTAGTAGGAGAACTTCGCGGACCTTAAGTTAGAAAAGTACGTAGCGGCAGCGCTTTTGTTTGAGAACCAGTGTTCAGGATTTAGTGAACGTTTAGCGATACGAAATGGGCGTTTCTTTTTGTTGCTTAGTTTGTTAAGGTGTCTGCTATACCGTGGTACATTACTATTTGAATAGATACCTCGGTCTGGAATATAAAGTTTTATCAGATCACAAACTTTTTTTTCTTTTAAAGAGGCGCCAATTTCTCTCGACACAACGATCGAGATGGCCGAGTAGACACGTGTAAAGAAAGAAAGCAAGTTCGATGTTTATTGCAGAGAACTTAGCCTTTTTATAATATTTTATGTGTTTAAATCGTTTACGCTTCAGCGGTAGGGATATCGTGATTGTAAAATGTAATGTATCATGGTCGCTAAGGCCAGGTAAGTGCGTTATCACAGATATAATATCAGCAGATAATGTCAGCACAAGATCAAGTAATGATGACGTAGTGCCTGCTACACGTGTCGGAAGAACGACCGCGGGTACGAGGGTAAAGCCAGAACAAATAGCGACAAACTGATTAGCCTCAGTTAGATGATGGGGAAGGAACATGTGTTCGAGCAGTTTATGTTAGGAAAGCCAAAATCGCCCATAAGAATTATCTTTGCTCCGGGCAATCTTACCATCCATTGATTTAGACAGTCATGTATGTGATCACAAAATGAGCTATTCGAGGGTGGCCAGTAGCATACGCCTAAGATTTTTTTTTTCAACTTAACGGTTAAACAACACCACACAGATTCAATTTCAGCCATTATCGGTACATAAAAGCACTCAACGTTTTTACTAACAGCAAGCAATACACCGCCCCCAATTCTATCAGTACAGTCATTCCTATACGCCATGTATTTTTTATGGCAATGAAACATTTCCTCGTTTGTTATTTTGTTAGTCAATCAAGATTCATTTATCGCTATTATGTCAGCATCAGTGTCATCAATCAGCGAAGACAATTCGTCCCTTTTATTAAATATGCTGCGAATGTTAGTGAATACAACGGATATAACATGTTTCGAGGAAGTGGAAGCATCTCCCCACGCGTTTCGCTGTTGCGAGTTCTGTAAGACACGACGAGAGCGAGGAATTCGAGAGTATACTCTAGAATTCTATAATATACTCTAGAATGCCACAGCCCTGGAAGCGGCACTATATGAGGATGCATACTGTGGACGGGCGGTCTCAGCTAAAAAATAAGAATAGATAAAATCAGCAATATATAGCAACGCGCTTCGTGCACCTGCTCGTTTTCAGATTCCAAAGGCTGCCTCTGTGCTGCTGGACTTCTTCATCAAGCGCGAGAGCAAGGTGTCTCTGATGCGTGAGCCGCTGTCGCACTTCTGCCGGGAAGAGGTGGTTCTCCACGCGCAAGAGTGCCTCCTCAAGCTCAACAAGCAGGTCATCACGTACCAGGACATCCGCGATATGGTCGAGAATTTGGTTGGCCTCCACAACATGGTAACGACACGTACCGCATCTCTGCCGATATGCCGCGTCTAAAACTTTTTACCTATAGCGATAAACGACAACCGTAACTTCCTGATTTTGTTTCATTTGGGAACTCTTGAAGCTTACCGCCAAAGCTTTTCTAAGGAAACCTGCAGCTGATTCAAAAAGGAAAATTATGCAGGCTGTCTTGTTCGCCAAGGTGTGAGCAGTTTACGTATATATTTCATGAAGTTGCAATTTGTGAAAATTTCATGCAATTCAATAACATCAAATGAATCTGTTAATTGACGCTTTCTTTAAGTAATTTTTATTTGTATAACGAAGAACTGAACGAGATTGTGGGTCGTCGCAGATAAACAGATATTTTAGTCAAGTATGCAATGCGGGGCGCCATACTTTCTCAGGTGTTCTTTATCATCACGTTTACAAACGGTATATTTACTGTACGAACGCTATCTACTATCTTAGACATCGTTCGTCACGCAGTGTATAAAGAAAAACACGGAAGTTGCGAAAGAACTCGGTGTCACCGTACGCAAGCTGACTATCATCGTGGGCGAGGTTGCGACATCCTTGGAGAAGATCGCCGAAGTGCCCGTCACGGACTGGATGGCCATCGGTGACGCTATTGTCAACAAGCTTGAACGGGTGGGCATTGTGTACAAGTTTTACTCGGAACGATGACCGCATTGCTTTACGCGCGGTTTGAAAAAAAGATTTTGCTTAGAAACTTGCGCAAGTGTTGCTTAGAAGAATCCGCCGAGAAGCGTATAAGGAAGGTTAGACCTCACGCAAATTCCAAATCAAGCAATTGATCGTTTAACCCTTTCAGCCCTGGCGTCGTCAAATGACGACAGGACTTGCAATCGGAATTTTCAGCATGAAGAAAGAACCGAAACTGCTTGTATTTTTCCCCACTCGTACTATTGGGAGTACTAGTGCCGTCGCCATGGTTAGTCACGTGACTCTGCGGAGCCGTGTCGAACGAGAAAAAAGAAATGACAACAATCAACATGGCAGACACGCCGTAAGGTACGTGCGCTCTTTTTTAATTTTTAATTGAATAGCCCCTGCGTAGTTTACGTTGCGATTTTTTATATAGTCTCTAAACAGATTGCAGAAAACGCACGTGCTTGAATAAGCATCATTGCATGGTGATATTACTTGTAAGATGATGTTTTTTCCGTGTGCGGTTTTGACGACAGCAGGGCTTTGTGGTTGTGTATGGCGTGCCGTCGGTTTGCCATGCGTCCGATTTCAGTGCGTGTTTTTTTTTTCTTTTTTCAGGCACGCCTATACCGTGTATACCGACAGATACATTCTATTCCCGCCAGGACTTGCGTTCTAAGCATCTGGAAGAATGCACGGATGCAATTTTCCGTGAGCTTGATAATGGAAACTTGTCTGATGTGGAGGGAGAAATCGACGGATCTTCCGACAGCGGTGACGAGTTTGAGCAGCCTGAGCCAGAACAGGCAGAAAGCGAGGATGAAAGCTCGGACGATGATTGCCAACCATCGACAGCTGCATGGACAAGGAAGAAGTTCATAAAACCGGACACAACTTTTCAGTGCGAAGAATTTGCTTCAGTGAATGCAGATGAAGAAATGCAGTCACCGTGGGGGTATTTCTGTCGCTACATTCCGAAGAGCGTATTGATTTAACTAGCCGAAAAGACGAACCAGTATTCGGTACTGCAAGAAGGCAAATCGGTAAATACAAACGAGCAAGAGATCCGACAACTCTTTGCACTTCACCTCATCATGGGCGTCATGCGATACCCAAGGCTGCGGTTATATTGGAAGCCGGAAATGAAGACTAGGCTGGTTGAATCTACCGAGCTCTCACGGAACCGCTTTGAAAAGCTGAGACACAATCTCCACATTGTTGACGTGTCTCGGCCTGACCCTGATGATCGCCTCTGGAAAGTAAGACCTCTTCTTGATAAATTCGTAGAAAGGTGTCAGGCACTGCATGTGGAGGAGCGATTGTGTATCGACGAACAAATTGTTCCCTTCAAAGGAAAGCTGGATATCACATCAAACAGTACGTGAAAGGGAAGCCACACCCCTGGGGTATAAAAATCTTCATGCTTTGTGGAGAGTCTGGCATTGTGTATTCTTCGCTGCCGTATCAGGGGTCAACGACACGGTTAGAAGAAAGTCTCAAGCAACAATATGGTGTGACAGGTGCTATAGTGTCACAGCTGGCTTATCGAATTCCCTGCGACAAGGGACACAAACTATATTTTGACAATTATTTTACATCGCTACCTCTTCTGCGCGCGCTGCTACACAAGAAAATATTTGCGGCAGGAACTATTCGAGCCAACCGGTGTGAAAAATGCCCATTGGAGTCAGAGAAAATTCTAAAGAAAAAAGGCCGCGGAACTTCTGCTTCCATGGTCAGCAAGGACGGAAAAGTAGCTGTCACGCGATGGTATGACAACAAAGCTGTGACCATGGCATCGAACTTTGTGGCCATTGATGACGAGGACAACGCCAAGCGGTGGAGCAAGACGGATAAGTGCTACATTGAAGTGAAACGCCCAGCTGTTGTAAGGATGTACAACAGCAGCATGGGTGGAGTCGATAAAACCGACTTCCTTGTAGCGCTCTACCGTAGGAAGATTCGGTCGCGAAAGTGGACGCTGAGGATGATATTTCACGTTATCAATGCCTCGGTTGTGAACGCATGGCTGGAGTATAGAAGTGATGCATCTGCACGAGGGCTGATCCCTGCCAAGCAACTGGACTTACTTGACTTCACCCTTCATATTAGTGAAGCACTTGCACGAGCCGACAGCCTGCCAAAGATGCAAAAGCGAGGAAGGCCGTCACTCTCCCCTCTGGTGACTTCGAAAAAAGCAAGATATGCTGAAAATCGGCCTGTACAAGACGTAAGGTTTCATAATGTGGGACACTGGCCTCTTCGTACCGACAGCAGGGAACAGCGTTGTAAGCTCGAGGGATGCACAGGACAAACCCGTATCATGTGCGAAAAATGCAACGTCCACCTGTGTCTTGCAAAGGCTCGAAACTGCTTCAGAGGCTTCCACATCAACAATTAGTGATGTTTGTGTTTGCCATGACTGTGTTTTCCAACCCTGAATAAATTAGCTTTTCATTGCCTTTCGCAACCACTGAGCCCTGATGTGCGGTTTTGACGACATGATTGTAAACCGGTAAATAATAACACAAATGACTTATTTTTTGCTCAGGCATGATTCTAGAGTCCTTATGGTGCAAAATATGCACAGCAAAAATATATGCAAATAATAGAAAATCCAGGGCTGAAAGGCTTAAGGCTGAGTTCGCCGGATTTAGTCAGATTAGCGACACTAATTGTGCTTGGCCAGTACGTGGAAGAAGGAAGGCGCCATAGTACTTCGAACAATGATGGCTGTACAGTTGCCGTGGAATGGTTCAGGTGTTCGCCTTGACACCTTGAGCGAAAGAGCCTCGGCGTCGGTGGCAGTGTAGGAGCACTCCTCTCTTAACGATAACTAATTTTTTATTATCGAGCGAACCGTGTAAAGGATGATGACAAATATTTCGTCTCTTTTTACGGGAGCCTTGTTCATATAGGGAGCGAATAAACATGGGTGAGGAAAGTAAGCATTCACTCATAACTAAGGCATCTCACACAAACAGGAAGAAAGATTTGTCGCGTTGCTGTGCAACGTGGGAGTAGTAGTCTGTATTAATTAGTAAACATTCGAGATTAAGACGTGACGTGGGGGTTTACATATCGTTCAGTGTTTATACCACGGGCGCGCAGCCACAGTCGATATCGTGATCTGTCGAAGGAGAATGTTCGGCTATAACGCTAGCAGAACACTGTTATGTTGAAGGAAAAAAAAATGAAACACGGCCTTCTAGCAGTGAGACCGACCCGCCGTGGTTGCTCAGTGGCTATGGTGTTAGGCTGCTGAGCACGAGGTCGCGGGATCGAATACCCGGCCACGGAGGCCGCGTTTCGATGGGGGCGAAATGCGAACACACCCGTGTACTTAGATTTAGGTGCACGCTAAAGAACCCCAGGTGGTCGAAATTTCCGGAGCCCTCCACTACGGCGTGCCTCATAATCGGAAAATGGTTTTGGCACGTAGAACCCCATAATCTAGCAGTGAGACCGGACATCCTACAACGTATTCTTCTGCTTTGATTATATGCATTTCTTGTCAGCCGTCCCAGCGACGTGCTGATACCGGTGATAATGAAGTCGTGCAGTTATGCTAGTCAATGTTGAAAGGCAAATATAATAAAAACTAATACGAATTTTTTACTCTACACGACCCGTGAGTCCGTTTATCGCGTCGATACCCTAAAACATATATGAATTATGGCCAGGCTTTTACAATATTTGGTCCCTTCTGAAATAAAAAAAAATAATAAATTATGGTGTTACGTGCGAAAAATTACGATCTCATTATGAGGCTCGCCATAGGGGGGTACTCTGGAAATTTGGACCACCTGGGGTTCATTAACGTGCACCTAAAAACTAAGTACACGGGTGTTTTCGCATTTCGCCCCCATCGAAATGCGGCCGCAAGCCGCCGTGGCCGGGATTCAATCCCATGACGTCTTGCTTAGTACCCCAACACCATAGACAGTAAGTAACCACGACGGACCCCTCCTTAAATAGAAGAGTAATGTTGTTTACGAATGTGATTCAATTATTCCTAATAATCTCTTAGCCGGATTCTGCTGGCTTTTCCTAATGTTAAACTGTACACGGACTCCATCGAAGATCTTCGTGTTCCCACAACACGGGCTGGAGCAATTGAGAGCAAACAGACTAAGTGGTGCCTTTAGACTTCACAATATTGAATATGCTAAAGACCGCCAACTTGTTTTGATAATGATTATATTTTGTCCGGCATGAGATGTTAAATTTTAATTGAAAAGAAAGGCATAGACATGAACAAGAAAGCCGATACGACTGGGCAGCAGTCACGATGCCGTCGTTATCTTTTAACGCGAGGCTTATTTTTATCGCAATTCTCAAAAGAACGTATACGAACGTCACAGGGCCTCGTAGCAGATTCTGTCCATCTTAGCCTTTCTGTCATAACCTTGCGCCTGTTGTTTGCTTCGCAGATGAATCCACCTAAACCACTTCCATTCGCTATGTTTATTCCACGGATGCGTGACTTCAAGAACCTGAAGATGCTCGGGGCTGGCGGCTTTGGGTAGGTTTGCATACAACACTGTTGCGTTTTTGTCCTTGGCTTAATTCCCGTGAACACTGTGGGGGCATGTCCGAGATGCGATTCTGTCAGCAAGAGGGGACATGCAAAAGTGCTCGTTTGCTAACTCATGCGCCAGCACGCACGCGCGGGTGCACGTGCGTAATAGTAATAGTCTGCTAAATGCAAAAGCGCTGGTGCTCTAATATGCCTATAATAATATGTGTTTTGTGACAGCATGTATTGTTGTTATAAGCGATAAGAATCACCGGGGCAGGCGAGAGGCTTAATGTTTTGTTACAGAATTAACAGGCAATGAAGCCTAGCATATGTAGGATCAAGTTAACTCTGCCTTGTCAGTGAATTATCTATATTTTAGTGATTCTGTATAGGATATAGGTTCTATTTGTAAATGTTGCGAGGCGTTCTTAGAAATTCCAGGTAAAGCTGTTTCCGTGAAATTCTCTTTGCATGGTTCTCTTTGAAATAGAGGTGTGCCAATATTCGAAACATTCTAATTACGAATCGAATAGTCACCATTCGTAGACGCGAATAGTTTTCGAATATCTTTAGAATATTTTTCGTATATTTTAAAACGTCAACTGCGCCCAAGGAAACAGAAAACTGGAGCAGATGCGCGGTAAATTATCACCACCGCGTGCATAGCATGACATAAAACATGAGAACTTTCGCCGTTGAGCAGCTGTAGGTCACTTACATAGCCACACTTTGAAGGCTGTACAGCGATCATTCGCGCTATCTGAAGAGTCCCTAATGCGATGAAACTATACTTCATTGCTTCTAATGCTCCGTCTGTGCTTTTCATAAACAACTCTTCATACGATACTATGCAATGACAGAATCTTGCCAACTTCAAGCAGACTGGGATGTCAACGTTGTTTTATGTTGCCATAACGGTGGTTCCTTATTCAAAAGCTTTTCGAAAAGTCTACGATATTCGATTCGATTTGATTCGCTTGTGATACTATCCATTCGTATTCAATTCGGTCTCAAAAATGAACATTCGCCGACCCTTTAATTTAAAATAAGTTTTATAAATGTTTGGGGTTTTGCTTCTCAAAGCAACACTGCAGGTATGCGAAACACCTTAGTGGAGCGCTCTGGGATAACTTTCACAACCAGAGGTCGTGGAACATGCACATCAATTTAAATACAGGAGCGCTTTCGTTTCGGCCACGTATAGATGTAGCGTTGATGACAGCATCCTTTTCCTCTAAAGTAACATAGTTTTGTATATGGCAAACTTAGCAAGCAGCTTTCAGAATGTGGAGCCAGCAGTGTCCCCAAGCCGGATTCTCACTCCGCAGGGCCGTGTACCTGGTCGCCTACCGTCCTGCCAACTTCGTGGTGACGGTGAAGCTTGTGAACATGGACCGCTTCAGCCGACACAAGCAGGCCGCCATGGACAAAATTGTCGCGTCCGTCATCAGGAACCCCTTCCTTGTCAAGTACTACTGCTGTTTCTGCGTCAAGGTGAATCCAGACGGCTGCATCACTCGTCGGTAGATCACTGGGAACGAAAATAGAAGAAATAATAAAGACTCTGCCTCCTGAAGTTGCTTTGCAAACGATCAATGATGGCATTTCTACCCACACGTGCCACATGCTTCACTGGTAACAGTAGTCTAGGGGTATCGCTGCATGGTCAAATACAAGCTCTTTCACTAGCACATGTACGTGACTGATGCACGTGCCCACTAAATCAACATTGTGGTGCTCTCAGATATACCTGCATGAGAACTAATCCTCAACAGTTTGGCTCACCGAACTGCTCTTGCGCCGTATCGCCTGCATATACAGGTCTGCAGTCGACCACAAACGCACCTCCCATCGCCTATATTTTTCCAATGCGCCTCTTCGGCTCACTGGTCATCCTTAGTCCCCACTCTTTCCACTCGTCCTGTGTGATCCGCTTGTTCACGTGCTGCTCCACGTTGTGTGGCCGACGCACTAGCTGAGTAGCTGGCAGCTTTTGTCTTGTCCACTTCTCACACGGTCGTAGCTCTACTAATGTCAGCGTACTACATTTTACCAGTTGCTCCTCATTGGGCACATAGCCTAGGCTTCGGCATCTTGCGTATAACAAGGACAGCTTTATCAGAACGAGACCCTTTACCGAAGACATGTCAACTAAGCTGTGAAGCGTTCGTTAGTTTCGTCGTGATCATCCTGATCATCTTCGTAAGCGTGCGTGCGCACTTAACATAATTAGTACACTTTCCTATAGCTTATGCTGCTATGATAGCGTTCATTCTCGCCTTCCTTGAGATTTTCAGTGCGTTCCCGTGGCATCATTCACAGCCATGGTGAGTTGTGTAACTAGCCATCAATAAACATGACTTTCAAAATATTATCCGCATTTTGAAAGCCAAAATTCGTTGTAGCGATCGCTTGCGATGTCAAGCCGATGTCGGAACCGTTTAGTATACTGCCGATTTCCGGCGAACTCGTATATTCCCTCAAGTTCAGTGAAGGTGCATTGCAACTCAGGCGTCTCATATTAAAGCTATAAGGAAATATGATTAGGTAAGAATTATTCATTTACCAGTTTATTTGTACATAACACGGTACTGTAATACATATTCCACCAAGTTCTTTCACAGTCGAACACAAGAATGACATGTCACATTCGCACGTTATTAACGTTGCATGAAATGCAGCGGTTTACATTTACAAGGCAAGATACAGGGTGTTCAAAATTAAGCTTTATGGTTTTCTTAGTTAGGCACCGGGAGGCACGCGAAGACAATCCGTGGAAATATGTGGCCATGGGGACACAAACTGAGATGATAATTAGAGCTGTCAGCCACCCAGTTATATAAAATTTGATAACTAACTTTTTGTTGACTGCAGTAGGTGGGTATGTTTGTAATGAAAAGCTAGAGGCCGTCGTGTTTCTGGGCAGTATCAGTTGGAAGAATTCTTCTACCGTGTCTGTGCTCCCGACGTGTCCAACTCCAAAATTTAATTCTCGTTCGCATGATTACGCATGCAAGAGAGTTAGCATCTACGCAAAGCTCCTCCCTGATGTGATGCGGCTGTTGCGTGCGGCGTTTAGTCTGACAACGGGCCGGAGACATTGGCAAAGATAACTGCCCTCCTTCTCCTCTAAACAATTGGAGAACACGGCACCGCTGTGGTACTACGCGACCGCGCATCCTGTAACGATGGCGGCAGCTGCCATGCCGAGATAATGGCGCGAGCGGAGAAGCCGGAGGGCAGTGCCCGTGCGTAATGGCGACTAGACGAGCGGGCATGGTCCTTGCCTGGGCCACGCAAGTAATGTGACTGCTGATTTCTAAGTATTCTAAGTTTTATTGAAATCAAAGGCAACAAGTGCACGGCACACCTCGCTGTCATATCTTGATTTCACCAGCCGAGAGGACGAAGTGGGACAATTATCATCTTTGCCTATGCCTCCGCCCTGTTGTCAGACTAAAGCCCGCACGCAACAGTTGCGTCACATCAGGGAGGAGCTTTGCACCGATCCTGACTCTCTTGCATGCGTAATCATGCGAACGAGAATTAAAAGTTGGAGTCGGATATGTCGGAGCGGAGACACGGTAGAAGAATTCTTCCGTCTGATACTGTGTAGAAACTCGACTGCCTCCAACTTTTTATTAGAGATACCCACTTACTGCAGTCAGCAAAAAATTAGTCATTCAGTTTTTGTTAATTGGGCTGCTGACAGCGATAATTATCATGTCAATTTGTGCCCTCCTGGCCAAAGCACTTATTTGCGCAGGTGGTCTTCGCGTGCCTTTCAGTGCCTACTGTTAAGAAACCCATAACGCTTAACTTAGAACACCAGGTATAGCGATCAACGTTTGAGGTAGGTTACACTTTTAAAAGACACTATCTTATGTAGATTCTGTTCTACAAGCTTGTTTTTTCTACAGCTGGCTATAAATATCGACGTTTTCTTTTTCTCAGAGCACGTTTATTTTGTTTTCTCCTTTCTTTAAAAATAATATTGTTGGCAAGCAAAGTGTACAATAATTAGAAGGCAGCCATCAAAAAAGGAGCAGTTACTCACGCGACCGTGACGCACTGTTGCCATGCTAACGCTCGAGCATGCATCGTGGCAGGAAGCGTACGTGACCATCATGGAGTACATCGCCGGCTTGGACCTGATGCGCGTTGTCACCAAAGAGGAGTACTTGGAGATCGAGGCCGTGCGCATCATCATGGCACAACTGATACTCGCGCTTGAAAACATGCACTTGCGCGGATTTCTCCACCGGGATATCAAGGTGTCCAAGTGAGTGGCTGCTCGTTATTGCAGGCCAGTGTGTCGTACTGCCAACTACAAATCGTAGGCGCACCTACGATTTCGCGAGCACAGTATAAAATTGTCTCTACCTGGCCGTATATAGATTTCGGGTGCTTATTATATATCCGCACGGATGTGCTGTGCTTTCAATGTGACACTTGCGTGTGATACCTCCCAAAAGTATCTGTTTCGCCCGAAAGGCGAAGCATCGATTGCGACAGCAAATTATTAGACACGAGGTAAAGATAGTTTTCTCGGCTGTGTAAACTAGCACGGTGTTACGCGTGCACAAGCAAACATGTACACACCTCACTCGACGACCGCGAACACTCGCTCTTAAAACGCTGGCGTGGGGACCCGCGGCAGCAGCACCAAGCGAAGTGACCTTCGTGCTTCCTATAGCTTCTATGAAAGTTGAGCGGCGAGAACACACGTCCCACGAAGCTAAAATATGTCGGCGCAGCTAATCTCTGTCCCACATCACAGATCGCTTTCGAGATAGGGCCCGCGCGACCGCGCCATAGGCAGTTGCCGCTGGAATAGACGACCCCCCCCCTCTCTCTCTCTCTCTCCCACCTCCGCCCGTTGTCTTGCGGCCGACGGAAGAAGCCGCGCTTCCTCCCCGCTTTCCTCTCTTGCGAGAGCCATATTGAGCCATCATCGCCGGCTCATCGTCATACGCTTTCACTCGCACATACAGCATGCGGCGCGCGGCGACGATGTTATCGCCCTTGGACTTTATACGGTACATAACGGCTAGGCCGTTGGCGACGGCGTCGGCAGAAATGCGCCTGGAGTGTCGGTATATTTCATTATCATCATACTCATCATCCTGGTTACGCCCACTGCAGGGCAAAGGCCTCTGCCATACTTCTCCAACTATCCCGGTCATGTACTAATTGTGGCCATGTTGTCCTTGCAAACTTCTTAGTCTCATCCGCCCACCTAACTTTCTGCCGCCCTCTGCTACGCTTCCCTTCCCTTGGAATCCATTCCGTAACTCTTAATGACCATCGGTTATCTTCTTTCCTCATTACGTGTCCTGCCCATGCCCCCCATTTCTTTTTCTTGGTTTCAACTAAGATATCATTAACTCGCGTTTGTTCCCTCACCCAATCTGCTATTTTCTTATCCCTTAACGTTACACCTATCATTCTTCTTACCATATCTCGTTGCGTCGTCCTCAATTTAAGTAGAACCCTTTTCGTAAGCCTCCAGGTTTCTGCCCCGTACGTGAGTACTGGTAAGACACAGCTATAATAAACTTTTCTCTTGAGGGATAATGGCAATCTGCTGTTCATGATCTGAGAATGCCTGCCAAACGCACCCCAGCCCATTCTTATTCTTCTGATTATTTGCGTCTCATGATCCGGATCCGCCGTCACTACCTGCCCTAAGTAGATGTATTCCCTTACCACTTCCAGTGCCTCGCTACCTATTGTAAATTGCTGTTCTCTTCTGAGACTGTTAAACATTACTTTAGTTTTCTGCAGATTAATTTTTAGACCCACTCTTCTGCTTTGCCTCTCCAGGTCAGTGAGCATGCATTGCAATTGGTCCCCTGAGTTACTAAGCAAGGCAATATCATCAGTGAATCGCAAGTTACTAAGGTATTCTCCATTAACTCTTGTCCCCAATTCTTCCCAATCCAGGTCTCTGAATACCTCCTGTAAGCACGCTGTAAATAGCACTGGAGAGATCGTATCTCCCTGCCTGACGGCTTTCTTTATTGGGATTTTCTTGCTTTCTTTATGGAGGACTACGGTGGCTGTGGAGCCGCTATAGATATCTTTCAGTATTTTTACATACGGCTCGTCTACACCCTGATTCCTTAATGCCTCCATGACTGCTGAGGTTTCGACAGAATCAAACGCTTTCTCGTAATCAATGAAAGCTATATATAAGGGTTGATTATATTCCGCACATTTCTCTATCACCTGATTGATAGTGTGAATATAGCCTATTGTTGAGTAGCCTTTACGGAATCCTGCCTGGTCTTTTGCTTGACAGAAGTCTAAGGTGTTCCTGATTCTATTTGCGATTACCTTAGTAAATAGTTTGTAGGCAACTGACAGTAAGCTGATCGGTCTGTAATTTTTCAAGTCTTTGGCGCTCCCTTTCTTATGGATTACGTTTATGTTAGCGTTTTTCCAAGATTCCGGTACGCTCGAAGTCATGAGGCATTGCGTATACAGGGTGGCCAGTTTTTATAGAACAATCTGCCCACCATTCCTCAACAAATCTGCTGTTACCTGATCCTCCCCAGCTGCCTTCCCCCTTTGCATAGCTCCCAAGGCTTTCTTTACTTCTTCCGGCGTTACCTGTGGGATTTTGAATTCCTCTAGACTATTCTCTCTTCCATTATCGTCGTGGGTACCACTGGTGCTGTATAAATCTCTATAGAACTCCTCAGCCACTTGAACTATCTCATCCATATTAGTAATGATATTGCCGGCTTTGTCTCTTAACGCATGCATCTGATTCTTGCCAATTCCTAGTTTCTTCTTCACTGCTTTTAGGCTTCTCCGTTCCTGAGAGCATGTTCGATTCTATCCATATTATACTTACTTATGTCAGCTGTCTTACGCTTGTTGATTAACTTCGAAAGTTCTGCCAGTTCTATTCTAGCCGTAGGGTTAGAGGCTTTCATACATTGGCGTTTCTTGATTAGGTCTTTCATATCCTGCGATAGCTTACTGGTATCCGGTCTAGCGGAGTTACCACCGACTTCTATTGCACACTCCTTAATGATGCCCACAAGATTGTCATTCATTGCTTCAACACTAAGGTCCTCTTCCTGAGTTAAAGCTGAATACCTGTTCTGTAGCTTGATCTGGAATTCCTCTATTTTCCCTCTTACCGCTAACTCATTTATCGGCTTCTTATGTACCAGTTTCTTCCGTTCCCTCCTCAGGTCTAGGCTAATTCGAGTTCTTACCATCCTATGGTCACTGCAGCGCACCTTGCTGAGCACGTCCACATCTTGTATGATACCAAGGTTAGCGCTGAGTATGAAGTCTATTTCATTTCTAGTCTCGCCGTTCGGGCTCCTCCACGTCCACTTTCGGCTATCCCGCTTGCGGAAGAAGGTATTCATTATCCGCATATTATTCTGTTCCGCAAACTCTACTAATAGCTCTCCCCTGCTATTCCTAGTGCCTATGCCATATTCCCCCACTGCCTTGTCTCCAGCCAGCTTCTTGCCTACCTTGGCATTGAAGTCGCCCATCAGTATAGTGTATTTTGTCTTGACTTTACCCATCGCCGATTCTACGTCTTCATAGAAGCTTTCGACTTCCTGGTCATCATGACTGGATGTAGGGGCGTAGACCTGTACAACCTTCATTTTGTACCTCTTATTAAGTTTCACAACAACAGGTCAGGTCGGTATAATTGCTATCGCATTAATAAACGAATATGGAGGTCGTGAACCCACGTTGCAGTGGCAATTCGCGGCGATTGCTTGGGAACATTGCTATTGCTGTCATGGTGTAGCACGTTATGCCGCTTCGTTGGCAGTTTTTCCGGCTGTGAGTGACTGCGCTGCTTTAAAACGTGGCATGCTGAAAACAGTATCATGGCATTATTGTTATAATGTTCTCTTGGCCGTATTGCTTTTCGCAGAAACCTTATTCCTTACGACTGCATATAGACTTGGTGAACGTATACATTACACGCGGCCTTTTCCAGCATGCTCATTTTGCCGGGCGGGAGAGTGAAAGTCATCGACTTCGACACAACTAAAGTGTGCAACGGTCACTGTGAGTGCAGCCTGTCTTCCTTTTATTCAGGCAAACGTTTTAAAAAAATGTTGGTGTTCTCGCATTTGCTGGCTTTTTTTACTATCATAAGAAAACACAACCAAAGTGTGCTTTCAGCTGGCTATATGATTGCGTCAAGCTCTTCGAAGGCCATATAAACAAGCGATTTATCCAGTACCCCCGATCAATCTTTCTCGTTAAATTTAGTAGGAAATTAATATATAATTTACCGACTGTAATACTGTAAGGTAACTAACTATAAGGACCTTTGGGACAGTCTTATCGTTCAATGATTATTCCACATGAACGTTCTCCCTCTCGAGAACCTGTACTAATAGGATATTGTTATCCGGTACTGCTATCAACCCCTTGTGACATTTAACTGCTGACGCCGACTTCTTGTTTTTGTTTAACGAAGAACGGATTACACTAGTGACAGACGCCGCGAAAGCTGTCAGTTATTTCTGTTATCTATTCGTAGCTGTCCCTCTAAAACACAGAAGAAAATTCCAGTATATTTACATGTCTTAACTGTAGCCAGTGGAACGGTTTGTAAGTTTCATCGTTGATAAAGTTTCTGCACCCAAGCGGCAGTCACATGACCGGTGCTGAGGATATACGGTTCTGCCGATTTAGGTCTGCGGTGTCAGGTTTTGTGAATTCTGGAATTCACTTCAGACGCGCGATACCGAGATGTGCATGACTGAGTCCCCTGCACTGATGAATGCATGCGCAATCACGCAGTCACCAAGCGTTTCCTGAGGGGCTACTTTCGGAGAACTCCTTTCGAATTCCACGACGGCGAGTCGGCCGGCACCATACCGTACATGGCTCCGGAAATTCTCAAAAGAAGACCGTATGGTACGTCCTACGCTCTGCAGCGAAAAGCGAATTGGATTACTTTGAAGTTAATAGTTATTGTGCTCACTTTTTGTCTACAACAAACCACGTCTCCCTGCGTTGTTATCCTTTCTTTCGCGTGGTTAGCGATGCGTGGTTTCGGGTCTTCGCCCTCCGACTGCATAAGAGCCAGTCACAGGCAAGACTTACGCGTTCGGTGGAAAATGTTCTTGTGGGTGTTATTCGCGCAACATGCACAGTCCATGGTCCTTCATTTTCGCGCAGGTCGCGCTGGCGACTGGTGGTCGATGGGCGTCGTCATGTACAAGCTGATGACCGGCCGGGTGCCGTTCAGGGGAAAGTCCAAGCAGCTGCTTCGCGAACGCATCATCACGTCGCCGCTGAAGTGGCCGCGCGCCGACGAGCATCCCCACTCGGCCACGACGCCGGCCAAGGACATGACGTACCGACTGCTCAAGAAGAACCCCGTGGAACGGCTCGGCTCGCGCAACTACAGCGACTTGAAGACGCACCCGTTCTTTGACAAGTTCAACTGGCAGGTGCTTTACGGCAAGACGAACTTGTGCGACATAGCGAGCATCGCCGAAATCATGAACAGCGACGCCGAAAAAGACCGCAAGACTGGGGACCCCGAGGACAAGCGCAAGCACCAGCAGGTCGAGGAAATGACCGACGTCAACGCCGAAAGCCAGAAACCGTTGCTGTGCTACGCTTCGCCTAGCTTCAAGAAACTCATGGTCAAGGTACGCATACATATCAATGGTCAATCGCAAGTAAGCTATGTTGAATATTATTTCCTCTTGAGCATAATGTAATTGTCGTATATAGGCTCAACTCTAAGGTTCGGAAAGTTGCCTTAGTGTATGCGCAATCACTTACGTAAGCTTGGCTTTTGTGAAGTTGGCTTGTCTCAGTTTGAAAGGTATAGCGCTTTGGGATACTCGGGCACAACTTGTAAAGTAGCTTTTAATTAGAAGTCTTCTATATTGCAGGAGGTTGTAGAAGGAAACTGTAGTCGTTATCAGTGGGTGTTTCACCACTTATAATATCAGCAACGATGATCATGAGTGGGAAAGCACTAACAAAATAAACATTGTCCGGTGAACCCAGGTGTGACAGGGAATTCTTGTTTCCGCCCAGGTAAAATCAAGCAAGAGCCCTATCAAGGTGTCTGATTCTTTCATGGAGACCAGCGGTCAGAGCTCTGAAGCCATCGACTATCAGGCGAGCTCTCCTACGTCCACGAGCAGAACCGCAGCTATGAGCAGTAAGTACGCTCACGAAACGTCCTGTTCTGCATAGACGCTCTTGTAGAGTAATTCTTCTTGCATACAGGAGCACACTTCTCTATCGTCAATTTTGCAATCAATAACTTCAAATGTTATTACAGAGGAACCAAGAGTGGCGCGAAAAACTGGAGTTTATCCTCAACAAGAGGAGACGATTTGCTGGGTCGCGCTGGGGATATGTTTCGGTGGTCATCCTTCTTTATATATACTTGCGTGGCTTGTGAATAATAATACTTTTGTTACGTGACAACATGCTACGGAGTTGCCTCAGGGCCATTGATGAAAATAAGTTGAAACTCCAGGCCCCAACGGATAAACTGCACCACCTGCATGTCGGTGACGCGGACCATATACTATGGAGCTGGGCATGACGACTTTGCCGCTCCGTTTCTGCGGTACTAATGTCGGCACTAGACGTGACGACGAGATTGAACGAACACTGCTTTGTTGCAGGTCCGGAAGGCAAAGACGGCGCGTCCACCGAGAAGGTGGATCTCATGCTTTACCGGAAGAAGAAGTACACGAAGTTCTGGGGCTTCGGCTTCTCGCTGCGTCGGGTCCAGGGAGAGGAAGCGAGCTTCACCTACGTGGACGTGATTTTCAGTGTGGCTAATTGACGAATGGCAAAATTGTACTCGCCCGCTTTGGTGCTGCGGCTGTACGACAACATCTGGTTGCAAAACAAGGCATATAGCCGCTCTTTCTATAGGTGATGTTGAAGCCCTCGCATGGATTAGATGCTTTTGCAGTGTCTGTGTAAGTTGCAGGCTAATTACAAAATAAACGGTGGTTGTTCCTGACGAAGGTGTTCATCATCATCATCATCATCAGCCTAGTTACGCCCACTGCAGGGCAAAGGCCTCTCCCATACTTCTCCAACTACCCCGGTCATGTACTAATTGTGGCCATGTTGTCCCTGCAAACGTCTTAATGTCATCCGCCCACCTAACTTTCTGCCGCCCCCTGCTACGCATCCCTTCCCTTGGAATCCAGTCCGTAACCCTTAGTGACCATCGGTTATCTTCCCTCCTCATTACATGTCCGGCCCATGCCCATTTCTTTTTCTTGATTTCAACTAAGATGTCGTTTACCCGCGTTTGTTGCCTCACCCAATCTGCTCTTTTCTTATCCCTTAACGTCACACCCATCATTCTTCTTTCCATAGCTCGTTGCGTCGTCCTCAATTTCAGCAGAACCCTTTTCGTAAGTCTCCAGGTTTCTGCCCCATATGTGAGTACTGGTAACACACAGCTGTTATAGACTTTCCTTTTGAGGGATAGTGGCAACCTGCTGTTCATGATTTGAGAATGCCTGCCAAACGCACCCCAGCCCATTCTTATTCTTCTGGTTATTTCAGTCTCATGATCCGGATCCGTGGTCACTACCTGCCCTAAGTAGATGTAGTCCCTTACCCCTTCCAGTGCTTCGCTACCTATCGTAAACTGCTGTTCTCTTCCGAGCCTGTTAAACATTACTTTAGTTTTCTGCAGATTAATTTTCAGACCCACCCTTCTGCTTTGCCTCTCCAGGTCAGTGAGCATGCATTGCAATTGGTCTCCTGAGTTACTAAGCAAGGCAATATCATCAGCGAATCGCAAGTTGCTAAGGTATTCTCCATCAACTTTTATCCCCAATTCTTCCCACTCCAGGCCTCTGAATACCTCCTGTAAACATGCTGTGAATAGCATTGGAGATATCGTATCTCCCTGTCTGACGCCTTTCTTTATAGGGATTTTGTTGCTTTCTTTGTGGAGGACTACGGTGGCTGTGGAGCCGCTATAGATATCTTTCAGTATTTTTACATACGGCTCGTCTACACCCTGATTCCGTAATGCCTCCATGACTGCTGAGTTTTCGACAAAATCAAATGCTTTCTCGTAATCAATGAAAGCTATATATAAGGGTTGGTTATATTTCGCACATTTCTCTATCACCTGATTGATAGTGTGAATATGATCTATTGTTGTGTAGCCTTTACGGAATCCTGCCTGGTCCTTTGCTTGGCAGAAGTCTAAGGTGTTCCTGATTCTATTTGCGATTACCTTAGTAAATAGTTTGTAGGCAACGGACAGTAAGCTGATCGGTCTATAATTTTTCAAGTCTTTGGCGTCCCCTTTCTTATGGATCAGGATTATGTTAGCGTTTTTCCAAGATTCCGCTACGCTCGACGTCCTGAGGCATTGCGTATACAGGGTGGCCAGTTTCTCTAGAACAATCTGTCCACCATCCTGCAACAAATCTGTTGTTACCTGATCCTCCCCAGCTGCCTTCCCCCTTTGCATATCTCCCAAGGCTTTCTTTACTTCTTCCGGCGTTACCTGTGGGATTTCGAGTTCCTCTAGACTATTTTCTCTTCCATTATCGTCGTGGGTGCCACTGGTACTGTACAAATCTCTATAGAACTCCTCAGCCACTTGAACTATCTCATCCATATTAGTAATGATATTGCCGGCTTTGTCTCTTAACGCATACATCTGATTCTTGCCAATTCCTAGTTTCTTCTTCACTGTTTTTAGGCTTCCTCCGTTCCTGAGAGCATGTTCAATTCTATTCATATTATACTTCCTTATGTCTGCTGTCTTACGCTTGTTGATTAACTTCGAAAGTTCTGCCAGTTCTATTCTAGCTGTAGGGTTAGAGGCTTTCATACATTGGCGTTTCTTGATCAGATCTTTCGTCTCCTGCGATAGTTTACTGGTATCCTGCCTAACGGAGTTACCACGGACTTCCATTGCACACTCCTTAATGATGCCCACAAGATTGTCATTCATTGCTTCAACACTAAGATCCTCTTCCTGAGTTAAAGCCGAATACCTGTTCTGTAGCTTGATCTGGAATTCCTCTATTTTCCCTCTTACCGCTAACTCATTGATCGGCTTCTTATGTACCAGTTTCTTCCGTTCCCTTCTCAGGTCTAGGCTTATTCGAGTTCTTACCATCCTGTGGTCACTGCAGCGCACCTTGCCGAGCACGTCCACATCTTGTATGATGCCAGGGTTAGCGCAGAGTATGAAGTGTATTTCATTTCTAGTCTCGCCGTTCGGGCTCCTCCACGTCCACTTTCGGCTATCCCGCTTGCGGAAGAAGGTATTCATTATCCTCATATTATTCTGTTCCGCAAACTCTACTAATAACTCTCCCCTGATTTTCCTAGTGCCTATGCCATATTCCCCCACTGCCTTGTCTCCAGCCTGCTTCTTGCCTACCTTGGCATTAAAGTCGCCCATTAGTATAGTGTATTTAGTTTTCACTCTACCCATCGCCGATTCCACGTCTTCATAGAATCTTTCGACTTCCTGGTCATCATGACTGGATGTAGGGGCGTAGACCTGTACAATCTTCATTTTGTACCTCTTATTAAGTTTCACAACAAGACCTGCCACCCTCTCGTTAATGCTATAGAATTCTTGTATGTTACCAGCTATATTCTTATTAATCAGGAATCCGACGCCTAGTTCTCTTCTCTCCGCTAAGCCCCGGTAGCACAGGACGTGCCCGCTTTTTAGCACTGTATATGCCTCTTTTGGCCTCCTAACTTCACTGAGCCCTATTATATCCCATTTACTACCCTCTAATTCCTCCAAAAGCACTGCTAGACTCGCCTCACTAGATAACGTTCTAGCGTTAAACGTTGCCAGGTTCGGCGCGTGTATTCGGGGGCTTCTTTCACGCTCGAAAAAAACACTTTATGTAGCACGTATTAAGCAACAGAAAGCTGTATCGGCAGTTTTTCATGTCGCTCTACAATTTCCTCATTGACACGTTTCATCTAATTATAATGTTTGAAAAGTTCACTAATTAATTAGGATTAATTATCGTATTAGGCGGAAGGAAAAAGATGAGCATCTCCAAGCGACGGCAAGCAACATTACCTGAGTTATGTCCAGCTACATGGCATTGGCATATTTTTAAACTCTGCCTAAAGTTTGCTGGCACACCCTGTATACTAAAAGAAAGAGTCAGCACACATCGCAGGCCTGTGCAATATTTTTCGAGCACACTGTTGTATTTTTGTGCCGTGTGGGTTCCTATTTAGAAAAAGAAGTACTTACGCTAGAACCGTTCTTAAGAGCACAAGCCAGCGACTTCCTGATCATGGACATGCTATGCAGCGAAGGCGGCCGGTCAATGCAAACAACATTTACGAAGGAAAAGCTTTGGTGAATGCGCCCATAATTCTTGATTCCGCGCTATGACCATGCCTTGTCTTCTGTGCAGTGTTTTGAACAAAAACAGCTCGCTTTATTACAATAGTCAGAGGCAAAATATTGCATTTGACAGCGTTTTGTCATTTGTTAATTATGAAAGGCGTGAAACATTTGCCAATCCTTTATGCATGCCCTGCAGGTTAACCACATGCATGCTGTAGCTGCATAGAAGAACAAAAACCGAAAAAGCAAAGAAACGCGCATTGAATGGCTGGCTGACCTGTCTGTATTAAGCACCAGGCAATAGAGTTGGAAGAGAGAATAGTCTAGAGGAATTCGAAATCCCACAAGTAACGCCGGAAGAAGCAAAGAAAGCCTTGGGAGCTATGCAAAAGGGGGAGGCAGCTGGGGAGGATCAGGTAACAGCAGATTTGTTGAAGGATGGCGGGCAGATTGTTCTAGAGAAACTAGCCACCCTGTATACGCAGTGCCTCATGACCTCGGGCGTACCGGAATCTTGGAAGAACGCTAACATAATCCTAATCCATAAGAAAGGGGACGCCAAAGACTTGAAAAATTATAGACCGATCAGCTTACTGTCAGTTGCCTACAAACTGTTTACTAAGGTAATCGCAAATAGAATCAGCAATACCTTAGACTTCTGTCAAGCAAAGTACCAGGCAGGATTCCGTAAAGGCTACTCAACAATAGGCTATATTCACACTATCAATCAGGTGATAGAGAAATGTGCGAAATATAACCAACCCTTATATATAGCTTTCATTGATTACGAGAAAGCGTTTGATTCTGTCGAAACATCAGCAGTCATGGAGGCATTATGGAATCAGGGTGTAGACGAGACGTATGTAAAAATACTGAAAGATATCTATAGCGGCTCCACAGCCACCGTAGTCCTCAATAAAGAAAGCAACAAAATCCCAATAAAGAAAGGCGTCAGGCAGGGAAATACGATCTCTCCAATGCTATTCACAGCGTGTTTACAGGACGTATTCAGAGACCGGGATTGGGAAGAGTTGGGGATAAAAGTTAATGGAGAATACCTTAGTAACTTGCGATTCGCTGATGATGTTGCCTTGCTTAGTAACTCAGGGGACCAATTGCAATGCATGCTCACTGACCTGGAGAGGCAAAGCAGAAGAGTAGGTCTAAAAATCAATCTGCAGAAAACTAAAGTAATGTTTAACAGTCTCAGAAGAGAACAGCAATTTACAATAGGTAGCGAGGCACTTGAAGTGCTAAGGGAATACATCTACTTAGGGCAGGTAGTGACGGCGGATCCGGATCATGAGACGCAAATAATCAGAAGAATAAGAATGGGCTTGGGTGCGTTTGGCAGGCATTCTCAGATCATTAACAGCAGGTTGCCCTTATCCCTCAAGAGAAAAGTGTATAATAGCTGTGTCTTACCAGTACTCACTTACGGGGCAGAAACCTGGAGGCTTACGAAAAGGGTTCTACTTAAATTGAGGACGACGCAACGAGCTATGGAAAGAATGTTGGGTGTAACGTTAAGGGATAAGAAAAGAGCAGATTGGGTGAGGGAACAGACGCGGGTTAATGACATCTTAGTTAAAATCAAGATAAAGAAATGGGCATGGGCAGGACATGTAATGAGGAGGGTAGATAACCGATGGTCATTAAGGGTTACGGACTGGATTCTAAGAGTAGGGAAGCGTAGCAGGGGGCGGCAGAAAGTTAGGTGGGCGGATGAGATTAAGAAGTTTGCAGGGACGACATGGCCACAATTAGTACATGTCCAGGGTTGTTGGAGAAGTATGGGAGAGGCCTTTGCCCTGCAGTGGGCGCAACCAGGCTGACGATGATGATGAATAGAGTTGGCCGATTTTCATTAGTGGTGCGTTCGCTCGTGTGACGCTTGTGATGTAAGCGAGAGCAAATTTAAAATATCTACAACGACAACGGGTTAAATATTTTAATATCGATGCAGCTCTTTGTTCCTATAAAACTGAGTACAAAGCGGCATTCGGACTAAATTAGTAATGTAAGACATTGTAGAGGTGTAAAACACCGCACATCTGCTCCGAGGTGCTTTATACACTTTACTTACGTACGAACGCGCACGCACGAGCTTTCACACAGAAAGCTTGTGCTTTCGAAATCTGTGGCTGTGACGGCATGCCTTTCTTGAGCCGACTCAAATACTAGAAAATCGAGGAAAGTACTCGATACAATATTGGATCGCCTAACGATATTGCTCCGTCTATACTTAGCCGTAGCTCCTATATCTTAGGAATGTGGGCACCGATTTGACCATACTAGCAGCTTTCTGGGCTAGTGTCCCATCTGAACTGCCGATGCGTAAATGGACTCTGTAGAAACGGCCTTCTGGCTGTCGCATCGCTGCTCCACGCTTTGGGCCGCGCGAAGGCTGACGTGTGCCGCTGTGTCTATCTGCATACCGGCGGCTAGACGGTGACCTAGGGCTCGCCTGCCGACATGTCCAAGGTGCTGCCGCTGGACTTCATCCTTCACGTCAACGGTATCGCGGTGACAGATGCGCCGCTGGCCCGGATCAAGAAGATCATCAGCGATGCCGGCGACCAGATGGTGCTGTCGGTGATGTCGTTGAGTCCGTATCGGCTGCTCACGAGCCGTCGAGACATGCTGGGCATCATGCGCAGCATACCCAGGGAATCTGCCGTCGTTAAGGCCGCGACGCCCGGCTGCTTCGGTGGGAGGCCGTACGGCATCGACGTCCTCGACGTCGACGTCGCAGACGACAAGCTGAAGCAGTTGGCCAAGTGCTTCGTGCTATTGGTGAGGCTGGAAGGGTGCGTCCCGCATCGAATAGCTTTGGAACATTGCACGGCGCGCTTAGTGTCTAGGCGCTGAAGCGACGTTGCGTTAAACTGTATGTTGCAGTAATGCGTATACTTGTAAATCTTGAGATACGAACGTGTTGACATGCATTGATGATACAGCGCGGCGTAAAGGGTCACCGGAACTAACTCTGCGTGATTGACGAAGTTCCTTATTAAGAGCTCTTACGAAAACACAAATCCCTCGTTCCTGTAAGTTAGCTGCTCAATTCTTCGTACTTACCCACATGACGGTATGGATATAACCGCGCAGTCTCGTGCGTTTATTTTTTTAAATTTTCTTCTTTCAATGCGTGACCTACAAACTGAATCGTGCGTGTATTTTAGCACGTCGTTCTTTACGCTGCCGTTTCTGATTTCGGAATAAACATCTGGCTATGAAACGGATTCTTATTTGATGTCTTGCAAAGCCGTGCCGGCCCTGCTTTTCAATTAGGCATTTTCCTTTTGCCATCGGCCTAAGATGCAGTCTACATAAAAACACTTTCAAATAAAACAAAGGTATCCCCATCGCAAGGCTTAAATACTGAGGTCAGATATCACGTACGTTTACACCACCCGCTAAGTATGGGGATGTGGGCTAGTTGGTTGTGATTGTCATTTTGAAACTTCGTGTTGTGCTCGTGTTGTCCTTCTCTTCTCGTCCGTGTTCAATTGTATGCTGGAACGATGTTTCATAATTGCACCACCTGCGCGTGTCTTCATCGTCGATACACAGGACGCACCGTGGGGAGCGTTACGCGACTAAGCGCGTAATCGCAACACTACGCAGGGAGTCAGTGCGGGGAGTTATTAAATAACTTTTCTTTTTCAACTTCTTCCGAAACCGCAGCATACGCGATTTTCGCGGAAGCGTGAGTCGAAACGTTTTGTTGCCGCGACTCGTTCCTGCTTGAATCCACGTGCCCCCGTGCGAATGCAGCTTTACTTCATCGGCGTGTGCGGCATGTTTTAGGTCAGCACACCTAACGCATTCTGAGCCTGGATAAGCGAAAACCCGAAGAAGAAACGATTTACCGATCTGTTTGTTATACGACCCGCCAAACTCGCCAAGGTAGTTTCACTGCGTGACTCTGACGTCCTGCTGTCGAGCACGAGTTTGCGGGTTCAACAACAGGCCCCGGGGACATATTTTCATGTTCGCGGAATGCAAAAAGGCCCGTGCGCCAAGCAATAATTGCAGGTTAAAAAAAAAAAAACCGGTAGTCAGCAATTGTATGGAACATTCTATTACGGTGCCACTTACGGTCCTTGCATTTGGTTTAAGATTTTAATTAAACCTCACTATTCAATCCACACTTCGACCGTGGCCTAAATGAACCTACGAAGCACCGCATTTCAGTGACGTTTTGCAGATATCTTGATAGCGCTTCTACTTTTTAAACTGAAATATATGCCCGTTATTCGCCTCCGAGTACGCAGACGTGGTCAGTTCCAACAACAAGGCGGTCTTCCCGGGTGATGTACTGTTCGAAATCGACGGCGCACCGGTGGACGGCATGTCGCGGCCGCAGGTTGATCACCTGCTGAGCGCCGCCAAACCTGAAGTCACGCTGTCGGTGGTTCCTCTGTCGCCAATGCGCAAGAGGCGGTGCCTGATCTCCAAGATGAACGAGACAGGCATGCCCGACATCAACGTCGCGTCCAGGTCTACGGCTGCCGATATAGACTGATTTCTCCAATATTGTCCCTGGGATCCTGCAACATCGTCACCGTATCGCTATGACGCTTACAATATTGTGCTTGACTGAAAGGGCATATATATGGGTTTTGAAAACTTCTTTTTACGCCATCGAAAGAGATAGGACATAACGCTTTTGTTATTTTGGCAACATCTAGCCATCGTACTTTTATGTTATGTTAAGGTACGTTTAGAATACCTTCCGTAATTACGTTGCATTTGAGCGGAACGTCACTTCAATGGACTTTACCAGAATGGTTGTGGACATCGCGAAGTTAACCTGTATTTCTATATGGTGCTGTGATCTTGCAGACCGCAGCCTCGTTGTTTTTGTTTAAACTTATTGAAAAAAACTAAGTACGTGTGCCAACTCCGAACTGGCGGTGATCAAATCCTTCATGGAGATTACTTTGGTAACGACGCTCTTCAATGATTATTGCGAGGATGCGTCATCGGCAGAATTTCATAGCCTGGCAACGCCAGTGGGAATCCTGCAGTGCGGTTATTCGTTTCCAATGTCTGCAATTTCGGGCGATTTCTTGGGAAGACTGAAATTAATGCGAATGCTTCCATTAGCATGCACCTCAGAGACGTTGTCGTCAAGTTTAGGGGTGAGTATACCTTTCCGCTTTAATTAGTCGGTTTTCTAACCGATAAAGGTGTTCTTATTTAGGGGATGAATGGATCTATGTGCTGTATACACATCTTCCGATTATCTACGATGCTGTGATGGCCTCACGCTTCCTATTGCTTTTGGTAATTGCCGAGCTAACGGCAGCGTAGTCAATTTTACAATGACCAGGCATGTGGAGCGAACTTATCAGGTTTAGGAGATGTAATATCAACTGGCGCAGCTTCGCTTTTATTTGAACGATGTCTGGTGCCGCTATTAGGCATGAATTTGTACAGTGCACAGAAGTGAACTTGCAGCAGAGTACGCATACCATTGATTTTCCAATAAATCTGGAAACCTTGTACCTATAACTTCTCGTTATGTGTTAGCACGAGGTACAAACATAGGTTTAGGCTGGTCTGTGATACTCGAATTGGTGGAAAATAAAAGCAACGCTGTGTAATTTGTTCGCATTGGTACGAGTGTTGTAGTTTCATCCTTCTATGTGAAAACTTTGGTCGCACTGTTACAAGTACGCCCACCCCGGGAACAGCCTTCGGCACAGTGGCAGTACTTGAAGAACTAAATCATTCAGGAAGGTCAATTTTGTGCACTGCATGTTGCAGATCCCGCAATATTTGTCCCCACCTGTACACTCAGACAATGAACTCAGAGAAACGAGTGGGCCAACATCAAATTTAATACGTGGCAGAAAATAGCACAAATAAGCACTGGAAGTAGTTGCAAGTGTTCTGTTGTCTCAGTAGCTGTGCGCTATCTATTAATACATTAACGCCATCAAAAAAAGAAGCAACGTTCATATCGACTGATAAGTTATCCCTAAAATGAAGTTTCTCTTGGCATAAGTTACTAAATATGTAGCAGCTCGTATTTTCAACTCCGAAAAGCTTTTTCTCTCGTATTTTGTTTAATGGGTCCATGAAACGATTTGAACCACTGATCGGTACTTTAGGGGGCCGGATAGTGCATTAAGCGCCCACAATTGAAGCCACGGGAAAACATAGTACAGATCAGGGGTTTGAACACATTTTGTAGACGCATAGGGTACAGCTGCAGTAAAACATTCACGCCACGTTTTAAGTGAAGCCTCTCATATTAAGAGAGTTACGGATAGTTACACGTTACCCTCCTTCCTAGCCGTGCTCTTCCTCCTCAACTCGTTCGCCGAGCGATTGGAGCTAAAGTCCACCTTCACTGACTCTGTGTAATGATGTGACGTCGCGTCGTCTACTTCCGGTGTCTTGGAGCAAGCGCGTGAAGCCTCTCTAGCCTCTCCGCTAGCCACCTGGCGGTCGATCCACAGCGAGAGCGATTTAAAAAAAGAGTCAGTGCCTCCTCTATGCTTATACAGAGGATGCACTGACAGAGTGCGCTGTGAGTTTTCTGTCGCAGCGCTGAGAGTGTCTGGTATTTGGGGAAACGCAGTCCATCAGAGCGTTTTGACGGATGGGCGGAGGCGTAAACGGGAGCGGCCTGCACGGTGTAGCCACGTGGTGGCGCAGAGCTCAACCAGCTAAGCACAGAGCTTTGTAGGGAGAAGCGGGAGAGGAGGAGATCGAGATACCCTACTCACGTTTATGCCTCCGCCCATCCGGCAAAACGCCCGCTCCGCCTGCATTTACCGGAATACCGGACGCGCTCCCTGCTGTAGTAGTAATCCTCCGGCGTGAAGGGACGGCCGCAAACGCGTAGATCCTGGCGCCCATCGGATACCGACAGCCCGATGCGCTGCAACCACTCCGCTCGCTTGTTGCCTTACGGAGGGACACGATGTCGTTGCTTGACATGCCGTCGATCGCTAGATTCGCAGCCTATAGCGCAACAAGGGCGATTCATGGCTTTCGCGAAAAGAAACCTCGAGGCCAACACTGACCGCGTAGCTGGCGTTAATATGGAGCACGTTGTAAAACAAGCAGACAACACTTGATGGGTTAAAAAACAAAGTACGGGGTTTTATGTACCAAAACCGCGATCTGATTATGAGGCACGCTGTTGTGGGGGACTCCGGATTAATTTTGACCACGTGCAGTTGTTTAACGTGCATTTAAATCTAAGTACATGAGTGTGTTTCCATTTCGCCCCAATCTAAATGCGGCCGCCGCGGCCGGGATTTGACACCGCGACCTCGTGCTTCGCAGCGCAAAACCAAAGCCACTAAGGCTCTAAGACGGTTCACTTGCTGTGTGCCGGAAGTGCTTGAGTATAGTGATAAATTGTCGTCCTGCATTCTTTTTCTCTTACTTTATTTTATAGAAAGAAATTAACAATATTTTAACTATTTCGAACAACACTTGTTCACCATGAATTTGGAAATGTTATCGAGGACGCAACGAGGGCAGCCAATCGGATAGCTCGCCCGACTGACGTCACGCGCGCTCGCTACGAAGATGGTGACCGGGCGGCTGGAAACTCAGGGGAGCGGCGCCGCCGCGATTGGTAGCGACGCGCATTTTGAAAACCTTATAATAAAGTAAGATGCGCATTTTTCAAACCTTATAATAAATTAAAAGCTTTAGGCGGAGTGCTTAAATGGATCACTTAATGATCGGAAAGACCTACCCTAACGACTCAGTACGTTTGTACCAAATCGGCAAAATTGTTTCAGGGTCCTCTCTAAAAATTTCAGCAGATCGAACGAGCTGGAATCTATATAACACGAGGCTTTGTGTGAGTACATATAGAGTCGATACACGAGTGCACGCGCTCACTCACGCACACACAAGTGCGGGCGCCCACAAATTATGCCGAGCCTTTTATTACGCGTAGTTGCTGAGTGCTATAGCGTAGTTTCTGACTACTAGCGAGTACGACGGACGGCCTGAACGCATCATGATTTTAGAGGTAGCATGCGCATACGTACGTATACGACGCGCACGTACGTATATAATACAGCCGCAACTACAGTGAGTGCCGGTGTGGCACGTACAACCTCTGCCCTGGTGAAGAAGTCTGGCATTACTATTAAAAAGGTATTTAAAAAGGTCCGCAGATTTCAGAATTAAGAACTAAATTGTGGGGCCTATATCTTCTCCAAGCTGCAAAGTGGGCCACGAGGGGTGGGGTAATGGAGGGCTTCGGGTCGACTTTGTCCACCTGGGGTTCTTTAAGGTGCAGTCAAAGCGCGGTACACGAGCGCGTTTGCGTTACAACGTCACTGGAAGGCGGCTGCTGGGGCCAGGGACCGAACCCGCGCCCCACCTCGTGCTCCGTATATTCACTGAGACACCGACGCTGGTGTTCATGTAAAAGCTTCTCAGGTAGATGAATACTATGTTGTTTTCCCTCTCTTGAATCTATAGAGTGTACATGGGCAGAGGGCTGTTTTTTTCTTGGTCTATTAGTTCTCCACAGGGCGACCTTCAGTGATTTCTAGTTGCCCTGCTAACAGGACACCTTCCATTAGGTGCCAGTCTGAAATGGATCACCCAACTGGTAGTCAAGCAACAACTACTGAAACGTGATCTTTAAACCTTACTTACTAATGCATGCTAAATATATCTTTTTTTTTTAGTGGCACTAGCACCGAGTGACACTCTTGTTTCGTGCGCAGCACTTCCGTTTCACCTACTGAGACGACCGGGGACGAAATTCAAACTAAATCAGAAAAGAAAAAAGAAAGAAAATGCACAGTACAATATTCATGGGTTTAATTATATATATGATATCAGAGCATAAGTTCAGTTACAAGTTGAGTTACTCAAGTGTCTGGAATAATTAGAATTAATTATAAATCACTTATTACCGCACACCAAAGCATAGAATCGTAGACTTTAGAGACTCGCCGTGTGAGCAAGAATTTGGCGAAATTCCTGGAAACTCGGAAGTATAAAGCGGAAGTAATGACATCACTAGTGACGTCACACACAAGAAGGTGGTATGATATTTAACGAGCTAATTAATGGAAAACAGTTGCCTCCGAGTTCGGTTCGTGCATTGCGTTCGCTTAAAGTTAACGGAAAGAACACCAGCGCCGGAGGCGCGAGTGCCGCTAAGAGGCACCTAAGTGAAACATATGGGTCGCCTACCATTTTTTAAATTTTATTTTCGTTCGAAAGATTGCCCTGCGGCTAAGTAAATCTCTTGTTAAGGAAAGCGTTCTACTTCTTTTTTTTTAATTTGGTGCTCAAGAAAAAAAGACACTTGACGATCCCGAGGGCTTATAGGGTATTGCCCTCCATTGTGGTCCGCTGTGCACAGGCTGTCGCAGACGTGTAAAGACCCCGAGTTGATAGGTTTGTTGGTTCGACTTGCTAAGCGCAGCTGCTCGAGGAAGACAAGAACACAGGAAACGTAAAACCGACCCCACGAGCGCTCGTGGTGTCCGCCTTTACGGACGCTGGAAACTACAATGGAAAGTTCGCAACGCCAAGTTTGGACAGCAGTCCTCAATTTCAAGTTACATTCATAAGCACACGAAAAAAAATCGGTTTTATCGAGCAATCCCTTGTCCTATACGCTTGCTCATAAGTCTACGTATGCGATGGCGACGCTTTTTACCAAGCGACACGCTTGATGCCGAACATTTGATGTAGCGGAGCGAAATTTTATTTCACAGTTCATTTCTGCTTGTAAACAAGTTGTTCCGTTAAAAGAAAGATGTGATTAGCTTAGTATCCGGCATCATTTCATGTTTTGCTTTGTGTAGAAAACAGCACGGGCCTCATCTTGGGAAGCTACAGTGCAAAATTCATTGCCGTATACCCCCTCCCCCCTCTTAAAGAAATAAGCAAGAAATGCAGCAAGTCGTATGCAGTATCAAATCTCCCTCTCTCCCTCCCTCTCTCTCTCTCTCTCTCTCTCTTTATTGACTCACTGCAATAAATAGCAACGGCCCTCAGCCGGACCTTCAATCTAGCTGCTATTACTGGCTTCAGATTTGAACGTTATCTGTCCCCTTTACGTTGCGTTGGAGCGGATTCTTAATCAATACTGTATGTTCATAATGAGGGGGCTAACTATAAGTGTGTTCTGAAAGGCAAAACTAATGGTCTATTAAGCCATTGGTAATATTTTTCGGTTATAATCTTTGTTGAAGAAAGGCCTGGAGTGACTCTTTTTGCAGTAACGCAATTCGTTTAATAAACATTCAGCTCATTACTTGCTAGTTTAGCACTATAGCTTAACAAAGCAGGCCATCACTGTGGTCTGTGCGGAGTTTGGTCGTTTATACTAATTTGACTTCTTCAGCGAGTGAAGACCCCGGGAAGCAGACCTGGCTACCCACTAGCGCCGTTCGTCTCATACAGGCGAGCTTGAAGTTTGCTTTTGCTTTTGCTCACCTTACTCGTGAAAAAAAAAAAAAGCAAGAAACGGAGGTAGCTAAGATTTAAGCTAGTCACTGGGAGTATCCCTACCAGTTGTGCATGTATAATCTTCAGTGCCATCCAAAGTGGTGTCACAACGAGAAAAGCGCAGACATAGCGCACTAGTTCGCTTTGTAGCGAAAGGTGAGTTTTGGAGAGAATGCTCACGATGCCGCCCCCAAGTACGTCTGTCAGGTCTTGTGTACTTTCTTGCATACGTTATAGGAGGCAAATATTGCTGAAATTTTCTTCCTAGTGTTTTAAGCATTGTCAGCCTTGATAGGTAAGGGACCATTCTGAATATTTAATAAAGGTTATCCAAGACGCACTGGTGCGCGTCTTTTATTTACATTGCTATTTTTGTTTCTTTTTCGCAGGTTATTTCAGAATACTTCTAGGAAGGAACGACTGCGGCATCGAAGCAAGCATTGTCGCCGGAATTCCTAAGTTGTGGGCAGGGACATTGTATCGTAAAATTAAAATAAAAACGGAAGTTGCAAATGATGCGCTTTCTTGCTTTCTTGCCGCATATACTTCTCTTGGCACATGATAAGGTGCCCTCTTAAGGCGGATTGTCATTGAGGGCTGTAAAGTTGGAGATCACTTCCTGTTTGTAGTTATGCAGCCGTGTGTCGCGTTATTGCCAGTGGCTGCTGTCTAACGATGATCCCATTTCGCAAGACAAAATAGCGGCCGTATTTTGCTGTTGACTTTGCCCCCCCCCTCCCTCCCCCCTTGGTAGTATAGCTATACTTCTGTTCAAAACACAACAGCTACTCTAAATATATTTCATTAACTGAATTTATTGTGTATTTTAGAGATGTTATTATTTTGGTTGATGCCCAGTGCTCTTTTTTTTTTTCACAGATAGTATTCGAAATACACTGCCATGATCAACTACTAAAAGTAAGCTCAAATGAGAATGTCAAATTATAAGATGAGACTACATTTAGACGTTTATTATAACTTAGGTAATACACAGCTACTCAGAGAGTAAAGCGACCTCTTACAGGAAACACCTAATTATATAGAGTTCAAGAACTCATTGTAGGTTTAGGTTGTCATGCAAGCGTGCGCATCAATTTTTAACTATTTGGTTGGTCAACCAGTCATGTCCAATTCTTTCCAAGAAAGTAGAAGAAACGTTTGATGACCATCAGATAACAAAAAAGCTAAAATAAAAAATAATAATTATCCGAAGATGTGTTCGGCATGTGGGTACAGCACTTTAGATACATACGGCATGTTCAGCTAAGTATACATAACCAAGAGGCACAATGCACAACGCCACAATACTGCAGGAACACAGGCAGGTATTGCTAATAGCGGGAGCCTTGAGTCCTCTACAAAAGGCAACAAAGGACTACAAAAAGGCTTCAGCGCTTTTAAGCGCTACTTGTGCTTAATCTTTCTTTTTTGTTTTATTTTTTTATTAATAGCCTCGAGGTTGTTTTCAATATATAGTATACAGTGGATTGTCCTCTACGGCGAGTGAGTTGTCGTTCAGATTATTTTCATTTTAACGTAAGGAATGAAGCTGGCGCGTCCTCACCATGTTTGCGGAATGCGGTTAAGAGGCGCAAAACGCGGGGTCGACGGTCAGCTTTGCGGTCTCTGTCTGACTACAAGTAACTGGTCTGTGATGTGCGTAGGCTGGCCAGAAATGAGGACACTTGCTTTACTAGCTTGCATCCCTTACAGGGTTCTTTATTTATTTTTGTAATCCGTAAAAAGGTCAGAATATATCTAGAAAGTCCGTACAATGTTTTCAGCTTATAGACGATCACTACAGATATAGTCCTAGGGCGTATACATGTAACATTCTTTAAGGCTTTCCTATTTCGATCACCTGTTCTTTACACCCGTCAGGTGCTTACCCTCAAAAAAAGGAGAGACATGGTATATATAATGTTCATACAAAGCCTGAAAACTGTCTAAATTCCTCCATATAAGGGCAGTATAGATTTCTGTTTTCACTCTTATCCTATAGCACGCGCAAAATGGCATCCGCTTTTGTAGATGAAGAGAAACTTTGCAAACTTTGGCATCGACCGTCCTATAAAACTAGGCCATTGTTTTCCAGAGAAAACACCGCGAACGATATCAAAAGTATTGACTTCCCTTCATTGACGCGGAATCTTACCAACGCAGTTGTTCTTGTTATGGCGATCTGAATTTTCGTGAGAAGCTACTGTTTGGACAAATAGTAGCGCATGGAGCAATTTCAGTGAACAAGGTTGAAGGTCACTCCATCATACGTTTGTCTTCTGTTTAATCCAGGCTATATTGGAAGCATGTCCGTACGGTAAGCAATATAGTCTCCGCGGAAGTGGCGGTATTGAAAAAGTTAGTGTCTCAACCTGCAACGCACATTTTTTTGCTCGTTGATTCCTACTCTCACCTACTTCATGTAAAACCGATATACACAGAAGTCGCATTGCTGCCAGAAGTTTGTGCCCTTCACTGCGTTAGAAAAGCATCAAATTTGGTCTTCGGAAAAGTAAAGTCGGTAGGATAACTTGCAAGCGTCGCGGACAAGGAGAATTCGGCTAATTGAGATTGATAACCGGCTGTATAACGGCGTGTTCGCTGGGTGAAAACTGGAATAACTTGCAAATTTGAGAAGACAGGTAAAAGGGAGGTAAGCGGTGGTTCTTACAACCCTGCCACACTTAAAGCTATCAGAGCTTGGTCAAATAAATTACCCGAACGATAGAAGGGTTACAAAAGGTAACATGACTAAATAATAGCAGTCGAAGGCTTCTATCTTCTGTAACTCTTCAAGCCAGCCCTCTATTGCCCAGAAGCATATTGATTTACTTAGCATTCGTTTTGCATTCGCCCTGCCTTCATTACATGAATATAATTCCCCGTTTATCAATCTCGTGTCTCTACTGCTTAACTCATTACTTAATAGTGACTTGGCGATTATATCTGCAATGCCCATCGATTACAATTGTTTGTGTAAAACATGTATAGTCACTGCAACAATGACAGTTACAACAAAATATTCAGTCTTATTAAGCATTGATTGTACTTTCCGCATCAAAGCCACACCTTGAGTGTGAAGGCATGAGTTCGTTGGAGGCACGCCGGTTTTATTACGAGCCAAATGTGTTGAAGTGCCAGGCATAGCATTCTCGCAATCATCACCCCATCAGATCCACTAAATACAGAAGGCAGTTCGAGATGCCAGCAGAAGACCAATAAGTTGCCGAACTGAAAGCTGCAAGTACCATGAAAGATTCCCGCGCTGATGCGATATTGCTGTGCCGCCTCTGTCTCACCGGTGGCATTCGCAAAGGCTTACCCGTTCCTGGTTGAAATGGGTGATGCGCCTATGTGTGACTGATGCGGAAGCGTAGAAACTGCTGAACATCCTTATGTGGCTTAGTTCCCGGTTAAATTAAATTATGGGGTTTAACGTGCCAAAGCCACTCTCTGATTATGAAGCACGCCGTAGTGGAGGACTCCGGAAATTTCGACCACCTGGAGTTCTTTAACGTGCACCTAAATCTAAGTACACGGTATTTTTCGCATTTCGTTCCCATCGAAATGCGGCCGCCGCGCCGGGATTCGATCCCGCGATCTCGTGCGCAGCAGCTCAACACCATAGCCACTGAGCAACCACGGCGGGTTTTGTTTCCGGTATGGCGTCGAGCGTGAACCTCTTCGGGCAGAATTAAACCTATTGGTCTCAAAACGGTATTCAGGAACAAATATCCTCGCACTATGGCCGTGTGCATCGCTGGCGCATAAAGCAACGACACTATTTCTGCAGTGCCTCAAGTCGACAGGTCCCTACAACAGTTTGCAGAGTCGCTGCGCATCTTGACGAGGGCGCGCAAGTAGTTTTTTCTGTTTCCTTCTTTCTTTATTTTCATCCATCTATCCCCTTCCCCTATAGTGCAGGCTATAGCATTCCGTACGTGCATCTGGTTAACTTTCTTTCCTGTTTTTCTTTTTCTTTTCTTCGCTATCTGTCGCACGAATTGGAATGCGTAAATAATGGTTTAGAATCGAACCCGTGACCTCAAGCGCTCCGCTCAAGCATAGGGGTTGAAGAATAAGCCAGCGAAGATAAACACATACATTATTTGTCATTTTTTCGCAACCGGCCACAATCGAGAGACTCGCAAAATAAAGTTTCCAGGTGAGGTAGGGGTTCTTTCCAGTGCTTGTTGGGGAGACGCCAGCAGAGTCTGCCCGTATTGTTGCGATAATAGCTTAAGGAAGGTGTTTGCGAGTCACGAAATGGCGCACCTCGGTGCTATCGGCACCCAGTTTTATCTTCCTTCTTCGAAAGAAACACAAAACAATGCGAGTGGAAGGAATTGGGGAACGAGAAAGTAACACATCTTCAAAAGAAGTCACTAAATAACCTCACGTGTTTAGTGAAGGGTTGCTGCAAGGTACGTTGTTATTAACAACGGGGAGCATCCTAATGTAGCACCGATTCGTTATCCCATCTCGTGTTAGGGTCTCCTACTGTCGTCAGAAGACAGGAAAACACATACACACAAGTTGGCATTGGTGACACAAACATGCTTCGGTGGAGCGAAGTTGAGAATACGTCGTAGGAAAGTGTGGCCTCGCATACCGCCAGTATCTTTGAGTAAAAGAAGGCACGGCTTATCGTAAGCGCATGGTATGCCTACAGTATGCCTACATGTGCATGTGCTAGCAGGCACTCGAGACGTTTTGTTGCAACAACACATCGCATATATCAGCAGTCATAGACTGAGCCGCCGGCCTGCTGAAGTCCACAAGAGGGTCGCCTTGTTTTCTTACGGTGCCACCCAAGATTTGACGAAAGATACGAGTGGAATGAAAGCCCTGCTCGTATTGTATGAGCGGTTTGACAACTTTCACTGCCTGTTTCCGTGGCTCTCTCTTCGCGCGAGGCCAGTAGTCGTGGTAGTAATGCAGGCGTGCAGACATTGTGTATAATTACTGTTTTTCGCAGTTTTACTATTTGACAAAGTCTCTGCGTTGACGTGCTTCACTAACAAGTCACGTTGTCCAGAGCGCTGGTTGATGAGAAAGTCGGTATTTCATGCCACTAATTATACAGGCGTAGGCAGCATCTCGGAAGCTCACTGGATTTTGCCCTCCACCTGTCCAGCTCCCTTTCCTTGAAGGCATCTGTTGGTGCAGCAAGTGCCTAAACTGTCGCCGAAGCAATTAGCGCAATGTGTAAATCTCGGCAGCAGGCATCCTTATGCAGCCGCCTTTTCCGTATAGTGGCAACCATGGAATATTGAAGCGCGCATACCTCCCCGTTCATGTGAGCTGGATGACGCACATGGTTCGAAGTACAGAGTGCGCTGCCAAGAAAGAAAATGCACCACAGCTACAGTCTCGCAAAGCTCGCAGAACGACGAAGAGGGGAAAACAGATACTAAATCATGCTGTTTCGGAAACGGACCCAGTGCGCGAATTTCTCAGACGAGCTAACACAACAGAGGAGTTTTTTTTTTTTTTTCCTTCGAGGCGAGCCACGTTCGTTAGTGCCTACAGTGAAATATGCTTGGCTTACTGCGTGCAGCCGATGCCGTAAAACATGAGAACGTGCAGAACACAAGAGGGAACTCCTGGATTCCAAATTTACCTGATGAACGTATAAACCTGACTGCACCTGTCCTGATGGCAATTATTTTTTTAATTATTTCTTTTCGTGGCATTGGAAGGGACCACTGCTACGTATATGGGGCACTAGTACGGTGGAAATACGCTGCTGCGTATTTGAATAGGATCGCATATGACGCTTTGTTGTCTGAGTTGGTGCAGGCTCAAAGAAATATAAAGCTGTGCGCACTAAATTCTACAGCAGAAACGATGAATCGGTGAGGTCATTGCTGCATTTCTGGCATTTTTTCCCCCGCTGCACTGACTATGCACGCTGCTTCCATCTGCACTTACTGCAGGCCAGTCACTTAGAGCAGAATTCTGCATCAGCATTTCTTGCTACTAAGCACATTCTGCAGGTAAAATCGGAAAACTGAATACAGACATCTTTTACCGCTTGGAAACAGGTTCTAGAGGTACGCGACAACAATCACTAGGTCATTTCCCTTTCGTAAATTAAAATTATATTGATCTGTTTAGTCTCCAATATATCTATATGTTAATTTTGCAAATAGGAACAGCGACGGTGGACTTGAACAACAACGTGTCTACCATACTTTGTTCATGCCATGTAGGCAAGTGCCCTACTCTGCACGAGGCTGAAGTTCTGCAACAGCTGAAGTTCTCTGCAATCGCAGTCTTTATTTCGTCCTTCACTGCCTCTCGCCTGTATTTTTTTCTTCTTTTCTATAAGCATTAAGAAGTCGTTCGGAGAACGAGATTGTCACTTTAACAAGCCTTTAACGACACGACGCTCACGTGCCCGAGCTGTGTAGCTACAGATAAGTACATCGAGGTTTTGTTGTGCGCTATGAGCACAAGGCGACTCGGAACGTAAATGATAACGGCGATAACTGCTCTCTTCATCCGTGCGTATAAGAAGTGGGATGCAAGGCACAACATCTTCAACTGGTTGCCGCCGACAGAATCTCAGGTAAGCAAGCTAGCACGCTGGTTGCCTCGTTAACACTTCGAAAAGTAAAGTTTGGTTTGCTGCAATAAATCTCTGACGGAAAATCATTTTAAACGCCAGAGTTGAAGGTTCAAGGTCTCCAGACCTTCAGAACCTGGATAATGTTAACATATCCCTTTCAGCGGCCGTGCATATTATGGTTAACGCCAAGTTGAAATCTGAAGATGACAATGAGCATTAAGAAACCACAAATCAGAGCGTCCGAACGAGACCAAACTTCACAGTAACATGTGGTCTTCAAGCGATGAACAGCGCTTGAATAATGAATGTCGCTGGATCCAACGTTTCCACAAAAGGCATTTCTTCGACAGAGCAGCATTCGTGCTGCCCTGACGAAAAGAAGCCCTCTTGTCGAAATGCTGGCTCCAGCAACGTTTCTTTGTTATATCGCGGTTGATGACTGCTTAGGACACGTTACTCGTATGTTAAACAACTAAATTTTAGATATTCGAGCAAGACATACGTCTCACAGGACGATGAAGAGCGGAAGTTATTACCTGCGAGCGAACATGAGAAGCCTCATCCTGATGTCAATGTTTAGGCAACGAAAACTTGTGTTCGCCGAGGCACTGACGAAGGGAAGCGCGTAGTCGAAAAGTTGGCGCCAGGCTAAGACTTCGCACGTTCGTGTCCACTGGTGATCACTCGACTATTAAGTTTGTATGGCAAAAGCGCTTCGTCAGCGCGAAAAAGTAACCTTAGCACGAAATCGCCAACGAAAGTATGAACAGCTTCGGATGCATCGGCGCCGATCGCGCGTTAATTGTCCTGCCGATGCCCCCTCCGGCTCGCTCGAAATAACGTTTTCTGACAACTACTTTTCATTACCAATCATTGCTGTAACAAAAGGCACATAAAAATGTATCTCTCTGGTTGCAGAATATGTGGAAGCGTGTGCTCGCGTGCGCACTGCTTGGGGCGGTCGTTCACGGCCGTCGTTTCCACCCAGCCCACCTGAGGCCTGTGTCCGACGGCATGGTGTCCTTCATCAACAAGCTCAATACCACGTGGAAGGTGAGCACTGCTATTGATTGTTTTTGCACTGTCTGGCACACAAACAGAACGACAGGGAAAAATAGAAAACAGATGGCATAAACCATTGGAGGATGATTCTCAAAATCAAGCGAGAGCTTCCTGCCAGACCTGCTTAGATATGTTACTGGGAAGGCTTACTTGGTATCTCTGTTGGTTAATGTCTGGAGGCGTGTGGCTTCAGCGACGTTTCACACTCGCCAGAACAAGCCCGCATCAGGAATCACGTTAGAACCCGTGCGAGGACACTTGTCCTTTACTGGTGTCCAGAGTCACCTCAGATTTAATAACACTGAAACCGTAGTCGGCCAAGTTTACCTGGTAAGACATCTGTCCGCGCCAAATGGGGGGAACAGCCAAAGAAAGCTTCGCCTTATTTCATTAAAGGCGAGCAGCTCGGTCTTTTGTTCAAACGGTTGTATCCCGTTGTAAAGCATATTGCACACTAACAAACTCTGAGAATTATACAAAGCGCGTATACGTGTTGTTACTCCTAGGAGCATTTTGTGATTTCTTTAGAACGGTTATTTTCAACATAACATTAAATTTTACTGATACCATTCCCGCACAACCTCGATCTACATCCCTGATTCCCAAGCTAGAATGTCCGTCTATCCTCAGGGACCATTTTCCTTGTGCAGTGAGCAGCGCTTTGCCAAATAATAAAGTACTTGTTCCTTGTGACAAACAAGTCACAAGAGATTGTGGTAAGGAGAGCTATAGAACAATAAAAATGGACTGGAGCGCATGCGGCAGGCGTCACCTAACCATTATTGGCAGCTTGCCGTTAGTCTTGAAAAGGGAAGTATAGTATCAATGCATTTTACCGGTACTACCATATGGGGCAGAAACTTGGAACTAAACAAACAAGCTTGCGAGTACGCTAAGGACTTCGCAACGAGGGTAGAACGAAGTACTATGATCTTATCGTTAAGTGACAGCAAGACAGCGGAGTGGAATAGAGAGAAAGAGGGGAATAGCCTATATTCTAGTTAGGATTAGAAAGGATAGACGGAGTTGAATAGGTAATATAATAAGTGCAATAGATAATGGCTGTCACACTAGAGTTACAGAATTGGTACCAGTGGAAGAGAAACGCCGCAAAGGACGGCAACGAATTGTAGATGGTGCAATAAAAATTGGCAATTTGGCCGTATATGATGGAATCAGCTGACGCACTTCGTCCTACAGCGGACATAAAATGGGCTGATCATGAAATACTCGTTCGAAACTTCAGTACATGAGAATATGATTTAACTGAGCTAGTTTGTTCACAGCTAAGACGAGTTTTTAACAGTTGGACAAATAATAGGTATTATTATTATTATTATTATTATTATTATTATTATTGTTGTTGTTGTTGTTGTTGTTGTTGTTGTTGTTGTCGTTGTTGTTGTTGTCGTCGTCGTCGTCGTCGTCGTCGTCGTTGTTGTTGTTGTTGTTGTTGTTGTTGTTGTTGTTGTTGTTGTCGTCGTCGTTGTTGTTGTTGTTTGTTTTGTTTTGTTTTGAAAACATATATACATTTGACAGGAAAGGGAAAACAAGGAGCAGGCTGGCAACTGCCACCAGAAGGGGCACCACGCCTGCCTAGTCTTCAGAAAGGAGGCGACAGAAACACAGAAATGGAAGATAGGAAAGAAGGAAAGAGGAAAGAAAGAGCAACAGGACAAATCTAAAAGAATAAAGCAGGATACACAATACAGGCCATACATATTAGGGCCGATCCTGAAGGTCACGCTACTACAGAATTTCAAATTTCAGTTTCAGTTTTCAGTTTATTCAGTTTATTGATGCGCTTGAAATGTTTTACAGAAAAAGTAACTCTAGGAGGTCCCGTAGTCGAAGACTGGGGAGGGACCTCCTAGACTGGGGAGGGACTAATGTCTGAACTACAAACGTGAGCCTAAGTTAGTTACTTTTACAAAAGTAACGAGCTCGCGATGAGCCTGATCGCGTCGAGACGCACAGCTACTGGGGTACAAACATTCTTCGAATATCGTACACCGCAGGCCAAGGAGTTGATAGTCCCTCACTAACGACATGCGCTGCGCACTGAAAGCGCGACACTCCGACATCAGGTGCTGAAGTGTCTCGCAGCAACCGCAAGACATACACGACGAACTGGCCACACGACCTTGTCTGTGTAGATGTTCGCACACGTTCAAACAGCCAACCCTCTGCTTGAGTAGTTGTGCTTCAGCGCAACGAGGCAAGCCTTGACCGCAAACACGGGCGGGAACATTTTATTTCCGACGCGCTTGTCTGGATGCTACTTCAGAAGGTGAAGACGAGTCAGCAGACGAGCGTCATCAAGCTTGCACAAAATTTTAGGGCAGACAGAGTTGTTATGAGTGCAAGTTGAAGCCAGTCGATCAGCCTCTTCATTTCCGATGATTCCTACGTGTGAAGGTATCCACTGAGCAACGAGAGATACCCACGTGATGAAATTTTGCTTGCGGAGTCAGTAATGCTGCGCACAACTGGACAATCAATCTGACTGTGTTGTAACCTGCTAAGGGCAGCGCGGGAGTCCTCAAATATGGCAATCTTCGATGCTGTTAGCTCCTCTTGCACGTATTTTAGTCCAACATTAATCGCTGCTAACTGCTAGTTGTCGAGGAAGCTGGATGGGGTATTTGAAAGATATGTCGTACTTTAGTCGAAGGGCAGAAAAAAGCTGAAAAGGCACCTTGACCGTCGCTGTGTGCAGATTCATCTGTGAAAACTTTAGGATAATGTGGAAATCTTTCGAACATGCGAGATTGAGCCGATTGGAACATTGCCGAATCCGACATATTAGAGTTATTGTGCATGTCAGGGATTACGATGTAAACGGGGAATGCGTGTTTGGCAGTGGCGTAGCCAGAAATTTCAAAGGGGGGGGGGGGAGGCTCGCATTACAACTCGGCCTCCTACTTATAGAATTTGTCGACGGATCAAATAGATGAATAATAACTGCATTGAAATTGCCAAAGATTTTTTGAACGCTACGCACTGTCAAGAGGAGTAAAATATGTATTTCTTGTCATGAAAGACTATACTCGTATGCCCCGAAAATTGCGCCCGAAATAACTGATATCAATGCTTCCATGTGTTTTGTTTGTTTAATAAGTAAAGAAAATATCATACCAACTTTAGAACTATATCACTTCGAAACCAGCAAAGCAGTGCATGCCACTGATATGAAAAATGTAAAGGCCGTAAAATGAAGAAGTTAAGGACAAATATTTTAATGAAGCTTTGTCATGTACGAAACTTGTTTCATTTTTGTACATCTGCAACAGCCAGGGAAGAATCTCAATGACGCTGTCCTTCGTTTCAATGTATTGCGCAGGAGGAGCAGCCATCAGTCGCGTATTGTGAGTAATTGCACCACAATTATAGTCGCAACAGAGAGCCCATATAAAAAGCAGGAGTTCTGCAAAATATACGAGGGCGAGCCAAATGAAAGTGAGCCAATGCGAATATATGACGAATGCGGCGCTTTATTTAAAGGTGGTCTCCATGAGCATTGAGACATTTGTTCCACTGACTAACGAGTCGTGAGATTCCTATCTCATAAATATCCTTGGGTTGCTGCTTCAAAAAGTCTGTAACTGACTTCTTCACGTCATTGTCCGACATAAATCTGGTTTCTTTGAGCTGTTTTTTTCAATCGCCCCAAATTGTGGAAGTCGCAACGGCGCTGTATGGCGTATGTTGCAGCATTTCCCATTTGAACATTGCCAGTTTTGTGTTAACCACATCAGCGACGTGGGGACGGGCATTGTCGTGCAGCAAGATGACCCCATTCGTCAATTTTCCACGTCATTTGTTCTTGATTGCGACACTCAACCGATCCGGCGTTTCACAGTATCGGAAACGATTGATAGTCTCTCCAAGTTTAGCCAATTTGATCAGTAATGGCCCCTGGCGATCGAAAAAAAAGTCAACAACACTTTTCCCGTGGAAATGACGGCCTTCGCTTTCTTTGGGGATGGTGAATTCGAATTATTCCACTATAAGCATTCCCGTCGTGTTTCAGGCTGGTAATAGTGGCACCAGCATTCGGTCCCGGTTACAATTGCAAACAAGAAGTCGTCACCCTCGTTGTGATACCGGATCACATGACTCAAGGCAGAGCCGAACTTCTTGGTCTTCGGGCGGTGGTTCAAAATCTTTGGCATCCATTGCGCACACAACAGCCGATAACCGAGACGTTCATGAATTATGGTATGAACCGAACCGTGAGTGATGTTCACACGTTCTGCCAGTTCATCGGTGCTTATCTTCCGTTCTTGTCTAATCAGCTCATCAACCTTTGCAATTGCGTTCGGGATGATTGCACGGTGGCTTTGGCCCGTTCTTGGATCGTTTTTGCAACTTTCGCGTCCTTCTTTGAACCATTTTCTCTAACGCTTCACAGTGACCAATGAAATGAAATTTTCAACAAATACGGCAGCCATACGGCGACTAATTTCTTTTTGAGAAACACCTTCCGCTGTCAAAAACCTCACGACACCACGCTGTTCAACTTTTGGAGCGTCCATTATGTCATGCAACCATGTTCAACCCAGTGTATGATAGCAATAAAGAACATTTATCATCGCACCTTCGTGTCACTTTTGTAAATGAGAGATGTCTCTGTGTTACGCGCATCCCTCGCAGATAGTGAACCGAACGATTATTGCGCGGGGTGGGTTGGCTCACTGCCATTTGACTCGCCCTCGTGCATTAGAAATGCGGAGATACAATGAAATATACAAATACAAAGATATAGCTTGATAAAGGGCAAGTGTCACCGGAAACAAAGTTGCATGCGTGTACATACAAAACCTCGCAACAATTATTTAAATACACGTATAAGTCTGCAATAAATCAACCTATCTAAGAAAAGGTCACTGTATATAATGCGTCAAACAAGGCAAATAAACATGTTGGGCAATCACAGATCCACAAGTCACAGAATCCTAAAGCCCGCCGCCCCTCCCTCCACTCCCCCGACGTATCGCGCGCGGCGGAAGGCGTCGTGCTTCCTCCCCGCTTTTTTACCTTGCGACTGAGCCACGCCTTCACTCGCACATGCAGCTTGCGGCATGTGCGCGGTTACGATGTTATCGTCCTTGGACTTTATACGGAACATGAGGGCGACGGCAACGGCAGGAATGTGCCCGGAATAACCATATAATCGCTCTCGCAATAATAAGTGTATCCGGCAACTGAAGCGTCCCGTGGTCCTTTATTTTTACTTTCCGCAAAAGAGATAACGAAATCGAACTTTCACCATGCGGAAATTCGCGGCGCCGCAACAATGTCTTCTTTTGTGGGGCCGGAGTGCCGAAATGAAAAAAAAAAACGCAAAGGAAACTATGCTGGCTACAATTTAATTTGGGCACCTAATGTGGCTACCCAAGGAATATCGAAGAAAACGTGAGGCGCTTGGCGCACAGAGAACGTTATGTATACTGCTCGGTATCCTACATCGGCGAGACAAGACGTTCCGGAGAGAGAGAGAGATAAAGCACTTTATTTATACCTGTCAGAGAGTATGGGTGATCAGGGTGAGATGCAGCTCCCCCTTTCACCGTCTACCTCCCCCGTAGACGTCGGCCAGATTCAGTTGGCTTCCGGCGGCGGCCTGGGCATGACCGATGACTTGTTTTGGGGCTTGTTCTTCCTGGCTATGGAGGGAGGATTCCCATGAATGTTTGTTCCCATGTAGACCGTTTAGCGCTGAGCAAGCCCAGAACATTTGATTTAGGGTCGCTATGCCTTCACAGTTCTTGCATTTGGAAGAGTGCACCTCAGGATCCAATTTGTGTAGGATATACGAGTTTGGTAAGGTACCCGCCTGCAGTTTTCGCCAGATTACTTCTTCCTTCATTGTGAGAGATCTATGGGGGGGGGGGGGGGGGAGGGCGGGTTCTCCTTTCCATTCTATAGTGTTCTAGAATTTCTCGGTATGGTGGTCCTGTTTTGCTTTTTGGACAGGGAGTAGTCTGCCTGCGCTGGGGCCTGGTGAGTGAGTCCTCGGGCGACCTCGATGGTGATCTCGTTCCCTGTGAGTCCACTATTGGCGGGCACCCATATTATTCTAATTAGGTCGTTGGGTGCGTTCTCCTTGCCTGCTTGCAAAATTTTGCCGGCCTCTTTGGGCACCTTACGGGTGTCATAGGCTTTGATTGCAGTTTTAGAATCGGTGACAATTATTCTGGTTGATGGGTTTGTGATTGCCAGGGCAATCACCGCCATCGCTGCCTCCCCTGGTGTAGAGTGTCTCACGTTACAGCTCGTGATTAGCTCGCCTTTGTCCCTCACTACTATTGCAGCGTAGTGCCTTTTTGGATACTCTGCCGCATCGGTGTATACTACCCCCTGTTTTTGAACGAGGGAGCTTCGGAGTCTTTGGACTCTGCTCGTCCCGCGTTCTTCGTTGTGTATGGGGGGCATATTTCTTGGGATGGGGGGTATTCTTAACCTGTTGGCAATTTGTTTGGGGGTGGCGGTTATCCCCTCTCGTGATTCTGGGCTTTTGTACCCCAGTTTCCTAAGGATGGATCTGCCCGTTTTGCTGCCAGTTAGTCTGACATATTGTGCCGTGAGTTTCGCCTCGCACACTTCGCCTAGGGTGTTGACACTGCTAGGGTGAGGATCGTCTCGGTTAATGTGCACGGTGGTAAACCTAGGACGGTTTTGGCACCTCTCCTGATGAGGATGTCTACCCTTGTCTCTCTCTGCTTCAGTTGTCTTTAAGTACGGATAGCGTAGGTGATTCGGCTAATGATCGGCTAGTGGACAGGCCTAAGTAGGTTCGCATCCTTCATCCCCGCGTTTTCGTTTGCTATCCTCTTGGGAAGCCTGCAAGTTTGGATGGTCGTGGCTTCCAGTCTGTTTATCGTTTCGGTATTTCTCCCATTTTCTCGTATCCACATACCCAGTATCCTGATCTTGTCCACCCTTGGGACCGGGATGTTGCTGACCAGGAGCTCGATATTGACCTGCTACTTCCTCATGATTAGCATCTCCGATTTTTCTGGCGAGCATTTTAGCCCTATGGGTCTCAGATAGCTTTCCGTTTCCCAAATTTCCCTTTGTAGGCTGTTTTCCATTTGGCAATCGCTCCCGCCTCTGTCGACCCAAAAGGTGAGGTCGTCAGCAAAGAGAGTGTGGCAGAGGCCCTCTAGCTTTCTGAGTTTTTCTGGCAGCGCGATCATTGCAATGTTAAAAAGGGTAGGGGATAGCACCGATTCCTGCGGTGTTCCCCTCTTGCCTAGCTTAATGTTTTCTCTTATTGTGCCCCCGATTCCTATGGTCTGTATGGAAGATTTTGATATTATTGTATAGCTTGCTTCCTACATTTAGGTGATTGGGGTATTACAGGACCGCTTGGTGTTTGACGTTGTCAAACGCTTTGCTGACGTCCATTCCCACTATGACTCTCGAGTCGCTAGTCTTCGTTTCCAATACTTGTTCTTTGAATTGTAGCGTGACGTCGTTTGTAGATAGTTGTTTTCTGAATCCTTCCATGCAGTCTGGGTAGAGTTCCTTACTTTCCAAGTATCCGTTCAGCCAGTTCTGTGTGACGTGCTTCATGAGCTTGTATACACAGGAAGTTAACCATATTGGCCTCAGCTTCTCTAGTTTGAGTTTTGTCCCTGGTTTGGGGATGAGGACTAGATTTTCTTTCTTCCACTCCCCGGGTATCCCCCCCCCCGCTCCCAACAATTTTGCTTGAATGCCGTTAGTTGCTGGACGGAGTTGTCATCCAGGTTTCTAAGCATCTTGTTGTTGACCCCATCTGGGCCAGCCGCGGTTTTTCCTCTGAGCTTGTTTAAGGCAGCTTGGACCTCTCTTATGGGGATTGGTTGGTCTAGCTCCTCGTTGTTTTCACCGCTATAGTCGGGGAATGTTTCGGTGTTTGTTTCCCCATGTACCTCTCTTTTATCTGGTTGATCATATCCTCCTCCGACCCCTGGAAATTGTGTGTCAGTCTTTGCGTTTTTCTCCTGGTCTCAGCTTTGGTGCTGTCTAGGTCCAGGAGGTGTCTCAATAGTTTACAGGTGGTGACGGAGCTTAATTGCTCGCCTAGTCTATCGCAGATGTCGTTCCAGTGTTGTCTGTTTAGTGTTTGGCCATGGCTCTCAATTTCCTTGTTGCGAGCTGCTATTCTCCTTCTCAGGTTACGGTGCCTCTTTTTTGGGCGAGCTCCGTTTCTGCCTCTTTTTTCTTTTGCCACAGTTGTATCATGTGGCTATCAACCCAGTCTTGTTCCTCATCTAATTCTATTTCCTCCTCAGCCTCTTTGCACGCCTGCTTGATGCCATTGGTCCATTCAGCTATGTTGGTGACCTCCCCGCAACCCTCTCCGTTGTCGCGGAAGGAATGCAAATGGATGTATTTGAGTGTTTTCCTCTCACGTTTGATTTTGACCCCATTTTGGGCAACGATCACTATGATTCTGTGATCACTGCCTAGATTCTCTCTCGTGTTGTGTCATGTGGCCTCAACGTCCGCTTCGATCATGGCCAGGTCGGGGGTCATGTCGTATGACACGCTGTTCCCCTGTCTGGTCGGTGCGAATGGATCGTTGAGGAGTGTTAAATTGCATTATATCATGGAATCCCATAATTCCCTCCCCTTAATCTGGGAGGGGTTGTAGCCCCATGCTTGGTGGGGCGCATAAAGTCTCCTACTATTACGAGACGCTGCTGCCCGTTGTGCCAGTGGTTGCGCTTTGGCAAAGAGCTCCCTGAAGCCACAGCCTTTCCTTAGTTTAGGAGGGCTGTAGTTGTTCAGCACTAGCAGGCTGCGTTCTTTCCTCCTCTGCGGTATAATCTCCGTTAACACGTAGTCAATCTGCGTGCATCCTACATCATGCTGCATGACAGTGATATTTCTCTTCACCAGGGTAGCTGCCTGAGTACTTGGCCACAGGCTTGGGTACGTTTTGTACCCGCTCAGTCTAGCGTTTTTACACACTCTTGCAGCGCGATGATGTCGGGACCATGGCGTCTCGCAAGGTAGGCTTGGACTACGTTTCTTTTTTTTTTTGTGAAGCCGCTACAGTTCCAATGCCATATTGTGTTTGCTCTAGTCTTGAGTGAAGCTATGATTCAACCGCAGAAGCATTTGCTTTTGCTGTTCTGCCAGTTGGTCCATTCTAGTTCCCATTGGGGTGACTGGTTGGCTGAGCTGAGCAGAGAGTTGGTCTATCCTTTCTGCGTTACGCTGGGTAGTTATGGCCACCTGTTGTACTACCTCTTTGAATCGCTCCATGTCTACCTCAAGTTTGTCTCCCCTGCCCTCGGCCTTCTCAAGGGCCGAATCGCTCTTTTTAACTCGCTTTTTCTTTGGAGATGCAGCCGGTTCTGGCTCGGTTTCGGACGATTTATCGTCCATGGCCTCCTGATGCGCTTCCGGTTGTCGGAGGTGAGCTTTGAGCTCATTGTTCTCCCTTTGCAGCTCGATAACGTGATTACGGAGCTCCAGCATCTGAGTTTGTACTTGCTCATGGTAAAGCTTCCATTGCTCCTGTTGCTGTTTCATCATTTCGTGTTGTTGTTTCATTTGCTCTTTGAGCTCCCTTACTATGTCTGAGTCATCGGAATTACCCGCTTCCCAGCCTACCTTTTTGGTGGGTGGTGCCCCTTGCATCTTGAGCGGGGTGGTGGTGGCCTGCTGCGGTAGCCTCGGGAAGGATGTGGACCGGAGTCGCTCCTTGCTCGTGGCCCACGTTTTGCTCTCGTCACGCCTGCTGCGATGTTCCGATAGTTTCTTCTCCTCCTCCTCCTGTTGCAGGAGCTTCTCCGATTGTCGTTTCTTAACGATGTATGGGGTTCTGAAGATCTCCTTGCAGGTTCTGTCGCTGGTGAAGTGCGGCTGGCTGCATATCTTGCAGGTGGTGTTTGCAGTCATGTCCCTAGGTTCGGATGGGGGTGCCGCAGCCCCTGCACTTCTCCATCTTGCTCTCGCATACGTCGGATCGGTGTCCTAGGTCTCCGCACTTATAGCATACGTCGTACTTTTTCTTGTGCAAGTAACGGTTCAGGATGTCATCTAGGAATTTGATTTTCCTCGGTACCTCCTTAGTAGTGAATGTGAGCGTGATGGTCTTGCTCTGTCCTAGTCGTCTGATCTCCAATACCTTGGGATTCTCCTCATGTTCTGTTATCGCCTGCTTGATATATTGCAATGAGGTGTTGAGTCCTATTCCGTGGATGGCTCCTCTCGAGAAGTCGTCGGGTACTGCCAGGTGAACGGTCATACCGTGCACTTTCCCTTCAATGTCCAGGTGTGTGAGGCGTAGGAGCTTGTCTTTTGCCTCCGTGCTGGCGGTGAAGAAGACAAAAATTCCTTGCTTCTCGTTGTTTACGAACTGGCACGCCTTGTACCATTCAATCTTTGCGGTTACATGTATGGCTTCGGTCAGTCTCGGTCCATCGTACTCTTTGACTACCATGCCTCCCTAGGGGCGGAAAATGATTCTCCAGCCATTCTTGGGAAGCTTGACTTGGTTCAAGGCAATCTATTTCTCCGCTTGCTGTTTGCTGTCGCGCTTCGTTGATGGTGGTGGAGTGTCTATCACTTTCCCCTCTTTTGAGGCGAGCTTGGCTTTCCGTGCCCATTTATCTTTGAGGTTGCATTTGTTGAGTACTGTGATCCAATCCGTGGCGTCGTCGAGCTCGCCCTTTTCGGCGCTGTTACCTTGCACGGGCCCCCTGTTGGCTGCCGCATTGCTGACGCGGCGGCACCGGGGGCCTCGGTAAGCATTAGCCCTCGTTAGGCCTAGTGGCCGGCGTTAGGGTTAGCGTGTCGGCACCACGGCTGGCAGACTTTTGGCTCTCAAATGGCAAAAAATCCACTTACTGACAAAACATTGGTGTCCGCAGAGTCCTCTCAACTTCCGACTGATGATTTTAACCAGCTCTAGTCGATCCGACAACATTTGCCGCTAGAAATCACTGCAGGAAGACAGAGCCGACGTGACATACGTCCACTCGCCACCGACTAAATAAGAGCGTAGTTACCTTTGCTGGCTTCAGTGTCTTCACATGGATGCGTTGGCGGAGGTGAAAAAAATATGTTGATTTTCTTTTCTGTGACATGACGGCACAAATGAACCACCACAGCGCTTCGTTTCATCGGACCTTGCTGCGTGCTTTGTCAACTCGTCTGTAGTGCGTTGATTTGGTCTGTCTCGTTGTATGGTCGGATGTACGACTTTAGAAAAGTTAACGCACCTTTGGCGTCAAATGTTTTTAACAACATTAAACGCACAAAGTTACGCAATTGAAGATCTAAAGCACAACTTTGGAAATGTCAATGCACCTTTCACATCAAAAGATTGAGAACTTTATACCCATAAAGTATCGACATTGAAATCCATGCGCTCCGTAGATTACGCGGCCTCCACGAGATGCCACGACGAATCCGCTCGGCATCAAAACGCCCTTGAAACTGTGTGCTCTGATGGGGCTCCTTGCGTTATGTGACTCCCGGTGCATGGCCGTTGCCGCGAAATCCAGCCCTAGTTTACAATGTTCGCACTGAAATGTCTTTTCTAATGTGAAAACGACATTATAGACAAAATCCAGGATTATTTCCTGCGTCTGGGGTTGTTTTGGTCGGCGGTGCATGATAGCCCAAAAGAATTTCGAAAGGAGGGCTTAAGCTCTATAAGCTCCCCTCCCCCCATTGGCTACGCCCCTGGTGTTTGGTGATATCTTTTGGACGCGGAGACGTAACTGAAGCAGCACGTTCAGAAATATCAGCGATGTTCATAAATAATACCGCCATTTTTGCCATGTGATATAACGGGCGGTAAATGAGACGATCAAGTACCGATTGACCAGTCGAAGTGCGGTGCAGACGCTCAATATTATATAGAGCTTTGTAGTCTACTTGCAGCTTCAGGGGTAACTCATGCGCTTCAGTGAGTAATGCAACAGATTGCGTCTGAAGAGGTAATCCAAGGATTAGTCGAAGGGCAACGCGATTATCTCATTCCAGTTGGCCATCAGACTACGTGGTACGTTCAGGCCTGGTAACGCATACATCATGCCTGAGAGCATACAGATGACTGGTACACCTGGGGTGTCATTGTCTGGTCGCAGTCAGCACCTCTAGCAGTCAACGCGGCCAGATACTTAAGGAGGGAGTGTGATTTGCGGCAGGATGCCAAAGGATGCGATCATCTGCAATTAACCCCAAATAACGGTGTCATCGGAGCCAGCTTATCGGCGTTTCGTCAAGGTACAGTCGGCGCATTGTTCAACGAGCGCGCTGTTTAGGGTGATACGCTATTGCAGCCTACTTAGTAGGTGACATGTGCAGGCCAACTTCACCCAAGTACTCTGAAGTAGCGTTTAGAGCTCTTTGCAAGCTTGCACGAAGGCACGGCACAAGGTGCGAAGAGCCACTTATTCACAGAACAATACCATCTGCGTATACACAGCTATGCTCACAGGGAAGTCACTGTCCCGAGTCAAGCGACTCGGAAGCACGGCAAGTACGGTGTTAATCAGAAGCAGCGAGAAAACGTTGCCCTGTGGGACACAGCACATCACGGTTCTGGATCTTGCTATCTTTCGAGACCCACTTTCATCCGGCGCTCCGATAGATAAATTGTCTCCAAAGCACAGCAGACGACCCCATATGCACGTGGTTTCAAAAGCGAAAATAATCACCTTATGCGGAACCGAGTCGAATGCCTGCTGTATGTCTAAGAAGAGCATGTAAGCGGAATGCTTGTTTCCTCTAGCGAATTCGAGCGCTGAGACAATGTCTGAGATGCTGTCCAGAGCTGAACGGCGGCGACGAAAGCCACTCATGACATCAAGAAAAAATGTCAGCTTCTCTAGCCTGACAGCTAGGCGAAACAGGATCGTTCGCTCTCGATGACATTTGAAGTTATGGATATTGACCGGTAGGACATGAAGTGTCTTGCAGGGCGCCCAGGCTTTAGAATTGTAATTACCACAGACGATTTCCATTCAGCAGGGATTACACCGGTTCTCTATACTTCATTATACTCATCCAATATACGGTCATGAAAACGCTTATCAATGTTCCGCAGTGCTTGATACGTCACACCGTCTTCACCAGGAGCAATGCAGTGTTTGGAGAGGCTGAGCACGTGTCGCAGCTCTTCAAGAGTTAAGTCTGCATCGTCCATCTGGCAGGCTGGATTGTGGGAAGCTGTTATAGTACTCTGACTTCACAAAGACAGAAAGTCGCCATTTCTGGTGCATCGAATAAAGGAGAGACGAAAACGTCTGCAAGCGCCTCCGCTAAAACTTTTGGTGACTGGCTAGCCGCTGTGGACAATACACCATAGGATTCTTGCATATTTCGGGACAGCGGAGAGCTGTAGATTTCCAAAACCACTACCAGTGCGACGCGAGCTATATAAGGCATCCAAGTTCTTTCGACGAAGCTGTTTCGTGTGCCGCCATATGGCTGCATCAGTGCGATTATACATAGTCCAGTCGGTGCGTCGTTCAGACCGCCTATAAGCGCGGCGTCGCAAAAACTTTAGATCTGGGTTTGGTTTGCCGATATACTCACTCGTCGTTGTACCGTAGATCCTCGTAAACACTCTCATCAGTTTGAACAGGCTGTCTTGAGATGGTGCCTCTGAGACAAGTTGTCGAAACATGTCCCAGTTTGACGCAAGAATTTAGACTAAGGAAAACAGACATGGAATTCGCTGTCCGAAAGCCACGTCCATTGTCCGTCTTTCTCAGTCCTTTGTTCTTCTTTTTTCAGTCGGAGGCGCTATAGCCTAAAGCTCTTCCAATCGTTTCTATTTCGTTTCTGCGACCAGGCCTCCAGGATTGGTTAAACATTTTTCGGGCCATCCCCCACTTCGCCCGTCAGTCACGTGGCGTCACAAAACTGCGATACCTCCTCATCTGATATCGCGCATGCCCACAGATTATGCATGATTAGGCCGAACAACAGAAACAATTTTTTTAGGACTGTAGGCATTTTTTTGCCATCAACCCTACGCTAATGGTCAAAAATTTTCAGGCTGCTCCCACTTCGCCTACATCTCACGCGACGCCAAAAAACCGCTAAAACTCACACCTCAAAGTGACGTGCTCGCACTCAAGATGCATAATTATACCGAACTGACTGATTTTTTTGTCGGAAGAACCGGAGAATGGGGGGCCGTTCCTAAAGGAATAAACCAGTCAACGCTCGTCCTGTGTTCCTCCCTTGTCTGCGTTTATTTTGCGCTGTTTTTCGCCCAAGAATAAAGCATGGCCGCCCACTAATCACTCTGGCACTGGCTACTCAGAGCCGCGGGAGAGAATAGATTTCTCAACGTATAAGAAACATTTTTGGGTGACGCTATAACTGTGTTGAGCCATTTCTGCACATATACAACATTGCTGCATAAACTATTATTTGCTGAGGATCAGTTTTAGCGGTATTTTTATTCTTCCGTTGCACGCCGCCGCGATTTGCGACGAGCCACGGAAAACTAAGCAAGGGAACCGGACCAATCGCAGACGTCGGCACCCCCCTCCGCATCCGGTTATCTATACTTCCGCTGCGCTTCTCGCCTCTTGTCAGTCAATTAGATAAGAAAAACTGCTCAATGTAGGCAATGCTATTCGCTTTCAAAGCAAAGAAAAGTGACCTCCTATAAACAAGGGGAGCGTTTGATTGCGCTTTTCAAACAACGCTGTAAGTGACCTCCCGATGCTTCCGTCGGCGGTTACGTAAACTTGACCTCAGTATAGATTGGAATAAAGCCATAAATGAATAGTTTTACGTTATACGGCCCCAACTGTTCAAAAGTCATCTTTTCAATACGTCACTTGTAACCTTCATCTTCTGCGCTCAACAGGCCGGACGAAACTTCAATAGGAACGTGTCACCCATGTTCTTGCGAGGCCTGCTGGGTGTCCACCCGGACAACCGGCTTCACAGGCTACCTGCTTTTCGCCACACTGAGATTCCCAAAGATCTGCCAGAATCCTTCGACGCTCGCGAGAAGTGGCCGGAGTGCAAAAGCATCGGGCTTATCCGTGACCAGTCGAGTTGTGGGTCTTGCTGGGTAAGTTTGGTTTCATTTTTTTATAGCCAATAGTTGTTAAAGGGACTGACAACTAATTGTCATGCTACCAACTTTTTTTTAGTTCAATGGAAAGCTTAACGGCCAGAGCGTCTAATCTTGAAGTAGTAACGCGAAAAACGCCGTGCAACATTTCTTATCAGAATTTTTTTATTTGCAGTGAGGATGAACTCGTTCACTGGAACCATGCTGAAAACTGTGATAGATGAGCACGATAGCGATTATAGGCCGGCACTAGTGGGAGGCAGACGACGAGTGCGGGCGTAGGTGGGAGACAGCATTATTTTGTTTATCGAGTCGATGTTCCTGCGGTTCATGTTTTCCAAAGTGGTAAAATATTTCTGCGATAATGGATACGTGTTTTTGCCGTGTCCTGTCCAACTGCTTTGGTAGTTGACTATAGTCGAAACGAAACCAAGTGCATCGAAAACGAAACGACGCTTTTACACGTTATATACGTGGTTCGCGTTGCTGTAGCCAAGCGTGTGCTTCTGATTTCCGATGTCGTCTCTCACACAGCTGAGTGAGCTGGAACAAAGGATTTAAGCTCGCGTCGGCGCTCAGAATTTAGATCCTTACGAAGTAGCACCCGAACGTCATGCTTCGATGTACGAAAGTGGCAGCGGAAGCGACGAATCCGACTTACTCGATGGGCCATCGTCGCCGCCGCAAGCAGCGCGCCTGGTGAATGGTAAATGCTTACTCGCGCTAGTCCGACCCGACACTTGATTTCGGTCTGCCGACTGTCGGCGACAGCGTTTCTTCCTCCGTGTCGGCGCCTCTGTCACACTACGCTGACAATCTGCCGACGGTTGGCAGAGAGCTCGGCGTCGGTACAGTGTGACAAAGGCGGCGACACGAAGGTAAGAAACTCATACATTTACAGCACGACTCGTCGATGGCATATTGTATCAAGGGGAGATCATAAAACTGCGGGTAATCGCAAGCTAACGCTATACTCGCGCGCGTACAACAGCATGAGCGCCGCCACGCATGTGGGACGACGCGAGCTCCGCCTGTTAGCGTGCACTTTCTTTACCTCGCAATACGCATAGAATAAAGCGCAAGCGTCTAATAATATACTAACTGCGATTTTAAGCAATAATTATACTGTACCTAATGACAGTCGGTTTACGTACAGTAATCTCTTGACTTCATTTCTAAGTATAAAGATGTCACCGCCAGGCCTCGCCACTTACTGGGTTTTATGACTTTCTTTGCCTATTTAAAATTATATTTCCTACTTAAATCCCGAACAGCGTGCTGGATTCTATCACTATAAATCATGTTCATTCCGTTTCTATCAACGTCTCACAACACATTCTGTCCAGTCGTCAGTGCATTTAATAATTACTTAACTGCTTTCTATAGCGCTCCGTGCGCGCTGTACAAATAGCCCCGTAGTCGGGAGCGGACCAGCACGCTGCCTGGGAGAGTCAGCCGGCTGGAAAGGCGTTCGATTACAGGCACGTGGTACCCAGCGAAGCTCACATTTGTCATTTTTAACGCTTTAAGCATCTTATGTAAGTGCTGAAAAAAAAAATAGTTTCACAGCGACACACACGAATGCAGAGTGGCAGTGGAGGCTTTACGAAACCTGAGCGATGTAGCGCTGGTTTCGTAGAAAGGTGTACTGGGGGTAAAACGGCTATTTCTTATGTATACTTCTCTGTAAGGAATGGCGCGTGGGCAAATGTCCGCGTTTTGTTTTATATCACTGTTGTAAAACATTGCTATTAGGCAGCGACAAGTTGCGGCAAATCGTCATTGCACAGCGTTTAGTTAGAGATGCCGCCGCATAATCTCTGTGTCGAAAAGCTTTTCGATGGCTGCTTTCAACCGAGTCATTACCTCCAACAATATCTTAGTTGCCTGCAAGCCAAGTGATTTTATCGGTAATTTTTTTCTGAACATTTGTTGCAACAGACAGCACGCGTGAGAATATGTCGACCATGTCATGCCGCGCAATTTTAATACTTAGATAGTTCTTCGGATTAGTGAAGCGGACCAAGATTCCATTAACTTCTGTTATGCAAGTGGGGTTTCTGCACCTACTGCAGCCATGTTTTTATGAAACGATACATTCAGTAATTTCGATCAAGTCGTAAAAATGTGCAAATAAAGTGCTCACGCCCCATCGACTGCAGTGCATATTTGAATCGCTAAATCCAAATGGGGAAGCGCGACGAGCGTTCTACAGAAATAAATCAATACTTTCAGCATAAGCAATGCAGTCATTTGCATAAAAAAGAAATTAAACACGACGGCAGGCTGCGTTTCGCATTTTTTATATATCAAGGAGAAAAGAAACAACAATCCAAGAACTTCACCATCATTCAGGGTAGGCAAGCCGAAAACGGCGGCTTGCGCCAGACGTAAGCCAAAAATAATGGATATATACAAACCTGCAGACAGAGTAAAATAAGCAAGGTACGGACGCGCTTCTTGCCCTGTGTGTCTTAATGCTGATTTCTTGTTTTTTTTTAGACTAAGAATATGAAATCGCAATAAAACATCACACAGTGGCAATACTTTGGTACAATATCGTCATTATTTAAGAACACTGTTAAGAATTTGCCATAACCATGTCACTATAAAGCTAACACAAATGTTCGGCAAAAAGCCAACGGCCGATCACAAAGCGCTCCTGCAGGCGAGAGGCATTGTGAATCTCGGCTGTATCTTTTCAAACGGGGTAACGAGAGCACGCTTGTTTGAGCAGAAACTTGCCTCACACAGGCCTTTGGAGCGGTCGAAGCCATATCTGACCGCATCTGTATCCACAGCCTGGGCAAAGTGCAAGTGAACATCTCTGCCCAAGACATCCTGACGTGTTGCGGCAGCTGCGGTCGTGGGTAAGTTGAGTCAGGTGACCGAAAATTAACTCGCTGACCTGTTTGTGACCTCTCAACGGTGCATTGCAGTTGCATGAAGAACTTTGAGTTGAACTGCGTGTTGAACCCAAATTAATAAATTACCACAGTGGAGCTTCTTCAAGGGGGAAAGTATCGCAGAAGATACGAAATATTGCAGTTTAATCTAACTCAGAGTTGTGCAGTAAATGCCACTTGAATATTGGTCAGGTATTCTCTTTCATATCGAAGCACTGTTTTACAAAGCAACGGTGCCTGTCGATAGAAGGGTGCTTATGTGCGCCTTTAGTTTTAGTACAGAAAAAAAAAAAACTCGCAGTTTCGCCTGAAAGGCGAAGCATCGATTGCGATAGCAAATTGGTAGCCAGCTATATAAAGTAAGCATATTAGTAAGCTTGTAAACATTCGCTTACTAACTGCATTCACAAGCATGGTGTCAAGCATACAGGTAGACATGAACGGGTGTCGCTCGATGACCGCGGAAATTTGCTGTCAAAATGCTGGAGTGAGTAAACGCGGCAGCAGCAGTGAGCGAATTGACCTTAGTGCTGCCTCTTTCTGCAAAGCCAACTATGCGTCGAAAGCGCTGCCACGAAGCTACCGGCGCTGCGCGTACTTTGTCCACGTCGTAGATCGCTTGCCATGATAGGGCGACCGCGCGGCCGCGCCGTAAGGAGAAGCCGCCGGAGCTGAACGCCCCTGCCCCCCCCCCCAACTCCTTCCCTTGCGTCGCGCGCGACAGAAGACGGCGCGTTGCTCCCCGCTTTCCTCCTTCGCACGCGCGAAATTCATCCGCGATCGGCGGTAGTAGTAGAAAACGTTTATTCACAAAAGAGGGCGAAAGAAGATACGGAGAAAAGAGAAAGAGATAGAGGAAAGGGAAAGGCAAGGAGGTTAACCAGAGGGGGAAATCCGGTTTGCTACCCTACGCTGGGGAGAGAGAGGAGGTAAAGTGATAACAAAGTAGGCGACAGTGACCGACCGTGATTGTATGTCTACGCTCCTTTCTTTATCTATACGGAGAAAAAAATGTACAGTGAGTGGAGGCTGACCCTCGCAAGCTTTCCCTGGCGCATAGAGCATACGGCGCGCGGCGACGATATTATCGTACTTAGGCTTTATACGCAACATCACGGCGATGGTAGAAATGCACTTGGAATGTCCATACAATTGCTATCGCAATAAAATTAAATTCCTCTGGCGCGCTAGTTATGCACTCCACGTATCGTAAGTGCTGAAATTTGTAACGCTTAGGACACACAAGACAGATACACTTAATCAAATCACCGTTATTTGTACGTTTTAAATTTATAGAAAAGGAAAAGCAGGAGCGGAGTCTTAGAACCAGGGGTCACGAGTTCAGAAGACAATTAAGTATACTGGTGCTTCGTTCCAACTGAAGAGTTGATGAACTTGAGGCTCATTTGAGCCCGACATATGGTCGGTCGATTTGTTGCGATTCCTTGGATTGCTGAAATGCGTGCCTACTATAACTAGACACTTAACCCGTTCTTTCAGCTGCGTTTGAAATCTGATACCTGCTGCAAGTCTTGTTCTTTCGTTATCGCGACAGCAGTTATATGCACACTCCAGGCAAATTTTCGCCGTTGTCGTCGTCGGCGTCGCCGTGAGGTTTCGTATAAAGAGCAAGTGCGACAAGGTCGCAGCCGCACGCCATATACTGTAGGTGCGAGGGAACTTGTGGCTTGATCCCTTGCGCCCCAGGTAGGAAAGCTGGGAGGAAGCGCGCCTACTTTTTGCGCGCGTAAGAGGGGGAGGGGGAAAGCGGGCTTTGGGAGCGCGCTAGAAGGGGCTGGCGGGAGGTGAGCGGGTCAGGGTGCTTCTCTTCTACTTTGGCTACGGCTACGCATCGTGCGGCTGAGCGCGGCAGCGGGAGGAGGAGGAGGAGGGGGAGAATGGAACTTTATTATTGCGGAAATCGTCGCGCGATTTATTCCTGGATGGTTCCCTCTGACAGGGCACCACTGGCGACCGCGGCTCGCCGGGCCTGGTCGAGGGTCGCCAGTTGGCTTCCCAGGTCCAGTTCGTGTCCTATCTCGGAGGTAATCAGCGATGGATACAAAGGGAGGCAGGCCAATTCGAGATAGCGGAGTGCTTCATGCGCGCGGTGCTCTTGCGCGCCTATAGTTCGCGCTGAAGCGAGAGGCAGCAGGATGAAAAGTGCGCTCGCCGTTGTTGCCGCTGTTCATCACGCCAAAGCGGGCAAACCAATGTACTTTACACTGCTTTCAAATATATGCCACTAATCTGTAAGTAAGACTTGAAAATACTTCGAAAATATTGTAAAAATCTTACAAAAGCTAGAAACTTTGTGTCAATTATGTCTACTTTAGATGCCCTAACAGATGCCGGTTGCCTAATTGAGATATTAGTTTTTAGTGCAAGTTCGCAAGTTCCGTGCCTCGTATAGAACTTTCTTTTTTTTTAGGCTTGCCAATTTTATGCAATATTTACAGAATCTATAAAGTCCTAAATCAAGATTCTGCTCGCTACACTTGATGCGCAGAACAGTTTCTTTCTTCTATTCAGCAGATGTAATTCAAATTGGTGCAGCGGTTGTATAACCAGACGATTTCCCCGTTTCACGCGTATTCCAATGGTAAAATCGGAGTTGGCCCCGAGCTGGCTTTCTCTTACAACGTAGAGGCATTGTAGCGTTTTGCTGGCGTTGTCCCGTCAACCGAGCAACGTTCCCGCGCTGTTTTCGCAGCTGCCTCGGCGGTTTCCCGTCAGCCGCGTGGCAGTTCTACAGGGACCGGGGTATCGTATCAGGAGGCCTGCATGGTACCGACGACGGCTGCCAGCCGTACGACTTCCCGCCCTGTGAGCACCACACCGTGGGGCCACTGCCAAACTGCAGCGAACACATCTCAACGACGCCCCGCTGTACGCACGTCTGCCGCAAGGGCTACGAGACGGACTACAGCGAGGACAAGTACAAGGGTAAAATGCTCGACGCGGCTGACAGCGTCTGCGTTTAAAAGCAGCTCAAAGGCATAACGGCTCACCAAGTAGGTCTTACTTGGCAAACCGTAATGCTTTTAAACTGCTGGTTAGACTAGCACTGAAGGACAAAGAAGGTAATGAGAAGAGGACACAAATCGGACAAGTTTGACCAATTCTTGGTTTGTGTTCATTATTTCTTTTCTTTGTTTGTTATTTGTGTTTTTGTAGAGTTTCACAGCGGTAGTTCTAAAGGTTTGTCGCTCTGTGGTGTTGTAGTACTGGTAGGCCAGTGAGATGTGGCAGACAGCGACTGCAATCAAAAACAACGCTCTGTTCTGTTGATCACGCCGTCTAATGTCAAGCGTGGCACCAAGGCAACATATGAGAAAGAGGGAGATGACGAGAGAGGGAGAGATCTCGAAATCGAAAAGCATGTAGTTCTGGCGCGTCACCGCCTACGAACCCACCCATTCCTGCTCGGTACTGAACACGAACCGTAAGTGGATCGCGCGAATAAGGTGCTAAAGAAACCAAGGAAAACGAAAATGACAAAAAAAGAGAAAGACAAGAAATAATTTGCGATTCCTTTGTGCTACCGCCCGACAGAACGACTGGCGATGACAACATGACCTTCGGAATGTTACAAGCCGCCCTCGCCTAGTAGTATTCCGAAGAAGTGCCCTAGCGACAATGATAATGCTCTTCTCGCATCAGACAGCCATTGACGGCGCATTTACATTCTGTCTGACAATTTTAATCATCTAAAGATTGTATTGTTTACTCTACCGACGTTCTTCAGGCTTTAATTTGCGCTGTCCTGCATATATTAGTCCAGCTTTCCACGTGTCCCACACGTCCAATTTTTCACATCACTAATCTGCTACTGACTTCATCTACTGCAGCTTGGCTATATATATATATATGTTCATCACTGTCCTGATCGCCGCAGCACAAACGCATGTATACCAACCACATGGGCCCACACTAGCCTTGGCTACTTGGCTATGGGCCCAACAGTTGTTTGTTTATGTTGATGTGCAAATTTATGATGAAATAAATAATGTCAAATGTCAAATAAGAGCACATACAGTTTCAATGGCTGTGAGGACGGGTTCAGAAATATTTGAAGGAAGTCAGTGCCGCGAAGAAATTGTAAAAAATGATCAAAATGCTACGACACGAATATCGCCACAACGGCTCGGAGCACCGCGCATGAAACGCCTTCGGCATCCGTCGTGCGCCATTACATACCGAATGTCTTGATGGTACAGCGGAGGTACCCTTATCGCGCAATTTGTTCAGCGTCAGTTTCAGACTAAGGATGGCTTGTGTGCGACGCCAGCCAATGCGCATGTATTTTGCGTATATTATTCTGGCATAGCGCAAACTCTTTACCGTTAGCACACCGGCCATGTGCCAGCAGCATTCGTTGGCTATACATCATAGCACATGCGCGCATCGCATCTAGTGCCGGCGACAACGGCAGCGATATAATGGTAATGTTATGCTAATATGCTCTGCTGTTTCGTTTCACGACGACAATCGTTGTTCCCATGGTGACGTATACTCCTCTACGGGCACATACAAGTCCACACAGTAATGTTGCTTTCATCGATAAAACGCCGGTAATTAAAGACGTCGGCTTCTCCGCATAGTGTTTTCTATTGTGGAAAAGCCGGCTCTGAAATATGTTCTAGTGGAAAATGTTGAGGCTCGCATGTATCATGCTATGCTCGCGTGCAAAAGAGTGATGACGGTATCACAACAACAACAACAACAACGACGACGACAACAACAACAAATGTTTATACATTTTAATGGCCAAAAAACGTATTAAAATTTTTTTTATAGAATGCCTGTTTTGCGGAAGAAATGATAACAAATAATAAAAATTATACGAAAAACAACCTGTGTCATCTAATACGTTTTCTAAGTTCACTGCTGTGACATTGACGCGTGTCCTAAATATGCATGACGCATTTATGCATCGCGTTCCGGATCATACATGGAAGCGTCCGAGACCAGAAGGAACGCGACACACGCTCGTGCGAAACAGTTTCCATTAACGTGTTTAGCATCACCGAGTACTCAATCTTCTCAGCGAAGCTATTCGGACGTTGCTGCAACGGTAGCTAGTGCTTTCTTGGCTACCATACGCGAGTTACGTGCATGAAAAGATGTGAAGTCTGTCACACTCCCGAGACAATAGCTCACGTACTTTGCGTGTGCCCTCAATTTGCGGCCGAACGAAGAACACTCAAGTCTACTGTTGACTGCTTGATCTCGCGCCCCTTTTCGGAACAAGTTTTTGAGTGCGTGGAGAAGAATTGGCTGTGCCCAACGTGCCATAAAGTCACTGTTGAACTTTCTACGCGAGACTGGTTTAGACGATCGCCTATAGAACCTGTGAGACGTTCAGTCGGTGCGCAATGTGTTTGCGCGATAACTTCTTGTGTCGACAAGATTACTCTTGCGTGTATTGCGTCTACAGAGCGCATCCGCATATTGGACAACGTGTATATAGTAGCTCATTGTACCATAACATAATCACCTGCCGCCTACCTTTCCCTGTATTTCCCACTTCCCCTTTCTCCAGTAAAGAATAGCAGGCTAGTCGACCTATCCTCCTTTCTCTTCATTAAAATCTACTCCTCCTCCTCCTGAAAAGAAGTGAAAGGGAAATTTTATTCGTCGGTTTGGCAGCAGAGTAGAGGATAAGACAAACTGTCGCGCTGCCGCTTTTGAAAGCAACTCGTTGCGACGCGCCGTAACGCACGTGAAGGACTTTGGTTGTGTTGACAATTATAAGCGCCATCCATTGGTGCGTTTGTGGCGTTACGAGAACTTGCGCGCGCGCAAGTGCGTTCGCTTTTCTGAGCAAGTTATTGGCACGTGACATGACGCACATCGTTTCAAAGCACTAGTTGACACGAGAGAACTGTGCATGGGTTTATGGTCTAATTAGTAGAGTAGGGAGTCATTGCTCTGGGGTACCCTGGTGCACACGTCGCTGTATTTTGTCAGAGAGGCCCGAAACGAGATGAGACAAGCACCCACCTACCACAATGTAGCTGATGTGAGGCAGAACATCATTTGCATTAAAAAAAAAAGATTATATTCCTACCGGTATAGGTATGAAAGCCAAACTTTGAGGCCAACAAAGATAGTCGAAATGAAGCTAACGAGCGTGCAATTAGCAAAAGACAGCAAAATGGTCGAGGAAAGATTAACACGAGGAGAACACGGGGGAAATGGTTTAGAGATCAAAGATCAAGAAGTGGTTGACTGATTGATTCGTTGGATTTAGCGCTTAGAGCTCATGAGGATGTGGCAGACGCCGTAGCCGAGACCTATGAAGTGGAGCTCAGAGTGAAATGCTGATCATCTGCATCCATGGCCGAAGTTCCTCAACAACCATGTTAGAGGGCTCTGCAGAAGTTCTACAACGCTGGTGTTTGAGTGCACAGCAGAAAGGTATTAGCGCATACGTCGATGTTCACATTGCTTTCTCCTTGAGAGTGAAAACAAAAATGTGTCACTACTGTAGACACACTGAGCCCTTTAACAGACTAGCACAATTTTCTTTTTCCCAACTGGTTCATCGTAGTATGGTACAACACCTGTGACTGCTTTTTGCAGAAGCTGTGGCTTGCGCTTTCTCAGCGTCCGCTCTCTTCGCAGGGGAGAAAGTTTACTCCATTGCGGCTGACGAGACGCAAATAAAGACCGAGATATTCAAGAATGGCCCCGTCGAAGCGGACTTCGACGTCTACGCTGACTTTTTCTCGTACAAAAGCGGTAAGGACCAGTTAATTTACTTTCCCTTTGTCCTCTCGTAGCTTGAACGGTAGTCAAGGAGGGAAGGTGTTGAAGGTCTGAAGTCGGCGACCCTCGATGATTCAAGTGCACGGTGGCTGTCCGAGTCCAAGCCCGAAGCTCCGCTCTCTCCACACAACCAAACATGAGTTTTTAAGCCCTCAGTTGTACAAAGGATTCGCAAACCAGCCAATCACACATGCGAGTTCACATCATTGTAACCAATAGCACAACCACCTTCGTGCCGCACACAGCATTGGTGGAAACAGTGGCACTCTTTAGAACACGCCAGGGGATAGGATTTCTCAAACACACGTGCCACCTCCCTCTCCCCTACGTTGGGCTGCGAGTATTCGCAACTTTCACCGCCTATAGGTGGCGCTACTCGAAATTCAATATGGCTGTCGTTAAGGGGATCGTGCAGACGCCACCGGCTATTGTACACGCTGCATCGGATCGCATAGTGTTTCCGGCCGCAGCGTGGTATTGTCATGTCTTCATTTCAAAGACCACTGACTCTGGGATGTATTATGACCCACATCGGGGGTTCAGAAACGCGTGTTCGGTGACTGGTTGAAGGTGAAGAAGTGTTGAACGCAGGACACATCGTTTGCTGCGGCTTGAAAGAATGCACAGTCTCGTAGTACACCGTCCAAGGATTGTGCCTGCAAACATCACAAGTGCGGCAGAAACCGCACGAGCTGTGGTTCGAATTTAGGAGCGACGAAACCATAAAAATGGGTACATGTGCTATTTACTGGCTTTGTATTCTTTTTCTTTCGAGTCCTTCGCCGAATAGGCTTCAGTGGCCGCACTTCAGGAAATTAAAACAGCTCACTGCGTTTACTGCAGAGGCGTGAGCGGGCCCCAACGCTCTGTGAAAATGAATTGCTTGCTGCTGGTGCGTGTGGCATGGTATACGTGTACTACATGTTCGGTCGTCCACTCTTAGTTTGAACACGCGAGCACATGGCTGCGCCCTTCAGCCTGCAAGTGCGTCTGACACATGTGCGTTTCCAGGCAGACTGGTTTATGCGTAAAGGGACCACGAGTTGCTGCTTCACGTCGTCTGCATTTTTGCTACGATGCGCGGCTGTGAGCACCGCTACACGTTAAGAGGGGCCCCGTGTACTGCCACGGCTTCGGTGTCCGAACCCTTGCCTCGCGTTGCCTGGCAAACTATGCTGCCTTTATGCGCTAGTAAACAAAGGGTATTCGCTCGCATTCATTTGCTAAAGCATCGTCTATGCAGTCGTACAGCACATGGCAAACGTTTAATGATGCCGAAAAGCTGATTTCATCGCCGTAGGATCATTACATCGATTTGGTCATTCTCCGATGAACCGTAGAACTCGATTCGCCTGCCCACACCTCAAAAGTGGTTCTTCCAGTACTTACATGAATATTTTTTTGGAACCCAGATGCAAAAAGCCGCTAAGAAAATACTGCACGAAGGCAGCACGAAAGGAAAAAATATACACAATGAAACGGGAGAAAGCGCAATACGTCACGTTTATTCACATAACATGAAGAGTGCCTGTCCTGCATTGGCGCAACAATTTTTTTTTCTTACAGGGCCACTGCCCTTGCAAAGCAGGCAAGCAAGCAGGCAACACAGGCTGTGAGCCGTACCTGATTGTGCATATCCTCACCAACCAGCATGCACAAAAGTTTGAGGAACTTCTCTTCTATGAAGTCGCATTCAGAGACTGGGACAAGTTAAGAATTTACAGAGCTGATATGAACCATTTGAGTGCTCAGCTAGCAAAATTTTATAAGGACATGTTTGCTGTGAGCTCAGCACAAGCAGTTAGAATTTGTGCCGGGACTGCTGGGCAAAATAATACACAGTGGCAAAGAGAGCGAATGCTCAGAATAACAGGAAGCAAGTGCCACACGTTGTAGATTTGCGCCATCACCAACAAACAGCTGGCAAAACAAAATTGAAAAACTGCTGACGCAAAACTTCCAAGGAAACGACGCCACGAGATATGGCAAGGCGTGCGAGAAGCCAGCTCTCGAAGAGTATGCACTTAACAGATTGTTTTTGTGGCAGGCTTCCCAATGCGCAATTTCACTGCGCACTCCTTTTTCATTGGTTCCTCGCAAGGAAACGAGTGAAGGCTTACCTCGCCTTTGACTGCACGGCGTGTGCACTGAGGCACACAGCACATTTTGTTGCTTTTGTACGTCTTGCCCATTTCATCAAACACGTAACCCGTCAAAACAGTGTCACTGCGAAAGGCAACCTGTGCCTCAGCTGCGTAGATGACTGCAGAGCTCTGAAATACCGCTGTAAAAAGGGACCCCAGTCAAATACAAAACAAAGGCTCCAGCGCACCACACTAACTGAACACGGGCGACGCGGCTACGAAACGCGGGCATCACCTCGTTGAGGCTTACGACGGCTGCCGCATGGCGTCGCTACCATCTGTGAAAGTTGCGAATAGCCTGTAGCCCTAGCTCGAATGGGCGTGCATATTATATTGGCGCCTTCCCTTTCTTGGTGTCGTTAGTATACCCAATCATACGTTCAACTTTTCTAATTATTTCCATTGTACGGTAAGTAAGATATCTGTTATATGCAAAATGTCTTTTTTTTCCAATTTTGATGGCGGTGTTCTTCTTGTCTCTACGTGATATGAGTACGAGCTGAGTTGATAGAAGTACAGTACGCATAGCGGATATAAATACTCATATCCATTATGTGTGTAGCGATAAAAAAACTGTATACACCCAAATAAAACTAAGAAGCCTGGTATAAAGTTTCATGTTTCCAGAAAGAAATCGATTATAAAAAAATAAAAAAAAAGAATTTGTAAACATGACTGAAAAAAAAAACTCAGAAGGTTGCAGCGATTCCTCCGGTTTTGAGCATATTTGCAGCAACAGCACCAGGCCCTTACGGCGGAGACCGCCACATTCCCAGAAAGGACGTCTTTGCGTTGCACACAACGTCGCCCTCGTCTGTTGTGGGACTGTTGTCGCATCGGAAATAAAGGAACAAATACAATCACTCTCAGAGGCTGTCGAGGGCAGAAAGCCCCGAATAAATTGACATGCCGCAATGCTGCGGGATAACACAGTGGTTAGGGCGTCCGGTTTCGAAACTGCACAGTGTTGCAGGAACATGAGTTCTCTTCCAGTGGCGGTGCAGGGCAGAGTTTAGTTTTCCTTCGCATTGTGGCGAGGGTGATGTTGATGAGCTGGTAACTTGAGAACGATACGATGACAATGATAGCTGTCGTCGTTGGCATGATGGGAAGTGCGGATGGACGCAGCAAACCCGGCTTCGAGCATCTAACTGCTATCGCAGTGATGGTTTGTTAAAGATGACGACACCAAGGCACCAGTTTGTATCTAAAGGGTCTTTCATGGTGGGCAGAAAGTGGTTCAACCACGTGCTCTCAGAGGGCACGCGACGCGTAATTAACAATATTGGTTAGTATTCGCGTCCGCTTCATCCATCACGAAATTCCGGGGACACTTAAGTACTACTTATCGGTTGTGCGTGTGAAAGCATTAATGTCCAATTGAACGGCGCTGAGCGGTCTTTTGAGTTTTGCGCTGCGAGTAATGTATCATAGCGGTACGCGCTGCCCGAGCCAGCCAGCAGCCTGCATCCCAACGCTGCTTGCCACCGACGTCCTGCGTGACGAGAGACCGAGGAAGCAGCAGCAGCGACCAAGGCCGGCTTCCGAGAGCGAGAGTGAAGGTGACGAGGCGTCGCGGCGAGGCCCTCTCCCCTCACACAATGGCTGGCGCGATATCGAGGCAGGCGGTTTCCCTTTCGCCCGATATGCTCCGTCGAGGCGCTGTCGTGACGTGGCATCGCAGCCAATGTCATGCGAATTTAGGTGCAGTTCCGCTGCTACAGACGACAGACGCCGGCTTTTTTGCTCAATGGACCATTCGATGGTTTCGCTTCAACATTGTTCATTCAGTGTGATGTAGCCGACGACAACGTTTTGCTCGCGGAACGCGAACGGCAACCTATTTCCGAGCGAGATGGCGCGTTAATAAAATCCGGAATGATGAAAGTCACGTTCCCGCGGTTCAGAAAAAGGCTTTAAGTAAATAGAGAGCCAGAATTGTGACCTTAATGGCAAGGTATACAAAGAGCAATGTCGGATTATTTTTTTCTTTTATAGCAGTGGCGCAGCCACAGTAGGGCGCTAGCCTGCGGTGGACCTAAATGCTAAAATATTGGCAAATGATTCTAGCAGATGCAGACGCGTTGCTTAGGAGCAACAATGGCGATAGGAGGTAGGAGGGCACGCAAACCACAGAGATACCAGAACATATACAACGACGAATGAGAAAGGTCACTCTGCTGCTAAATGTATCCAACCAAAGGTAGTTTGCAACCGCAGAGGAGCAAGATCTCTTTTGAAGGGGAGAGCTGGAAGCACTATGGGTCCTAAGAAAAACAGTAAATGCAGCCAAAGCCCACTGCCGTTTAATAGATAGACGGCAAGAAATTGGGTCTTCACACGACGGAGTCATACGATAAGCGTACGATACGAGCTAGAGCATATGATGGGGTCATACGGGCATATGGATCAAGGCAGGAGTACAGGAAGATCGCTGGGAGAGGCCTTCGTCCTGCAACGGACAGGATGGCTATTGTCATGATAATGATAATGAATTGTCTGTTTCAACTCGCCCTAATCCTTCTAGTGGTTCTAACTCGCCCTAATCCTCGACACCGAAGCCAGCGTCGACAACGCGCATAGGTCAGCGGCATTCAAAGGAGGAAGTGACGCACGACTAAACTCGCGAAACCTGTGTATGTAATGGGGTGTGAAAATAAATTTAATGAGCTTTTCTAATATAACGTGCAGGCGTCTACCAGAGGCTTAGCAGCGACCAGCAGAGTGGACACGCCGTCAAAATCCTGGGATGGGGCACGGAAAATGGCGTGCCCTACTGGCTTGCAGCCAACTCATGGAATCCAAACTGGGGCGACAAAGGTAAACATGAAATGAACTAGTTCACTGAGTAATTTAGGGATGGATCCATCGATCCATGAGTGAGTGAGTGAGTGAGTGAGTGAGTGAGTGAGTGAGTGAGTGAGTGAGTGAGTGAGTGAGTGAGTGAGTGAGTGAGTGAGTGAGTGAGTGAGTGAGTGAGTGAGTGAGTGAGTGAGTGAGTGAGTGAGTGAGTGAGTGAGTGAGTGATGAGTCGATAAGTGATCGATGAGTGATTCTGTTAGACAGTCAGTCAGTCACAACGTTTTTACATTCCTTCAGTCGTTCCTTCGTTAAGCCTTTTTTAGAAAACATGAGTGCTGAAAATGTTCTATAGAAAATTTTCCGGATGATGTTTTCTTGGCTTTCATTCCACCTTACAGCACGTTTTTTTTTTCCCTCGAGCTGAGCGAGTGGAGTTCACTTCCCATTGCTGTGTTTGAGTCAAATGATTTTGTGGCTGCATTGGCAAAGCATTTTTGTGAACTTTAGTGATGTCGAAGTATCATCACCACTTCTGTTTATGCATTATCTTCATTTTATGCAACATTATTTACGCTTGTCTGTACTTTCTTTTTGCTTACTGAAAAACCCCTCCTGCCTCGGCCAAATTATTGGCCTCCAGTATTACTAAATAAATAAATAAATAAAACTACGTTAGCTATGCATGATATCTGCTTTAATAGCGCGGTTTTAAAGCGATATTTTTTTTTTCAAACTACTTTACCAACTTTACATTATGGCTCTTTCACGGTCTATATATAGACGTAGAGGGCAACAAGGTTTATGGAGAAGAAGAGCGGGAGGCTAGAGGATTACACACATGTCTGCAGGCGAAGAGAGTGGAGCGCGCAATTGGAGAGCAGCGCCAGCGATGATGCCACCTAGATAAAGCGCTAGCGCTGAAAGGAAAGCGCGCGCCCAACACAGATGCGTGCGGTGACGTCGTCTCCAACACGTTACCAGGGGCGAGCACATGGCGCGCACCGGATCACGTTTCAATTATGTGACCACTCGCGCATCTTGTAGTGAGCAGATATCGCGTTGCAGTAAGTGTGTGGGCGCATGTGCCCATAAGGCTTGCCACGGATCACGGAATGACACGGTGATCGGCAGCATCATTATCGTAGGAAACTCTATGGGAAACAGGGTCATGCAACAAATCTATTGCTGACTTTGACGGTCATCTACGATGGTTTATGCCAGAATTTCTTTTCCTTTTTGCAGGGTACTTCAAAATTCTTCGTGGAACGAACGAATGTGGTATAGAAAACGACATCATCGCTGGAATCCCCAGGCAAGGCACTTCGATCGACTAATAAAGATAAAAGAAAAACTCAAAGCTACCGTGTCGTTCTTCGCGTTATCGCCAAGCGTAATATGAACAGCATTAGCTCGAAAAATTGATGAGCGCGTTTGTCTGTCTCCAAAATAAGACGAACGGAGCGACGAACAGAGCGCCTACAGACGAACGGAGCGCCTACACAGAAGGAAGGCCCCACTGCACCAGAAATGAAGTCTAGCAAAACTTGGTGCGCTAGTTGGTACATCTTAATTACAGTCTGAAAGTTGCAAATACATGCGCAAGAAATTTTTGGTACCGCTTAACGACTGCCTGAAAGACGCAAACATATGTCTGTCCGTTTGTCTGTCTCCTATTTTTATTCGCTATACACTGTATGCGCATGTGTCTGGGCCCTTCAGGTTGTCATTCAGATGTACCACGTCGCCTAGGAACAAGTAACATTGTGGCGAATCCCCCTCGTGCGCGGTATGAGTCATGTCTTGAAGTTGCAACAACACAACCACCACCACGAGCAACAACAGCAACAACAACAAATGTGTGATTGTGACCGAATAATTGCAGCAGAAGGCTGCTATACTGCGGGGTAGGGGGGGGATAGGGGGGGTCAAATGGGACTAGCGAACGAGCGACCGATCAGGTGAAAGCATGTAATGGTAGGCAAAGAAAATTTCGCTTTAAAATTGGAACAAACTATCAAATTAAAAAAGAGAAAGAAAAGTAGACGCTGCCATGTATTGATGAAAAGGAGACAACGTAAAGCGGACAACGACAGAGATGTCCGCCGAGGTGTTTTAGCGTCTATGGTGTTCTAGTGTTAAGCACGACGTCGCGCCGGCCATATTTCAATGGGGACGAAATGCAAAAAAAGAAAGACGTCCGTGTGCCGTGCATTGCACATACGTCAAAAAAAAAAATGTGGTAAAAATTAATCCGGGGTCTCCCACTACGACGTGCATCGTAAAAAGCCAGATTTTTAGACAGAAGTATTGACATATGCTTTTCTGTGCTTTCTAATGTGTACAACTTCAGTCCAGTTTATGCTGTTTAAGAGAGCAAATAAGGCTGGATGTTTCAAGCTGTTTTATAGGCTTCAGAGGCAATTATTCGAGTACCATGACTCGGCAACCATCAAGACGTTACTCTGCAAAGCAAATCGCAGAGTTGGCTTCTTAGTACGTTTACCGATCGCCACATGCAGCGGCAATCAGCGGGGTATCTTCGCTGCTAACGAGCCAACATCACGAGGAAGCATTCAGCTAATGACATGGCATAACTACAAGTATGAAAAAGTTTCTAAACATAATAGAAAGAGTTACCTCTTTCGTGACTAGAAAATGAAGTTCTTAACAGGAACACTACAGTCTCTGGTATTAGTGTGATGACGCACTCATATCCAACTGCTCGGGCATCACCATCAGTTAATATGGGTTTCCAGGCTACAGTTGAACGTTTCGGCAAATTCCTTGGTGTTTCGGAGGGCAATGCTCCACCTCTCACCGTCAGCTGAGGGCCTGATTTTACGAGATGTTCCGTTAACTTCGCAGTTTTGCAGCATCAGGCTTGCAAAAAACATCTGCGCGGAGGTGAACATGCTACCTCCCTTGCGCATAACGGTAAAGTCTACAACGTCGCTGCTGTCGACGACCTTCTTGAAGACCCTGAAGGCGGTGCGCGATGCCAACACGTCGCGCAGGTGACCAAATCGCAGGTCAACCAGCTGCTGCTTGAAAATCGATTCGGCATCGATGAGGTTCCGCCAGGTGTTGTCTGTCAACCAGCGCTCGTCGTCCTTGTTCGAGTCGGCTGCCTCCAGGAGCATGTCGAAGAGGCATCGTCCGAGTCTCGGTGCAAGTCGCGCAATCTGCATGGCGTCCAGGAGGCCCTTGTCCAAGACCTGCGTCCCATTGAAGGCGAGAAGCGGTACGTACACTGTCCAAGGGTTCGACTCGTGCCAACAGTCGTCGCTGAACGCCGAACCACTCCAGCGCGTTCTCGCTCCGCGTTCCAAGGCGTACACGAAAGTGCGCTGGTGGTATTCAACGTAGGTGCTGAGGGCCGACCTGTTTGCTTCGACAGCAGGTAAGCTGTCGAGGTACGTTAATACTAACGCCGCGTTCTTCGTCCATCCCGGCGCAAGCACTTGGAAATCGGTCTTCGCCAGTATGTGCTTGAGGGCCTTCTTGGAGCGGTTGTCAAAGATCAGAGAATCATCGACCACTGCGTTGAACTCCTTGACGACGAGGTGGACAAAATTCACCAACATGGACGCTAACTTCTTTAGTTTTGTCTCGCCAAATAAGTGAATATGTACGGCTGGAAACAACGCTCTCTCGACGGCCCGCACACAAAGTCGCGAACGGGGAGCTTTGGTGGTGCGCTTACCGTAAATGAAAGCACCGTGGATGTCGTTCAGTCCTGAATAGGGTAGGAATGGTGCCACCTGGATCATAAGTCGTAGGCCGAGGTAATTCACGACGATGTGCGTTTCTGTGTGTTCCACCATGTTCACGACGAGGCCGACGAGGTCGGGTGAGTGGATAAGAACTGCTGGTGTCCCGGCAAAGAAGCTCACCTGAAATCCGCCGAAAGCTTCACTCAAGAATTTCAGCAAAGGCGATCGAGTCGAGAGGGTTTGGAGCTGTGCCCTACTGCCTTTTGTCCTGAGCTGAGTAAGCCTCTCGATGTCCCCCGCAATTTTCTCCGTGGCGACGGCGACTGACGGCCACGAAGATCTGCCCTGCGATAAGCGCGTCGCCCAGAAAATGGCCGTGGCATACAGGTTGACTGCATCTCCGATTCCGACATTTTCTCTGGTCATCAGCTCGGGTGGTCCAACCGAGGCTATGTCTATGGCCGTAAACACAGGATGGAAGGCGACGCCGACGCTAAGCAGTGCAGCGGTGCCGGTTTTCCGGAGTAACTCAGCAGCTATTTTCCAGACCGAGAGGTTAGTCGATGTCAGGGGCGTCAGCGGAAAGTCAACTAAAGATAACTCGGAGAAAAGACTCCTGAGTGCGTCCCAGCCCGATTCTTCAATGACTTCGTAGTTGCCGCATTTTTTGTACAGGTCCTTGAGCGGCCGGAGCGCCTTAGATTTCCGAGATTTGTCTTGAAGCGTCGCGTGGACTCTCTGCTCCAGAAATGCTACGTAGTCGTCGTTGGCTGAGACTGAACTCTCGAAGGGTGAGGAAAACGCATTTGTCCATCGAAAACAGACGAAGGCGTAAAAATCGTTGCAAGGCTTTTTCCTATCCCATGAGAGAAGGGTCGTCAGATACAAGGCGTTCTGCAGACAGCCGACGGAGCTGCATCTTACATTAGATCGCCCCTTCAGAGTTTTTGCTCTACTTGCGTTCCAAAAAGATGGCCAATTAGCGGGGAAGAATAGGAGGCCGAGCACCGTAATAAGAACAATCGCGAGGCACACTGCAACTGGGTAAAGGAGGTATTCCTTGGCTGGGACTAGCTCTGCTTCGCCATCATCAAGCACATCAGCAGCGGCACTTGCGGGTTCTTCCACTTGGCGGGGTGTTTGAGCAGTCGTTTTACTTCTTTGTCTGTTGGGACTGTTCTTGGTCGAGCGCTGCGAGCTCTTTCGTTTCGCCGAGACATCACTGTCCGACGAAGCCTCCCCACCTCCTGCGAGACTCAGTTTTGATTGTTTCTTCTCTGGAGGAACGAGCAGCGGAGCATCAGGAGCACGCGATCTGGACAATCGGTATGTCATGGGATTTAACGGTGCCGTAACGACTGATGAGAATTCTGTGCTTTCCGATGTGTCGCTCGGCAGTGAAAATTTCTCTGACACCTGCAGTACTGCTTTCTTACTGCTTGGAGAATTATCGCGTGGCGCGAGAGACGGCGTGACATATTTCGGGTGGTCCTCTGCCGCAAGCGTTTTCTGACGCGCCTCGCTTCTACTTGCGTCCGGTCTCTTCACTGTTTCAGCTTTGCTTGTAAGCGTGAAAGGGCCCGCTCTGATGCGCGCTGTTGCTGCTGGAATCTCCTCCCTGAGCATTATGGTTGTTGAAGATGCTTCTTGAGCAGGCGGCGATATTAGGCGTCGCGAAGTTGGCGTTTCTCTGCTGCATCCAAGGACCGTCCCGATGACTCCTGCGGTCACGTCAGGATCCCCCAACAGAATTTCCTTCTTCGAGTGTTTCAGTCCACGTACTTGGTCGCTGACCGCTCGAGGATGTGCCAGTACCCTATCCGGTCTCACAGTCGCAGGAACCAAGTTTTTCAGCGAGACATCGTGCCCAGTAGCTGCATCCGAATAGGTTCTGCTAGCTGTCCCGCGATGGCCCTGAATTACGAAGATTTCCCTCGAACGAGGCTGCGAGAAAATTAGAGGTTTCTCTCTTGCCACTTCCTGCCGCTGTCGGCCGCCGTTCTGGAGACTAGCCGAGGCTTGCAGGCTTGACGCTGCTGTCGTACCACTGTACTCTTGATGCGCGACTACTCCTGGACTTGACGCAGCGACGCCTGTGCTGGAAGGAGATCCATCAAAGTCAGAACGCGCATAGTACGGCCCTAGTGCGTACTCAGTGGCAGCCTTTCTACCATGCTCTTCGTCTGGAACCTGCACCATGCTTTTGTTGCTGTTTTCTACACGAACGCAGTCCATAGAACGACCTTCCGCAATGCAGCTTAAATCTTTTTTCGCATCCACGTTCACTTCCGGCAATGATCTCGACGAGAACTCCTGGCTTTTTAGTGAATAAATTACCGGTCTTGGTGCCGCCGTTTTGAATTGCTCTTGGCTGGCGTGTCGCGATGCTGGGCTTCTTTTATGAGCCGAAGTCGGCACATGAGCGACCGACGTCAAGGCGTCAGGCGCATGGCTGGGAGCCAAAGATGGGGTGGCCATGGTCGCATCAACGGAACCCCAAGGAATTAGACTACCTGGAGATGCGCCCCTTTGAGAAAGCGCGCTACGAGAAGTGCTGAGTATATTGCTCAACGGCGGCGCCCTTGAAGCTGGAACAGCGAGGCCCCCCGAAGTGTCCGTCAATGAGCTCAACCGTCTGGTGGTGGCAACGTCAAGCTTGGGTCCCCGATTCTCGAGCGTTTCTTCAAACGTTGACGAAGCTTGGCTGGCGGTGCGTCTCATGGTGGCCGACGGTTTCGTTTGCTAGCTTGCTTGCTGCTTCATCTGGACCTAGTAGTTATTCGTCTTCTTTGTTGTCCACGTGGGTTGCATGCACTACGACTGATGTCACGCGGAATGGGAATGCCAGTACCTGGTCACTGATGATGTTTGATTACTGCTGGGGCGTTCGAAGAAGAAAACATAGGAGCGCGATTATACTTATTTAGATCAAGCCACAGGGACGCTTTTCTTGCAATTTACAATTTTATTAGAGATACAAAAAGAGTACCTTGCTGACTTTCTAAAATTATCAATATTTTCTATTATTTCATTTATTTACGTTAACTTATTTTATCAAAATTCTTCACAATATTTTCATCACACGTCTAAATTACAGTTCTAGTCTCACGCTCCACAATTTAAATCTAGTTTGGCTTTACTACTAAGCATACGAAAAACCGCCTGCTTCTTGGCCAATCTCCATAGTGGGTATGCGCCACTGTCTGGGGCACAAGACAAGACAAGATTTAATTGGGTAGGGTCCCTGGACATAATGGCGTGTAGGTGAATGAACTGTCAGATTCATCTGTGAACGTGTACCGAATGGACCGGTTATTCAAATCCGGTAGTCATTAGCTATTAGCATAGGGACACTATTTCGGAGACAACTAATGCTGCGTGAATTTTGCGCCCCGTCTCCAACAAAATTCACGTATTTCAAACAATTTTCACGTCCTCGGAACACTACACTGTGTCAAACGCGAACACTTGAAGTCGAATTACCAGGTTATACGCTCTCAAATAACATTTGAATTTTTTTTTTTACTCGCACAAAACTGGCCTGGCATTTTCACCGACATGTTCGTTTTGTGGGCAAGCGGAGACAAAAAATAGTTTTCGAAATGCTTGACAAACATTTTCTAATTTAAAAATGAAGAACCCGAGAAACACTGTTCCGTCTTCTTAGACTCTTGGGCACAGTGAAGGGAAGGTTTGCGCAGCCATCCAGAATTTTCTTGCAGGGCCAATGAAATTCAAAGTATGCATTTAGACCTGAATGTTTCATTTCCTTTTCACCAATTTGAGTTCCATTACGTGTATTTTTGCTTTCATTTTGTCCTTAAGTTTTATAAAATCATTTTCTACAACCCATCTCTTTATTCTAATCTACCTATTCTAAAATTTTGTTCGAATACTTTTATGTTTCTTCTTCCTTTTATTTTGAACTATCCAGCTTTTGGCCAATTACCCAGAGTGGGTATGTGCCACTAAATCCTACCCGCTACATCTACATAATTGCACGGCCATTAACATTAAGCGTGTTTAAAAGGAGAGTTTTTGATGACGTTGATAATCATACGAAAACACGACCAAGCATCGCATGGAATTACCTTAAACTTAAAACCATTTACATCAGGGTAAAAGGGCTGCGACAGTGGCTGAAGGAAGTATCAGCCATCATAGGATGAAGATTGCGCTGTGCGTGAAGTGCAGATCTCTAGATGTAAAGCCTTAAGCGTCAGTGGCATATGACCACTGTCAGGGATCGGCCGAGAGTCTCTTAGCACAATACAGCAAAAATGAAGAAAAAAGCAAAAAATTGAACACTAGTCGAAAATAACTAGGTTAGAATCAATATAATCAGAAATTGGCACGTATATAGGTCCATGAGTAAGGCTCCCACTAGCGCGCGATATCTTTTACAGCGAAGCAGTCAGCCTCTAATTAGTTGGAATTTTTCGTGGGCTCATGCTGGGATGGATGGATGGCTGGATGGATGGATGTTATGAATATCCCCTTTGGCACGGGGTGGTGGGCTGCGCCACCAAGTTCTTGTTATTTTATTGCCTAATGTCTTACCTATGTCAAAAAAGAAAAAAAAAATAAAGAAGAAAGAAACACGATGAATTTCCATAACCAAAGTTTCGGAACCTCTATTGCGAACTTTGTTTTTGTACGCCGCCGTTGTTTGTCGTCTCCATGCCTCCACCAATCTTCCAACCACATCTTACTTATCTCTATTGTGGACATGTTTACTTTCCTCCTGCTCTCGCTGAAAGCAAGGGCTTCAAGGAGGCCAGTGAATCTTACATCGACAGCTAGGAAGACATCTTCACATTCTAATAAAACACGCTCCATCGTTTCATTATAGCTTTAGCACAGCAAGCACATGTTTCTTCTTCCTTCTTATATCTCGCTTTATGAGTGCGTGTTCTAAGGCATCCTGATCTCGCTTCGAAAAGTAGTGAGCTTACCTTTGAGTTATCATAAATTGCTTCTTTCCTGATTTCGTTTTTTCCTCTTAAGTAATTACTCATGGCAGGTTCCTTTCCCATTGCCGCCACCCATGAGATTGTCCTAGCCTCTCTGACTTTCCGCTTGACGTTCTTTGTTGCTGCGTTGCTCACCATACAGCCGCATACTTGCTGGTACGCTTCCTAGTTCTTTTCCTCCGCTGTAAATCAATGTTATTCCTGTACAAATACATGGAACGCTCTCCCAGCCGATTTACTTTCTTCCGTATTTCTCAGACGTTCTTCCTAATTAATTTTACTGTGAGCTTGCCTCACTTCAAAGCTTGTCCAGGCCATATCACCCTGCACAGTTTCACTTGTAGTCTTCCCGTGAGCGCCCAATGCGAGGCGTCCCACTCACCTCGTACCTATTGTATCCCCATAGCGCTCTGTGTTTCATTATGGCCACACTTCTCTTCCCCTTTACTGATATTGTTTTTTCCTGTATTTCCATATATATATATATTGCCTTCGTTTATACATATACCAAGGTATTTATATTCTTTTACGCGAGGTACTGTACTTCCTGGCCCTATATTGTCACTGTCTGTTGGCTTTTTTCACTGAATACCATAACACCTGAACTTTTAATGCTGAATTTCAGACGTAACTTATCGCCTTCCTGTCCACAGATATTGCATATCACTATTCTTGTTAGCTAGCAACACAATGCCGTCTGCATAAAGCAAACCTGGTAGCCTCTGCTACGGTACCCGCCTGTTTGTATGAGAAATTAAACCCGATATTACTTCCTTCTAGCACCCTTTCTATCCTCACCATGTACATCATAAACAGCGGTGGGGATAAACGGCACCCCTGCCTCACTGCCTTGTTGATATCAACTTTCTCCTCGCTCCTCGTCCCTTTCCATTCAACGCAAACGGTATTTTCTAGGTCAATCTTTCTCAAAAGCTGCAGACGATTGTCGCCTAAGCCTTCTCTTTCCAGAATATCCCACAAGATGTTGCGGTCTACGTTGTCATGCGCTGCTGTAATGTCTAAAAAGGCCACATATAACGGTCTCCTTTCTACTCTTGATATTTCAATACACTGAGTAAGGACAAATAAGTTATCACCCAAACACCTACCTATTCTGAAGCCATTTTGAAGTTCTCCCCAAGGGCCAGTATTCTCTGCCAAAGCTTGCAGCTTTAACTTAACTGCCTGCCTTGCTAACCTGTATATTACCGATGTAATGGTCAGCGGTCTATGCGAGTGAGTTCTATATTTCTCCCCCTCACCTTAATAAGTTCAGTTCATTCTACTTTATGGCCAACTGTCTGGTATTCGCCCATATTTTAGATTTTTTTATACTACTTTAAACAGAGCTTCCTTACTTTTTGGACCTAGTTCATTAATGAGCCTAACGGGAACCTCATCTAGTCCTGTAGCTGTGCGCTTCATAATTTTCTCTTCCACTTTCTTCCAGTTGAAATATGTCAGCACCAGCTCCTCTTCCCATCTGGATCTCTTTCATACTCTTTTTTTTTCCTCAAATAAAACCTCGCCATTGCCGTGGAAAGATTCGGTTATCATTTTTCGGCTGTAATTTAATGCCGCTTCCCCTTCCAGTCTGTTTCCATCTTCGTCTAGGATATGTTGTTGTATTGTTGTTGACTTCCTGCCTAATAGTTTTATGTGGTTCCAAAATATTCTAGGTGCGGCCTCCTTTTTCTCGCGTATTTTCTGTCAACCAACATTCCCTTTCACTTTCTATCTTTGCTTGCACGAGTTTTTGAACGACAGAATTTTTCTCCCGGTATATTTGCCATTTATACTTCATCCTGCGGCAACTGCGTATTCTTTGCCTGCCTGTGCTCTCGGGATGCTTTCTGTCGCTTACCGAAAAGCAGTACCGCCCCCTAACGGCCGCAGCCACTCAGACAGACCTCAAACGCCAGCTGGAGAAGGGTTTCGTCTTTACGTTTCCACGTAACAGAATTGTGTTTTCTCATATATTCGAATTACAGACCGAAGCTATCACGTCTACAGCTTGTGTGTAAGTCGCACTTTACGAATTTTCTGGCACAATTTACTTTTAAAAGTACACATAATTCAATAAAGCACTTGCTCTTGTCGGAAGGCCTAGAAGAATGAAGATATACGCTGGACTTTCGGACACGTGCGTGTGCGTGTGACATACGTCGCTCGTGGTGGTGGCGCTTGTCTGACGTCGGTTGTGCTTGGCGAACGTCGGCAGCAGCCTCGCTATGCATCCACTTTCACATGGTGGAAATGAGGCGGATCTTTTTATTCATTTATTCTACATTTCCCACTTTTATGTTGTAAAAACTTGACCCTTCTCTGCAACTACTATAGCAAGCGTGCGAAAAAGGCTAAACAAATTTTACGTTTAAATTACAAAGTGTTCGACCTTATACTTACGGGTTAAATGTGTGTGCACTATAAAGTCAGTTTTATGACTCGACTGGGCATGATTGCTGTGTACGTAGTCGTTTGATGATTCGCGAAGTGTTTCGGTCTTTGAAAAGATGCCCGCTCTCGCGAAGTCCGTCTGTCCTTTCTATAGTAAGCGTTAGATTGGACTTGCATTCACTTCATTGGACACGTTGGAGAATTCTTACCTGTTGAAGAGTAACCCGGAGAATACGCATGTGTGAGCTAACAACGCCTGCGTTCGCACTCCCAGACGTTGTTGCCCCTGGTGGCAGTTATCGCAACTACCGGTGACAGGACTATGTGTTAGCCGGCTTACCGTTCGTCTCTGAAGCGTGTCAGTCAAGATGTAATACCGTTGTTGGTCTCTAAGGAAATGAAAATGAATGAATGAAATGAGACGAAGATGGCTCATTCCCATTTACAATATATACAGGTTTTTGAAGTGTAAGAGCTTGCATGTGCTTGCGCGCGCCAGGGCATGCCTGGGTGTTTGTGGTTATATATATATATGTCTACACGCGTCTCTCTGTACACGTGCATGTGCATCTATGATTTCATCACCGTATTTCGAAGCATCAGGCAAGCGTGGCACTGCTTAGTTACTTTTTTTTTTTTTTTTGCTGCAATCATTCGGCCAGTCGAGGCATGCTTTTGCCATTGCGTGCTGTCTATGCAGCGTCAGCGCGTGCGCAGTATGCGCTACGCAGTCCGCCGAATCTGTTCCGCCCGCACGCCGTATCTCGGAGGTCGCACGATCTACCGCAGAAGTCGGGGTGCAAGGCGAGCGTGCGAGGGTTAACGGAGAAGTCTGTTTAGCTTGATGCCCAATGTTGGAGGTCACGTGATCAGTTCAGTTTTTGGTGACGTAGCGCAGATGAAGTTGCAAAGGGTGCGGAAACATGGGACGTTCGCTTCGTGACAAGCGCCGGCGTCGCCCGCTTGTCGGCGCTCCTCATCAAGCCAGCGTTCGGACCACGGGTGCATGCGGTCATCGAATGAAGTCTATTCGTGCTTGTCTTTCGGCACGTGACGCCTCTCTTATTTAGTTAGCAAGAGAATGTTGACAGGCAATGTATACTGCCAACGAAACTACGGGCCCTAATTCGTGTGATAGCCTAATTATTTGCTGTCGCTGTCACCACTTCGCCTTTTCGGCTAGAGACTTGTTGCTTCAATATGTGACGTCATAATAGGTTTCGTTCCATATGATGTCCCGCGAGAATCTGCCAGCATAGAGCACATTGAAAAAGCTTTATCCAGCATCACCTTTTGCGACGCGTAAACAGCAAAAAAAAAACAAAGAACTTGGAAGAAAATAACCATTTTATTGCACGAGCCCATACATACAATTGTTTTCCCGAAGCTAGAAATACAACAGAGCAATTCGCAGAATAGGGTCGTCCATGTAATGCGATCATTTCATCAATAGTATGGTTTGTATTTTCACTTACTGCTTCGTGCGGCGTGCCTGTTGTATGTCTCTTTGCGCTTTGGGAAATGTACATCGATTGGTTATGCGTAGAGTAGTGTAAATGTGTGACTTGCGAGTGGCGCAGAACATTTCCACGTGCTTTGTTTATTTCTGCACGCACATGCGCAGAATTTCCTTTTACAACAAATACCTGTCCATGGCTCATTTACCTGTTGCAGTGCTCTCCCTGCGTTCGCAACCCATATCATCGAGTTCAGCGCCTACCGTACTGCGCAAGACGTGCTTTTGAGGAAGAAAGACAGCTTGAATTTTACGGTAAAGCATGCCAAAGCACTGTACTTCTACTTCCCGCAGGTTAGCACATTAGATAGGCTTAGACAGGGTTATGATTAGGTAGGACCGCCGTACGTGAGATCTCACGCAACCGAGTTGCGGGGAGGGGCGGGAAGGAGGAGGAAGGGAGGCTGTCATTCTCTAGTTGGTTCGTCGCGGGAAGGCGCCAAGGTAAAGGGCGCGTGAGGTCGGGCAATCGAGGGAAGGGCAAGAAGGAGGAAAGACTTTCGTTCGCTCGCTCACTTGTTCGTTCGTCTGTTCGTTCCGGCTATTCACTTACATTGACAATCATCGTCAATGGTTAGTACATATACTTTTCTGCTTATTTTCTCAATTTTTTACATTCTTTAGTAGTTTGATAAACCTGTGTGCTCTTTCTTATCTTTAGTTCCTACGAGCCTCCTTTACTCCTACTGGCGCACTGTATTATTTATCCATGCTTGGGGGACGAAGTCGAAGTGTCTGCGAGCCAGATCCCCCAGTGTGGTTATGAGCCATAACATGAGGCCATCATCATCATCGTCATCATCATCATCATCATCATCATCATCATCACCAGAACGCTATTTCTCTAGCTCAGCTGTTTTTTCCTTATTTCTGCGTAGATCATTGAAGAGCCGGCATGGTTCGTGGGGCGGATGCAAGTTGACGTCCCCGTGCCTCTCCCGGGAATGACGACTTCAGCGGCGGCTGCGTCTAGGAAGCGGACCGGCCTCCAGAGCGACACCGACGGCGATGACACCAGCGTCTACTCGCTCAGCAGTGAGGCTTTCTCCGATGACGCCTTCGAGCTTGTGTGGAGCCGCAAGGCGAAACGAAGACACACCACCAGGGCATCCATGTCTTCGAGCACGCCAACGCTAGGACCAACTCAGAATACCGCAGTCAGCACGATTCTATTTGTACCAGAACTCGCTACCGACAACCTGAGGCGACTCAACAGACAGTCCGTATCGGTGCAACTTGAAGAGGGGGCGTTAAACTGCGCTCGTACATCCCCCAGAACAGTGGTTCAACTACTGGTGTCATCTACGACGTGGACGTCTCCATCTCCAGCGCTGACTTGCCGATTCTAGTAAAGCCTGCCGTTGGTGGCGTCGCCATAACACAGGTCTATCGCCTCGGCACATCCCGCTGTGTAAAAATTATATTCAAGGGCGAGACTCTCCCTTCGCACGTCAAGATGGGCCACTTTAGACACCCTTCATTCCATTCATTCATCCATTCATTCCAAGGCCACTGCAATGCCGCAATTGTATGAGGCTGGGACACGTGAGCGCCATGTGCAAGAACACGAGAGTTTGCTCACGCTGCAGCGAGCCCCACGCTGCAGACTCTTGTGCAGTCACGGTTCTCAAGTGCACCAATTGCTTTGGGTCCCATGATGCTTCCTCGAAGGACTGCCCCGAAATGAAGAAGGAAAAAACGATCTTCAAGCAGATGGCGAGAGACCATTCGTCTCGTCGGGAAGCTGTAGTGGTCGTTAGAAAGCGACGCTACCGACGCCGCCGGACTTCAAAGAACGCTGATACCTCTATGAAGAGTACGCCTCATCCGACAACACCTCCTCCTCTGCCCCCTAGGCCTGGGGCGATTAAATCTAAATCTAACAAGGCCATGGCGGAGAACAATACAACTTCGTCCTCACTACTAAAGCAACAGCCAAAGCCAGAACAACAGCGGAAGTCACAACCGCAGCCACAGCTGATGCCGCAGCCGATGCCACAGTCGGTGGTACAGCCGATGCCACAGCCGGAGGAGATGTCACAGCTGGAGGCGATACCGCAGCCGATGTCACAGCCGGAGCCGGAGCCACGTCAAGTGATACAGCTGCGCGCAGTTGTAGAGCGAACAGCGCGGGTTCCTGAAAAATTGCCCGAAGAAGACCGGCAAGTCGTTATATTGCTCCAAGCTCTGATGAATACCTTTCGAATGCTCTTAAATAACCTGCACACTCCGTCAGCGCGAAATGCAATGCAAGTGCTGTATGCTCTCAATTCAGTACTTGCAACTCTTGCGTAAGCATCATGGCTCACCCGCATCATCATATTCGCACTGAAGTCAGAACGGCTGGGGTTTAGCTTAAAAATATATTGCCACGCACTGCAACGTACTGCTAATGCTCACCGGATCCTTGGTCTTCACTGGTAACTTCAACGTGCATCACCAGCTATGAACCACCAAGATTGACAGCAGCCTAACGTATCGACGGAGCACTTGCTTTGACTTGACTGATTTCCAGGCATTTTGCTGCGTGCGCAGTGTTCCCTCTATCCCTCTACCCTCTTTCTGTTCCCCATTTCCCTTCCCCCATGGTAGGGTAGCAAACCGGACGCTCGTCTGGTTGACCTCCCTGCCTTTCCTCTCTTTGCTATCTCTCTCTCTCTCTTGTCCTTAATTGCTTTATTTCAGTCTTGATGACCCGTCATCTTGTTGTTTTTCTTCGTGTTTACTCCCCTTCTTCCTATCTTCAACTTGTTTTTGTAGTCCCTCCTTCCTAAGGAGTAGACAGGACTTGGGCGCTTCTTGATGAAAATTGCCAACCAGCTCCTTCCATATTTTACACTCCCTCCATTGTAATATTTGCTGTTATGTACAATAATAATAATAATAATAATAATAATAATAATAATAATAATAATAATAATAATAATAACAAACGTAACACACATTTTTCGCATCTGTTGAGCACAACGCTAAAATTTTAGCATCCCATGTCATCCGGTTTGCCACATAATTGCAGAAGACTGTTCAGGACTCATGAGTAATACAGCTCTTCATTGTATATCACTCTGTAAATGATACGTATCGGTGCAATTTTCTGCAGTTTTACGCCCGCATGCTGTAAGACGCAAGACAACTCAGTTTTTTCTAGGTCATAATTTATTGGCACTACGAGATCATAAATAACATGTCACACAGACACATACACACACAAAAAAAAACTTATTGCTCTTGTAGTGAACTTTCATACACACCTCGGGGGAATAGCTCTCTGTGACGCCTTTTCAACAGGCGGCTCATCGTATACTTTCAAGTGAACACACGTGAGTTTTATGTTACAGAGCACTACACAGCTGACGCGTGATGGCTGCTTAACATCGTGGGTGCCACGACATTTGTCCAGTGGAGACAATCCATCGTGCTTGACCAACATGATATCGATTTGTAACTCAAAAGCGTCAAGTCAAGTTTGGTACCAGTGTTCGCTTGAAGACCGCGCGACAGCTGGGAAAGAAGTGACAATGAGCGAGGCGAGAGCATATGCTATTAAATATTATCTACAACAGTTTGACTCTATTGAGTAATAAAGGTGGCAGAGCACAATATTCTAAAATACAACTAAAGAGAAATGCGCAGAATTGCGAGGTAGGAGAAAAAAAAGAAAGAACGAGTTGTTTCTCAAACACTTCGTGATACTTTCTGGCAAACCCCAAAAAGAAAATACTAGATCTTATGCATGATTTGAAAAAAGGTACGCGTACAAAAACACGACACACAGGGAGCGAAAAGGACAATGCAAGCGCCTTTGGCAAACGTTGGATTGGTCAGATAATTTGGAAAAGAAGTTGCAGGCGCTCAGAGTATGCTAGAAATTGAACCCAAAAACGACAGAAAGGCTGAGAGGGCCGACTTCGTCTTGTGTTAGTGTTTTGTATGCTTCCTGCCTCCCCTACCGATTTTCTCATCTTTCTGTTATTCTAATATCTCGGGCTTTGTCTATGCAGCAAAAGAAAACACAATAAATATACACTGATACGTTCGGGGAAACGCGGGTCACGACTCTCCGTATTGAAATAATGAATGTGCACAAATAATTTCCCGCAGGCGTGAGTTTGAACTAAAACAAATCCTGACATCCCGTTCACACGCTTTTCTTATTTCCTCCTTTTCTCTTTCTCTTTTTTTCGCGCCACAGAAAACTTAACCAATGTGGTAAACATTGGGGAACACATTGGTCCTGCTTCATGTGCTACGTTCCTCCCTCTATACAGATGAAGGAAACACGTTTTGAACGTTCCCAGTTTAATTCTATTGACAGCAATATGCAAAAAAGAAGTGAGGCGTGCAGACAGGACACAAGAGTAGAGAAGTGGACAACACGTTCGTGTTGTCCACTTCTCTACTCTTGTGTCCTGTCTGCACGCCTCACTTCTTTTTTGCATAATGAATACTTACCAACTAGCTCAGCTTTCTGTCGTTCTGACAGCAATACATCAGGCTCATCGTGTTTGTTTCTTTCTCTTAGCTAAATGTAGATGATAACGCAACGTATCTTAACCGTTGCGTCTTGCCGTCGACGGCAGCGCTCTGCTGTTTTCAATTGTTGGTGGGAGCGCTAGAAAGCGTACTCACTCGCCCATTGATTAGTTTACTAAGCGTTGTCATCTCATCCTATGAGTCGCGAGAGTTAGCCTTGGCAAAACGTGCGCGCAGAAGCAAGAAATTAAAGAAAATAGGGATTCACTCACACTGTTAATAGTGCTTTGCATGCGCTTTTTCTTAATCGTGCGTGCCACTTCCTGCAAGGTACTGCGGCACAGGAACATGCCTAAGCGTGCATTCCGTGTGGGTTTCAGAGACGCGTTAACAGTATGGACAAACAGCTACTGCACTAACGCCCATTCTGAAACATACATATAAGAAAATGCTGCCTCACAGAGTCAATTCACTGATGTTCTTGGCAATAAATGACGCCTGGCACAATGAACCGACTACACATCCTTTGCGATACGTGAGAAGCCACAAATAATTCAAGCATCCAAACAACCAGAGCTTATTGTTTTTCTTTCCTTGGCGCCAAATTTCCTTGAAGTAATACCAAAGTGAGCAATCACCAGCTGAGTGCCATGAATCCATTCGACATGCGTTGAATGGTTTGGTGGCCGCACGGTGTGCTCAGTTATTCGCAGGTGCACGAAAAAAAAACTAGTTAATATGTAACTCACAAAGCAGGATATAAAAACGAAACGCTATACCTTGGGCAAATTACTAGCACTTTGTTTCAGCTTTGCGTTAGTCAGCACATTCCGGGGTAAAGACGGATCAATCTGTTGCTGCGTTGCCGAGAAAATCACTATTAATCTCTCGTCTACGTTTCTCTTCCACTAGGCCCTAGAAATGAAACACAAGTTTTCCGTCACCTTCGAGAATTTCGCTACCAATTTCATACAGCCCCAATCGACCGAGAAATGCATATATACAAACCATGGCTCAAGTGTCGCACAGTAGTCGTGAATGCGGGTACTTGCGCATCTAAACGAAGTGCACGTAAACCGAAAATGATATGTATACCCTGTCTCAAGTCGCAGATGCCTCAAACGACCCACACCCTGCACCGCTGCCTGCTGTAACTGGCCAAGCAAAAAAACAAAAAGTCCTCAATTTTAGCTTGAACAATGTGTATATAATTTTTTTTTCTTCTTATGGATGCCATGCATTCAATTGTGCAGTGACCCGTGCAACTGAACGTTTTTAATGGTTTTGCGGTCTTTCTCTTCTAGACTTTTTCTTTTCTTACGGCAAATGAATTTTGGGTCAAGAGGTTTGTAGATCCAGAAGCTACCCAGTTCCCGAGACACGCAGGACATGCTCGCGACACTCAACTGAGATAAGCTTCTCGCTTTTTCGCAACACCATTTTTCGTCCCGTATCGCAAGTTCCGCAACTCAATGGAACTGACCGAAGCTGAAGAAAACATTAAGAGCTCATATTTCAGTGCAGTTACCAAAGTCATGGTGCATAACGGAGATGCCAAAACAAGCCGTGACAAATGCAATGGTGTCAATATTACGCACCAATTTGCTGGCACAATATATTTGCTTCGGGTGTGAAAGGCAATCCAACGCTGGTGTTCAGCGAACGCAATATGTTGTTCTTTCGGATTTGCAGCGTTGTGGCTGTCCGACTGGGGCTAAGTTGCTTTCCCTGCACCCCGCATGCTCTGTTACCCAACGATGAGTGTTTGTTTTGTATGTTTGGTAAACTAATGTTTCTCAATGAGGCACTAAAGCTGTATAATTAAGGAAGCTTTGCGCGTTCTCCAATTTCGCGCCAAGGATTGCATGCAGCCACCAGAGTCCCACCACGAGAATAACGCTTTCTTAACGCAGACGTGTTGTCACAGAGCAAAACGAAAGCCTTCCTCCGAATGGCCTTCTGCTCCCAAGCAAAAGTAGCAACACGAGGTCAGAGCTGTTCGTGCAAAGCATTCTCTCCTAACATGACCGAATGTTTGTCGACCGTACGTTTAGTCCTCGCGAGAGAAGCGACGAACAAATGGAATGTAGGCTAATGTCCAGCGATGTTGGCGATTTTGTTTATCCTGCTCTAGTTCTCGCAAGAGCAACGTCAACGCGGAATGTTCTACAGAAAAATTAGGGTATCACTGAATCAGCTGCAGGAATGACATGCTACGTACCCAACTCATAACAAGTTGGAACCATTTGCCAGAATAAGAAAAATTAAGGGGGGGGAGGGCAACGTTATTAGATGAGTTGAAAGAGAAAAAGAAAGACATGACCACCGACCTAGCCTAATTCGTGATTCAAGGCAGCTTATGCCTGTTTCATTCCACCTAAATAGTCATACCACTCAGCCCTTCGTGGTCCCTTCAAGCGTCAAATCTTTACATGGAGCAAAGTAGTGTATGGCAAAATATTTGTGCCCTGCCCTTCGACATTTCTCCGACTGAAGCGTACGAACAACCGTAATGAACGAAAATACGGACAAATGTAACTTTAATGACATATTTTTTGACTGAGTGTCTCCGGAAACGTGTGCCATTTTCCTTTACTTTAGGTGACAACCAACTGTTAATGTTCACGCAGCTTTCATCCTCAAATATTTGACACAACCTTGAGAGACAGCTAGCTAAAATGATCTAGAGTGCCCTACAGAGACAGGTAACAATAGGAATGTACTACTGTATACAGCTATGCACAGTAGGCACCACATAGATTTGTTCGAAGTGAAAGTACGTAAGGCGGCGCGGAACGTAAGAAAATTGCATGAACGGATGATGCAGTGCTAGCCATCATAGATGTAATTTCGCAAGATCGGCTCATATTTGCGTTCACGTGTCTAAGACCATTTCAGGTCCATGTGGCTAAGCATGAGAGAAAAGTAAAGCCATTTGAGGCCTAATTATTTATTCTATAGAAACACGCGGTAGCAGGATGCAGAGCATATGTGTTGAAGTCACAATAAATGTGACCAAGGGCCAGTATCATATCTGTTTCCTCAATATCACACTGACCGTAGTTGAGAGCCTGAGAAGTTCGCTTTCCTCAAATCGATCCTTCGTGGTCAACGCGCACATTTCCGCTTTGTATTTTCCGACTGCGAGTCGCGCTTGATCCTCGAAACCTCATCGCTGCAAATACGACGAGGCTCGCCTGTTTTCACTCACAAAATAACCATTTATATGGCTTAAACGACTTCCAGCGGAATATTTGAAACTGCGCTACCAAAGAAATAGGTTTCAAACAGTGGTGCGACAAACGTGGGCGCCATTCGAACGAGAAAATTTACTGCCCGCTTGGGGCTCGACATGTGACCGATTTTGCAGCAAGTCAATAAAAACACGAGTGCAAGGGAAAGTATCAACTAGGACAACGTTAAGCTTAATTTTAACGGTTTAATTCACAGGACAGGTAGTTTATGCCGCATTATACAGGGCCAGTCGCAGTAATTTGAACACACTCTTTATACTTTTTTTTTCATTTCAAGTAGAACACAATCCTTTACACGAGAGCATCGCCTTCTCGGTGTGTACGAGGAAAAAAAAATACAATGACGAATCGAAACGGAAGACAGAACAGAAAAATGATAAAACCAAGATGCATGACTAAACACAAATGCAGCGTAGGGGACACGAAAGCTCGAAATATTTCGAAATGTTTTCGTGTCACATAAACCCGTTTTCTTGTCGAGGAGTAGTGTCGCCCGACAGGGGACGTAACATTCAACAAACGTACAAGTATGCAAAATTCAACACCAGTTTTCCGAACAGGGGTAATGATTCTTCAGTTGCGCTACACTATAGTACAATGCATTAGAGGTGGTATATTCGAGAAAATATAAAATCATCATAAAATCACTTTATACAGAACAAAACATTGTATTATTGCAGTGATGTAATTTTTCGGTGTAAACAATGACATGCGCCTACCTTGAAACTCGTTCAGTTGAACGAGATAGTGATTAACATCAACTATAACATAATTCACTCAGCAATAACGGCATTTCCAAGCCTTGTGCTGGAACTCAGTCCCACAAAGCATTTACGATCTAACATTGACGCGAGGAAATGGGAGAGCGCTCCCTCCTTAATAACGCTATTAAGCTAGGCGGGCCTCATGAGCACAAAATTGCTGTTTTGACCAAAAATCATCACCAACACAGTATTAGACCTCTGTAAACATGGAAAACAGAGCGCTAACCTGCAATCATAACTGTTAGCTTGTTTCAAGTTCTTTGCAAAACATAACTTGATTGCTGTGACTTCAGTGTATTCTATTCCAAGGAATGTTATGGCAGTGCACTTATGCAAAACAAAATGAAGTTATCTCTTCACACTGGTTGTTCAACACAGCAGGACTTCGCACATAAAACGCAATACATCTCGCCTATGGCACAAACGCATACGCAGCACTGAAAACTTCGACTGAGAGGTGAAAATACATATCGCCTTACCGAAACGTTTTGCATGCGGCCGTGTAATTCCACGTATCGTTGTTCGCACCATTCATAACAAATCATGTGAACTTCTCGTGGAATATTGGTGAATTCCATGAACAATTAGTGAGTAAGACGTAAAAAGGTGAATTGTTTGGCTGGCATACGGACGCATTTCAGCAGGACGAACTTAATACGAAGTACAGCACCAGTAGCAACGTTTCAAATTTGCTTCATTCTGAAGAAGTATACCGCTCACAAAGCGCATGTCTCTCTCTCTCTCTCTCTCTCTCTCTCTCTGGCAGGCTGCACGCCAAATGGATGTCATGATTGAAGAAATTTAAAAAATATTAACTTGGCATTGCGTCCCGATTCCAAGTTTACGGGATGAGGACTATGCGAAGCGCTATTCGCAGGGGTGCCACATACATATACTACACCTAACTAACCGTAGAAGGGACCGGCTGCTCGTCATTTCACCATGCCGCTATCGCTAGTTGTCAGACAACTTTCAAAGATGCAATAATTCATATTTGTACAAAGAGTATAATAAATGACAACAACAAAAAAGAAAAAAATTGCAGCTAAATAATGTGTCTGTACCGCAGTGGTGCCACGTTAATTTTGCGAGACAAATGTAACTTGCGCCATAAAACAAGGCCAAGGTCATGCTACGTATCATTTTGAGAAACCTCGTCCTAATTATACTCGTGAGTTTGTTGTCGTGACTGCTTGCCCCGCCCATCCTTTCGACCTACAGCCATCCATCAGGAGACCATGCGCATGTTGCCTATAAATGAGTATCAGACGTCAGTAGTCGAACGGGGAGAGTTCGGCTGATTCGGTGCTTCTCACATTGTTCTGCCAAACAGGCAGTCACGTCTAGATGGTCTAGTGACCGTAGCATCTGCGCGTGATATTTTATGTGGGCGGCCGTAATGGCGGCACACCAGAACGAAACCACCAACAAAAAGATATATAGAAAGTAAGGCTGTTTAATGCTAACGCCTGCAAGATTTCCGGCTACTCGAGTCCGCCTAGGCACCGAATTCTCCCCCAAGAGGTTGACGGATCTGACACTCGACTGCGCCCCATTTTCCTGAATATGTCAGCGTATTAACCCTTACAAGCACTCTTAAAGCTTTAGTTGCTCGTTTTCGGCGGCATTTTCTTCTTCAGCTTGGGACTATAAACATTGCTACAAGGCGAACATTACACTTACTCAGTGCAAAAGATGCGACTGTCTACAGCACAGTGCTGTAAGAGGACACACTGCGCCGTAGAATCTCTCCTTCAGCTGATTCACAGGGAAACGGCGAGGGTTCGACAGACGGGAATGACAGCCCAGTTGTCAACACGGTTTCGGGCATCCCGTCACCACCGCATCCGCCGTGCGCGGGTCACCAAAGCACAACAAAACTTCTCTACGCGACAGACAAACATCGCGCAGCCATCGCTATAGCGCGCGCTGCTACGAACGCGTTCTGAAACCTGCAGCGCCTTTATCTCGTTGCACCACGTCTTAAAACTTCTCTCACGGACCACACACTGGAGAAGCTTTCCACGAAACATCGCCAACGCACGCAACATCTCAGCTGGCCTCATCATCTGTCGGCGGCAGCTGGAGGGACAAAAATAAACGCGACGACGACGACGGCGACAGAGCCGCTACGGTCGGTCTCGATGGTTGACCAAGCGGTGTCGGACGGCGACGCTTTGGCCAACTGCTTCGACAAGGCCAAGGCGCTGGCGGAGCCGGCATCGGAAGCGCGGCGGCCGTCCCAAGACGGAACCGGTAGAAGAAGCTTCTAGCTGCGTTCGCAGGTGGCGCAGCAAAGGTCGTGGTAGTTCTTCATGTGACACATGCGAAACTGGCGGATCATTTGGCAGTTGCGTGAGTGATCTTCGCAGTTTTGCCCTGCTTGGGAGGGGGCGAGGCAACGAAGAAAAAGAAAGAGAGAAGAGAGAAAACACGTGAATAAAATATCAGTGACACGCATGCCTAAGCACTCTAACAACAAAGGGAGTGTTGGCGACTTCTTTACGTCAGAGGCATTGTATGTTAAGATTTGGCTGCGTTTTCAAACGTTCACAGAGACCCCAAGCGCACTTAAGCCCATCTGTATTTAGAGCACGGGAGTGCTTTGCGGCAGCGTGCGTTTGCGACATCTATAGTGATAGTCGCTGGGTCAAGACAAATCTTTCTCGGCATGTGGCGCCATATCTGCAGGCCACAGCTAGTCGAGCTGCACTCGATGCAGGCGATGACAGTTGCTGTATAGTGAACGATGAGTCACTCGAAAGAGGTACAGCTTCGCGTGTATACTTCAAAACTATGACGTTCGTCTAGCGTAAGGCAGAATCGTTGCTCAAAGGTTAAAGTCAAGAAGTCCGCTGCTCAGCAAGAAGCATGACTATCAGCAACTAGCCGCTCAAAGTTGCTTTGAACCATCGGCCAACGGCACACGGAGTAAATGCACTTGTAGCCGCACTGTTTCATCGGCCTTGGCAGTACAGCATGTTCACAACAACGGAGAAAACGTGTAGTATGCATTGACCACAGGGAGAATACTACACGTTTCTACCGTTACTTACTACACTACATTACTACTACTACATTACCGTTACTTACCACTACATTACTACACGTTACTACCGGACAATTGTAGTGCACCGTGGTGCTGTTAATCATGTGCACTCGCCATGGCACATCACGGTAGCCTAAAACCCGTCAACAATATACGGCCAAATAGCACTCCAGTTTACAGCCAGTTTGTTTTTGTTTTTGCATCGGATGTACTTTTCTTGTAATTTTCCCCGCAAACGAGCCGCTATTCGTACCAGTTCAGGCACGCCACGCTTGGCTGCCGACTCAGTCCAGCTGAGCGAATACAACTCAAGTGACTAATAGCTCTCGCGAGAGCCCCGTTTCTCCCCGCGCAATTGGTGAAACCTGACGCGCACGCCAAATCAGCTGAGTCATAAGTACTAAGCGCCACTCACTGGCTGCGTCGCACGGTGGAGCCTTGCATCCTTGGAGCACTTCGGGTCGGTCGTGACTCCGACACGAGTCTCCGGCAGGCCTGTCTGTGCCGTACCACACGCAGCGCAGAATACGCGTGCGGAAACCACTCTCTCCGCATGTCGCTGTGCACTGGGAAAATAGAACAACAAAACAGCCAGTGACAAAGGTTGTGGCAGATTGATTTATGAGGCTTAATATTCCTAAACAACTTGCGTGCTATGAGATGGAGCAATTTTCATTGTGTTTGTCTTCCACCTGTTTTACAAGCATCAATATTGGGAAACCATGGTTCTTGCATTCCGCCTTTAGGTGGGAATTATGCATGCATCGCATTAGGTACATGTTAATTCAAGGAAAAAAAGAAGGTTAAACAATCCCTGGCCATAAACTAAAACAGATTAGATTCGATAAACAACCTTCAATGCGCTTGTTCTTCGTCTATTTACATATTGACCCGCGCTTCGACGGCCACATTTTGATGTGCGCGAAGAAAGAAATCGTTCATGCAGCTCGTTTTAATGCGTTAAAAAACCACAGTGGTCATAATTAACCCGGAGCTCTTCACTTTATATATGGCATCTCTAATAATATAATATTCAACACGTGCACGTTAAGCCCAATAGTTTAATCGATATTGGCTTGTTCTCTTAAAATCATGACCTAACAGAGAAAAAGTTGACTGACCATGGAAATTTAACAAATCAAATTTACAGTGAAGGCACGTATTACCTTAAACATTGGGATCCAAACGAAATAGAGGCTCACAGAAAAATGAATACATTAAGTGATCAAGGGTCCTTGAACAAGAGATACATCAAGCTGCAGTCAACGTTTCAACGGGGAAATTCGTCGGAAATTCCCTAGTCGAAACGTTGGCTCTAGGCTGAAGCATCCCTCGTTCGACCATTGTCGATCGCCTCAGCATCGAGGTGACTGGCAAGTCATTTTACCTCCGACCACTCGCCGACCTTCCAGACGCCTCTGCAGAGTTCGCTGAAGCACTCCTGCTGATCCTGAGGCCTAATGGAAACATCGCAGTGCTTGTCCTCCACAATGGTGTCGTTGGCCAGTCGACAGCTCACCGGCCGTTCTTGGACTGCACGGCTGAGGCCCAGGCAATGGCCCTTCGTGCACTACACGCCAAAAAAAAAAATAAAGACAGCGTCATTGTGCTGCTTTACCGTTATCGTTTCGTTTTAAAAAGCAACGTTCTCTGAAACCGCGAGAGGCAACCACCAGGACAGTGCTTTAAGTTTCCCCACTACTCCAAATAAACTCGCAATATTTCTCTCAAAGGACACCGTCGACTTCCAGCGTCTTCGATCCACGCTTTACGAGGCCACAGGCGAGGTCTCTGGAAGGACGCCCTGCTGTTGAGTTGCCGCTGGCTCACTTGCAATGTCTCGTCGGGCGTTACGAAACGCGTCGGACGGTTTCAGCTCTGGTACCTATTGTGGAGCGAAACACTTACCTCCGTCCAGGGGTCCGTTACCCAACGCGGACAGCTGTCGGTACCGCAACTCTGGATTATCAGTGGCGCCTCCATGCCGGCGTCCACGCACAGCGTGTTGTCCACGGTCTTCGATACATTGTGCAGGCGAACCATGCATTGTGCCACACGTACCTGCGACGAGGCGTATAGAGCAGCTCACGGTTAAGCATCATCTTCCAATGAACAATGACTCATTGATGTTAATCAAAGGAAACGAAAAGAAAAACCAGGAACATCACACACAGAATAAAGATATCGTAATAAGCTGCATTTTCGCCAATATTTTCGCATTCCTGCCGTATTATCTACAGTTCTAATATTAGCATGCCAAATCCTTAATAACACTTCTTTCTTGAACTTCCTCAAGCTTTATATAATAAGCTGTATCACCGGGAGGCGCTTTCATCAAGCTGGGTCTTCTTGTAACGTTCCCGTGCGAATGTGCTCAAGATTTAGACGTTATGAAGTGGCTGATGGCTGATTGACCTCCCTACCCACATAAACACTTTTGCGTCGCTCAAATGGCTAAAGTACCACCTCCCAACATTGCATTTGGCGCCGGACAACCATGATTTCCATATTTCATTTTTTCCATCTCTCTGCACCCTTAGGACAATTACGATGCTTCGCCGTTAAAACATCTATAATGCGGCAAAGTAAGCTTGCCGTGACAGCATACGGTGTTGGTGGTAGCAGGTATAGCAGAAGAGATATATGTGATGTTAGTCTCTAATAAGAAATAAGCAACAACACTCTCTCCCGTTCCGAGAAATCCAACGTGTCGCAACTGAACAGATCGTTTACCTGCAAACAATGTGCAACGCAATAAAACAAGGACGGAGGACAACCGAACCCACTGCTGCGAGCTGTGTTCACATCCGTGTTCTTCATCGGCGGCTTTTTCTATATGCTACTTGCTTTGAATCTGTAGCTAAATCGCGGGAACATACTGGTGCTGTTTCTACTTTGCGTTAGCGTTTGTTGGGCACTTAGTTCGCCACCAGTTCACTTGTTATCCAAATAACAAAGAAAGGGAAAATCCACTGTTCAACCTGTTTATTAGGATAGGAATTAGCGATAAAAGCATTATGTATCGTGCAATAAACAGCGCACTGAATAAAACATGATTGCGCGAACCAAAGTCACAATCTGAGCTTTTGACATACTATTTCATGCAACCACCGTTGCTACTCGAACTGTCTCCAGAAGATTTTCTTCAATAATTCTTAGAAGTGCGGAGTACCCACAGCTCTATCAAGCATTTCGCTGTTGACGATGCCTGCCGACTTTTTTTTCCTCGATAAAACAGTATCTCAAAAGGCAAAATGTAGTTTTTTGAACAAAGAATTTTCGCGTGTGTCGAGCTCTCTTCTATATGCCTAAGGAAATACCCTGCAGCATGTTTACTGGTCCTGTACTCCCCGGAGCCAGACATCAAACATATTTGTACCAAGTAAAGAAAGAAAACACACCGAGGCGTCAATAAACAGTGTCGACAACTTGTTTGGTGGCTGTAGGTTCCATTAAACGACGACCCCCGTAAGACCTATTTCGTATGTATTTTCCTAGTCGGCGATCCCCCATCGTCCATTTTATGCTTGTTTATAACGTCTCTGTTATCGTTGTCAAAATACAACCCGTTGGGAATCCGCTGTATCATGCACACATTTCGCTATAGTGGAATGAAACTCTTTTTGCACGGAACACATTTAGGATGTGAGTAAAGCGTGGCCGCTCGGCAGCGTAACATGGGTGCACCGACGCCAAGCGACGGCGCGCCCAAAAATACGTTGCACATAAGTTCCACGTGGTGGTCGCTTTTCGGTCGCAACTTTTGTCAGGTAACGATGACGCAGCGCGGAAGGTACGCGTACAGCACTAACCTGTAGTCCACCTCCTCCGCACGTTTGTGAGCAGAGGGACCAAGGCGTGGTCTCCCACTCGAACTGCAGGCTATCCGCATTGCCCCGACCAAGGACGTAGCTGTTGTGCATCAAGGCGTCGTCGTCGTCCTCCGATGCCAGAGTTTCGGGCTTCACTTGGCCTGCGAGTTGCAGGTGACGGGGAGCGAGACGACGTCCGTTAACGTTGGCACTTACCTCACGGGACTTCGCCATCCATCTACCGATTCGAACCGCTCCCTCTGGCAAATTTTATGCGTATGACCTTTCGGCATCATAATTGGATGTTTCGTATACAGGCTTACTAGCTTAGCAGTGCGGATTACTGGGCTATATATATGGTGAGCCTTAATAGGCTCACAACGGTGAAGGTTTGATGGAATGTGTCGAACAAACTAGGAAGTTGTTCAAATCATGTTTGATAAGGTCATCGGCAATGGGTACGTGTCGCCTCAACCCGCCCAGCCACTGCGGCCTGTACCGGTCATTATTTTCATCGGTGGCTTCGTTTGTTTTCATCGGTGGTCGACACTGCAGCGATTTCACTTTGCCATTGTTTTACATCGGTGGTTTTTTTTTTTTCTTGGCGCTGAATGATCACATCTTCTCTTAATATATGGATACCTTTTATTGCCGGGGTTAACAGCACCCCCGAATAGAAAGAACGTGAGAAGAAAAAAAAACAATTATTCAGCAACCGCACTGCATCTGTTCCTCTCAAAGACTGCCGGCGGAATCCACGTTAGAGCATTAGGCGCCCAGCTGAAAGTTACGTTAGCATGACGGGGATTTCGTCGGACAAGTGCATCGCGAAAAGCCGAATGACGCTTACTGCTGCCTCCGCCCAGCCTCTTGTGGAAGTCCGAGAGCAGCGTCTGGATGCTAGGGATGGTGGCGCCTCCGTGGTAGCTCGCCGCTCCCGACCGGGCCGTCGGGTCCTCGAGCGTGCCCTTGACCTCGTGGATCGCCTGACCGTCGCGGTCCTGCGGTTGGGAGTGGGAGAACGGTGCGCTCGAAAAGCTGTTTAGTGATTAGCGCGCCAGCGCCTGTATTTAGACGTTCACGCGAAAACTCTCGCACGATCAAAACAGGCCCGGAGCCGCAAAGCGCGCCTTGAGTAGCGTTCCCAATGCCTCAATGCTCTCCTGGCGGTGAGAAGGTTTCGTGGCGGTGAAGGTGCTCGTGGAAGCTACAGAAGCAAGGGTGGTGGGGATGTACGCGTATATGTGAATCGTACAATGTAGGCTGACGACATGGCCGCGAGCTGCCTTTTCCGCGTGGAGCGCGAAGCCAATGGAGTGCGCGGCGTCGTTGAGGAGCAGCGCAAAGGCATTGAGCCGGAGTTAATTCTTCCGAGTAACGCCTGGGACCACGGGTATCGCGGCGTGCGGACGCCTGAATCACGCGGCTATTTTCATATTTCGCGCGTTTCCTTTGTAACGCGGAGAAAATATTCACGCGAGACATAGTGCACTGAGAACAATGGAATCGTGTTTCGAAGCACAATTATAACTTTCCTATCGAAATTCGCCTCCTCAATTCAGTTATTAAAGAATGCGTTAATTAATCTTATGTAATTATCTACAGTTACAGTTCAATTATATAAAAACTGCTCTTGGTACGGTACGTCATTGCTGACAAATTACCAGTGGCTGCGTCTTCGTATATTCTATATTTTATTTTTAACAGCATGGGGGCTAATGTCAGTTGGGACACTCAGTATAGAGCTTGGCATGTTAGGCTTCCGTAATGAGCCAGAGTTATTCTGATCTACCCCTTCGTCACCCGCTTTCCCAAATGAGCCTCGTGTAAACATTAAGACAGATCAACTAATCTGCTTCACAATTGCCACCAGCCCCAACACCACCTCAACCACCACGGCAATATTGCACTTTTTCTGAATAAATTTAATGTACGAGAAGTGAGACAAGAGTCCTACCTGCCATCCTAAAACCATCCTGGGTTACGTGCTGTGTGAATATGCAAATTTCTTTTTCGTTTCTTTCTTTCTTATTTTTTGTTTAAGACGCGAGTGTCTGGTGGCTATCTCAGTGGCTCCGCTAAAGATGCTGTGAAGCTACCAGTGCAAGGAAAGATGTAATTATGAAGTAAGATGTTGCAATAACACGAACAAGGAGAATAAAAGGGTTTATGAATGTTTACATATGTGTTTCCGGAAACTTCCATGTTTATACATTGCTTTATGGAAAAGAAAAATAAGAGGTTAGGATCTTCCTGACTGTAGAGTCCCGGCTGTTGTCTTTTTTATTACTTCGGTTTAAGAATATAAAACCAGGATATTGAAGCAGACGTGTTTCATGCAACAGAGCTCATGTAAGCATGTGTTTATGTGGAAATGTATGTAAATATCGTCTGTTTATCAGAGATACTCGTGCGATCGTGTCAATTTCGTTATTTTCAAAACTACGGGACGCCCTAAGCTATTTTAGATTGCAACTACACGTCTCGGCAAACGCATCCACTTTGCGAAAAACATGGGTACTTTGCTGCAAGGAAAAAAAAAGGAAAACTGCTTCCTTTGTATTCGATTACCTCTGCAGGTCGTTTGTACGCCTATAATTATTGACCATGTGGTGTGCATGTTAATCCTCATCGAAGCAACCTAAGTATAGGGTCGTTCTATTTAGAGCTTTATATTTTTGATATACGGCCCCTGAGGGAGAGTAAGAAGTTGGGCGATAAAATTATTCAATACTCGACAAGAAATCGGTGTTTTCTGCAAAGCCTTCCTGAAATTCGTTCTTCGAGTTCACTTCTTTCAACGCTCACTGTTTACAATGATGAGCACTCGTCCCTTGCGTGATGTAATGCACTATAAACGTTTATCAATTCACATTCCTTTTTTTTTCTCACTGATATTTGCGAACAGATGATTTCAGAACAGGTGCAGTGAGGGATAATGGTCCAACATTTGGCTGAGGAGGCATGTGTGAAATAACTGCATGAAAGTTCATAATTTTATTTTCTGCGCTAAAATTTACTTTTTTAGTAACCGTGTCATGTACCGTATGCTTTTGCAGCACTGAATTTTAAGTATGCAATATTTTAGCAGAAATTTTTAAAGCAACTATTGTTTTGTCTCGGCCCTCTTCCATTACATTGATAGAACAAACCTGGCCTGATCCATTTTTTTTTTTGGTTATGGTTGAGAGGTCATCGACAGTTTTCTTACGCTTGACGTTGTCAAGCCTATTGCCATGTAGCAGTTCAAGTGCCCTGTTCTGAAGTTAAGAGCACTTAAGGCACATTCCTTAACAGGTTCTTGATATGGAGGTCTGAACGCTACCGACACTTATGTCGGCCATCTCACAGAATACTTTTTTCTAAAAGCGCTTTTTTTTTCTTTCCCTATTTTAGGAAAAAAAATAAAAGCTGGGATAACGCAAAGATTCTCATCATAGTCAGCCTATATTATGTTCACTGCAGGACGAACGCATTTCCCAGCGATCTCTAATTACTCCTGTTCTGCGATAACTGACTCCAAATTGTGCCTACAAGCTATATAATTTCAACCGACCACCTAATTCTCTGGCGTCGTCGATGGCGCTTCCCTACCCCGTACACCCACTCCGTAACTCAAACTACCGATTATTTTCCTTACGTATTACGTGGCCTGCCCAGCTCCATTTTTCCATATCGGCTATCCCCGCTTACTCTCTGATCCGCCCCACTCTCTTCCTGTCTCTTAACGTGAAACCTAACATTTTTCGTTCCACTGGCCGTTGCGCGGTCCTTAACTTGTTCTCGAGCTTCTATGTTAACCTCCGAGGTTCTGCACCATACATTAGCAGCGGTAGAATGCAACGATTATACACGTTTCTTGTCAAGGATAGTGGCAAGCTCATGGTTATGATTTGATAATGCCTGCCGTACGTGCTACAACCTATTTTTATTCTTCTGTATATTTCCTCAAAATCAAGAGAATGGCGTGGAGATAAGGTATAACATCGGGTGTCTTTGCTCAAGGTCCTAAGTTCACACCCTCGTCCAGGCTACTACATTTTCAGGCTCGTCATGGCGCCTGAAACCTCCAAAAATAATTTCTGACAGCCAGTGAGGCTATGCTAATGCAGGTGCCACAGATTAGGAAGGCTCACAGCTTCATCAAGAATCTGCTTTAACCAGATCAGGAATCGACTTCCCTGGTGGAGTATTTGGCCCCTACTTCCAAGATGAATCTTGCAACGATGCTATTGCAGTGCTGTTCCTGATCGCGCTTCACCAGTAGTGTGAGTGGCCGGTAGGTGGAAAGGAACATAATTTCAACATTATTTAGGAACTTACATTAAACGTTATTCACAAAACTGCCTTTACACTAGGACTGCTCTTACACGCAGATTCCAGCCGTCGTGGTGTAGGGAGAGAGAGAGAGAGCAGAGAGAGGAAAAGCAGGGAGGTCAACCAGAGGAGTGTCCGGTTTGCTACCCTACACTGGGGATGAGGTAAAGGGGAATAGAAAGAAGAAAATAGGAAGGAAGTGATGACTGTGTGCGCAGTGAACCAACGTGACACCAAAGTGGAGCTTCATAGCTGGTGATCTGTGTTGATCACATGTGGGACGACCAAAGGGCCAGTGGTCGTTGCTCGAATAGGAGGCTGTGGGTGAGCTTTGGAGCTTACTCTAGAGTTGCAAGCACTGGATTAAGAGCATCGAGTACTTGCACTGCACTTCGCACTAACGAAGTATGCAAGTTGCTGAAAAGTACACGAAGGGTATTTATGAGGGACCGAAGCATTACAGCCACTTGCTGGTCTTCTTCGGACAATTTACTCGAGAGTCGGCGCTGTGGAATCCAGCGTGGTGCTCTGTATTCTTTCATGTGACTGTGACTCCGGCTATGGCACCGGCTGTGGCACCGGCTGTGGCATTGGCTGTGGCATCTGTCGCCTCTCCAGCTGTGGCTTCGGCTGTGGCTCCGGCTGTGGCTTCAACTGCGGCTTCAGCTGTGCCATCGGCAGTGGCCCAGGCGGTTTCTTCGGCTGTTGCTTCAGCTGTGGCTTCAGCTGTTGCGGGGGCTGTATCTTTGGTAGCGCGGGCCAAGCTTCAGTGTTGGTGTTGTGCGGCATGTCCTTAGACTCGACTACGACAGGCCTAGGGGGCAAAGGAGGAGGAGTTGCCGGATGTGGCGCGCAGTTGACGGAGGCATCTGTGTTCATTGAAGTCCGACGGCGTCGGGAGCGTCATTTTCTAAGGGCAGCAACAGCTTTCCGACGAGACTAACAGTCTCTCGCCATGTGCTGCACACCTCCCTTTCCTTTTTCATGTTGGGACATTCCTTTGAGGTAGCATCGTGGGACCCAATGCAAGTGGGGCATTTGATAACAGTGACTACGCAGGAGTCTGCACCGTGGGGCTCTGCACAGCACGAGCAAACTCTCGTGTTCTCGCACACAGCGGTCACGTGCCCCAGCTTCATGCAGTTGAGGCATTGGAGTGGCCTTCGGATAAACAGTCGCACGGGGTGTCTAAAGTGGCCCACCCTGACGTGTGAGGAAGAGATCCGAGCTTGAAACTTACCTTCATACAGCGGGGTTCGCCAAGTCGAGACACGTGAGTTATGGCACAGCCACGAACGGCTGGCTTCACTAGAATAGGCAAGTCAACGCTGGATATGGAGACGTCCATGTCGTAGACGACACCAGTAATGGTGTCACTGTACAGAGGAATATACGAGCGGACCTTTATGCCGCCAAGTTCCGTAAGTTTGCTGAAAGTTCGCAGCGCAGTTTCATGTACAACTTCAATAGCCAAGACATTTTTTCGTGCGTTAACTCTGACGTCTACGGCTTAATTTGGCGTCACTGCTTCAAGAAGCACTGAAACAGACTGTCTGTTTAGCAGCCTCAGGTTGTCGGCAGCGAGTTCTGGTATAAATAAAATCGTACTCACTGAAGTATTCGGATCTGGTCCCACAGTCGACGTGCTTGAAGAAAGGTAGGCCCTGATGTTTCTTCGTTTCGCCTTGCGCCTTCCCACAAGCTGAAAGTCGTCATCGGAGAAGTCCTCCCTGCTGAGCTTGTAGACACTGGTATCCTCGCGGTCGGTGTCGTTCTGGAGGCCTGTCCACTTCCTAGACGCAGCCACCACTGAAGTCGCCATCCCCAGCAGAGGGGCGGGGAAGTCAAGTTGCACACGTGCCACAACCTATGGCGGCTCCCCCGTGATCAACGTTACTAGACAAGCTTCAGTTTTCAAACTCAGTGCCGTTGCGCGGAACCGCCACCAACCCGCACCTTCGTGGCGCTGCAGTCGCGCCCAGCTTCACTTCCTCACTAGCCGGGTACGCGGGCGGGCCGGACTAACCACGCAGTGCAGCGTTTGTGTATTCTGTGGTTCGTTGTTGACGGTGAATTTCAGCAAGCATGTCATCCGCGAAACTGTAGCCTTCAGCGAGTTTGTTAAGAATATCAGCAGACGATGCCGACGTGCAGCGTACCTGGCTGATAGGCGGCTATCGGAACGATGTCGACAGTTCGGCGCGCCGCTTTTTCTGTGCTCCCAGCAATGCGACGCTTCGCTGGGCGTGGAACAGAGCGATTCCTCGGGCCGAGCGGCAGGAGGAGGAGGACGAAAAACTTTATTTGCTCTAATTGGTTAGAAATTAGCGGTGGCAGATGTGGTCGCCCGTCTCCACGGTCTTCTTCCCCATCTGCGCAGGGTCGACGCCTCTATTCCAGGGCACCACATAGGGTGGCTACTCGATGAGCGTACCTTACTAGTCCATGCTGGACTTTCGGGTCGCTGCTGGAGAGCACCCTCTCCCACTGCTCCGCACTCGGGTCTCTTATTTGAAGGATTTGTTGATTGTGAACTTGATGCCGCACCAGGAACTTTCTACGATATCCACGACACGCGCTCGTGTTACTGCTCCCGCATTCGTCATCGTCTTGCACAGCAGGCTGCGTTGCCGTTCATCATTCCAGCGCAGAATTTGACTTCTGTTCTGTCGTCGTAATGGGGAGGTCGCGTTTACGGGGGTATGAGCCATTGCTTAAGGGAGCATGAGCCACTCATTCTCTTACGTAACGGACAGATTTAATTCTGAAGAAATTTATTTCGAAGAATCACAAGCGGCAAATGGAGGGCGAAGGCTGCTAACTACGCCACCGAGCAAACTCGAGACATCGAACGCAAGCGACAAAGGCGGACTGCGGGCATACCGTCAGTGAAGTCGTTCTCTCCGTCGCAGCCGATTGTGTGTGTAACCTCATAATTCAGAAATACTTTAATGAGCCCTCGGGATTAACCCAGTGGTAAACACAGGGGCCGCAAATTTCAGCTTCGCTGGTTAACCATCTTCACGGAAGAGAAAAGCCGTCGTTTTTTTTTTTTTTTTTGGCTTGTGTGTTCAAACACTGACCTCATCTTTCTTTTTCTAGTGATTCTTTGGCGAGGTGAGAGGCTTCGGTGGGGACGCAGATCATCGTACAATCACGCACTTTGGCCAGATCTTCAGGCTCCTGAACCTAAACTGCGTGAAACGATAAGAAACTGCGCGAAACTTTAAGAAACTGCACGAAAGGTTAAGACGACAGGAAGAAACAAACCACATCCAGAAACGCAGCTTCTGCGCTTCGCTGTATGCGTTTCTTGCTTTCGTACGGTTTACCCTTCTTTCAGCATGAACCAACTGGCCCGATAAATCCTATTGCTGTAGGTGGCTACCGCTTTCTCATGGTATCACTAATTCGGACAAGGGAGAACGCCAGCGAGCGTGAAAAACGCGCAAACTACCCGTCCGCACGAACTCAAGGCTGCGGCGAGGCGTCTGCAGTGGAGCTCGATGGAACGGCGCTGCCACCTGGCGGCGGTCACAGAAGTGGCGACAGCGGCTGTAGGCGCGCGGGCGGAGAGTTTTACAACTGACGCTAGTCTAGTAACGTCGCCCGTGATATACTCAGAAATCAGGCGAAAATAGCTGAGGTAGAAGAATAGCGTCCTGACTCGCAGTCACTTCGTCTTCGTCTTCCCGTGAGAAGACCACTAGCGAAGTAGTCTGATCGTCCCATTACCAGCTATTGAATTTTGATAAGCTTCATTGATTCTGCTGCAGGCTTTTATCGCACACGCAAAAAAAAAGAAGATCTGCATAATATTTTTAGTATTTTTAAGGTAACCTGAACGTAACATAAGATGCATTTTGTTACTTCAAAGCAATGTAACAGGCCACACACAAGAAAAGCATGCCGATTGCACGTTGCTTGCGCGATATTATGCAAATTTGATTATTCAAAAATATATAAGTCATACAAAAAATATTCGGAATACCTTGAGTCCCTTCTTGTTCTTGGCGTCATCGACACCATTGATAAAAGCGGGTAAGTCGACTCCTTTTGGGCGCTTCGCGCCAATTCCTCGCAGGTCTTTTGTACTGTATGTCTCTTGGTCCACACCTAAAGAAAAAAGAAAGCATCAACATTATTTTTCTTGGAACATAAGGCTGTAACCCGGTGACACCAGCATTAACGCAAGAAATATCATCAGCGGCCATACTCTATGGCAAAAAAAAAAAAACAAAGATACCACCAATCTGGTCTTCCAAACAACTCTTTTAACAAAGTTGATCCATTCTGGACAAGCGCTAAATACGTTATAAATTCATGGCTGCATGACACGTCCTAGCTTTCACTAGTTCCCCTATTTAACTGCTACACAGCTGCTCTCGCATTGTAGCTGCTAACTATATATATGTTTTTGTGTCTCCATGTTGATCGCTGGTGTCCACAGTTAGAACACAGTGTCCACACGTTAGATTACTGCAGCAATCTAATTTGAGATTGAACCCGAGCTACGAGCGCCCATGCCAAATGTAACCACTCGTGCCTTCTGTCCTGATTGCGAGCTCGGCGGCTTCCTCCAGACGTGCAAGTGCCAATCGGTGGCTTGACTTCATCACCACGGTATATGGCAGACGTACGAGAAGCATTCCCGCTTGCAACCTACAATGAAGATTTTCCATTCAAGATGGGTAAAAGGAAGTGGAAAGTGTCCTCGATGTCAGCGCTGTGTGCGCGTCGTGTCTGCGCTTAAACCCAAGTTGTTTTCTATACTATAAAAGTTTTCTATACTATAAAAGGCTGTCGAGCGTGCCCGCAACGAACCTTTCGCCGGAGACTCCGACGCGAGCGGCTTCACGGAGAGTATGAGCTGCCCCGTGGTGGTCCCCGTCGAGCAGACGTAGACGCCCGAGTCGTCGAAGTCCATCTTGCGGATTCGCAGCGCCCCCTTCCTTGAGACGGCGATGCGACGCGAGGATGCCTTCACGGGCGCGCCGTCCTTGAGCCACTTCACTCGGCTGCACGCCGTGCGAAGGACAAGAATAGGGTAAGTTATCGCCGAGAATGATTTTAAACTCACACGCGCACGCACACACAGTTAACACGGCCGGGTTGCGCTGCCCACCCATAGGAACACAAACACACACACTAAACCAGCCTACGTTATAGAGAGGCGTGAAAATCGCATGACAGACTATCGCGACTTCGCAAAGCCCATGGACATTGATTTAGAGCTTATTGATTAAGGGCAGTCCATTGAGAAAAGCGAGATGAACGTCTAGGCGAGTATTCACAAAGCACTTTTGAACGTCGGTGCTTAACATAACCACAATCAAAGGTAGTCAAGCTCGTCAATCACAAGCACGTTTCACCGTGTTTCACAAATTTTATCACTATTCTTCCCTTTCCCGGGACTTGATTTTTCAACTTTATAATGTGTCCCACCGCATCGATCATCGCCATAGAGACGAAAGTGAATTACGCGCTACTAAATTTTTCTGTCAGGTTATTTTTCCTTTTTTTCTTCACCAAGACATCGCAGGAATGGAACCACCTTACCGAGGGCATTACCACCAGTGTCGATAACAAACCTTCGGGCAAGGCACTGTAGCTAAGAATGTATAATTAGGAACTAATGTTATGTTATATTGTTTGCTTTTCAAGTTGCATTTCATTGTTATGCTTTTCGTTTCAACACTCTCCTCTGTAATTTCTTTCGTCAAATTGGGCATGCTGAAGTGGCTGGAAAAGACAGGAGCCAGCCAATCATAAAAACAAGCATAATCAAAACAGCTAATTGGGCTGGTTGGAAGGTTCGATTGATGCAAGCATAATGTTACGCAGCAGTCGGGCGTGGCCCTGAAGACGCATCTGGCCTATGCTGGCTCAATGCGCTCCCTCTCCCATAGAGGCTAGACCGGCTGTCTACCAAGACGACGATCTGGCAAGAAGAGCCCGTAACTGGTTATGGTAGTGATATTGTTTATATACACCATTGCCTACAGCTCGTAAATAATGTGTAAATACAGTTTCTTACGTAATAGTTTCACTATTTCTGCCCTGCCGTATATTTACCGAAAGCAACCAACCAATGAAAGACGTTATGACAAAAGAAAACCACCATGAAGTCTATCCATGGGTATATATTTGGTACTCGCCTGACGTCGGTGGAAGCATTGACGACGACACCTGGACAACGCATCTTGAGCGTCGTTCCCCTGTACACGGATGCTGCTCCTTCGGCTGTCAGGGATACCTGCCGCAAGAAAAGAACGAATTACGATGAAATAGACGACGGGGCAAAGACAAAGATATAGTAACACATCATAAAATAAACGGGAAGAACACATCTACGATGACTATCCAAGAGTGCGAATAGCCGAAAAGCGTAATGTGTGAGGCGTGTACTGCAGCTGCACTCCTCTACTGCGCTTCCCTCTGGGCAGGCTGCGCCTTCTGGCGGCACCACTGGTAGGTGCGCGCATATCTATTCGCCCATACACAACGACAGAAGGTGGCGTCAAAGAGATACGTTGAAGAGCGACACATATCTAGTAGTGGAACATATGCCCACGCGACTACACTACCTTCGTGATAGGCCCACATTTTAATGTAAATAGCATTCTTTGCATTGTCGGACTAGTCTTCTTTCCGGTTCTCTAGCTATATAGCTATCCCACTAAATATGTGGGCCGTTCGCGCGGGTTTGGGTCAATAGCTATGTGTCGCTCTTCAATGAACCTCTTTGACGCCATCGTTGATATGTATCACTGAATATGTCCCCATACGGCCACTGGATATGTACCAGTCGGTAGGTACCGCTTAGTATGTGACGCTCTTCAATAAATCTCTTTGATGGCACGCAAACTTGGGCCACTGTCTATGTGCCACTGGGTGTACGCATACTTCACAGCGGCACCGCCAGAAGGCGCAGTGTGTCCAAAGGAAAGCTGTGGTTAACGCTTCATACATGACATATTTCGGATATACGCACACTTGTATGGGCATCATATATGAATCTTGTCCGATGCTTTTTTTATACTACACTAACTCCGGGACTGGCCCACATTATTCAACTACATTATCTTCAGAATCGGCCCCTAGTTTTGATGGGATTGGTGGATAGCTAGATAGAAGAAAAGAAAACTAACCTGAGTATGCCAAGAATATACTCGCATTAATAATGTTTATATATTGCTGATTGGCTTCGTCCTTGTCAGTTCCTCTTAACCCCTCCATTCATGGTCATAGAGACCCGCCGTGGTTGCTCAGTGGCTATGGTGTTGGGCTGCTGAGCACGAGGTCGCGGGATCGAATCCCGGCCACGGCGGCCGCATTTCGATGGGGGCGAAATGCGAAAAACACCCGTGTACTTAGATTAAGGTGCACGTTAAAGAACCCCAGGTGGTCAAAATTTCCGGAGACCTCCACTACGGCGTGCCTCATAATCAGAAAGTGGTTTTGGCACGTAAAACCCCAAATATTATTATCATGGTCATAGAGAAAGAGGGAGAAATGATACGGGATAGGCAGGGAAATTAACCCTCTCTGCCATAAGAGAAGCTTCCCGTTTGCTGCTCCACACTGATGGAAGAGTACCGGGATTAAGGAAGATTAAAATAAGGGGAGAGAAAGAAAGCAAACGCGTGAAAAAAAAAGATACGAGATGGTCGGGAATGCTACAGTGCCTGAGTCTTTCTGATAGGTCACTCGAGTGCAATACCTTCAAAAGCACCGTGACCAACTTATGGTATGGCGAGCAACAGTCCGCGCTTCAGTATTGTCTGCTCGGAAGCTGCCGGTATAGTCGAGACGTGCTAATGCGGTAGTTAGCGACCACGTGTGTGTGCACCCTAGCGAGGACAAAGGCAAAGATCGTGATTAGACCCGCACTGTGGGTGTGCGCCATGGGCTTGCAGGTGGCACCATGACGACGACGGCGACGGGCAACAACCACAATTATGTTGCCAAAACGCAGAGGAAAGAGCATAGTGTAGCCACCCTGGAGCGTGCCGCCCACCTTTCTCTCGGGTCCTCCCTGCACGGAACCCTTGACTCCTCGGCAGGGCTTGGAGTTGCAGGGTTTGACGGCGCGGGGCTTGCGCCTGGATGCACACTTGGACGGCGGCAGTTCGGCCACACTGCCGTACGCTAGCTCCCTCTGGCAGCGGATCTTGCGAGTCTTCACTCCGCCGTCGCAACTTTTGGAGCACTGCGCCCAATGTTCACAACGGTTGCTTTTCGCAAATGCTCTAGAAATCAATGTGCGATCATAGGTGCCTGCACTCTAGTCTATCGAGTTGTTTCGCGGAGAGGGTAGGAACGATCTTAACATTGTTTGGCACAGCGATACGGGATGTGGCAGTTCGGCTCCCTTTGTGCTTGGCTGTAAATCAACGATAACGCTAGCTAGACGCACATCACGTGCCCAAAACATTCTGTAAGCAGGCGCACCAGGTTCTTTTTTTTTTTCATTTTAGCAATAGCGGCTGGTACGCGAGAGTACACTATACAAAATCATTTGCTTTTAAGTACTACATTCCTGGTGGTTCCGACTAGCGTAATATTAAACGAAATACGAAGTATGGTGGAAAAGTGGATATGGGAGTTGACTATTTTCTTCAGGCTGGCTCACATTAATGAGGGACCCCCTATAGCATGTGAAGAAGCGATATATGCGGGCCCTCTTGCTATACGCCCGCAAGCCCGTTTCTTCGTGCAGACGGATAAGTGAAACGGAATGGGAACACTGCGGAAACACGATAAATAGATAAGAATGCTACGTTTTAAACTAGAGAGCTCCATTAAAAAAAATATTTGACATTTTGTTATTCATGTAGGCGAAAAACATGTCTGTATAAATTCAACGCACATGATGAAATCTATGTGAAACAATGCTTTAATTAAGCGGTTAAGTAAAGGTTGTACAACTAATTGCTACGCGTGCAATTGTATTTACTTTCATCTTGAGAACGTGTAATATCATGCAGTGTTTGTTTATGCACAAGAAAGGCAACAAATTTAATCTCGTGCAATTTTTACATTTATGCGAGTACGTACCGTTCACAGGATTGCCAAAATGCAAGCCACAAATGACTCAAATGAACAATGTCATACGTTTAAGCAGCAATGTCATCCAGATAAAGGGACGTATGACGCTACGGAGTCTTAACGTTGCTGGTGTGGAAAAAAATTATTCCGAGAAAGAGAAAACGACTAGTTCGTACATTTAATCTTAAACGTGTCAAAACACAAAATGCAACTCCGAACGGAAATAATTCAAGAAAGTCACATTGTTCATTTTGATTACTTCTCTTGCGCTGTTAAAAAACAATGGAACACATTTAGTGAGAATCAGCTCGCCCAACAACTCCTGAAAAAGTACGTTTCCGGACCACAGCTTTCGACACCGTAGACATCAAGACGTATTGTAAGCCGTGAGTGAACAAACGATTACAAACGGAGAGGAAACGCCGCACAAGTTGGCCGTCCTGTCACCTCCTTGACAGACATACGGAGAAAATGGTACAGTGGCGACAATGCGGGATAGACAGAGCGAGAAGAACCACGTGGGGTAGGAACAGCATGTTTATATCTTAGACCTTGTTTCTAGGCTAGTTGGTTCATGCTCGTGTAGGTTTGAATCAGCGCACAATTTGAAAGAGGCCAGAAGAGGGATGCACAACAGTAAGTGCCAGCTAAAGGGAAGTCATAGCAGAGAGTGCTCATAGAAAATTACAAGGACAGTACGCAGCACACACTGATCACAAGTGGAAACAAATAGCCGCAGTCATATTCAGAGCCGCAATCTAGTGATGCAGCCTAACCAGAGCAGTTTTTTCTAACATATGTGTGTTCCCTGCAGCACAGCATGACAGACATATCACTAATGATGATGGTGATAATCTCTTCTAAACATGACGCCGACATTATCGGGAAGACAGGCAAATGCGAATTTTGTCTAGCGAAAAAAGCAGTGTTTTATTACCTACAAGGACGTCATGTTATTTTTCGATGTTCTCCAGAGAAATATGAACAAAGACCTTGATCTAGATCCATATAACACGCAATAATTGGTGCCAACCAAAAGCGATGATGTGCCTTTCGTCATGTTTCTACGTAAGGGCTGCACAGTTAAGAAAAACTCGCATGTTATACCGCATTTGAGAACCAATTAGTTATTCGTATCCATATGAAAGCCAAATCATTCGAGAGTGGAAAGACTTTAATGAACACAGTGATTTCCCATCGCACTGGTATTCTGTGTTAATGAATGTGTTGGCGCGTTTCCCTTTTACAAAACTGTTTGCGTTAATAATGGTCCCACGTAGCGTTGGTTTCGTGCTCGCAAACACGGCTTTGGCTGTTTGGGCCTCTATGTTTATGATCGTAGACTCATATATATATATATATATATATATATGAAAAATAAAAGCGCATGCTCTGAACCAAGATGTAAATCCACAGGGCAGGCACTAGGCAAAAGTCGCTTTGTTTTTGGTTTTGTGGCATTTATTTAAAAAATGATATATATATATATATATATATATATATATATATATATATATATATATATATATATATATATATATATATATATATATATAAATGCCACGAAACCAAAAACAAAGCGACTTTTGCCTAGTGCCTGCCCCATCTTGATTCAGAGCATGCGCTTTTATTTTTCATACTGCAGAGGGATTAGTCTTGTTGTTTTCGGGCCACAACAACAATGACGAGATCATCCCCGTTAATAGAGACTGCACCGAGGCGCGATTGATACCTTCGTCCACTTGTCCGGCTTCCACCGAGCCACGCAGTCGACCAGGTTGCACATTCGTCGTTCCTGGGGCCTGGGATCCGGGCAGTGGCTCTCGTGGACGACGAGTGTGTTGCCGACGCCTCTGGTGACCTCGTGTACGCACTGGACGCTGCGCCACTGCGACCCACCGCCGCAGGGCTTGGTGCACGGCGTGAAGTCGGACGCGTTCCACCTGCCACAAACCGTGGGTATATATATATATATACGCTGCATGCGTGAGTGTACGAGGGCTGACGCGACAATTTTCCCGCCGATTTGGAGGTGATAAGCTGCGTGTCAGCGGTTCTTGTACTAAAGCAGTTCGCTTTATTGCGATGTTTCATGAAGCCATAGCGCGATCTTGGCTTGGTGAGGACGGTCACTCGATGCATCGCCCGATGGTGTGGCGCAAGCAGTCACGCCGTATAAAGCTGTATAAGTCACGCTAAAGTCACGCTATAAGTCACTATAAAGCTGTATAAAGCTAAGTTGCGCTCTTCGGCTGTTCATGGGTCGTATAACGTAAAACTATTCCAATATGTTTTTATTCCAACCTCCTGACGTCAAATTTGCGTAGCCGCCGAAGCAAGCATCGGGCAGTCACCCGCAGGGTTGTCTGAACAAACCAATCAAGTGCTCCCCTCGTTCATAGGAGGCCACTTTCGTTTGCTTGAAAAAGGAATAACATTGCCTGCACTGAGCGGCTTGTCTTATCTAATTGGCTCACAAGAGGCGAGGAGCATGCTCAAGTGGAGAGAGATTCGATGGGGCCGAGCCCCTGCACTGAATATCGATAACCGGATGAAGAGGGTGGTGCCGGCGTCTGCGATTGGTCCGCTTTCTCTTACTTAGCTTGCGGTGGCTCGTCGACAATCGCGGCGGCATGCAACGGAAGCTTAAGAATGACGCTAAAACGGATCCTTGGGAAACAAGAGTTGGCAGAACGAGGCCGTAAACGTGCCGAAAGTTCTCGAAAACGTTGCACGGCCACGCAAAAAGTTTTATTAGATGCAAATAAGCCCGTGCTCTCCGGCGGGGGCGAGTAGGCAGTGCCGAAGTGATCGGCGGTAGCCATATTTTATTCCTTCCGAAACGGGGCAGCCTGCGGCTATTCAAAAGAAAATTCAGTTTTGTTCGGCCTATTAATACATCTTTATCGCGTACACGTCACTTTGACGCGGTAAGCTTTTGCAGTTTTGTGACGTCGCGTGAGAGGCAAGTGAAGTGGTTGCAGCCCGAAAACATTTGACCAATGGCCGAAGGCTAATGGCAAAAAGGCGTCGAATCAGAAATAACTATTTTTCTTTTGTTCGGTCAAGTCATGCATAATGAGTGTTTACATGTATTATCAGATGGGGAGCTATCGCGGTTTTCGTGACGTCGAGTGACAGACAGGTGAAGTGGGGGTGGTCCAAAAAAGTTCTTCACCAATCGCGGAGGGCTGATTGCAGAATTGGAATAGAAAAGTTTGGAATAGTTTTACGTTATAGAGCCCTAGTTTCCCTTTTCTTAGTGAAATCAGCTGGAATCGTTTACGCTGTAAAAATTAGCAGCATCTATATATATATATATATATATATATATATATATATATATATATATATATATATATATATATATATATATATATATATATATATATATATATATATATTTCGTTTCTGGAAACAGTTATGAGTTGCTCGGGTAACGCGATTACAGTTTCCATTGGAACGAATCGCATGACTCTTTTGTTCGGAAAGTTCATTAATTTAATTTGAATAACTACTTGTCTAATGAAAAACCGAATCATTTTAATGTGTGTACCCATATGGTAAAAGTATTCACGAAGAAATCATTCATTCATCTTAGCTTTCCTAATTTCAAGGAGTTTCGAACGCATTTCGTGAAATACCCTGGTATTATAGCGTTACTGTTATGCTGCTGTGTGTATATACGCACTGCTCTGAGCGAAACGAGCGGTAAACGTCCCGTTAACGTTGTCTAATATTTCACTGCTAGCGTCCCAGCGCCGCCATGACTGGGCGCTCACCGAGGCCGGCAGCTTCCCGTCGGTCTCGCCTCGTGCCCCATCGAGGTGCAACAGCTGCAGCCCCAGTGACGACGCTCCTCATTGCGCCGTCGTTCTGAGACGCCTGGCACCTGCCAGGGCGCTGTTCCCGCTGCGCAGCAGCACTCGTTTCGCGTGCTGCGTCGTGATATGTTGCCTCCGCGTGTGCATTTAAAACGCCGCCATAGGAGTTCACGCGCAACGCTAAAAACCTTGCTTCGGGCGAAAGGGACAAATTCCATTACGGTAGCAATCATGCGGACGCTCGAGCCGCATTTCCAGCGTCGCCTCCGCCGTCGTCGTGCTGTTCCGCTGACGGCGCATGCGCGGCCCCCACGCGAAGGGATACAGGGGCTTTCTAGAGAGGTGGACTACGCTTCGCTGCAAAAATGACGAATCGAAGCGGACGCACCGTCAACGCTACGCTCAATGACCTCGGTGACGGAGGAAGGGTACGCGTTCTGCCTACCGCCGCAGGCATCAATCAGCCTTGTGCGCTCGCGCACTGTAAGCACACTAGAATGCATGCTAACGCGCTGTGTGTACACTCTGGCCCGATCAGTAAACGTCAACCTAACGTTGTCTTCTATTACACTGGGTGGTGACTAACTACACTGGGTGGTGACTAACGCCAACGGTTTCCCGTCGGTCTCATCACCTGTAACTTTACTGGTGGCGCTCATGGCGCTAGCGTTGCGACACACCTGGTAGCTGCCACTAACCGCACCTCGTTCTTTTTGTAACAAGTAAACCTTCTTTGTCTGGCAGTGACCAGGGAGGCACTGTTATTCCCCGCTGCCCAGCAGCAGTTACCTTGAGAGCTGCGTCGTGCCGACATGTCTCCCCCACTTTCACTTATATATAGGACACCGTCCGAGGAGTTCAAGCGTAAAATTAAAGCGTGCTGTCGCTCTCACTGATTCTGCCGAAACTACCAAAGTTCTTGGCGAAGGGACAAGTTACCTTGCCATGAAAGTGACAGCACAGGATAGTGGGGAAAGAAAGGTTCCAGCCATAAAGCTATTCCCCGTCGTCCTTTCCTCTCGAAAATATACTTTACACATTTTATTGAATTCCGCGTAGGACTATAGTTATGTCTTCCATGAATTGCGCGACTTTACGTGTACAATTCGCGCGGTCCTATGGACTATGTAAAATTGATACAGACATTTCCATTGCTTGAGTGAGAGAAAGAAAAAGAAACATCGATTGGCTTGAGCTATGTACTGCGCTCTCGCTGCTCTTGCTTTGGCTCAAGAAGTTTACCTTGGTTTAGTATGGAGTACGATATACCACTCAGTGGTGAGGCTTAAATGTCATCGGAATGCCACTAGCGACTGATTCTTTCCTTAACACCCAGATAACTGTGCGCGTGAATGCGAGGTAATTCGAGTTAAGATTTTGTTACCATGCTAAACAAGGGTGCGTTTACTGTTTTCTAATAAGCAGGGTGTGGAAGTTTCACAACAAAATTTGCGACGGATAACAAAAGTATCCAAGCTCGACCCATGCGTAGCCCTCTCACACTGTTGACGAATAACCTTTCATTCCTTAAAGCTTATAGGAACGAGTCACGCGGCAGCCAGATAGCTTAAAGTTCAGTGGACTGAAGCCAGCGAAGTTCAGGTAAACGAGTAGTCGAGATCAAGCTAGCAAACAGTAAGCCACTCGTTTCATAGCCTGGTGGTGCGCTCATCATCGACGCAAGGGGCATAGGTACGTAAGAGTGAACCATAAATGCGCTATGAGAACAAGATAGGGAAAGGGGTGACATACCTCGGGGGGCACGGCATGTTGTTGCACGTCTCTGTGATGGTCTCTGGTTTTTCTTTTATGTCGCACAAGATGTAGCTCACCGGCTGGCCATCCGCGTTTCGCACGCATTCCACCAAGGATTCGCGGATGCCTGCGTCGAAAGAGGCGCACACCGAAACTCGTTCGCATAACGAGAGCGCACGGACAGCGTGGGCATACGATAGGAAATGAATGGCCGTGTATACCAGCCAATAATTATGTCTCTAGACATGGTGGAGGTCCGGCAACGTGAGACAAGGAGTTCACGGCCTGTGCGCGGAGTTTGTAACTGGAGACTGTAACATAAACTCGGCTGTGATAATAGCGCAGTTCTACTCAAAACTTCTGGCCTGCATGCCTATATATCGCCGCCATATTATTAAGGCCAAAGCCTTAAGTGGCTCATACCCAGGATGGCCTCGAAAACTCGTGGTACAGAAATTCATGCGGGCTCGCCTCGCGTAAACTCGTGCTCGTGCCACAGCTCTGGCGTTCGTCAATGCTCCAATGCCGCTCATCACGCCAAAAAAATTCAAATTTATCTTAAGATAGAGTTAATTTAGGCAATCGAACCCACGACTTTTGGTGTTAAGGCGAATTAATGCAAAGTTAATTAAAATAGAGTTATTTAAGTCACTCGAACCCACGACCTTTGGTGGAAGTCGTACACTCGTCCTTTGGTGGGTGTCGAACCTACGACCTTTGGTGTTAATTAGGGCTAAGTTAAAGAAGGCACATTTATTTAAAGTAACATCAATTGAGGCACCCGAACCCGCGACGTTTGGTGGAAGTCGTACACTCGTCCTTTGGTGGGTGTCGAACCTATGACCTTTGGTGTTATTTAGGGCTAAGTTAAAGAAGACACATTTAATTAAGGTAACATCAATTAAGGCACCCGAACCCGCGACGTTTGGTGGGAGAAAACAAGTAATAAGAAGTAACAACGCATTCGAATGAGAATGTCAAGTAATTTAATGAATATCTCATGAGCGTGCAGGCTTTCGCCTTCACCCTCTTTGGCGTATGCTAAAGTGACTGTCAATTCTTGTTTGTCGCAGCAGCCGCAGTCCTTATAGTTTGGCTCTACCTGTACGTGAACGAAAACACACTATGCGAAAGAAAAAGCTCTACAAACACTCGCTTCTTTGACGCCAGTGCAGGTTTCTGGAAAAAGCCAACAGGTAATGGTTGCGGCCTTCGCAGCGCATTGGTGCTGACAAGGCAGTTGTACGTACACCACTTATCTGTACAAATAGCTGTAGAGATTTATCTCTGCGAATATACAGCAGTTATCACTGTAGAAGTCATCCCACTTAATGTTACAAACTTGTAGGGGCGCATACATTGGCATGAAGTGGGTCTCCGGGATAAAACGCCCCCCCCCCCTTTTTTTTTAGACATCGCACCTCTGGTTCGTACAGCCACCTTGTTGATTCCGCTCGGCAGGCTCAGGCCTAAAGGCGTTAACTACACGGGACCTGCTCCTGCTTATTCCCACATTTCAAAAACGAGACAATCACGCGGAACAATCGCAGACATGACTTTGCAGATCTATACATCTCCCTGCATTTAAGGATTCTGATCCTCGATCGCGTATCTCAATGGGAACAGCGCACCACGTCTACGCGCTCACCTCCCAGACAAGACGCCGAGCAGGGCGTGTATCCCGCCGAGCGCCACGAGTACGGCGCGTCCGGCTTGTCCTCGGCGCCCAAGCCATCAGCGCCGTCGCCCTCCTCGTCGACCTCGTCCTCCTCTTCGGAGTCGCCGCGGTTCTGGTCCAGGGCGCAGGGACGCATCGCGCAGCGCTGCATCTCCGCTGGACGGATGCCTGCGCTCGACAGGTCATGCGTCATTTTCTTGCCAAACCATCGCAACAAGACAACGTTGTGATTACTCGATGTTTCAGTGTATGAAATAGAAGCCGCCTCGCAAGTTCTTTGCCGTAAGGACATGTCTTTGTTGGCTGTGCTAATTTTGACGGTCAGTTTGTCATTTACCGCACGCTGCAAGGCTGACTGTGGTGATGACGCACGCGTGCCACCTTTGGAGCACACGACGATAGGCGAAAATGATTAGTTCGGAATAGAACAGGAATAGAAGCATATCGTTCTGTTCTAGCTCTATGAGCACATTTCTTGTGTGGTATCGCTTACATAACGCCATCACATTTCCGCACAATGGCGTATATCCGCATAGAATAATATGCGCCTTCCTGTATTGGATACGCTGTCACTACAGGCCAGTTTGGATCCATGCAGCCCGCTTGAAGCGTCTGCTTTCTTGCACACAGACAACGAAAGGTTTCGCTGGCTGGGCTCTTTATTCCTCGATATGCAGATGGAATTGTAGTAATACCAAACAGGCTGGTACTCCATGAAAGACGCGTTAGTCAGACACATAGTGATGGGCCTACTGACAGCACCACATAAGTAAGTGTACTTAATAAAGGGAAAATGAGACATCCACCCAACGTAGCTAAGTGCTACAAAGAAAACCCATACGGGTTCCTCGAAAGAAAAGCCTCACAGTAAGTAAGTGCACTGTTGCACCATTAATAGGTCACAGTAAAATTAATATACGTACAGTAAAGTACTGTACTGTACAGTGCAGACATGAAAGAAAACATGTAAGCACAGGTAGAGGTCGCCCTTCACCGAAGACGGGTCATACTTGCGCGTAAGCAGGCGAAGGGTTGCAAGTATGCATCATTAGCAAACGTTAACTAAACAAAAAAAAACTAATAAGAACGTATGTTAAGCGTAATTACTGGCCATCATTTCTTAGACAATTTCTAAGCGCAGTTTGATCCCAGGATCCGTTCTGAAGCCTAAATTACGCCACAACTAGACACGCGGTCGAACCTGTGACGGTCCACCTTTTCAGTCGGTGAGACAGGCCATGGGCGCAAGGTACAACGGCTATCTTCCTGCGCATCTTTTTCACAGTGACCTGCTACTTTCTCGTTTTTCGCAAGCACTGTGCCAGCAAAATGAATCTCTGCCAACTAGCTCAAATCAAAGTACTATTACACTCTGAGTGGCGAGGGAGGAAAGAAACCCAACTCCGCAGCACGACTTCCGTGCTCCGAAAGCTTTTGCGATCAGCGAGCGCGTGTGCGTGCGCGCGCGTGTGTGTGTGTGTGTGTGTGTGTGTGTGTGTGTGTGTGTGTGTGTGTGTGTGTGTGTGTGTGTGTGTGTGTGTGTGTGTGTGTGTGTGTGCGTGCGCGTGTGTTTGTTGTGCGTGCGCGCGCGTGTGTGTGTGTGTGTGTGTGTGTGTGTGTGTGTGTGTGTGTGTGTGTGTGTGTGTGTGTGTGTGTGTGTGTGTGTGTGTGTGTGTGTGTGTGTGTGTGTGTGTGTGTGTGTGTGTGTGTGTGTGTGTGTGTGTGTGTCTGTGTGTGTGTGTGTGTGTGTCGAAGCTCAGGTCGCGAAGCATGCACCAAGCTTCGTTTCTACACCCACACACACACACAAATAAGAACACGCAGGAAGTACGAAATGCGAATGAACGAGTTCACCCACCAGTGCACTCCTTGTCGGGCAGCTTGGCCATCGTGCGGGAGAACTCGAGGAAGATCTTGCATTCCACGGATCGCTTCTGGACGCCATCGCCGCATGTGACGCTGCAGGATCCCCAGTCCCCGACGATGAAGCTGCGCCAAAACGGGATGTCTAGTCACGCATAAACAGGCGGAAGTGCTGCGACCCACGACTTGTCACGCTAGGTTATTGTAAGCCTTGTTGTTGTTGTGTCCTCTGCCCACGTGGCACATACCCACCGTGTGGGATCCGCCAACCAACTTTCATTAAGCAACTTTCATGTCTTTGTCTCTGCAGTTTTCTTTTTTCTCTCTTTAGAGTACTTATTTGCCTTGCGTGACCTCCCGCGAGTCCTAACCCTCTTTTTGGGCACAAGAGACGGCTTGGGAACGTTATAGTCATGGTCGCCGTCGACATTTACTCTGCTGTAGCCTTTGCAAGCGACAAAAGCACAGCAGAAGGTCGAATACGACGAGGCACACGGCAAACTCATTGAAAGGCCTGCGGTCACGAAAGCAGCAGTTGCTGCCTAAGCTAGGTCGGGACAAAACAGATTCAGAACACTCCGCGTGCTCTGAAGACATTAGCTACGTTCTTTAAACAACACTCTGTCCCACCACAGAAGAGTGCTGATATCGCTCTTTATGCTTTAACTCCCTGCACTTTCCGGTGCGGTGTGCTCCCTCGTAGGACGTGGAATGATTACCCGGAACAATTTTGCTTCGGTTCGCGCACGTGTGCACGCCGTAAATAGCTTCTATGGCAGTGCGTAAATTGGCTTTCCCAACGGTGGCATAAAGAAAAAAGAACTTGAAGGATGGTGGTCTTTCTCCGGAAGCCTTAATTGCCTAGCTAAGTCCCGACAATGCTCATTGATGTGTCCTGTCGACGGCGAGAAGATTAGCTTCGTTAACGTATGTTAGTTCTTTCGCTGAAGCTACGTTCTGTATTCTGAGCATTTTACTTTGTTACGCCCAGTTACAAGAGCACACGTTAGTTCAAGTAACCCCACCATTAGTTTACCCTGACTTTTTATACTTTAAGGTCGTTGACCTACGCGTATTAGTAACTGCTGACGAATAAGATCAATTATGCAATAGTTCTTGTGATCGTCGATGCAATAAATACTGTGCTACGTTACTTTTTTTTTCTTTGTGTGTGTGTGATCTCCTGTACTTTTCAGTTTATTGTTCCTACACCTGCCCTGTGTGTTGGGCTAATCTAGCAAATAAAATGCCTTACTTAGATAGGTTGCACCCCTCAACGCTGTATTTTGCCGTTAATTAATAACTGCACACAGCGACGAACATCGTCGTGCCTTAAGAAGTAAGATGCTACAGCATGTTCCACTATTAAAGAAGCAGCCCGCTTGAATTACTCGGACGGTTAAAGGCGATGTATGTCATGAAAGCGTGCTCTTTTCTTTTCTGCCTAGATGCTTGCCCTAACGCATCATATAAGACACTTACTTTAAATAAGTTGAAGAATGTTTGCAACTACGTTGGTGTTGTTGCCAGTTTGGTTCCCCCTATAAATTGAGAATTCTCTATTGTGCATTCAGACCTAACTTTTCTCCAGCTCGCCTACACTAAAAGGGTATACCTTTTACCGCTGCTCTTTGCATTATTGACTGCTAGAATTGTTGAAAATTTTAGCTTAGCATTGCTAACACTCGCGTATAGCCAGAAACGCGCGGAAACATTTGAGATTTGGGTATGTATCGTCTGCTCAACATGAACGTGAACAAACAGTGTATTATCCAGCTTCACACCTTGGTTCCGGTGACTGGTGGTGAGGTTTGGAGGGTGTGTTGAAAGGTGCGAAGCCTTGAGGAGGAGCATCCTCTTGAGAACCATATTCTTTTCCTGCGGAGAACAGCAAATACATATACAAAAAAAAGCCTGAAATTAGCGCTTATGAAATACTGCTTCTGTTACATCAACAGAAGCAGTTCTTCACAGGGCTTCATGCGCGTTAATTTGGCTTAACTCCGCCCTCATTCGTCCCTAAAATATGAAGGAAAGTACGGCGTTGGGAAGTTGTAAAAAAAAAAGGACAAGAAAGGCAACGACGATTACTGCACTCCCAACTGCGAAATTGGAGCGCGGCTCTATACGTGTTTTCATTCCGCGTGTCAATATTTGTATTATTATTATATAGGTACACAGTTTATATTAGGAAGAGAACGCTGTGAGTAGCGCAGTAGCTGGCGCGGACAATCTGTCTTGTGCGGTACATTGCAAACGGAGCGAAGTGTAGGGCGATGGCACCGCTAATCGGGAGATCGCGAGAGGCAGCGCTTAAGTGACGCGTGGGCGCGATGCACAGCAGCCGCCGCAGACAGACCTCCACTCATGCAGCGCTTTGTTTCCATGTAAACGGCGCTCGCTACTTTCGCGCCATATGGTAGCCATCGTCGTCGCTAAGCCCGTCTTGCTCAGCACTACGCTTTCCTTCTCCCGCTTTCGTTTCACCAACGACGAGAGCGGCCCTTCGTCACAAGGAAATCGTGCCACCAGTGTCAGCAGCGACAACACCCACGGGAGCGTCACATCGAGCGTTACTCGTAGCCGCTTGCCATCGTCCCTAGCAGGAGCAGTGATCCCCATCGCACATGCTGGTACCGCGGACGGGCGTAGCCCTCTCCTCTTCAGGTCGCCCTGCTACCCTCCTTCTCTCGGAAGTGCTGAGGATATCGCCCACGTGGCTGCGGATGCCGTGGCCGCCAGCAACTCAGCGCACGCGCAGGCCGTTTCCCCTTCGCTCCTTTCCCACTTTCCGCCTTAAGCTTTCACTTTAGCCTTTTCCTCCACGCTCCTCCTCGAGCTCTCTTCTTTCATCTACCGTTGCGCTCCGCGTTCGCTTTCTTTGACTGTACTCGTTCGCTGGGTTACAAGGTACGGCGCCCACTCTCAACGCAGGAAGGGGCGCCTATCTGGGCTTTAAAGTAAGCATCACTACGTCCTACGAAGAGCGCACTGCCGTAGAAACCTCCAAAACATTTTCACCCGGAAAGTTACATTACTTCATTTCAACTCTCGTGTGTTTTTGGTGCCTTATAAAAAATTGTCATAATGCTGCACCAGTAGAAATATTGTCGCGGTATCGAGCGAACAGTTCGCCTTTAAGCCCTACAACGTTAAGTTAAACCAAAATACTAGGCTCCTCGTCGGACACCCAGTCTGGACACCTTTTACTTCTTGCTGTTGATGCCGGGCGACAACACCAATTAGCATTACGCCATACAAGTGATTGTGCCTGTTGTCAGCCAATACTATTTCACTAAGCGTCGAAGTATAGGGTCAGCAAAGTATATGTTTTATCAATGGGAGTGAAGGTACTCAGTATGGCCGTGCCCGTTGCCATGCAGAAACCTTTTCTTCAGAACTCGGAATACATTGGGAGTGAGTGCAGTGTCTTTCAGTGAATAAATTTGTCCACACTTTATTTTAAAAAACAACACTATACTAATAAAGAGGATATGAAGAACGCCATGTTTCCTTTCGTCATTGCTCCTCAACACGTCCGTTCGCTTCGTGCCAGTTGGGACGGCTCCAATAGCAGGTGCTTATGTACTGCTCCGTCTTTTCTTCTTTTTTTTTTTACTTTCCGTGGTCAATTGATACGGTTGCCATTCATGGTAGGCATCTGACAAACGTGCCCGAGAGCGACGAAGGAGCGGGAGACAGGACCGGCGAGTCGCGGGGTCCCTCACCAAGGCTTGGCCTTTTCAACCAGAGGCGCGCTTACGATCGTGTCTGCAAAGTACTGCACCGCTGCGCCCCATCCCTCCTTCCCGCGAGAACACTGAAATTTCAAGCCAGACGTGGTGCACCCTTTTCTTTTTCTTTCCAGGGAGCCCCGCCCCCATCCGGAGAGTCAAGGTCAGACACACAAATGTGCCCATATCAAGGCCGCACGCGGCTAATCGCACGCGCCTGGCTACGCAGTCCTATGCATGTCCTATGCATGTGTAGCATGTCCTATGCATGTGCGCATGTCCTATGCATGTGTAGAGAGGGTCGACGCGCAGCACGCGCGCAAGTCACGCAGTGCTAGATCTGGAGCGTCATGTTTAGTGTACGCGACGAAAGTGGCGGCCGTCGTCACGCAGCCGGCATGTTTGGAAACAGGTCTTTTTGTTGTTTCGGAGTCGTGCTGGCACGCCGGGAGTTCCCGCTGCGGTTGTGGTGTCGCCCAAGGACGACGGATGCTATCAATAATGAAACGCCGGTCGCCAGCGGTGAGGCTCGTCCTGCGCTTTGGCCGGCAAGCCACAAGTCCGATAAGAATAAGCACGGGCCGAGGTGTTCGTGGGCCGAGGTGGCGAGAAACGTGATGCCCCACGCTGCCGTAACAGGCAATTGAATTATGGGGTTTTACGTGCCAAAACCACTTTCTGATTATGAGGCACGCCGTAGTGAAGGACTCCGGAAATTTGGACCACCTGGGGTTCTTTAACGTGCACCTAAATCTAAGCACACGGGTGTTTTCGCATTTCGCCCCCATCGAAATGCGGCCGCCGTGGCCGGGATTCGATCCCGCGACCTTGTGCTCAGCAGCCTAACACCATAGCCACTGAGCAACCACGGCGGGTCCGTAACAGGCAAGTGCTCAAAATTTTCATGCGCGTATCATACGCGGGGCACTTTCAATCGCGATCGAACCCGACCGGGATCAGATTTCTGTTCTGCGCAGGAGTTATAATAAATTTTGCTCAAACCCAAACACTAACGTATTCCCTTAAGGTAATCCTGCAGCGCTGTGCTACGCGCAATGAAGCGCTCACTTGTGCTCGTGTTGTGTGGCTGGTCGCCCTTCCCGTCGTCACACGTGCACGGACTTGGAGACGCATGTGCTCGCGTACACGCTTAGCGAGTCTGGTTGGGCCTTAAATCGCATCACTCAAAAGTCACTCCCCGTGACACGTGACCAGACTTGTACACGTTAAAGAAGAAGAAAGTATTCCGGTTACAGTTACTCCATTCAAAAAGTTACTTGACTGCATTTACCAATTACTGACACACTAATGTAATGGAGGAGTTATTTAATAGTAATCGATTGCTTTTTAGTTAATTTCGTTCGAACTTTCATTAACATTGCATGGGTACAGTAAACAGAAGGAGCTGGCCTGGCTCTTTCAGTGCGTCCCCTGCAGGCCTTCGTACGTTGCTTATCTGCACCGACAATTACATTTAAAGAATTTTTTCGGTCATCGTTCCCCTTTTTTTTTTATGACATCAACAACGATAATGAGGAAAAAGAGCGGGACAGACAAGAAGGTTAACCAGTTAGCTTGATGTGCGCGGTGGAGGATAGGGCGGTGTAGTAACATATACGGATCTTGCGCACAATATTGTGGTTACTCAGCATCTGGGTCCTCTATGAAACGTAGCGCTTCATTGTTGCTCGGACTAGGAGAAGACGCTCCAGGGTGGGCCAATGAAAATCCGAAAATGTTCGTCCGTAGGTGATTTCCTGGCATTTACGCCCCCAAGTGGCCTTCGCCGTTGGAGACAATACAAGCACCTGTTCGATTCACCGGCCAGCATCTGGCGGAGCGTCAAGACGAGAAAACAAGTACCGAGCCCCCGGGTTCGCCTGTCTGAACATGCGCATTGGCGAGGCTGTTGCCTGGCACAACCTCGGGCGTTGTACTGTTGCTACGCCAAATTCAGGTTCTCAAGTGCGCGTCGCTTGCTACAGCTTGTCTCGTCAATAAAGTAACGGGTCACGGAGCGTGACTTTTTCCAGCACGAAGCACTGGAGTGCGAAAAGAAAAGCAAAAGAACGAAGGGTTGGCAATAGAATGACAAACATCCTTTGTTCATTTTTTTCTATTTTCTTTCTTTCTGAACTTCAGTGCTTCGCACTGCAGAGATCAGAACTGAGACCAACCCGCCCAATTTGCTATTCTTAACTGGTTACATATATATAATTGGTTGCTAAAAATTGTGATTGAATTACGGTAAACATTACTGAGCAAATATAAGTATATTCGTTAAGTTAGTAATATTCAAGCAATTATTAAATTGAAAGTAGTAGTTAAATCGAGAAAAGTATGCGTGCTATCGCAGCCTTGTCGTTCGAGCACCTGGCTACTGTGCTTAACGGTAGGGGTTCGATTCCACCGTCCGTCACACACTTTCTTTGTATTTTAGCGAGGCGAGAGTGGAACCTACCTACCGCAATGCGCCAAAAATGAGGCAAAGAATGCTTCGCATTTAAAGAAAAAGAAGAAAGAAAAGGCTCGGCGCCGGCCCCATACGTAGCGCGGTCCTCCATGAAAATGGCGAATCGGGCGAGTTCTGCGTTCATCAGTCATCACTCTCCTTTCGAGCCTATCGCGATGCGTTATTCTCCGGTTCCGGTATGGGAGAACATTGGTAAGGAATTTCGCATTGCGGAGGCCAGACGGGGCCAAGTGGAGAAGGTTGATGTTGGCAGTGAAGCTCGCCTCATGAAATCATGGGTTCGTGACCCTCCAAGTATTTCTAGCTCTGCTAGTAATGAACAAGTTCATATATATATATATATATATATATATATATATATATATATATATATATATATATATATATATATATATATTGTGGTAGAATCCTTCCTAGAGGGCACGTAACTACTTCCAGCGCATAACCAAGTTTGCTACAGGGCCTGGTGAGGTGCCCTTTAACAATACCGCCGTTTCCTCATTTGCTTGAAGGTTAGAGGAGCTTGCACGCCTGCGTGATCACGAGTCATCAACATGACTGGTCATGGTCATGGTAATGTCAATCATGGTTATGATTGGTCAGTCATGGTCATGAACAATCGCCTAAAACTGGCTGGTGCCAACGCGCTGACGCGCACTGATATGTTACGTTACGTCATAGGTGGGACGTAGTAGAGGTGGACTCGAAAACCCCAGGTGAGAGCACGCGATCTTCTATGCGAGGTTATGGCCTAACTGCGCAGCAGTATAAAATTTTGCTCGCATCTTCATGGAGGCATTTCCAACAGATCACGAACATTTTCTTACCTTGTTCAAAAAGTGTTGCAGGGACTTTTTATGTGGTCGACCTGGACCCCTGCTTTCGCATATAAGTAACTGTTGCCGAGCGGTGTTACTCGTTTATAATGTCAAGAACTCCCGCTGACGATCAGTCACTGAGCGAATGCGCCGTTCAGCGGAGAGGTCGGATATAATTCTGGGCCACGAAATGTTCCTTAGTTGCACGGCGCAACGACCTTTACGAAACCAAAATGTCGATCCGCACGGAGAACTGTTTTCGCTGCAGCAATAGAAGGTTGTCGCCGGCGAGCACATACTTTTGCGTTTCGCGTAAGTCGTGTTCCTGCTTACCTCATCTTCGCAGAACACATTACCGACCGACGGACTTAAGTAAATCGGGTAGAATGAATTGGGCGCCTTGTCGATGCGTCGTAGCAGGCGTGTGCTGCAAAAAGGCGCATCGCAGCGGACGCGAATGGGTATTTTTGACAGATTAAAGGTTAAGAAGCCTGCATACAGCATAACACCTTCTCTAGTTATTTGACTTGGGCTCGCGGAAACCATCATGTTGGAGGCGCTGTTTTCAACTCTATCTCGTTCTATCTTAACAGTAATTTATCTTATCGTGACGACTTTTAACGTTGTGTCTGTTTAAACGTCTACATGTCCGGCTCTGGTGGCGCACTGGTACCGACAGAGGACAGGTACGTAAAGGAGGGAGGTGCCCTTCGCGGTGGAAAAGAATCACGTGTAGTGACGAGATCAGAATGTGCTGTGGTCAGAAAGGGTGGTTTTTGTAGACGGAGGACAGGGGTGATTGCCCATGTCAGGAGTAGCACCGTTGTTGCGCATTGGATTCAATGTAAGCGATTACAGCGACCTGGTAACTGCCTGCCGCTAAAGGGCACGTATTCAATCCGATAGTCAATTTGTAGAGGTGCAGTTATAGTCTCCAAATGATTTCAGCAACAGCTTTTGTTGACAGCCTACAGCTACGCCTACGAGGCTTTCCTTTTCTTTCTAACGTCGCACACGTACTGAATGGCACAGACAGGGATCGCCTGCAGTCGGTGCGACGCCTGGGAGGCTCGGCTTTTGGCACAAGGTGGAATAACGACTGTTTCTAGTCTTTTACCTGCAAAAGCTTAGTAGCGATGCACATTTGGCTCGGTCGCGGCGACATATGGCGGCGGCGTAACACGACTACGATGCAAAGCTATAAACGAAAGAGTGCAGAGAGGATAAATTCTGTAAGGTGCTGCACGTAACACCAGCGCTAAGCCTTCGGTGATGTAGTCGATGGAGAGAAGGCCTTAAGGTATATCGCCTGACATCGACAGTACGCGTTGCTGGCGGGGAAGCAGTTACGGTGAATGATGCTGTACTATCCATCAACGCAGCTATATGTGGTGCTTGTAGTGCAGAAACTGGTCCAGCGAAAGCTTTGACCGATCTTTATGCGCACTCGTGACGAAAAATGATCGCGTGTTTCGTTCATTGTTTTTTATTTGCGTAAATTCTGCGTGTCCCTAGCTTGCATGTGACGCGAGGCGTCACATACATCACTGACGTAACACGAGGTGATATGCGACGCTGGAGAGCTGTAAATTACGTGGCACGACTCATTGCGCTTCTCTTTTCATGAAGGGGCCCGGTACGGAAGCGGCACAAAAAAAAAATGCAGGGTGAAGAGTGGACACAGGATTGAGTCAGAGGAAGCAGCACTGTTGAGTGTACGATAATCGCGCTCTTTTTCATTGCGACTGCTGTGACACCGTAACGCATCCGGTGAAACACATTGCGGAAAGTTAAGAACCGCATACAAAGTCAACGAAGTATTACTTTGGGCAAAATTAAGACTTTAGAGCAATAGTTGTGTGACTGTTTCGCTCGTGTGTTGACGCTCTCACCCTTGAAGAAGCACGGGCTTCCCGACGAGCACTGCTGCTTGGACCGCGGCCGTCTCTTGGGGTCGCACAGGTGGCTCTTACGGCCACGAATGTCACGGCACTCCACCGCCCGTGTCTGCGTGCCCACGCCACACGTGGCCGAGCACTGCGCGGAAAGAACGGCGTCGGAAAGTGAGCGCATTGGTACGCGATGGTCGTGGCCGGCACTGGCAGCGGCTGCCTCGCGCAATTTGACCCCAAGAATGCGTCGCCAGCTCCAGGAATACCATGTTAAGAAAGGTCGAAATAAGCATTGAGGGTGCCAGCAAGGCGGTTCGGCCTTCTCATAAGTTGATTAGTCTGCCCAAGTATTATTACATTAACTTAAATTATGGTGTTTGACGTTCCTAAACTGCACCGTGAGTAATGGGAGACGCCGTTTAGTGGAGGACTGCGGATTAATAGATGACCACCCGGAGTTTTCCTTGTCTTTGACAGCATGTTGATCACAATAATAGATCGCTGCCTTTTGTGTGAAAGTGCCCTGTAGCGCTGATAAAGTGGTACTCTATAAAGCAGAACCGTAGATTTTTGTCAGGCATGGAGCAACAGAACACTGAAGATCATACTAGAAGCACGCGCAATGAACTGTTTCTCTGAGATTTAACTCATGACTTACTAACACCTCAACTAACATTAACTGTATAGTTGGGTAACTTACTGTTTAACTAATTACCGACCAACTAACGGACTGGCTACCTGACTAGCCTAACTAGCTTCAGAGCTTACGAGCCATTCGAATAGTTTGTTTATAACCCCAAAAGTTTAGTGACCTCGATAAGGATTGGTCTACCTATCGACAGTCCATCTTTGCAAAGCGCGTGCAGACCCACTTCGGCTGCGGTCTCACTCTACGCTACAGGCAAGACAGAGCGGGAAGAGAGAGAGAGGTGAGCACCCGGCTGCAGAGGCTCACCTGTGACCACTGGCCCTCGGTCCAACGCGAGCAGGGGTGCGCATTGCAGGGCCTCGTGTCGGCCGGCCTCTGTCCGGGGCAGAAGTGCTCGGCCACAGCCGCCGTGGCCGCGCCGGGCATCGCTGAAGGACGCACACAGGACACGTTGCGCGCCTGCCGGCCTCCGCCGCAAGAGGCGCTGCACTCGCTCCACTCGCCCATTTCCCACCTGCGAGCGACGAATCATCGCAACGAATCGTCGGTGGCCTATTTTGGACGATCTGCTGATGAACACTAACTGCTTGCCCGTTTCCGAATTATGACGGTTGTAAAGTGAACTCACCAAAAGAAAAACGTCTATAGCTAGGAGAGCAGATAGTCGGGCTAGTTGGTTGAAATGTATACTCCAAAAGTTTGCGCGGAGACACGAGGACAAGCCGAGAAAAGACCAGGACGAGCGCTAACCCACAACTGAAGTTTATGCCAAACACATGCACACAACACACGCACACAAAAGCATGCACACACTTACTTCTTCAGTATGTCTATAGCTAGGCACAGCTGTAACTCTCCGTTTGCTGTTTTACGTATTTCTCGCCTCTCCGTCTTTTATACTATTTTTTTTCGTTGTTGTTCGTGTTCTTGTTGTTCCTGTTCTTTCTAGTGGTCTTGTTGGTTCCTCGTTCAGCACGCGTCGTATCCTTTGAGCTAAAGCTAAAATTTCTTTGATTTTTTTTGTTAAGTGATGGCCTTGTAACTGAAGTAGTGCGCAATGAGTACTCGATGTGCACTAATGATGTGCTCTAAGGGATGGCCCCGCAGCAACACTCGCGTTCTTTTTTTTTCGTTTTTTTTTGTGTGTGATATATTCAGTGATCTTGAGAAAGTGCTTAAACTACACGTCATAGGCTTCGTTATTGATCCTATGCTAAGTAAGGACAAACAAGCAGCTTCACCGATGACGTCCGAAGGATGCGCCAAACTGCAGCGTCTAAGCATGTGATTAGTTGCGTTCTCGAACAATTGCTGTCCACATTTCAAGCAGACGTAAGAACAGCTACAGGTGCTGGTTTATTAAATGGGGGCCGTGCGATTCCGGATGACATATTCCATGCGTACCCTGGCGGGCAAGGGTTGCTCCCGCAAGCTCGGACCCTGGAGTCCGGCCGGGAGTCCACGTCGCAGAGCCGGTCGTCCACTTCGGCGCCCGTGTCCGACGACGTGCACACTGGGTGGCTCTCCTGGTAGCCTGCACCACCGCCACAAGGAAATACGCGGGCACGCGTGAAGCAAGGACGTTACGTTGGCGTTGCCTTCGTTTGGAGATTAGAAATGATGCTTCTTATAACTTCCATAAAACCAACTTAACGTGATCCTCACCTAGAAGTAATGATAGTCTCCTCCGGGGCTCTTTGTAATGTAGTTACCTTCCTTGCGAGAACCCACAGGAAGTTGGAGACATCCCCAGGAATCTTGTACATTGCCCTTCGGCCATCTGTTGACCTTCACCGCATGCACAATCATATCTCAAGGAACCGTATTTGAAAAATATATATAATTCAGAAGATCAGTCGAATTTTAACAACTTACAGTTATCAATATCGAGAGCCTGCTCTCTTCTAATTACATACCCATTTACGGCTCTTAGTCGTAGCTTCCCTGCTGTGTTAGCAGTGTTCTGGTCAGGTTAATATTCAGTTGATCTTTTGAAATGTCATTTTTCAATGAGATAGCGTTAAGGGCCCAGGGTCGCAGGGAATCCGGTGTCGATGACAGCGTCGGCGCCGGTGGAGTTGTCCGAGGGCGAAAATTTCCTTACATAATTAGCTACATGTATACGCCACGCCTGGCTATATGATACGCGGTATATGCAGTTTATATTGCCACGCCATTTTTTCACTAAAGTTGTTCGTACCTTGTCTTACATTCTTTACAAACTTATTCCTCGGAATTTCCAGAATGGCAGTCCACAAATAAATGTCATGAACAAAAACACAGAATGCGCACGCCTTTTACGCTAAATATTATCGGACTTGAATATTGAAAGTGCGAAAATTTAACAGAAGCTTGAAAACGATGTAAATTTTTTTGGGCGTGGTTGTGCGCTAGCTATGGAATCGGCCTACGCAAGGGGCCACGTTTCTACCAGAAAGCTCGCCTTTGTGAATAGCGTTTGCCGCCAGCGTTTTCCGGTAAACAGTGCGGTTACGTAAGCTGCAGTTGCCGGGAAGCGTGAGAAGCAGTCAGAGATCTTTAAATGCTATTGCGTTCCACTCTCAAAGGTGAAGCTTAAGCGTCCGCCAAGCTTTTTAAATATGTTGCCCAATGACTTATGCTAGTGCATTGCAATTAAGTTCGACCAATGGATTAAGGACGAAGCTGATCGACATTGGACGAATACGCGAAGCAACAGCACGGAACTATGTTGTTTCGACTCAAACGGAAACATAATAGTTCTTGTCAGTGTCTGCACAAAGTCAGCGTTTCGACCAAGGGGCTTGCTTTTGTCGGGACCTTGATGTAGCCAGTTTACTTTGTCAAACATTGGGTACGGGCTGTGGGTTTCCATATTCGCTCACTGCATATCAGTCAACTTTCTTGTGCGAAATAATAAATAAGGCAGCACATTTCGAACTGTCTGGTGAGCAGCGGAGATCTGCATGGTGGAAGACTAAAAGCTTTTTGTTTTCATTTATTTATTTTTTCCCCGTTTCTTAAGGACAAAAAGAGCTAGGGGCTGAACTAAAAAAAAAAAATTATTTCGTAAGTGTTCTTTCTTGGCATTGTCCAGCTTTTGCTAATAATATGCTCAACATCAGGCTTGACTGAAATTTTCTCTCACGAACAATGGTATAGCTTACGAGCTTCTGGCGAATTCAGACCCAGGGCTTGTGTTCACTGAGAGCTTTCATTATAAAATTGTTCGTAAGAGAAAATCCCGTCATTGCCGGCACTGGACATATCAGCGAAGGCGAAAAGTCAGTGGCGAAGAGCAGTCATGAAAGAAAAGCTTTGTGAATTCGGTATCCGGAGCCCGCGTATTCACAAAATCGTCATACTCTGGAATAGTTCTTAAGAGAAAATTTCAGCCAATCCTGGGGCTGGGCATAATATTTGCCAAGGCGGCCGGTCAATGGCAAAAAGCACTTACGAACGACAAGCTTTCTGAATTTGGCGCAGGTTCTGAACTACGAACCGTTTAAGAGGAAGCTTTTGCTCGGGCCCAACGCCGACGTGGCCTATTCAAACACACTTAAAATGCAAAAAAAAATGTTTTTCTGAGATAACCCCTGCACCGATTTTAATGAAATTTGTTGCATTTGAGAGAAGAACTTAAATTCTAGCGATTGTTGGAAGCGGAATTTCGATTTAGGGCTTGAATTTTGTTTAAAATATTTTCAGAAATGTGCAAGTTTGAACAAGATAGAAGCACGAAGTTTACAGATTAAAAGCTCTGCATCAAGAACGGATATCGCGATATTGTAAACGGCACCCATCAGATCATTGAAAGTGGACAAAGTCAATAAGTCATTCTCTAACTTACGTGAATTTGTTAGGTTGTGTACAAGGGTTCTGCAAAAGCTGTATTTTCATATTACTGATTTTCTTTAAGTTCAAGTGTAACATATCAGTTTTGTCCGGTTTGGATGTATCATTAGATGCAATTCACATAATTGTGATGTCATTTTTCATTGCTCAGTTACAGAGTTGTAAACTTGATAGTTTCACTTTCTGAAAATTTGCAATTTTTGCCAATTTTGAGTAAAAAATTGATGACCTAAATCAAACATTCGAAACTAACAGTCACTAGATTTTCAGTTTTTCTTTCAAATGCAACAAGCCTCGACATATTTGGTGCCGTGATTGCCGAGAAAAACGACTTCTCATTTTACATGCATTCAGACGGGAGCACCCGAGCTAAAGCTTCATCTTAACATTATTTTTGCGTGTTCTTGGACCACCTGTAATTTGTTATTGGCCCTACGGAGGGAGACTTTCTGCAAAAGCTGTCTTCAAGTCAAGGCACAACGGACGCCGATCAAAACCATTAGAAGGTTCCCTTATGAACAAGGTCCCCCTATGGAAGCGAAACGTCTTGGTTTCCTTTCTTTTAATGTTTTTAATGTTTTTATGCATCCGTTTAACCTTGACTATGAGCAAGCTACGACAATGAATGAGCAATCCCGACCAGACGAGCTTTCGTCGAACCCTTGATTTCAAAAAAACTGTCTTGCTTGTATGCGAAACGCGAGAAAATGTCCTAAAGCCGCGCGCTCGAAAAGGCGCCACAGTTCTAGACGCGACAGGTTGCGTCGAATCTTTCGAGAAGTACGGGAATGAAAAGTGCATGCGCCCACCTCCGCCGCAGGTTGCCGAGCAAGGCGAGAACGGCGCCTCGGCCCAAGCGAAGATGGGCGCCTTGCAGGACGTTCCGTTGCCTCCGCAGATGCCGCACTCGTCGACCTCGGCCAGTGAGCCCAGCTCCAGGTCGCAGCCCACGGGCTTCCGCAAAACACAGAAGAACGCGCACGCACCAGCGCACAGGTGTACACGCGAGCTCCAAACCACAGTGCACGAGACGTTGAGACGTTTAAAAAAAAGGAAAATAATGACTCCGAGGGGGATCGGTTTCAAAGGCAGTTATGCGACATGGCTTTTCGGTGAAAATAACTATAGGGTCAAGAGCTGTAACCGCAGCTGTTTGTTAAGCCCCTCTGGCGCGCTTTAATCGCGATGCCCGTGACATAGAAATCATCCGGACCGTGAAACCGTCGTTTACAGCTTTGACGGCGTTTCACTATAGGCCCATTGCAATGATGCCTAGTTGGACCAACAAAACACACAGCAACACTTTTCATCGGTGTCACACGGCAACAGCCTGTGCCATCTTAACTTTAAGCACGTGAAAAGAATCATCGTCGGCGATTACTTTACCTGCTCTTTCCAACCGTTAAGCAGAAAATTCAAGACGACATTTTCAGGGTGGGCGTTACCCGGTCAATAACGTACGTAAGGGCATCTGCGAATAAGATACCACGATCTGCTAACAGATTTAGTAAACACGTTCAGGAGATACTTTCACGAACACCGTACACTTATTATGTCGCCAACGATCCCACGAGCAGTCTTTTGTCGGACATTCCTTATAGGTTCGATGTCCTTTTCAGACAGGCCGTACTTGTTCACGAGCGCTCCCCTCACATTCTTCCCCATTTGAGGAAGTGCATCACTCGACTATAGCGCGACGTCCGCTGCGTTCCTTCCGCTCAACGCTTTTAGCATTGCAACAAGAATACATCATTGCCGACGAAAACAATTGGGGGAGGGGGAATAACGAGGGAGGAGACGAGGGGGAAAAGAAGGAGAGAGTGTGGCAGCTTACGAGGCACTTTCCCTGGACGCACATGTCGAGCGCTCCGTCGCGGCACCGCGTGCCGTCCTGCGCCCGGGGCGCCAGCTTGGCCATGAACTTGAACTGGCGCGCCTGGCAAGTCAGGCTGCACGGGTCGCTCGGGTCCCGCACGGGCGTCCACTCGTACAGGCGGCCGCGGTACGGGACCCGGTCGAAGGCCGCGCACTGCGCCGCCCGGAAGTCCACGGGTTCGGGGCACGGCTGCGGGCGCGCGGTGTGAGCCACGGTGAGCCGCGTCGCTCTCCGGCCGTGCCCTAACCATAGCAGGGCTACCTTAATTGACCGCCTCGATAAGCCGGTCTCGAATCGTGGTTGTTATTTGTTGTTGTTGTTATTATGCTGTTACCTCGGCAACGATTCAAAGCGCAGGATGGATACGTAGAGGGTACGACACCCAGCGACACGCTGAGAGTCGCCTTATCGGCCTGGGTAGCGTGACAGTCCTGTCGCTATAGGCTAACCTCTCCAAATGTCATTGAACTTAGCACCCTCGGTCTCACAGCTGAACGTTTACAGGTATGAGTCGACACAAGGCATAGTAAGAGAAAGAGAGCGTAATGTTTAATGCCATCGGAGAGCTCAGATGAGAAGGTGGATGGTGTAAGAAAGGAAGAGAGATAAAAGAAAACAATGCGCACACATACACAACACACACACGCACACACATCGCAAATGCATTAACACAAAAATTAGTTACCTTGTGTCACTGAGGCCTGTTTTCCGCAAGAATGCTGTATGCGTCTTAGTGGGGCGTAGTTGAGATTCCGGACTTTGTCAAGCTCCAAGAACGACCGGCAGCTAAAGCTTTGTGTGGTGTCGCCTTTTTAGAGCGTTGCTCAACACAGCCCTTGAGGCTGCAAAGTGACTTCTAGTAAAAATTAGTTTATGGAAGTCCTTGTCAACACCGCGGGTGCGACACAATGGCATGCTCGACAAATGAATTTTAAGTAAAGCGTCTTGTGTAAGCGACAGTCAGGCGAATGCGATGAAGGCGTGCTCTATCATGCCAATCAAGACCGTGTGGTATGAGAAATTACACTTGGGATGGCAACGATTAAGCGCACCGTATTGCCGCTCTGCTTTTCTGCACAGTCTACGCTGAGAGCGCCATGCCAAGGCTGATACAAGCGCCACTGCTTCGCATGTTGCAAACGGTACCAAGGCTAGCTTAGGCGAGCCTCCTTATGCAGTTGTGCCCATCCGGTGTACTCTGATGCTGCCAACTAAGCCACAGCGGGCGGGTGGCCACTGAAGCACAACACTGTTAATTGACGTACCGGTCAATGTGCATAAGTACAACTTTCGCTTCCCTTTACCTACCCCCGCCCCTCTTTCCCCAGCGTAGGGTAGGAAACCGGTTCTTCCCCTCTGGTTAATGTCTCTGCTTTTCCCATTCCTTCTGTCTCCAGTTGATGACAGTAACTAAAGCTGGTCTTGCAGGCAAGGTGACCTAAGACCCATTGCATACCCGCCCACGAATAATTAAAAATCACCCTCGCGCGAGCTGGCTGCTGCAAAATATAAGTGAAGGCTGTTCGCAGTGCAGCAAACCCTGTAGCTATGCCAGATGTCCTATGAACTTTTGTGTTATTGTTGTCTTTATTGCCGAGAGATCCACATTCCTATATGGTTAATGATGTAGGCATAAACGATCCACCATAGCGGAAAGCTCTCAATAAAGTCGATGGCTCTCTTCAAGGTGTTCTAAAGTCTATTGACTACAAAAGGAATAGGCTTTAAAAAAGGACGTTTACCTTTGGACGTCATATAACAAAATTCGGCGATTTTACTGATGAGCCAACAAACTCAAATTTAGACCCATCTGTGAGCCGGACTGTGAATGAGCCCGCGACAGCGCAAGAGCACCCGCCCCCTCCACCAGGATTTAGTCATTATAGATAAAATATCGCGTGAGAATGTCTCAGTTTGAGTAATTATGAATTAGACAAATGATGACGCAGCCGCCGTTGGCAAAGGTACTTCCACCCATCAAAACATCGGTCAGCCTGTCTTAGGTACTTTATCCCAGTTTATACGACTTCTGTCACACAGCATGCTTCCATCTGTCAGCTCCCATCCTGACTTCGGAGTCCAGATGTTTTGGAGGCCACAAGCGCTAAAATAAGTGCAAAGGATCCCGACTGCATTTGACTGCATTCACAAGTGCGGGTGCGTTGCAATAGCGCTCCGGAGCGGTATATAGGCTACGTAACAGCCTAGTGTACCCAGTGTACTAGAAGCAAATTGGATCTACAAGAGGTCTCCAAACAATCTTTAGACCGACAAAATTCGTTTACGTGAGGACAGAGTGCAGATCATTGAAAACATCCAACCGGTGCTGCAGCTCGTAAGCGACCGTATTGGCCAATCGGCGGCAGCGAATGGCACGACAGTTAAGTCTCCGACAGACGGCGCACGTTTTCTTTTTCTGTAAGAAAAGTTTGTCAATATATAGAGGCCCCAGTTTCCCATCTGTCTCCGAACACTGAGCGCATGCGCCTCGTTGCAGTCGGCTGATCGAGCGGCCACAACTCGTCTCCTGCGAGCATAAAGCACAATGCAGTGCGGTAACCTCGTTTCGCCCTCACTTGGCGCCCCGAATGAGAACCAAAGCGCCATACCCGGACAACCGCCGTCTGCACTGTCCCACCCCACCCTCAGCCTCAACTCCCTCGGTTGGCCCTTTTTCCGTAATTCTGCGGCGTCACCGTCTCCGGCGCCACCGGCTGCTGTCAATTAAGCGGCGCAGAGGCGTTTCCGACGTGCGCCGTGATCCGATTAGCAGCGACAGAGACCTGTGCACGCTCTCACAGTCGGCCGACGTCAAAATGCATGCGGTGACGTGGGCTATGCCTCCGCACGTGCACAGACTGCGGGCCGCCGCTCCCCAAACTATGCCACGCTTTTTTTTTTTTTTTTGCCAGTATGCGTAGATCAGCGTGGGAACGCGCCGTCTGGCCCATTGAAATGGCCGTAGCTGGTCTTCTGAAATTGTAATTTCTATAGATAGTACGGGGTAGGCGTAATCTTCTTTTCTTTCTTTCGCTCGAATGTACTGTCTTTGTCAGAAGTGTGCAGGCTAATCCGCGCCTTCGCCATTATATGTCGTTCGGCAGTGTGGTGTGGTTACCGTGGCACTCTTGACGCACCTGAGCCTGAGATGATGAGCACGACAGTTCTTGTCTGACGTGAAACGTATTTCAGTTCGGTCAGCACAAAGGGCCGCTTGCTAAAGCCGCATGTAACGAAACCGTGTACTAACAACAACACTGCTTTACATATTTGCAACCGTACTACCCACGCGCGTTACTTTGGTATCGTTGTGCAGAGGGAACGAGCCATTACACGATCATACACGTCAAGTGTGCACAGATAGAACCGTTGCCGCGCCACGTCTAACGCAATCAGAGCTAGATTTAGCCTCTCGCTCGGTGTTCAGAGAGGCATAGCTCGGCAGCACGTTTTTGTCGATCCGAGCGGCAGTGGTCGCCTCCGATACAACTAATTCTGGCCATAGTATAGGAGTAATACATCAAACTCAAACCTATGCTCAATTCAGGAGTGCTCCTCTCCGCCTCACAAGTGTGCCTTGACGTTTGCTGAGCTAAGGCGCACCTTGCACTGTAAACTAATTTACACCCTTAAATGTGCACGAGGATGTAAATCGGTCTGTAACTCACACCCTCACACCCGTAAAAATATAAGGGTGTGAGATATCGACACGTTTACACCCTTATGCATCCTTCAGGGTGTAATTTAGTTTACAGTGTGCGTTTCACACGTATGGTCTGGAGATGGCGGGGGGAGACTCGGGAAGCAAGTTAGAGGGGTGCCAAGTGACGCCCCCCACTTCTGATCATGGCGCTCCCCCCCCCCCCCCCCCGCCAGGAAGCGAGCATGATTTTAAAATTTGACCGCAGTACCCTCACTATAACTGTATCACAAGTTAATCATGGAAGTTTTCTAATGCGTGAATAAATGTCGCTTGTGTATTTGGTTGCGTCATTTCTGTACCCTAGTGACCACACACGCTCAGCAGCATGCACATGACGTTTAACGCAACCCACTGCGGCTGCGTACGAGATACAGCCTACACGAGAATTTTTTTTAGTAGTATGAGCATCGAGTGAAACTCTTATTTCTTGAGCAGCACTTAGGTTTCACCTCCCGAGACGACCGGGGATGAAATTCAAAATATATCAGAAAAAAAATGAAAAAATATAGAAAAGAACGTTCCAGAACAAAATTTATGGGTTTCATTATAGATATGATTGATACCAGAGCATAAGTTTAGTAACAAGTTGAGTTACTGAAGTGTCTGGAATAATTAGAATTAATTAGAAATCACTGATTATCGCACACCAAAGCACAGAACGGCAGACTTTATAGACCCGCCACGTTAGCACGACTTTGGCGAAATTCCTGGAAACCAGGAAGTATAAAGTGAAAGTGATGACGTCACTAATGACGTCCCACACAAGAAGGTGGCAGTATATTTAATCGAGTAATTAATGGAAAACAGTTGCCTCCGAGTTCGTTTCATGCGTTGGAATCGCCTTAAGTTAACCTAAAGAACACCAACGCCGAGGTACGATCGTGTCACCAAGAGACACGTAAGTCAAAGATGGGGGTCGCCTGCCATTCTTTTTTTTTTTTTTTTATTCCTTAGCGCGTTGGGAACTTCCCGCATGAACTCCCCGCGCCAGCCTGTAGTCAGCCTGGCGGTCTCTGTAAACGTAGCTCGTGTACTTTCCACGAAGAGCTCGCTTCATTCTTAGCAGCCATTGCGTCGACAATTGACGGGGGGCGAGAATCCCCAAAGCTTTTCCTCGAATTAATTGTTTTTCATCAGTCGGCCGCCGCTTCGCTAACAATGTTCTCAGAGCGAGCACTGTACCGTGTTCTTGCGAATCGGTCTTGAGTGTGTACTCGTCAAGAGGGGAAAAAAATTACAAAGCTATTCGTGAGGAGTAACAGTTTAACATCAACTGGGATCCTTCGAGAGTGTCATACGTACGGTTGCAATCGGTCAGCGCTTTTGCGAACAAACCACAGTAGTAGGGAATGAACCGCAGTGCAAGCATACCTGCACTTATTTCTCTATAAGCATCTCACAGTTTAGAGTAAAGTAAGTATCTCAAGAGTAAAGCATCTCAAGCAAAGCTAAAGTGGTTTAATGTATACTCGGCGTCGAGCTAAGAATTCAGCGGCAAATACACAGCTGTCAAGCTCAACATACAATCTGTGTAGACGCACCAGTCAATTACGTTCGCCCATTTCCGCGGTGTCATGGCAAAGGCGGACTTATTTCAATGTCAGCAACTACCCGGAACTATTATAGAAGAAAACAGGCGCCAAACTACATAGTCACAAGGTAGCCTAAAGTACACGCAATGTGCTAGTTACGTGTGAGTGTGTCGTTCGGCGTCTATTTTTCGCAATCGGGAAAAAACCGACTTGCGGAAGCATCGATCCTCGGGAATCGCGTTTTGACAGTGCGCGCACGTTCGACCACTAGGGGCCGGCTCGATCGGTTGTGTGAAACCCCGCTAGTCATTTAACGGCGTTGCAGACGACCGACCTAGTGCCACGAGGTCGTGACGTCCTGCTCCCGCGTGACCACTCCGTGCGCCATGACGTCATGGCACCCACTTTTCCCGGGAAACGAAGCCGAAACTAGTTCGTAGATAAGCTATTATCGCGAACTATTTAGGGCGCTCTGAGTCTTGGCAGTATTGTTTCCAGTGTTATGGGGCCCAGAACGTTCACTTACCAAAATAATAATAATAATAATAATAATAATAATAATAATAATAACGATAAGTAAAACACTACTCGAGTGATATTGCGCAAGAAAAAACGACACGGACGTAAGAGTTTATTGTACCACTGCATTGGTCTTATACCTGTGAAGCAGTGTAGACTGCGCATGCGCTTACAGGAAAATGAACTGCGCATCCGTGTAACACAGTTACGAGTCATGTGACGTCGCCTCCAAGAAACTTAGTTCTTTTTCTGTGAGAGCCAGTGAAGGGAAGCTAACACACTTATCATCCAATTTCGCAATCATCTGCGCTTCAGTTATTTCACGGATGAGCTGCATCCTGCCACGAGAAACAATCATGCATTCGTCCTCAATAGGTTTGCATCCAGGTTCACGGATCCAAATGCCGTCCCGTCCGATAAGTGCAGAAAGCATCACCTCAAAAAGTTTGTCGAGTGTGTCCACCGGTGGTTTACAACCTCCCGCTTTCATGTGGGAAGCAATATATCGGACAAACGAACACAGCAACAACGTAAGAAATGGCACCGGTGAGTTCTTGGCGATTCATTGTCTCGATCATGGATGCAAACCTATTGAGGACGAATGCACGATTGTTTCTCGCGGCAGGACGCAGCTCATCTGTGAAGTAACTGAAGCGCAGATGATTGCAAAATTGGGTGGTAAGTGTGTTAGCTTCCCTTCACTGGCTCTCACAGAAAAAGAACCAAGTTTCTTGGAGGCGGCATCACATGACTCGTAACTATGTTACACGAATGCGCAGTTCATCTTTATGTAGGCGCATGCGCAGTCTACACGGCTTGAAATGTATAAAACCAATTCAGTGGTACAATAAACTTAGTTGAAAGTTTGCACTTGGTGTGTTTTCTTCTCTTACGTCCGTGTCGTTTTTTGTCGGGCAATATCACTTGATTAATGGATTACCAACTTGCCTGGAATGCTGCTCTCATTAAGCAAAACACAATGTCACGTCGGTACTCCTTCAAAATGCTAGGGGTACCGCGTTTCTGCAGGGAAGGCGGCACCAACCTGCATGTTGCAGATGCGCGTCCTGGTGGCGTCGCCCACGCACCCGCCTCGGGCTAGGCATCGCCGGGACCGGCTGCTCACTCCTCCGTCGCACGTCCGCGAACACGAGCTCCAGGGGCCCCAGGGACCCCAACCATCGACGTCCTGGAGGCACAGAGCAGAGGGAGATTACGCACTTCCCACATTTTGCGATAAGCAAAGCGAGCAACTCTTTCTCATTTTTTTACTGTCTTCCGCTCGTAGATAGCCCGGAGAGGCGAGGTACGCATGACAAGCTATTTTCAAGTTGTGTTCGTTGTTTTTGTTTTCATTGGATACATTTGCAACGAGTCCACTAAACGATTTGTAACACGCATTGTAAAGAAAATGAAAAGAAAGGACTTCTGGATTTCTCGGGAGACGTCAAAGTTAGAAAGCCGACTACAAAAGTAAAAAAAAAATGAAATTATAAGAATATACGTACACTGCAGCGAGAAATGTCCGAGCTCTCTTCTCAAGTTGTGACAAAAGTAACGGCTGGCAAGGAGCGCTGTTACAGAGAGCAGTTTCCCAGCTACATAGTGTCGTCTCCGGAGAGCTTTTGGAGTATGACGTTCAAAAGAAAAAAAATTGCGACAGAATCTATCGAACCATGATTGTCGACGGTAATGCATTCAACACTGAATGAATATATCGCCATAACGTATTGCCACCGTCGAAACGAGTTATGCGTGAGGCATGTGGAGCAACGGGATTCCTCGTTCGCGTTTCCTTAAGAACACTCTACGCCATCTAGGGGCGCTACTGCGAAGCATGCGCGTGGCATCCGTAACGCATGGCGCGCCAGTGCGTGCGAACGCTGTTAAATGCGGCATCCGGGCTCCTCTCGCTTTCTAAACACGCAGCACCACCCAGTGACACAGCCGGGAAGCCCGCCCATGGCCTCCGAGAAGCGTGGCGAGCAGGTGCGCCAGAATGCTTGCAATTGTTTCCTTGGTTACCGCACATCCAGTGACCCAGATTAGCAAGAGGTTCATTGCAGAGTGACACATACCCAGTGCTCTAATGGCGCGCCTCGCTAAAGCGTTAGCGTGAAAGACGTTCGTTGAAAAGAAGCGCGTGCATAGTACATTTGTGGCACAGCCTGCAAAGTCGTCTGGTTGCTTTCCTTGAGGAACCCGTTTCACGTGGGTTCGATTCAGCCCAGCATCAGAGAAATTTAAAGGTGTTTTTTTTTTGTTATTGTAGAGTGGCGCACACACACACCTGCTGGCACTTACCCAGTGACCCAAACTGGCATCAAAGAGCTTCATTGAAGACTAGCACAGAGCGAGCGACACGTACCCAGTATTCCAAGTCGGCATCAAACAGTTTCTACGAACAGCGATAACCACCCAGTTCCGCGTCTGCAGTGACGCATGTCGACGTGAAAGAGGTTCGTTGAGGAGCGGCACGTATGTGCACATTGCCTCATACTCGGTGACTCAAGTTGGCCCGATGGTTGGTTTCGAACCGTGTTCCCTGAACACAGCAGCCAGATCCGTCTAAACCGTTCGACCGTACACTACACATTGACCCAGCTTGGCGGGAAAACAGTTAGATACAAACATACATAGAGAGATAAATGCTTAGCCCCCAGAAAGTCCGTGAAGTGCCCGAAGAATTATAACGCGTTAATACTGTTACCAGTGAAGTTTATGAAATTAACGTTGTAGAAACTAGAGGTATTTGTGTCATTGCTAGTGCCTTGACTGAACATATTAAACCTGTCTATAATCAGGATAACAGCAATGTTCAACATATAAATTTATCGTGTGAGCTATATCTACCATTATGATTAGTGGGCAGGGCACTCTTAATTTACCAGTTAAACTTGACGAAAAAAAGGAAATGCTGAGCCGGATGACATAGCGAGTAAGATTTTAAAACAGTATTCGGACTCAATCTCGAAGTATTTGACAATTCTGTTTTCTAAATCTTTAAGTGAGGGCCGAGTTACAAATGACTGGGTAACTGCCAGAGTCAAGCTTGCTCATAACAATGGAAGTAGACAGTGTGTTACTAACAATCCCCCAATTTTCTTAATTTAAGCTTCGCGCAAAATTTTTGAGCATATGATACGCAAGCACATTTCTCATTTCATAGATAATTGTGATATTCGCTCTAGCTGACATGGACTCGGCAGAGGATTATCTACTTGCGCTCACTTATCAAACACCGTACATGATTTTGCTCAAGCAATAAGTCCAAGAAAACAGATTGACGCGCTTTTTATGAATTTCGCTAAAGCTTTTCATAAAGTCTCGCACAAGGAGCTACTCTTTAAATCGGATATAATGTTCGAAAATTCGCAGCTTGTAAATTGTATTTCAGTGTGTTTCTCAGACCGAAAACGATTTGTTTCCTTTATTGATCAATGTTCTCAGACAGTACCAGTTCACTCTGGTTTTCCTCAGGGCGCCATGGTCGGCCCCCTTTTGTTTATTTTGTTTATAAATGATCCAATACATGACCTAGCTGTAAAACTTGAGCTATATGCAGATGACTGCATCTTTGCTCTGCAATGGAAAGCTCTCTTGATAAAATCCAATTGAACGAGGCATTTCAAAGGATTACTCGTTGGCCTAATAATTGGCAGAAGTCTGTTAATTTCGAAAAGACCGTCTTGATGAAAATTGCGCCAAAACGTGACGCTCTTCGTTTTAAGTATTCAACTCGCAACATTTTCCTGTTGAAAGTGGAACACTGCGAGTACCTTGGACTTCGGCTTGCAAACGATCTTAGATCGACAAAACATGAATTCTAGAATTAGCCGCGCTAAGCATGACCTTCTCTTTCTGAGACGAGCGTTAAAACTTTCCATTTCTGCTGTTTTCCTCCTTCTGTCCACAGCCGACTGTGGACTATGCATCTGTAATCTGGTACCCCTTCACTAAATCATGTTAACAAAATAGAAAAACTACAAAAGTGGGTGGGATGTTTTATTTATGACAGCTTTTGGCGAACTTGGTGACAGACGCCCGACACTAACGCAAGGAAATCGTGTTTTCAAGTTGAAATTCTGGGTTTAGTTAATTAAAGGCCATTATAGGGCAGATGTCTCGCAGATACTTTCTTTCTCTACAGGATATGTTACAGAGACAAGCGTTAAACTTAACTTTTTTTCCACCCGTAGTAACCTTTTTAAGTATTTGTTTTTTCCCTGGACAACTAGCGAATGGAATAAATTTAGTAATGAAGCACTTTTACAGCCATTCTTACACCTGTTTGCCTTACA